>NC_140933.1:30013106-30613106 GCF_014529385.1 Adiantum capillus-veneris | reverse complement strand
GCTCAATGCTCAACAACGAGGATATCCACAGGTTAAGAGGGAACTTTGGGGTGTTGCTACGGTTCTAAGGATCGATAAAGAATACTTTATTGGAGCTTCCATTGTGGTAGAGACAGATTGCTTGCCACTAATACAAACTGATCTACTCCGGACATTGCCATGCTACGATGGATAGCCTATATTAAGTCTCTTAACCCTGAATTTTGTCATATTGCAGGTAGAGATAACCCTGTTGGAGATATGTTATCAAGAGCCAGGTTTGAAGATGAAGAAGAGATGCTGACAACGAGTGATGATGTTGGCTTGAAGTTCTACACATCTTCTTATCTGCATGCCAACTATGGTAGTATTGCTCATGTTTTTGAAGTCTTTTTTGAAGAGTTTTATGATGGAGAGTGGCTTATGATTGGCCGCTTCCTAAGTACTCTCACTAGACAAGAAGGATGGAGTGATCAAGAATTCAAGAAGATAAGGAAAAAGGCCTATGGCTATTTCCTGAAAGACGGACATTTATGGAAGCAACCAAAGCGCCCAGGAGGGGTACCACAACGAATTATTTGCAACAAAGCGACCCAACAGCAGGTGATTAAAGAGTTTCATGAAAGTCTATGGGTTGGACATAGAGGAGTCTGGGAAACCTTTGTCAAGATTAAAGACCGATATTGGTGGAGAGGTATGTATAAAGATGTGGTTCAATTTGTGGAATCATGCTTAATATGTCAACAGTACTCTAATGTGCAACAGTACTCCAATGTGCAACATAGAGATGGGTTGCATCCCACCTATCCACCACTGGCTATTCACTACAAGTGGGTGGTGGACCTTATTACAATGCCAGTAGGAGTGTGGCAGATGAGATATATTGTCCTTTCCAGGGAAGATCTTACAAATCAGGTTGAAGGCAGAGCTTTGCGTACCAAAGCTACCAGTTCAATATGCAAGTTTTTACTAGAAGATGTTATCTCTAGGTATGGATGTGTTGGCAGAATTACTACCGATAGAGGGGAGATAGATGCAGATAAAGCTCGAGAGTTTTTTTCTCGTATGGGCATTAAACTTGCCCTCACCACAGCATATAATCCAGAAGGTAACGGAAAAAGTGAAAGAGGACATCCGCCTATTGTTAAAGCTTTATCAAAGGCGTGTGAAGGACATATTGGTGATTGGCCTAAACTCTTGCCATTTGCTTTGTGGGCTGATCGCACTACACACAGTTCAGTTACATGACTTATGCCGTTCGAATTGATGCATGGACAGAAATGCATTATGCCTACAGAAGCATCAGTTATAACTTGGACCATAATGCCATGGGAAGAAGGTAGGCTTGCTTGCTCTACGTATTCGGCAGCTTGAGAGGCGTCAAGAGGATATTGAGCAAGCTAAAGAGAAGCTTAAGGAGGCAAGATTGAAGAACAAGGCAACATTTGATGACTACGACCACATGCCATCAAAGATGGTGACTGGGTACTTGTCTATGACAGTAGCTTGGAGAACCAATACTCTGCTATGCGGAAAATGGTGAAACGGTGGTTTGGACCATATGTGGTGCCACATTTTTGTTAATGCGACATATCAATTATGTGAACTAGATGGTACTATGCTTAAGGTGCCTATTGCAGGGAAAAGGATCAAGTTTTTCAAGAATCAAGAAGGCGAGATTGTTCTTGAAGATTAAAAAAAAAGGTGCCAGGCTTTGCCTTGGTCGACATGTGTTCTAGACCTGAAATCCCAAGCTTAGCCTTAGCCGACATGTGTACCAACACTACATGGCCGGTAAGTGTGCCCGAATGCAGCCAATGAAGGAAGCTTTGGCCGGGGAAAAAAATGTGGTGCTTGGCAATGCTACTGATGGAAGTTGTCGTGCTGGGCAATGGCAATGCAATGCAAAATGTGCTGCCCTTCTTGAAATGGCCTAGGGCCTATGGCCGCCCAAGGTGGAGTAAAATGGCCGCCCGCCCAAACCCCAAAGTAAGTGGCCACCCTAGTTTTTGAAGGAATGTGAACCAAAGGAAAAAAAAAAAGACCATGGCATTCAACAGTAGCAGGCGGATGGCGCAGGAAGCGGAAATCCACTCGCGCTGGTCGCTACAGTGCTCGGGCGAGTGCGCTGCAGAGTCCAAAGTGGCTCAGAATGCTGGTGCTATCAGTTTTGGCACCACTCCCGCCGCAAACGGTGCAGGTCAATCCTCGGCCTGCCACGTCATCAAGGGCTAGGACCCATTAGCAACGTCGCTAATGGGTGCCTAGCTACTTTTAGCAAGGGAAACATGCATCCATATAAAGGGGGGGAAATTGTGTGATTTGGGGCATTCTTCACCTGATCATCTTGGAAAACCTCCTCATAAGGGAGAGCTCTCAAGCTCCTTAAGCTCTTAAGATCTCCTCCTCATAACCTTGAGGTGCTTAAGCCCCCCATAAGCTATAATATCTTAAGCTCCTAATCTCCTCCTCATATATCTTGAAGCTCTTAAGCTCTCTAATCTCCCAAGCCTAAGAAAAATTTCGCCCTTAAGTCATCCCTAAAGCTCCGTAATCTCCCAAGCTTAACCTATCCCGCTCTTAAGCCATTCCTAAACCTACTCCGAACCTCGTAAACTTTCATTAATTGTGGGGAAGCTCTCTTGGATTCAGAAGCCAAACTCCATATTCTTAACCTCTTAAACCAAGGTGCTTTGCTTAATTGCACCCTTAATCAAGCTTATCTTAAACCCCATAAGCCAAACCTCTCCAAGATGACTGAGCCGATTCCTCAAACCCAATTAAAGCTTCAAAGCCATCATTAGCCTTTTGAATCCTCAACCTTAAACCCCATAATCCATTTCAATCTTATTCTAAACTTGATTAGCCATTAAAATCCTTAAGCTTAACTTTCATTAGCCATCCTAAACCTGCTCGAAGCCCATTAGCCATTCGAATCGCGGAGTAGAAGGTAGAGGAAGCAAAGTTTCATCAGTTTCATCAATTTCTTGTTTAAGCCAGATTTTTCTTGTAAAGAGCATTTAAGCTTCTATAGTGATTTATTAACCATGGATTCTATCGATTAACTAGAAATTAGACGGACTGTTTGTGTTAAACTCTATTTTTGATAATTGCGTCTGCTACACTTTTTTTTCTGCACCTCTCATAGCCAGGGGCCCGATGCCTTCCCGGCTCACCTTTCGCACAATTATCCCTAGACACCATCGATATGTGTTGGAACGAGGCTATGGAGGATGCAGCCTAAGGGCCATGGCGTGGTGCTGAGCACAGCAAAAGGCGAGAGAGAGAGAGAGAGAGAGAGAGAGAGAGAGAGAGAGAGAGAGAGAGAGAGAGAGAGAGAGAGAGAGAGAGAGAGAGAGAGAGAGAGAGAGAGAGAGAGAGAGAGAGAGATTCAACACAGTAAAAAACTCACGCTATTCTCCTTCTCTATTTTGATTGATGTGTAACCTTTTACATATATAGGCTAAACTAACCATGCAAACTCCACTTGTGGAGTGGCTCATAACTAAAAGCATCTGCATGCCATAGGAGGCTTTCCCATGGGCTGGCCGACAAGGGCTTGGACCCAACAATCCCCCCCTCAAGCCCGAACTGGACAAGCAACTCATGATACCTCGAGTTTTTGGTATACTCGTCAACAGTGAGTTTTAGGTTTTCTCACAACCAAGGATTTTTGGTTTATCCATAACCTGGTGCTAGGTCAGTAACCCCCCCTTGAACAGATAGGGTGTAGGTCAAAACATTAGCTACCAAAAGTGGAGTTTTTGGTTCACTGCCAAACCTTGGGTTTAAGGTGTACCCAGTAACCTCATGAGCGTGCAAAAATGGGCTGAGAACTGATAAAATGGGAGGTCTTACCATTTATGGATGGTAGTGTCTATATCCCGTACAAATTTTGGCATGACAATAATTGACAAACAGACAAAAGCATAACAATTTATGATAACATAAAGAAATGCGAGGACATAACTTTTGACTAGAACCATTGGACTGAGAAAATGTTGAAGAATACTTCCAAAAAAAAAACCCAAAATAGGATGAAAGAAACCGATCCGAACTTGCTTCTTTTGTGACTCTTTTTCTGTGTGACTGCTCTCTTTCCCTTTTGTGCCGATTCTTATAGTTACTCTTGGGATGATGATGATGATGATGCCGCCGCCGATTTTGGCTACTCGTATGCGATGTGCAAGTACATGGTGGATCATAAACATCTGCAGCACAAGTAACATGCTTCTCGACCGATGTCCAAGGCCATACTTTGCAAAATCACCTCGTAATGCTGGAATCTTTGTGTGCACTTGGAGTTTGTTGTAATGAATCTTCAACTCCGAATTATTCGTCATGGTAGAAAACCTGCTTTCGTTGTCCTTGTCGATATGAGCTTAATCACCACCGTCGTCAAGACCTTGGTCGAGTCACTCACCGTCTTGAGAAGAGTGGGATGGTCCTCTTAATCCAATTAATTTCCAAATGGTGTGAACACCCAAGAAAAGAAAAATTCTGCGTTTTTCTGTAGCAGCAGTCGACGACACAGAGCTTGTGGACGGGTTCGCTCACAGCGGGCTCTAGAGGCCGATTTAGGAGATGATGTAGGATCGACATTTGCTCAAACAGCCAGGGCGAACTGCATGATGTCGTTTTTGTGTGTTTTGCAGCAGGTCGATTTTGGGTCTTTCCTCCTCTGCAGGCAGCGCTTCCCACAAGGCAGCTTCGTCAAGTCGAGCCGAGACCGGGGCAAGATGGCTCTGATACCAGTTGTTGGAACGAGGCTATGGAGGATGCAGCCTAAGGGCCATGGCGTGGTGCTGAGCACAGCAAAAGGCGAGAGAGAGAGAGAGAGAGAGAGAGAGAGAGAGAGAGAGAGAGAGAGAGAGAGAGAGAGAGAGAGAGAGAGAGAGAGAGAGAGAGAGAGAGAGAGAGAGAGAGAGAGAGAGAGAGAGAGAGAGAGAGAGAGATTCGACACAGTAAAAAACTCACGCTATTCTCCTTCTCTATTTTGATTGATGTGTAACCTTTTACATATATAGGCTAAGCTAACCATGCAAACTCCACTTGTGGAGTGGCTCATAACTAAAAGCATCTGCATGCCATAGGAGGGTTTCCCACGGGCTGGCTGACAAGGGCTTGGACCCAACAATATGACACCACAATTCACTTGGCCCCATTGCAGTATTGTTACACGTGTAAAAAGGACACTGATGTTGGTGAAGATTTCCCTTATATGGATGTTCTACTTGGGACAACCGAGTCCAACAGTGTGGATTAGACACTTGGGTAAATAGGGGGACGACCTAGGTAGCACCTGAGGGGGATGAAATTCCGCAACTCGTACCTTTAAATATGATATGAGCAATGCATATAGTTTCTGATGACCTACCAGATGAAGGCTTGACTGACACATTGGATCCAATAGCGTCTCAAAAGACTATAGCCCACACGATTTGGAGTTGAAATCATCAATTGAAATGGAAAGTGAGCACAAAGAATTGAGTTAAACCTTGGTGTAAATGCGGAGACAACCATTCGGAGCCCCAGTGGTACCCTAAATGACAATCTATCCTGGAAAGGAGAAGACACAAGTAGTGATTCATTTAGCGGCTCTTCACTAGAGATCAGTCATAATAAAAAAATAGACAAGAGGAGTAAGCGATATAAGAGGCGACGATATTGATCAAATATGTGTGCTAGGATAAATGAAAAGAAATCTACCACAGAATGGCTCAATTATATGGGGGCATGTGATGCTCATCGAAAGTTGGTAAATAATTGGGGTGAGTACCTTCAAAGTGTCATGTGGCATAGTCCACAATCCATTGACACATCTAGAAGCTACAGAAAAGCCCAAGTTGAGCCGTACTGCAAGGAGGCAACAAAATCAAAGAGCTAGCTTAACAAAAAAAGAAAGCGGAAGAGAAATCACAGTCTACAGAACAAGAAGACACCACAAATTTAAGCATTTCAAATCTACACCACGGAGGAGTGTAAGGTTGTGTACACAAAGGCCCAAAGCACCTATCAATGGAAATAATGGAGTCTATGATTGTCCAACAATAGTTATGGAAATAGAGTTAGCAGACCCAAGTGAGGAGTCCAAACCTATTTTCATTGCCAAAGATATGACAGAGACTAAGGAATATGTACTTAAGGAGCTTCTCAAGAAATTCAAGGATATATTTTCTTGAACATATCATGATATGAAAGGTGTTCCACCTTCCGTGGCGCAACACAATTCCCATGAATAGCATGGCTAAACCATCCTAGCAATGACACTACTCAATGAATCCTAAGTATACAAACATTGTTCAAGAAGAGATTGAAAAGCCTGTCAAATGTGGATTCATATACCCTATTGAGCACTCAAAATGGGTGTCTCCAATAGTTATTGTGCCAAAAAAGAATGGGAAACTCAGAGTGTGCATGGATCTCAAGAAGGTCTATGCCGCCACTACGAGAGACCATTATCCCTTGCCATATTTGGAACATGTGCTTGAAAGAGTTGCAAGAAGTAAGGAAGCTTATAGCTTTTTAGATGGGTATTCTGGCTACAATCAAATCACGACTACACTAGAGGACCAAGCTAAAACTGCTTTTATAACCAAATTTGGAGTATTTGCATTTCGTGTTATGGCTTTTGCCTTAACCAATGACCTTGCTACCTTCCAAACATTGATAAACACTACTTTTAGGAAATTTTTGAGGCAGCTTTGTGAAGCCTTCTTAGATGGCCTTTGTGTTTATTCCTCTTGGAAAAAACATCTATCATGTTTATGAAAAGTGTTTGAAAAGTGCAGATTGTATCAAATCTCATTAAACCCTTTCAAATTCCAATGTTGGGTTAAACATGGAGTCCTTATAGGGCACATAGTGTCCAAAAATGGGATTTCCACAAATGAGAGAAAAGTTAAAGCCATTTCCAATTTTCCACCACCACCTACAAACTATAAAGCAGTTCAAAGGTTCATGGGCCATGTTGCTTATTACCGGTGGTTCATTTTAAACTTTTCCTAGATAGCTCACCCATTGTACAAGATTCTTATTGAGTTCCACTCGACCACGGAGTGTGACCATGCTTATGAGTTATTAAAAGAGGTCTTGACAAGTGCTCCCATACTACGAGTTTTTGATTGGAATGTAGTTTTCCATGTGCATATTGATGCATCAAACTCTGCTATTGGATGTGTTCTAGCTCAACCAAGAGAACATAAATTGGACTACCCCATTAGCTTTGCAAGTCGTCAATTAAATGATGCTGAGAGGAACTACACCACTACAGAGAAGGAAGGTTTAGCTATGATTTACGTAGTAAAGAAATTTTTCTACTACCTTCTTACCAACAAGTTTTTTTTCTATGTGGATCATCAAGCGTTGTTGTATCTAGTAAATAAAACTTTTCCCATGGGAAGAATTACACAATGGTTATTAGTTCTTCTTGAGTTTGATTTTACCGTTGTGGTGAGACCTAGTAAAAGACATGTCATGGCGGATTATTTGTCTTGCATACCCAATGGTGAAGGCCCTACTAGAATTGATGATGAATTGCTTGATACTTCCCTATGTCTAGTAAAGACCATGCCTGAATGGAGTGAGAAGATTGTAAAATTTTTAGTTAATGGTTTTCCACCCAAAGAGCTTCATAAGGATATAGCTCAAATTAAGGAATGTGAACCTTATTCTCTAATTGCAAGAACTCTCTACAAGCTAAGGAGGGATGATATTCTTAGATGTTGTACTCGCGAGGATGAATATTTATACATACCGCAAGAAGCCCACATGGGTATAGCCAAAGGATATTTTTTAGGGAAACTAACTGCTAAAAAGTTGTTGCAATCAGTCTATTGATGGCCTACCCTATTCAAGGATACATCACTTTTTGTAAAAGGGTGTGATGAATGCCAATGCTACAAGATCACACAATTAAAGGATAAGATGCCATGGCTCCAAAAGGTATGATCTACCCAAGGAAAGGGGGAGTGTTTACTAATATCCATCATTCGTTTGCTCCCCTCTTAACCTTCTTCCCTGACCTCTCAATCTTCCAAGCTTAGGGAATGTATATATATAGCCCTATACTCAAGAAAACAAAAATAAAAAAGTAAAAGAGCAAGAGCCACCAAACAAAAAGCTTTAAACCTACAAGCTCTAGTACATGACCCAAAAATCATAATAACACATTATGCACAAGGACACGACCTTTTGACATGGCCCGTCTCTTGACCACGATTGATCCCTACTTAGTAGAGAACATCTCTCCGATTGCGCAAGATTACCCTTTTGAGAAAGATGACTATACATGCCTAGTGACATTCTTAGTGAACATATGTGCATCTAATGTGATAGGAAGATTTACATGATTACACGGATGTCGTGTATGGTCTCACTAATGATAAATTTATTTTCTTGATGATGACAAGGATAGAGGTTTAAACTTAGGGCTACCTGCCCATCTATACAATATCTTGTTCCCTTGACCCTCTAGGGGGGTGCAAATACTTAGGGTTCTTTACATTTTTTTAATTTGTGTTCAATAAAGTTTGGTGCCTCTTCCCATTTATGTGCCTCCTAGAGGTATTCCTTGTGTGTACAGGAACACATTGCAGTAGTTGGGATTTTGAACTTCATGCAATCTTTGTCTAGTTCACTCTTTGAATGTTGAGTGCGATCATCAACACGAGCAAGTCTTTCTTGTCCATTATCATTGCCTCTTCTCTTTTTTAGCATGCATGTTTGTCTGCTTTAATTGTGATTGATAGCACAATATTCAACACATTTTTCTAGTACTAAGCATTAGATTCAATACAATCTTATGTCATAGTCCCTTGTCTAGGTTTATGAATCAAGAAGTCTGACTAAGCTAGTTTGAACAAGATCGACATTAGAGATCTTCTCTTAACACCATGGGAAATTCCTTCCTAATTATCAATGGTTAATTTAGGTTCTTAATCCAATCTTATGAAGCATTATGTGCAATGTACTAGTGCTTTCTAGTGGGCTTAATCACTCTTGACTTTTAGCTTAAGTATTATAAAGGGAGTTTACTATTGGGATGAGCCTGGGGAGGGTAACAATGTCAATATGACCCCCCAAAGTTACAAAATTCAAATGCAGTGAAAATAAAAAGTGCCAAAAATGTAAAATCTAAGTTGGAAGAGAACTCCGAGCTTGATTTGGTTTTTCACTCACATGTATTTCATATGGTACTAGATCCCTAAAGGTTCCCAGTGTGGGCGTTTTTACTTGAAAAGCAAAAAGCCCAAGGCATACAAAATAAAGACACACCTTAAAAATTGAATCAATGTGGAAAACACTTTGGGGGGTTAAACAAAGGGAATAATTTAGTCAATGATATCATATGAAATTCCTTTTATTGTAGCTTAACTCTAGAAGGTCTTCTAGGTATAGCCTCTAGTCAGCCTCGGACATGAAATACTATACCCTCGCAATTAAATAACTTAATTGACCAGAGAGAATTGAGAAGCTTGACCATGGTATTAATAATTGACCTCTACTGTCTCTTGATCAATAAATTATGACCCTAGCCTTGTTTATTTTTTGACCTTTACAAGTGCTTATGCGTTTGATTATATTACAATTTAATGTCTGCTGAAAAATTGTTCAATATTCTCTTACCATTCAATTTGTGTGCCTATTCAATGCATATGCTTTTTATTTATATATGTTCTATGAGAATGCAACTACTATGCCATTTTTGGTTGATTTGGCAGTGTGTGAAGAAAGCTAAAGACATTCAATCTCAGATGCTCTTTCATCTTGATGAATGGGCTTTACCTCACTAGCCTCCAATGATGGAATCTATATTAAGAAGGGACGCATGTTAACCACTTACAGACATCCTATTACCTTTGACTGATGCCTTATCACTTTATTTGAGTCATGGACCAGGCTCGTTGGTCCTATAGGTGTGTAGGTGATAGCCGATGAGAGGCACACCACTTATCTCAATTTTTACATTATTTTTGCTATGACCGACCACTGTGGGCGCCCATGTGTGAATGGGTCAAATTCATATAAATAGTCCATTTTGACCTAAAATCCTCATTCTTGAGGTGCATGCTAAAGAGGTACTCTTGGTCTACCTCTACCTTCTTCTCCAACGTGTGCTTACGAGTGTGTGTTGTGTGTGTGTGTATGAGAGAGAGAGAGAGAGAGAGAGAGAGAATTGCGATGGCGGATCCCTCTTCTTCGTGGCATAGAATCCATGACGGCAAGCATCAAGCGGTGAGTGACACACCATTGCCCCCATTTGAGCTTACTGGAATAATATGGTTGTGTGCTTGTAGCCATTCATGGCTCACAGAGAGTGTTCGGCAAGTCCCTAGCCTCCGAAACGTGCGATAGAAGCGCACAATGGGTTATGCAATGCATTGAGATGCAATAATTGAATGAAGCCCCATTATTCACTAGAGAGTGGATTAATGTGTGTGATGAGAATACAATGTACTCTCCCTATTTGATAAAGGAATGTGACAACATGGGAGGCCAATGTTTGTCCTTGGTGGTTGGATTATCTAGTAGGAGTTATACCAAAGCAAGAGATAGAGTTTTGGGAGAGTAAGTACCTTAACACTTTTGGCTCTTGTTCTTTTGAGAATCTATATATTTCTTTAGTGCTAATGTATGTGATATTGTGCTATATGTTTGTTGAGTGAAGGGTTTCAAAATAAAAGTGATGAGTACTTAGAGGAGACACAAGAAGAGTCTCTCCCTCCCGTGTCTCATGGAGTTACTCAAAACACCATCGGGAGTGACTCTCAAGGTACTCCACTAGCAAACAATGCACTCAAGAAGGGTAAAGGGAAAATGGAGCCTCCAAGTACATCCAGGATACCCACACCCTCTTCTAATGTGCCACCACATCCTCATTGGTGCACACTACTTCATTTGTTGCGGAGTCTTCACTTAGGCACAAGGCTTGGGAGAGAAGGCCGATCACAGGCTCTGTTAGTAAGTTTAAGAAAATTGTTTGCAAATCTATCTTCCTCGTTTTCTAATTCAAAGCTTATTTGGACAATGCTTGCAGGGTTCCATTACCAAATTGTTGTTGATGTTTTGCTTGTGGATATCTCAAAAATTGATAAGTTTGCCCTTGATAGGTAGATTTGGATAATGGTTACTTATTTGCATTCTATTCTGCATTGTTCTATTATTTTGAACATGATTCATGTTTGGTTTTCTTGTAGAATTAATATTTTTTTTGCAGCAGAGAATACAAATCAATATAGCAAAGATGGTGTGCCGTGTGTTGTGAGGTTTCTAGGATTATCTTTGCAGATTTTCCTACAAGTCTACTTGTGGATGGTCTAGGACCAATCCCATTGGGTAAGTAGCTACTCTTTGGACTAGTACCTATAGCTTACTACGGTTGTAGGATTATGTATCATCATTCACTTTTGTAGAGGGCATGAGTGTCCCCAAGTGGAACACATTTTCCAAGGGTCTAGTGACAGGGTGCATGAATGTTGCATGTGAGTTTCTGACCAATGAGGGGTTTTTAGTCACCATGTGCATGGCAGAGCATATTGGATAATTTATTGCAGATGCAACTAGGATAGGACTTGTACTCTTATATACATGGACCCTCATGTGTAATAAGAAGGTATATCGGCATCCACTCACTAGAGAGGTAGTGAGATAACAAACTTAGTTTCATAATTTAATTTCCTAATTAAAAAAATTGTAATGAAGGCATTCATTCTTTGAGGTATTTATTTATGCAGGTACATGTGCCATGCTATGATAGAGAGGCAAGGGAGAAAATTGCCAAGAGATTGTTTCTAGCAGACTGTAGCTACATGATAGATGATTTAGTCTTCCCCGTGGAGATTGATGTTGTTATTTTTAGAGGCGGGGTAGAGCGGTCTTCCTTGTTTGTTCGGCAAGACTAGTCCAATGTATGATACTAGTCAATGTTATAGTAAATGTGTGTTTGCATTAGGTTTCTAATTGACTTTTTATATGGCCAGATGGTTGCTGGCAACATTTATTGAGCCTCATGATTATGTTTTGGACTTGTTTGTGGGGTGTGATGGTTTGGACCACTGAGCTTATGTGGAAGATATGAGGCATTGCATGTGTCTAGAGCTAGATGATGAAAGATGTTTGTCCAACATTGCATGTGGACGTGTGAAATGTTGATTGCAGATGCACACTTGGTTTTAGAAACTCTATTCTAACATTATGTCTTGATGTTTTGATTTATTTATTTTATATACATGGCAGTCATATGACATTGACATGGCATTTTGGCGTTTTTGTAGTATGAGATGTATAACATACTAGCACTTGTAGTTTGATTTAGAGGGTCCTTAAGCTGATTTGGTATGCTACTCTCTCTATACAATTTAATTTGGATGTTTCATTTTTGTTTGTTTTGTACATGATGTGGAGATGACTTTGATTGGAGGTTTCCTGTATAGTGTGATAAACATGTTTCACCACCACTTGGAGCTTATTTAGTTAGATTACGTTGAGACTATTGAGAATGTGTTGAATTTTGTGAGATAACAAAATCATTAAATCCCACGTTCAAGCCTCAGTTGGGGTGGATGGTTTTTTTGAAATAAGATTTTATGTGATGGAAATCCCATTTGGGAGCCCAAGAAAGGGTGCATGGTTTTTTTATATGAAGAGGTCTCCATACAAAAAAGACTCTCGCAAAATTTGTAAGATTCACATTTTATGTACAAGCTTAAAAATAAGTACTAATGGTGCTTTTTATAAAGTTTCGTTTTGCATAAGCATAACATGCTTCCATATTACTTAAAATTGTTTGGTAGTTGAAGGGTGTTGCTTACAGGTTTTGAGTTGTTTCACATCACAATGATACTTAAAGATATTATTAGTCAATGTGGTAGGTGGTTGTGCTATTAATGATTAAAGATTTGGTACCCACTTGTATGTCACTTTTTTTGGTGTTGCCTTGGGTTGCCATTTGGATACCATATTTGGTTGGGGCTTGGCTTCAAGCTACTGCTTTGGTTTCCACATCCATTTAATTGGTCATAATTCTGGTTACCTTCATTGTTGGCTGATCGGGAGGTTCAATTTGTGATTTCTTTTGAGTATTACAAAGTCGTTGTTGCTGAGCTGAGCTTTTGGTACCAAAAAATTATGTTCCTTGCATGCCAATATTATGGGAATGGATTTGGTGTAGAATAGTGGACATTGGCATTGAGTTGATCCTATTGTCTGGTATCTTTGGAGTTTGGAGAGAGGCCTTCCACTCTTCATGGATGTGAGAAAATGGTAATCTTAATTGTCTGTCTTTGAGTAGTAATTCAAGAACCTTGTCATCCCAATCCTGGACAACTTTATACGTTCTCATCCATGGGACTCCTAGGACAATATCTTCATTCATATGCTCATCAATGATGTCGATAAAGATGTGTGGGCATAGAAATACATGCACAAAGATATTGAGATTGATGAACCCTAATGTTGGTGTGAACTTCTTATGGCAGACCTTGACTTTAGCTCTGCAATATTCCAGTGGTTGGGTTGTCGCTTTTTTGTAAGTCGAATAGTTTACTACACATTGCGTCCCGCACCTATGTCGGCTAGTGGTTTGACTTTGAAGCCATCTTTTAAGGTAATTTTGATCCTCATGTCCAATCCATCCAGCCATTCATCATTTGTTTCCACTTCATCTTCTGCTAAAGACTAAGTGATGGTGGATCTAAAGGGTATTGATCGGCACAATGCCAGAGATTGGTCGCACCGTGGCTTTTTCTTCAAAACTGAATGTGTGACTCCTCTTGAGCCTCCTCAATCACCTGCTTTCATTTAAGCTTTTGTGCTTTTGATGCATGCATTCTTTGCAAGAGATCATTAGTCAATGGAAAATTGTATTTTTGAAGGCGACGTCCACTAATCCAATTCTCCATAAATTCCCCATCTAAGGTGGCTAGTTTAACTACTCCACTTGGTAAAACACTCTTGATTACAAAAGGACCATGTCCCTTTTTCTTGAATTTAGGAATGTGTTGTTTTAGTGAGTAAACCAATACCAAGTCGCCTTGTTTAAGGACCTTCATAAAAAAATGTGAATCAAAGAACTGTTTTTGTTTTCATTTTTGGCCATATATATGTGCTATGGCTTCTAATCTCTTCTTGTCTACTCATTCAAAGTCCTCAAATTATTCTTACAACTCGTGAACTTTTTATTCTAAATCGTGTGCAACTTTTAAGGGTTGGAAATAAAAATTGCATTGAAAATGTAGGATGTGTTTCATAGACCAAGTTAAAGGAAGTGGCATTCAAAGCCATTTTGAATGACACTCTATAAGCCCACAAAGTTGAATGAAGATTCATTTTTCAATCAATTCTTTCCAAGATTACAGTTTTAGTAAGCATTGAGCTCAAGATCTTCTTCTTATATTCGGCTTGGCCATTTTTTTTTGGATGATAGGATGTGGATTTATTATGGATTACCATAAACTCATTCAACAAATGTTCTATCACCTCATTGAGAAAGTGTGTTCCTCCATCACTCACAATCTCAATAGGAAGTTCATATCATGTAAATATGCACTCATACAAGAATGCTACAGTGGTTTGAGCATCATTCTTCCGAGTGCATTTTTCTCCATCCCATTTGGTCAAGTAGTGTCTTGACAGAATAATGTATAGAACCCAATGCACGTGGTTGTATTGGATCAACAAGTCTATAACCCACTTACCAAATACACGTGCTCCATCATAGGTTGCAATGGCATGTTGTCAATTCTAGTTGTCATTTTTTCTCATTGATAAGAGTCGCATCATTGAAAATTTTTATTTGCATCAATGAACAAATTTAGCCACAAGATACCCACTATGAATATAGATCTAGCCATGGTTTCATGGGAGAAATTGCCCCCCTACAAGACAAGCATGTATGTATTCGACGATAGGAAGTCATGGCAGCTCTCCGATGTCACCCACCATAGCCTTCGACACACAACACTGGTATCAGATCCCATGCGGGTAGGTGACAAGTGCTGCAAACATGGGTGTCTCAAAAGGTGCAGGTGATGGTTTCCTAGGAACTGCAAGTAGTGTTACAAAACACTAGCCGTTCTTGGTGCAGTTTCCAGAGCACAAGCGACAGTTCCAAACAGTGAAGGCATTTTTGCTGGCATATCAAAACGCAGAGAGAAATGACAAATGCACAGGTGCTATCATTGGCACACATAGCATCTCAAAATGCTATCCACTATCCATAGCGCAAGGAAAATGACAGTTGCAGCAGTATCTCAAAACGCTCACTGTGGTGGTTGCAATAGGGCATGCTCACTGTGGAGGTTGCAGCAGGGCATGCTCACTCTGGTGGGTAGATAGGCATTTCAAAATTCCAGTAGTTTGAGGGCACTGCAAGGCAAAAATACAACATCCCAAAACATAGTTTTTTGGTGGCCATTGTGCAGCTTCTTGAAATGCTGCCCTAATTGGTGACAATTGCAAATCTCAACAATAGCTTCATCAATTAAAAGGAGAGATCATTGGTAAGATATTTTTGGAGCTAAAAAGAATTTTCAAATTGATATATTGAGAATGAAACCTATCTAAATTTCAAGGAAACTTGTCAAAGGTGACACTCTCATTCAAAGTATTGTCAACACAAGAGACCATCCTTCTATGCGAGCATCCAATTGCATGAAGATGCCCTTAACCACCAAGCTTTATGAGCTTTGCACAATTGAGAATAGCTCCATGGAGAATGTTATAATACTACATGTTGATCTGAAAAGAAACCTAGTGAAGACTATTTCAATTGTTTGCTGCCAGCACTCGGCATATCAACAAATGCAACACATGAAGATCTCCTTCGAGATTGCGGTACACAATTTCACAAACTATTTTTTCCAGTTTAGTGTCATAGATTTTTTCTCTTTTGTCTATTGTCAAAATAATCATACACTTTTTAGTCAAAGCCTCTTTTACCTTATCTATTGTCATTCATGCCATGATAGAAATTTGTACAGGTTAGACACTGCCAGAGAGGAATGGTAAGACCTCCCAAATTATCAGTTTTTTTGTTTAAGTCCTATTTTGTCCCGCTTCTCATGAGGTTACGGGTACACCTTAAACCCAAGGTTTGGCAGTGGGAAATATTAGTAAAGTACTACAAAGATTATTTGCTGATGCATATAGAAATAAAAGGGCAGCACATATGTGAGGGTAGCATGATGAAACATTGGTTTGCCTAATGTAATCCACTCAAGGTGCATAGATGGAAGAAAAAAAGAGTGTTTAATGCATATGTCCAATGATGTAACATCCAATATATGCATACACAAAAATGCATGGAAAACAATATGATGTGCAAGAAATATTTTGAAGGAAATGGCATATGTTGTGGATTTACAAGTTGGCACCCCTTTAAGAAGGGTTTCATTGCCGAGGATATACGGTCTCATCTTACTATGCATTGTGCATGAGTGTTATACTCTATGTCACTCCACCATGGTTAAGTTAATAGACTTTGACTCTTATTCTCATCTTGTCTAGCATGGGTGACACAAATTAGGTATGCTTAACTCTTCCAGCTTGAGTGTAAGCCTAATAACTCTTAGCACATAGTTTAATAATACTTGAAGCTTTGGGACTAACTCTTTGCTCATTTTTAGTGGCTCAAAAACCCAACCCTAACTATGTCAAAGAGTGTTTTTTGTACCCTGAAAACGTGACTTTTTACATTTGTGAGCTCACTACAAACATTTCTTCTAGTAAAAGTAAGATCCAATCCTCAAAAAGAGTGTTAGAAGTTGGACACACCCTACGGAAAATGAAGGCTCGATAGATTATCATTCTTTTTGTAAATGGTTGATTTGTAACTTTAGGGTTTGAGAATTGTAAGGTATTTATACCACTTTTTGACCTTAATGAAAGGACCTTTTTTCATTTTAAAAAAGTTGGAAGTCTGTGAGTGAGCATACTGTGTATGAGAGAGTGTGTGAGCTTCTTCTTGACGCTACGTGTGCACCGGTAGTCGGAATCGAGTGCGGAGAAGTGTAGCGTGTTGCCCCCGATGAGAGCTACGCGTCGATACCTACATTGCGCGCGTACGGTCCGGTTTTGCGAGCTCCATCTACTATGAGCTTCAACTGGTGATTCGGTGAGCAATCATTGTCCGATTTTGCATTGCAACATATCCACGCGTTCACATTGAGTAGTGCTACACATTAAGGAATTTAGATTTTAGAAACGAAGACCTGCAAATTTTGGCCAGACATCCTACGTGATTATGCACCGGGTGTTTTGGGTTGGGGTTTTGGTTCATAGACCTTAGGGAGAGCGACCTATTGGTGTTAGTAGGGTCTCTTGCAAGTTCTGTGGTGTTTTGAGATTATTTGATGGATGTTCGGCTCTAGAAAGTGTTGTAGGAAGTTTACTCTTATGCACTCCTGAAGGCTGTGACTTAGACATTGGGTAGAGACCTTTGTAGGAATTAGTTAGGAGTCGGTCGAGTGTAAGTTGACACCTTATGCTTGCTTCCACACGCCTACGGATCGAGCTTCGTCCTTAGCTGACAAATCTTGTTAGGTGAGTTCTCGTTGTGCTGACGACCATCGCGGAGTATCCGTTCAACATTGATGCCGCTATCGGGGACGAAAACCTTAGGTAGGTGACTGAGACTAGTCCTTGAGGATAGGGATTTTTTGGCTTGCCAAGAGTCTCGTTTTACATTTAGATAGGATCAGAGGGTGGAGGAATCTCTAGGTCTCAGAGGGAGTCTAGGGAGCGTGTGTCTGGCCTAGATCCTTCGACTTAGGTAGGTTTAGGTAGACTGAGATAGTTTTAGATATTAATTGAGTTCTAGAGTAGGAGCTGGAGTGGTAGAAGCGGTGAGAGGAGGCTTGAGAATCCAGAGAGGCCAGGAAGCAACCAAAACACCATTATCACCATTTCATATGATGAGTAGGAGTAGAGTAAGTAGGACAACATGATTCAGGATCTAGAGCACTTCATGCATGTATACTTGCTTGGTAGATTCATCACAAGGTTGTAAAAGATGCAAAAAGACACAAAAGTGTGTTTGAAAGTTGAAGTGAAGTCAAAAAGTTACTGTGAGTGTTTCTGATAGAGCTACAGAGCATTAGGAGCATTTCTGCCAGGAAAAAAATTAATTTTAAGCCAAGAGACATCCTACGCACAGCCTAATCTGGTGGGAATTTTGGGATTTTGAGTTGACCAGTGTGTTCAGAAGGTGGGGTTTACTCTATTTTCACCTGGAAATTGGAAATTTGACCATGTCTTGACAGGATAAGGCCAGATAGGCTGAAATTTCCAGACATCCTACCTAAATTGTGCCAAAGCATTATTTTAAGACCAAAACCATAGGATGGCTGCATGAGCATGATTTGCATGATATATTGAGTGACTGAGAGAGGTTTCATATCATTTGGGTGAAAAAAAATTGGGTTCTAAGCAGACTTTAGCACTTTTGACTGAAAAAGGCTAGAACAGCTAAAATTGGGGACTTTTGAAATCCAAACCAAAATTTAAGCATACCACTGGGTTGTTGACATAAAGGGGAAGTTGTGGGTGAAGACTGGGGTCAAACAGGCCAAAAAGACATCCTACGCGTAGGATGTCATCTGTGTGATTTTGCACACAGAGGTGTTTCTTCTTGATCCACAAATGTCAGTGATTATTAGACAAAAGAACAGTCCATCTGGGACCTTTGAGAGTCGGTTTCTCCACTGTGCTATGCTGGAAGTTACTGTCATCATCTTTCCATATGAGAACAACCATCACTGGAGTCTCATATGCCTTGATGTTGACCAACCAGCAGTGTGGGTGTTCAATTCAATAAAAGGAACTCACCCTGAAATTAGGCTGTAAGTGTTTTGTATCAGAAAGTGTTTCTTATAGATATCCATGTAAATTTGAAGCCTCATGCTAACATCTTGACATTGCTTTGTGCAGTTGTATAAAGAGGTTGTTGCTTTCCTA
Source organism: Adiantum capillus-veneris (assembly GCF_014529385.1). Taxonomy (NCBI): domain Eukaryota; kingdom Viridiplantae; phylum Streptophyta; class Polypodiopsida; order Polypodiales; family Pteridaceae; genus Adiantum; species Adiantum capillus-veneris. The sequence goes on along the minus strand of NC_140933.1, from coordinate 30,594,173 downwards.
TGGCAAGCTATGTGGAAGGTATGAACTATACAAGGCCCCAATCAAAGATGTACCTGTCCCAAATCAAACCGATGGAAATTCTTGCGGCTGGAGATGTCTTCTCCATGCAGAATATGTCCTGCAAATCTACTTTGCATTAAAACCTTTCATGACTAAGGTAACCATTTGGCAATGCATTCAGTTAGTTTTGGTTTAGTTTATAAAAGAATTCTCACCATGTGGTCTTTCAATTTTGCAGAGTGCTTTAAAAAACTACACATATGATTATTTGCAAAGATATCGAGTAAGTTTAATACAACACCTGCTTACTATGTCTAGACCTAGAGAGCTTGAAGATAGCGGCTTGGATGACCGCACTATTGATCTAACAATACATCACGTGCCACCACGACAAACCCCTGCATCCGATACAGTGGAATCACAACGGGCCGAGGGGGTCATATCAGCAGAAGATGAAAGAGCCGAGGATGAGGAAAGGTCAAATGAGCATATGGAAGGTGCTAGTGTACAACCAGAGGAGACAATGAAAGAGCCAAGTCAGCTAGTGGAGGAGCCAAAAGAGCCTATGGCTGAAACCCAAGATGAGGAAAGCAGGCCTATAGATGAGCAAAAGGATATGGATGAGGAAAGCAGGCCTAGGGATGAGCAAACTGATATGGATCAGGCAAGGATTTATGAGGAAAGCCGGTCAACCGAGGGAGAGGAAAAGACCTTGGAGGAAACCTTGAATGAGGCAGAAAGAGCCATGGGGGAGACCTCTGATGAAGATGTGAATGATGACTATGAAGATGTGAATGATGAAGCTAAAGCAGAGGAGAGCAACAACGACATCAACACTACAGAGACCCAGTATGGACCCTTGCTACCTGTAGATACGGTTGTTCCGGTAATGTCTATTCAAGTATGGCAAAATATGTTCAGCTTCTAACTACTTATATGTACTTGTCAACTTTTACAGAGGTTGATTATCTTGGACATCAATGGATTTTTGCTGATGCGTGTGCCTCTCGGTGACACAGAACCCTTTGAGGATTTGCAAACGTTTCGGATGGGAACTTGTCGGGTCGTGGTTCGTCCAGGAACCAAGGAATTTATTCAGTTTCTTCTTCCGCGCTTCAGAGTTGCCATATGGTCTTCAATGCAAAGGCAAAACTTGTCGCCACTAGTTACAATAGTTTGCAGTGTATGCGACGCTCACACGTCAGATTTTGCCTTTTTGTATGATCAAAGAAAATGCGTTACCGTTGAGGGCCACTACCACCCTAAAAAACCACACTTACCTCTTTTGTACAAACCGTTTATCCAAATCAGTGTACCCTTTGACGCAACTAATACACTACTGATTGATGATACTCCTGAAAAGGGAGAACTAAATCCGTCGGGAACAACTATCTCACCACCTTCTTTCGAGGGGCATTCCTTCGATTTTTACCTTGAAGACATTCTGATTCCATACTTACAGAAATTGTATCTCAGTCCATTGTTCACGGGCGAGTTTGTACTTTCTAATGAATTAAGATGACTCTTCTATCATGTCTTTGTGTTGTCTAACATTGAGAGAGAGAGAGAGAGAGAGAGAGAGAGAGAAAGAAAGAGAGAGAGAGAGAGAGAGAGAGAGAGAGAGAGAGAGATTTGACATGGTAAAGAAATGTATTTCAAGCACACTTTTTCACAGGGCACAATTGACAAATGAGCTCAATAAACTTCATGTATTGAAAGTCATTTGTATAGACTTGGGTTCACAAGAATATCTGTTACATTGACACTACTTCAACCCGAACATCCAACTCTTTGCACAAAATATCTTTTTCCCTTCGCCGCATCACCTTACGGCCAGCTAGGAAAAAGGAAAAATCTGATAGGTCCTTGTCCATTGACTCTTCAATTATGTCATGCCGCAAATGCTGAAGACTGCATAGCTCCCTAATTGTAACCACCAACAGTAGGCCATGCTCTTTATCAATCACTTCCACATCCACAGCAGGATTATCTTCCAAACCTGCAGAAACCTGGTCCATAGGAATGTACTTACCATTGAGCATTTGTGATCGCATATACCAAAACGAGAGTAACAGTGATTGGCTTGCAATCATGTACTTGACAACTAGAGTATCAAGCGCGACCTCGCACCGTAAACCAATCTCTTCCTTTACATACCATCCTTTGTCAAGAAGTTTGTCACAGGATGACTGCTGAAATGACTTACACATGAACATAGTTTTCATAACATGGATGTTGTAGCTATGAAACAACTCTATGAAGAGTGCAACAGGACAAAAGTTTGCAATTCTAACCAGTTTGGTGGGAATAGAGCTACGTAGAGACCTCTGTATATCCTTGTAGAGCTTACTTCGCATTGCCTCCACCATTGTTTCCTCGGGAACTGGCCAGCCCACAGTGTTCCAATCGGTTGGTAGAGGCACTTTCACCAACATGCCATTCTTATTCCCTGAGCTGAGTTGGTAGAAGTGGTCATAAAAAAATATTCCCTCATCAGCCAGTCTTTTGCTGCTCCTCCCTGAATACTGTAGAGAACCAATGTGGGCATGAACAACATGGAAGAGGCCTATTATGCACTCCACAGGCTCCCATTGCTCATAAGAAGAGGGATAAACATCTGCAATATATATAGGAAGAGTTAAACTAAGAGTATCAATAAGTAAAAATGACAAATCTAATGTAATTGACCTGTGAAGAATGGAGACATTGCTCATAACAAGCGGGAGAAACATTGCAAAATATGTAAGAAAAGTTATAATGAGAGTATCAGTAAGTTCACATGTCAAGAGTACTTACAATTGCAACGTGGTTGATGTATATCTGATACATTTCCACCGTTTGCTATCACCTCTAGATGGATAAACACATGCTGAACGAGAACTTCCTTTACAGATCTTTTGCCGATTTCAACTTTGAAATCCAACACTCTGGCCTTCCATGCTGATCGGTAAACGTTGATACCACTAGACCTCTTGGGTCTTCTTGGTTGCATGAGGACCCATGAACCTTTGTTTATCCTTTGTCCAACCCATTGGTTCTCTGCACTTATTGAAGTTGATATTGTAATTGAGGATATGCTACTACTTGGCCTTCTAGGCAAAGTGCAGCTGTTGGTTGTTGGTGTGAGAGACAGTAAACACCTGGAGCTTCTTGGGTGAGAAGACGTGGAAGCCATAGCTCTCAGAGAAAAGCTTTAGTGGAGGGAGATTCACTTTGAAATCATTCTAATGGAGGGAAAGTGTTTTAGAATTCCAATATCTTGTGCAGGCTTAATGGTCACCCTCCAGTACGTTAATGACCATAAGAGAATATCAGAAGTGGGACCACATGCAAGCACCTAAAAGCTCGATAAAAGGAAGGAAATTACGATGCTACAATCCTAGATTCGTGAAAGTTTTATGCTATTTTCCTATTTTTGAGTCTTTCCACGTACTTTCCTACGTAACATAGCCTTCGTGCTCATTGGACGCGCTCTATTTTTCTCTCTCTTCATATGGCCCTCCAAATGACCTCTGAAATTTCCTAATGATAGTACTACCAGCACTGATGAGGATGCCGATGTTGCATTTCTCTTGATGGACAAAGAAATCTAGGAGTCTGGTGTAGTCGCATTTGCAAATGAGGTTGAAGATGAAAGTGAAGGGCCTTATGAAGTGATTGAAGGGCTAATGCAAACCAAGGTTGAGTTGTCAAAGAAGCAGGAATTGATGAAACAAATGATCAGTGGTGGAGACCTCTCAACTATGGAGAAGGAGATATATTTGCACATGCTGGCTAGTTTTCCTGATTTGTTCATTACTTCATATGAAGAGATCAGAGGGTTCAAGGGTGAAGAGATGCATATAGAACTGAAGGAAGGTGCTAAGCCAGTGCGACAAAGGCTAAGAAGGATGGGTCAAGAGCAAATGGAAGCCTTGAGGGAAGAGGTGGACAAGTTATTGAAGGCAGGGTTCATAGTCCCTGTGGAAACCACAGAATGGGTGAGTCCAGTAGTAGTCAATTCAAAGAAGGATGGGAAGTGGAGGATTTGTGTAGATTTTAAGCCCTTAAACTCAGCCACTAAAAAGAACCCATATCCTCTTCCATTCATCGATCAAATCTTGGATTCAGTCCAGGTTATGAGAGGTACAGTGTGTGTGATGGTTTTTCAGGCTATTTTCAATTGAAGATTGCTCTTAAAGACCGGACAAAGACAACTTTCATTACGCCATGGGGTTGCTATTGCTACACGGTATTGCCATTTGGGTTGACAAATGGACCATCCTTTTATCAAGAGAGAGAAAATTGGGTGTTGGAACCATTCATTGGTATTTGTGTTAAAGCTTTTATGGACGACTTCTATGTCTATAGCAGTAGGACTGAACACCATGAGAAGTTGCAGATGGTATTGGCTCGATATGATGAATGTGGAGCACAACTTAATCCAAATAAATGTCATCTAGCATAGCCAAGGGTGAAGTTATTGGGGCACATGGTGTCAGAAAATGGCATTGAGGCTGATCCAGACAAGGTTAAGTCTATTATTCTTCTTCCATCACCTACGAGTACAAAGCAATTGGCAATCTTTATACACAAAGTGAAGTACATGGCACGGTTTATTCCATTGTCTTCACAGCTCCTTTATCCATTACAACAAGTGGCAAAGCATGATCCATTGAAATGGGATGACAAGTGTGAAGAAGTGTTTCAAGAGGTGAAAGAGGTGTTAGGGGGCTTGTCAGCCATGCAGGCTCCTGATTGGGAACAAGTATTTTATGTAAATCCATCAGTAGGGGATGATTCCATTGGGGCCATGCTATTACAAAAGGGGAAGGGCATCCGTTATATGAGGCCAGTGTATTGTGCAAGCCGAGTGAAGTTGGTAGCAGAGAGAAAGTTCTCCGAAGTAGAGCTAGCGATGGCCAGTGTAATATTTGCTTGTGGACAATTTCGTCATTACTTGCTACCATGACCTTTTCTTTTCTTGACGAGTTATGCATTTTTTCCACAATTAATTAATTGCACTAACATGTCAAATGTGGTGAAGAAATGGGTAATTGAGCTGCAAGAGTTTGAGTCTCTTTTTTAGTGGAAGACAATACAAGAGCTACACTAGATGATTTGCTAACTTATAAGGAGAATCCCCTTCTTGTTAAGGAAGAGGTGGTGAGAAAGGTAGTTGAAGAAGTGCCACAGATCAGAAATGCAAATGTGTTGTTCTTTGATGGCTCATACAGAAAGAGCCATGATGCGGCTTCAAGGGGTATAACACTTTATGATCCAGAGGGGAAGCTAGTATGCAAGAGAGAGTTCAAATTGGATGCACATAGTAACAATGAGGCTGAATATGCTACTTTGGAAGCTGTAATACACATTTGTTTGAAGCATGGGATTAGAAGGTTGAGAATAAAAGGTGATGCCTTGTTAGTTGTGAAGCAAGTGCTGGGTGTGTGGAAGAGCAAGAACACCTCATTGAAGGAAATGTGTTTTAGAATTAAAGTCTTGTTAAAAAAGTTTGAATCATGGAGCATCAGACACATTGAACGTGCTCTAAATGGAGAGGCACATGAAGCAACTCAAAGCATGATTGGGGAGCTATTTGTGTTGAGGACCAATTTACCTCTTTATCATGGTCGGGAAAGTTTGGCTCAAGAAGAGGCGTTTTTGCTAACACGAATCATTCCAAAGGACATTCCTAAGTCTAAGAAGTATGGTTTTGTGCGTAGAGCATACAAGTACAAATTGATTGGTGATGTCCTATACATGAAAGGGGCTGATCTCGTGTTGAGACGTGTACCTTGGTGGGAGGAGCTTTATAGAGTGTTGGAAGAGAATCATGAAGGCGCATGTGGCGTCCATTTTTCTCTAAAGATCACCTTGCATAAGACCTTGCAAGAGGGGTATGTATGGCCTAGTTTGCACACGGATGTTCACCATTGGTGTAGGTCTTGCAATAGGTGTCAAGCATTTGGGTAGAGAGTGTTGAAGCCAGAGCTACGAAAAACCATTTTGGCATTTGATGTGTTTGAAAAGTGGGGGATTGATGCAATCGGCCCACTACCTATCACAAGTAGGGGCAAAAGCTATATTTTGACTGCGGTGGACTATCTCTCTAGATGGCAGAGGCTATAGCAATAAAACAGATCACTGCAAAGGATGTGGCAAAATTTATGTATGATGAAATATGTTGCAATTTTGGGGTGTCACTAGAGCTACTTTCAGATAAGGGGCCAGGATTTAGAGCCAAACTGTTGACTTTTTATGCGCGAAGATGAATATTAGGCACCAGCATACCACTCCTTATTATCCATAGTGTAATGGCTTAAATGAAAGATTCAATGGTGAGTTGGTAAAAATCCTTTCGAAAGTGACAGAGCACCAAGGAAAGAATTGGGATTTGGAATTTCCTAGTGCATTATGGGCTTACCGTACTTCGGTGAAGACAGGTACATGGTTTACTCCATTTCATTTGGTGTATGGAAAGGAAGCACTATTGCCTGTGGAAGTAGAGTTTCCTGTAATAAAGATGTTAGAGAAGTTTCTTGGGCCACGTAGTGATGCATTCAAAGAGAGGCTCTTACAGTTACTAGAGGTTCAACTGGATAGGATGAGCGCATTGGAGCATTATGGACAAATGCAGGATAAGGCTTTGGCAAAGATAAAAGAAAAGGTCAAAAGTAAGGGTATCAAGAAGCATGACTTGGTTTTGCGCTACAACAGTAAGTTGGACAACACCTTCCAAAAGAAGTTTCAGATTAAGTGGGAAGGCCCTTTCAAGGTAGTGGAGTGTTTTCCCAATGGTACATATCAGTTGGTGGCTAACCTCGATGGGATTCTACATAAGTCAAGAGTAAATGGATTGTGTCTTAAATTATATCATGCCAGGTTAATGATGGTGGAGCAAGATGAGCTGTCTGTGGAGGAAGCACTGTTGGTGAAGGATGAGGAGACTTGTGATGCTACGAGTCTCATATCTCTTTTTGTTGCTGCTGCTGATCATGAATGATCTAGCAGGCTAGGGGATGGGCAAATTATGTCAGGAGTTTTTTGGAGCAAGGGATTGCACATATGTACATACACATGCATGGTGCATCAAATAAAGGATTGCCCATTTTCCAGATCCACGTGGAGAAGACCAGAAAAAACGTGGAGAGAAGAGGAGGAACAGCCGCAACTGTGTTTTTGGTGTTTTTGGAGCCTATTTTGGCCCTAAACTACTCATCCGAGGTCGGATTTGAGTACTTTGACATTGCAGACTGGGGTTTTGGGCCATTCCAAATGTGATGGCACTGTCCATTTTGCCAATTTCCCCACTTTTTTTCTTTTGTTTTGGCTGTGTAAGTTTCTCCTATGAGCGAAGCTTGTGCTCCAATTTGTGATTGTATCTGGCATATTTTACCCATATTGTGTGAGCTGTTTGCCCCATTGGTGTTGGACCAAGCTCAATTGTATCTAAACATTAGAGATTCTCCTCTTTTGAGCTGAGTTTTTTGGGTGTGTGCGTGTGTGTGTCTCTTTGTGTGGAGTGGGTAAACAGACAGTCTCTCTTCTCTCACTCCATCGGTGTGTTTCCTGTCTCGACCAGGTGGATTGTGTAAGCCGACTAGTGACCCATAGTGTGTGTGTGTGTGTGTGTGTGTGTGTGTGTGTGTGTGTGTGTGTGTGTGTGTGTGTGTGTGTGTGTGTGTGTGTGTGTGTGTGTGTGTGTGTGTGTGTGTATCATTCCAAGAGTGTGTGTCAGGTCATTATAGAGGCATTGTGTGAGTTTCCATCCCGCTCACAACGTCATGTGGATTGATAAGCCACCATTCTTGTATATTTCATGGTTCACTAGTTCATTGAGAGAGAGAAAAAGGGGGGGGGGGGGGGGGGGGGAGTTATACTATATGTAGATCCTATATAATATATACATTCAAGGAATATTTTGAAAACCCCTTAGCTGTGAAATTTTCATCAATAAAAGGGGTCCTTCAATTTGTAAATCTTTTTCAAAATCATTTTTTCAACACCCTTTTGTAAGTGAGGATGTAAGAAAATATAGAATAAAATAATCCCTACTATTTAATCCACATGATAGGAATTTCTTTATTGTAGTGATCGACTCCTCCCGTCTAGTCAACAAAGGTACATTCTCATTGAGTATTGTCTCTTGCCTTGAATCAAGCTCTCCCTCTTCCTCTCTCTTCTTCCCCACTATTCCCAATTAATTCCGCCTACCATTAGCTTAGTTGGATGTGTCCTTTCACATTTCAGAATTGCTAAGAGAGTGACAACCAATGATGAGAGCATAAGAGTTCACCAATGGGAGAATAGGAGATTGAGTGGACTTTATTGGCGTGGAATCTCAAACCAAAAACGCTCCTAGCAAGTAAAATCGTCTATGTCTTTAAATTGGATGAAGGGGCCATGCTACCTAAATAATTTATAATACTAAATACCATAGGTCATATTGTCAAGCTTTGGCTCCCCAAAAAAAAGAAAGTAGATCCTTCAATTTTATATGTCTTGTTTTGTAGTATGAACACAAAAAATCCTAGATACTCGACACTGTAAGAAATGTAGAAGAAAATAGAATCTTGTAGCAAGGAGAGTAGAGAGAGATATGATGCAAAGTAGATTAGTGGAAAATCAAAATTTAGACTAGCACTCATACAAAGTGAGGGCATCATCCACCCATGCACTCTTGAGGTAGCCTTATTTATGTATGCAATATGAGACCTGATATTCAATTTTCCATCTCATAGGTGTGTAGATTTTTGCATAGCCCAGGTTATAAGCATTGGCAAGATATCAAGAGGAATTTTCTCTACTTGAGTGGCACTTTACATCTTGGCTTGTTTTATCCCAAAAGGAGAGATCATTGCTCACAAATTTACATGCTTCTCTGGACTCAAAATGGGCCAGTTGTTATGACATGCAAGTGTCCATGAGTGGTTTTTGTTTTATGATTGTCAATTCATGCATATCATGGTTGAGCAAGAAGTAACCTATTGTTCCACGTCCAATTGTGAATCTGAGCATAGGGTAATATTCATAGCTACGGTTGAGTGTGTATGGCTTAGATGCCTTATGATGACTGATTTGGGGTGTTGGACAAGACATTGCTAGCATCATCTACACTCATAGCTAGAGCGCATTTGGAAGTTGCAAGGAACCTTGGGGTGGTGGGAGGGATCACTATGTATCAGTTATAGATATCGAGTGCGTTCAATGACTATTTTTAAAACTCTATATTTGTGCATTTTTGACAAATAAACTACACCCTTTTTCTATTCAATCTATAAAAAAATCTTCCAATTCCATTTTATGGTACCGTTCTATATATGAAAATGTGAGAAAAAATAAAATTTTATAATAACCCCTTCTGCTTCACTCACGTGATAGTCACAAAATTATTAGGTGACCCCCCCCCCCCCCCCCCCCGAGCGAGGAACCCACTTTTTCATGCTTGCACAAAGCATATTGAGTTGTATTATCACTATATCAAAGAGATTCTAGCAGGAGAGATCCGCTACCTATGCATCGACACAAGACAACCTTGCATATCTTTTCACAAAGGCATTTTCTCATAAGAAGTGTAAAGCTTTCCACAAAGCTTTGCCCTTACTCCCCTTTGTGGATTGATCATGTCCCCGGGGCATGACACTCCCCTATACACTATGTGCCAGCTCTTGTTCACTGCATTGCTTCCACCGGAATTTGTTACCATATATATGTGGCAGTGATGTGTGTGAACACACATAGGACTGTCGGGACATTTTTTCCCTCACTAAGAGGTTTTTCCCTCCGTGCATTGTATATATGTCCATCATTCTAGGTCTAACTTATCTTTCTTCTTCATCTTATTGAAGCCGTGTGTGTTTCCTTGCAACCCTATTTCCAATAGTTGTATATGGGGTATCAAAGAAAAAAGTCAAAGTACCTTACAAGGAGTTTATCTGCTAGTATCTTTATAACAAGACGTTTTACACATTAGACATTTCTATTCACTTTTTACCTCTATAAAAAATATAATCATTGGGACACGCATGTATGGTGTTGTAATTAAGTCCAAGTTTACTCAATATCTTTTTCACCTCATCTCTTGATGTAGAAAGTTCCTCATGTTCCTCTCCTTGCACATACCCCCCAAGTGCTCCTTCCCTGAGTGCCATCCAAGTTTCTTCAGCCTTGGTTAACCCTCAATTGTGCATGAACATCCCCTTTATTTGTGATATGAATTGGTCTTTGTGGCTTGTAGGGGCTGCCTTCCATTGGTTGCCATGATCACCTTTGCCTTCTACTCTAACCGCTATGGGCAACCCACATTTCTCTCCTTCCTTCTTGACCTGGTGGCTCCTGTATTCTACACCTCTTCTTCAGCTCTCTCTCATCCCCTTGGCATTATGGGTAGACTTTGTCCCACTCTGGCTTATCTTCCTTCCTCCCTTAAAGGCCCCTTGTTGTAGTGTTATCTCCTTTCCCTTGCTCATTCTGCCTACTATAGCAACCCCATACCCATATGCATGTAGCACAACCCCTTCTATCATCAATTTTGTCTTTTCTTTTCTTCTCTTGTTTGATGGATTAACCCTCCTCTCCTCGTTAAAAAAAACTCGTATTTTTTTTCAATTCATTGTCCTCTTGCTCGCTAGTTAGGTGTTGGCCTTCCATTACGTCACTTTGGGAAGTGCCCCACAAGAAGAGATGCATAGCCGATCATCCACCCATATCTCCACATTCCATAAAACCATCTAAACCAAACCAGAACACAAATAGAGGTGGTTATCAAGCCATGTCAGGGCTAGGAGCACCACCAATAACACCACTCCATCAACAATACAAAGATGAGAGTAAAACAAGAACATCAGCAAGGATGGAAGCACCACATTGAGAACGAGAACAAGAACAAGAAGAAAGGGTACAAGGCGAGGACCAACCACCTGTGAGACCATCCAGGAATCATGGATTAGGAGCACCCCTAGGGAAAGAATACTCACCATACCCTAGACCAAAAAGATCTCATAGAGAAGGACTAGGAGACCCTATGCTTAGATCATTAGATCACCGTAGGATCAGACCATCTCAGGTCCAGAAGTGGGTTAAAAAAAACATTCTAGAAATAGAGATCCTAGGGATCACCCGCCGACAACATTTGTGTGCGTCATTAGAGCTAAGGAAGTCCTAAACTTTCTAATGCAATTCACAGGATTTGGACGAAGAGGCCTCGTTCGATTCCGTAGAATGTAGGGATTTTGAGTTGATTGGAGGAGATGTATGTTCTTTGAGGGTAAAGACTTTTGAGATAGTAGCTTGCAGCATTTTTAGAAAACACCACATATAGACATTTAATATCTTTGTGGAGTTGTCTATAGCAAGACATGTCCGTACATAGTGCTATATAAGTCTTCATAAGGGCTAATTTAAGCCCTTTATGGAGCTACATGGAGTACCACGTGTCAATATGTGGTGTTATAGGAAGCTTCAAAGAGGCTAACTTAAGAGCTTCGTGGAGACCCTTGTAACACCACGCGGTGACACATGGTTCTAAAGAAAGTTTCAAAGAGGTTAATTTAAGCGCTTTGTGGAGTTGTGTGTAGCACCACGTGTCGACACATGGTGCTAGAGGAAGTATCAAAGAGGCTTGTAGTGCACCACGTGCCAACACGTGGTGCTAATGGAAGTTTCAACGAGATTAATTTAAGAGCTTTGTGGAGTTGCATGTAGCACCACCTGTCGACACATGTTGCTAAAGAAAGTTTCAAAGAGGCTAGTTTAAGTGCTTTGTGGAGTTTCTTGTACCACGTGGTCCTAAAGGAATTTTCAAAGAGGCTAATTTAAGCGCTTTGTGGAGCTGCTTGTAGCACCACGTCTCGACACATGGTGCTACAAGAAGTTTCAAAGAGGCTAATTTAAGTGCTTTGTGGAGTTGCATGTAGCACCACGTGTTGACACAAGGTGCTAAAGAAAATTTCAAAGAAGCTAATTTAACCGCTTTGTGGAGTTGCCTTTAGCACCACATGTCGAGACACATGGTGACAAAGAAAGTTTCAAAGAGGCTAAGTTAAGTGCTTTGTGGAGCTTCTTGTAGCACCACGTGTCGACAGGTGGTGCTACAGGAAGTTTCAAAGAGGATAATTCAAGTGGTTTTTGGAGTTGCATGTAGCACCACGTACATGTGACATGAGGTGCTAAAGAAAGTTTCAAAGAGGCTACTTTAGGTGCTTTGTGGAGTTGCTTGTAGCATCACGTGACGACACGTGGTGCTAAAGGAATTTTCAAAGAGGCTAGTTTAAGCACTTTGTGGAGCTGCTTGTAGCACCACGTGGCGACACATGGAGCTACAAGAAGTTTCAAAGAGGCTAATTTAAGCACTTTGTGGAGTTTCATGTAGTATCACATGTCGCCACGAGGTGCTAAAGAAAGTTTCAAAGACTACTAATTTAAGTGCTTTGTGGAGCTGCTCGTAGCATCACGTGTTGACACGAGGTGCAAAAGAAAGTCCCAAAGAGGCTAATCTAAAAGCTTTGTGGAGTTTCCTTTAGCACCACGTGGTGCTAAAGAAAGTTTCAAAGAGGCTAATTTTAGGCACTTTGTGGAGTTGCTTGTAGCACCATGTGTCGACACGTGGTGCTAAATGAAATTTCAAAGAGGCTAGTTTAAGCGCTTTGTGGAGCTACTTGTAGCACCATGTGTCGACACGTGGTGCTAAAAGAAGTTTCAATGAGATTAATTTAAGCGCTTTGTGGAGTTGCATGTAGCACCACGTGTCGGCATGTGGTGCTAAAGAAAGTTTTAAAAACTCTAATTTAAGTGCTTTGTGGAGTTGCTTGTAGCACCAGTGGCAAAGGTGGTGCTAAAGGAATTTTCAAAGAGGCTAGTTTAAGTACTTTGTGGAGCACATTGTAGCACCACGTGTCAACACGTGGTGCTACAAGAAGTTTCAAAGAGGCTAATTTAAGTGCTTTGTGAAGTTTCATATAGCACCACGTGTCAACACGAGGTGCTAAAGAAAGTTTCAAAGAGGTTAATTTAAGCGCTTTGTGGAGCTGCTCGTAGCACCACCTGTCGACAAGTGGTGCTAAAGGAAGTTTCAAAGAGGCTAATTTAAGCACTTTGTGGAGATGCATGTAGCACCATGTGTCAGCATGAGGTGCTAATTTTTTTTTCAAAGAGACTAATTTAAGCACTTTGTGGAGTTGCTTGCAGCACCACGTGTAGACATGTTGGTGCAACCAAAGTCGGTCTAAGCTAGGAAATGGTCTATGCTAGGAAAAGGCGGTAGGCAAGTGCAGTGCAGAAGGCTAGGGCATGTGCCAAGGACCTGAGCAGCCAAAGGGCAGCAGAAAAGTATGTCTAAAGCGGATTTTTACGCTAAGGAGGCTCAAAGAGGGCTCAGTTGGGGTAGTAGATGAAGGTGTCCAAAGTGCTCTATCAATGTCATGAAATGTAGTGTTCAATGTGCTCTAGAAGCCAGTTCAAATGGCTCGTCAAACGGAGCCCCGGTGTGCAAGATACTGAAGTTTAAAGGTAGAGTGTGTAGCAAATCCCTGAGTGGCCCAGGCAGACGTTAGTGGATGCATGTGTGGAGCTCGAGTTATGGGGAATGCCTCTCTTATCGGATTGGGAATTGAGCCTCTAGTTAGCAAGATATGTTGGAATTAGGGTTGCAGAGAAACACACGTAGGTTGGAGAAGACGAAGGAAGCTCAAGGCACACAATAGAGAGTGTGTTTCTTAGTGTGAAATGGAAAGATAGATAGCCCTAGAGTGATGGGCGTATATACAATGCTCGGGAAAAAAAAAACTCCTAAAGAGGGAAAAAATGCCCTGACGGTCCTAGTGTGTTCACACACATCACTACCACATGTATATAGTAACAAATCCCCCTGGAGTGATGCGGTGAAAGAGAGCTGGCACACGAGTAAAGGGAAGTGCCATGCCCTAAGGACATGATCAGTCCACAAAGAGGAGTAAGCCCAAAGCTTTGCAAAAAGCTTCAAGATTCTCACGAGACAATGCCTTTGTGAAAAGATCTGCAAGGTTGACCTGTGTTGGCACATAAGCCAAACTGATCTCTCCTGCTGAGAGCCTCGCCATGACATAGTGGTTATGCACCTCGATGTTCTTTGTGCGAGCATGAAAAACTGGGTTCCTTGCAACTGCCAGTGTGCTCTGGCTGTCACTGTAGATAATGTTGGCAGTGTCCTGTCCAACACCCAAATCAGCCATAAGGCGTCTGAGCCATACACACTCAACCATAGCTGTGAAGACTGCCCTGTACTCAGCCTCACAACTCGAAGTGGCCACAGTAGGTTGCTTCTTACTCAACCATGATATACATGAACTACCAAGCATGAAACAAAAACCACTTGTGGACACTCGCGTGTCAAAACAACTAGCCCAATTTGAGTCTGAAAAAGCATGTAAGTCTGGCAGCAATGATCCCCCCTTGGGATAAAACAAGCCAAGATGTAAAGTGCCACTAAGGTAGCGGAAAATCCTCTTGACAGCTTGCCAATGCTTAGACCATGGGCTATGCATAAATCTGTTGGCCTGTGAGACTGCAAACTGAATATCCAGCCTGGTGTTGCATACATAAATGAGGCAGCCAACAGTAGTTTGGTAAAGAGTGACATCAGTAGGATCGCCAACATCATGTAGACTCAACTTCAAACCTGTTTCCATGGGAGTGGCAATAGGTTTGCAATCCTCAAGTCCAAACTTACATAGGAATGTCTCTATGTAACTTTTCTGACACAAGGCAATACCACCATCACACTGGTTAAACTATATACCCAAGTAATGATGCAACAGCCCCAAATCTTTCATCTTGAAAGTAGCATTCAAATCAGCCTTAAATTTAGCAATATGTCTCTCATTTGGTCCAGTGATGATCAACAAATCATCGCATAAAGAACCACAATGAGAAGTACATCACCCTCACGCATTACATACACTGTTCTTTCTTTTGGACTGTTATGAAAGCCTCGTTTAACCAAATGAGTGTCAGCTTTCTCATACCAAGCACAAGGAGATTTGCTTCAACCCATACAAAACCACGAGGCTGCGTTACCTAAACTTCCTCAAATATGTCACCATTCAAGAAAGAATTAACAATGTCTGATTGATGTACATCCCAACCAAAATGAGCTGCCAATGCACATAGAAAACACATAGTAGTCATACGACAAGTGGGAGCAAAAGTCTCTTCATAATCTATGCCTTTTTGCTGTGCATAACCCTTTGCAACAAGTCAAGCCTTATGGCAATCGATCACACCATCCGTATTGCTTTTCAACTTGTAAACCCACTTCGTACCAATGGCCTTTTTTCCAGGAGGCAAATCGCATAAAGTCCATGTGTCATTTTCTATAAGTGCATCATATTCTGATTGCATGGCAACCATTCCAATTTTTTGAATTCTGTGCTTCATCAAAAGACAGAGGCTCCTCAACATCATGTAAGCTAGACACAGCCAAAGCATAACAATTTGATGCATAAGATGCATGGTGAGAGCTTGAACGAGTACAATTAGACAAAGGTGCATCCAATTTACAGTCACGCAAAGTGTGTACCAGCCATTTTGGCATACCTCTAGCCTGCTCATTTTCAGCCTTTCCTCATCAAGTACATCATGTACATCTGCACCAGTAATAGGCTGATCTGTGACATTTTCAGAAACCCCCATAGTCTGTACATTTGCCTCATTGGAAATTACATTCGTATTTCCACCACTGAAAAGAGGCAACAAAGTGTCATAAATGTCCTGTGAGCTTACATTACTGTCTCTAGTACATGACAGCAAGGGCTGAACAAAATCTTCCACAAACACTACATCCCGTGAAACCAGAATACGTTTTGTTTGTGGATGATATAACCTGTAACCTTTGCTTTCAACATTATAACCAACAAAAATACATTTGACAGCATTATCATCCATTTTTTGTGCTTTTTTTGTGGCACCAAAGCATATGCCAAACAGCCAAAAACACGCATGTGCTCGATAGAAGACTTTCTATCATGCCATGCTTCATATGGAGTAATAGATTGCAAAGCTTTCATAGGAAACCTATTTAGTACATAAGTGGCACACATGATTGCCTCAAGCCAAAAAGAATGCAGCAAAGCTTGACTTTTCACCATACATCGTGCCATTTTTGTAAGTGACCTATTTTTCCTCTCAGCAACACCATTTTGTTGAGGTGTATAAGGCACTGTACATTGGTGTTTTATCCCACAACTAGCCAGAAATACATTAAATTCATGAGACATATACTCCCCCCCCTCGATCAGAATGGAGGGTGCCCATAGTACATTTCGAGACATTTTCAGCCATAGCTAAAAATTGTTTGAAGCACATAAAAACTTTGGACTTCACTTTAAGCAGAAATACCCATGCATGCCTGCAGTAATCATCAATGAAATTCACAAAGTAAAGGTGATTTCCCAAGGACGGATTTTGCACGGGCCCATAAACATCACTATGCACAGGTTGCAACCTGCATGTGGCCCGAACTAAACCATACTTTGGAAACTTAGAACACTGCATCTTACCCAAAATACAGCCTTCACAAACATGTTTGACAGGTGCTTCAAGAGGCGGCAAAGAAGCAACCATATCAGATTTCTACAAACACAGCAAACTGGCAAAATTCAAATGACCAATACGTGCATGCCAAAGTTTTGCATCTGAAATAGCCCTTGAATCTGCAACAGCATTTCCAAAATTTTGTCCACACTTGTCATACAAAGTGAGCTTATACAACTCACGGCACAAAAGGCCAGATGCAACAATTTCATCACCAAAACTGAGATCATGAACTGTACATCTGTCATCCACAAATTTGACTACAAGTCCAAGTCTGGCAAGTGGAGATACAGACAAGAGATTCTTCTTGATCCCAGGTACATAAGTGCATCAACACGTGTGAAGGAACTGCCATTTGTAGCAGTAAAGCACAATCTTTCCAACCCCTTGAACTAGATAAGGGGCATTGTTGGCACAAGTGACTGAAATCCCATGAGGAACAGACTCAAGAGAGGTAAACAATTCACGATGTGAGGTAATGTGCTTTGTAGCACCACGATCGAATAACCCCACATGTGAATCTATAGCAACAACTGACAAGCATGCATCATGGACAGCAGGATTGTAAGTGCACTCTGTGCTAAAATCCCATTCTGCATCAACATCAGCAACACAGTCTCCTTTCACATAAGACTCAACAATGGCTGCATTTGTAGTGGAACCAGCATTTGCAGTGGAACCACCGTCTTTCTTCTTAGCCTCTTTGGCCTTCAACTTAAGACACGACTTGATCAAGTGATCATTAGCTTTACAATAATGGCAACACGTCTTCTTTTTTCCCTTATCACCAAAATTTCCAGACGAAGTGTTGCCAGCAGAAGCATTGGGAACAGAAGTTTTGCCACTCGCAGCAGAACCATAAGAAGTGGCTGCATTGTTGTTATATCTGTTACCACCCTTTCTTTGAGAAGCAATAAAAGCCTGTTCAACTGCATGCTGTCTAGTCCTATTCTTTTTGGAAAGTGACTCTTGCAACAGCAATGTCCATAATGCATCAAACTTGAAAACTTCTGGATTTCCTTGGGTCATAAGTCTCCAAGTACTAGCAAAAGTCTCGTAAGAATCTGGTAAGGCATCAAGAACAGTCTGCACAAGGGAACTGTCTGAAATGACTTCACCTGCAGAAATAAGTTGCTCATTGATATCCTTGACACTAGGGAAAGTTTCCATATCATCTTCCTCATGCACAATCTTCGACTCCAGCTCTTTACGCAGCAAAGCAATTTTAGCCTTATTGCAACTTGCATAAAGACCAACCAAAATATCCCAAGCCTGTTTTTCAGATTTTGTTGAACGGATGTGAGGAACAATGGTGCGCTTCACAGACGATGCAACCAATGCATGAGCCTGCGCATCCTTTACATCCCAACGAGCTTGTTCTGCCGTAGGCAAAACAACTCTAATAGCAGCAATCCTTGCTGAAAGACCTGCAACATCCTCAACATCGCCTACATCCTCAGAACCAAGACGTACATCAATTCCCTGCACAATGTTCGAGACGCCCTTTGACACAAGAACATGTTACATCATATAAGCCCACATAGGGTAGTTGTCCCCATCCAACCTGTCCTCAGCAGCAAACATCTTGAACACATATGTGTTGTTGTCAGCCATGGTAAACGATGCACTTGATGTGAAAACTGCCCAAAAATAGGAGAAATGGAGTGGGAACAACATGTGCTATATGGCACAAACCGTAGAAGACTGTAAGGCATCTGTTATGCAAAAATTGGCACTGACAAAAATCCTGCACAAAATGACGAAATTGCCTATGCAGACCCGCCTGAAGTGGAAACGGACGTCGAAATTAGCCCGAATCAAAAATCTGAGCAGACTGAGCTCTTTGAGCACACCCAAAATATTTGTCGACCTGCGAATGCTTGCCAAAGCTCACTGAAATTGGAGAAAGTGAGCAGGTGTGTGCTGGAGAATTTGGCGACTAAGCCCGGGAGGACGTGACCTTTTCTGATACCAATTGTTGGAATTAGGGTTGCAGAGAAACACAAACAGCTTGGAGAAGAAGAAGGAAGCTCAAGGCACACAATAGAGAGTGTGTTACTTAGTGTGAAATGGAAAGATAGATAGCCCTAGAGGGATGGGCGCATATACAATGCACGGGGGAAAAAATCTCTTACAGAGGGAAAAAATGCCTCGGCGGTCCTAGTGTGTTCACACACATCACTACCACACGTATATGGTAACACAGACACGCCATGAACTTATCCAGCTTGAAGTAGTCTCCATTAGCCAACTGCATGGCTATCGCTAGCTCTGCCCAACACTCTTCAAAATGACCCAAAAACAGATTGAATTCATCACTTACATCTTGCTTAAGCACCTTCAGCTTCGCATCCATCTCGACTGGGGATGCCTCCTTGAAAAAGTCGTGAAGAAACCTCGCCTGTAGAGCCAGCCATGCTTGCCTTGGCTCGCCTTCCAACGCTTCATACCATACTTTGGCTTTATCGTGCAGCACCAAAGGAAAAGTTTGCATTTTGCTATCCTTGTTCAGCATATGCAATGATAGCATTTACAACTCAAAATCTGACATCCACTCATCAGGGTTATCTTCGCCTGTGAAAATCGGTCCATAGCTTCTAGCTGCCATGACTTCCAACGCGAAGAACCACTTCTTTTCGATTAACTCGGAGCAATTAGTGTGCTCCTCAGTGGGGGCACCAGAAGATGGAGAGGGGGAATGGGGGAACATGCCCAACACAAACACAAGGGCCTCACTATGGCTCAGAGTATCCATAGCACCCCTGTCCTCTCGAAAAACACCTTCAAAGAAACACTTTACACTAGCAGACCACCGCTTGCTCAATTTTCACTTCTCACACGCTCCACAAATCCACCACACAACGCACACCTACTGCCTCGGACCGTCTCCACCCTTACACACACACAGCCACTCAATCTCACTCTCTCACTCAAAACACCATCGGTCTGGAGGGGCACACACTTCTACACAACCGGCACTGAGGAAAACACCAGAGCAGGAGAAAGAGAAGGGGGGAATTTTGATTTGGACTCATTTTGGCCTCCATTTCCACTACAAGCAGTACTGCACAAGCTATTTTGTCATTTTGTGCAGAATTTTTGTCAGTGCCGTTTTCTGCATAACAGGTGCCTTATAGTCTTCTACGGTTTGTGCTATATAGCACATGTTGTTCTCGCTCCGTTTCTCCTAGTTTTGGGAAATTTTCACATCAGGTGCAGCATTTACGATGGCTGACAACAACACAGATGTGTTCAAGATGTTTGCTACTGAGGACAGTTTGGATGGGGACAACTACCCTATGTGGGCTTATATGATGCAACATGTTCTCGTGTCAAAGGGTGTCTGGAACATTGTGTAGGGCATTGATGTACGTCCTGGTTCTGAGGATGTAGGGGATGTTGCGGATGTTGCAGGTCTTGCTGCAAGGATTGCAGCTGTTAGAGTTGTTTTGCCTACGGTAGAACAAGCTTGTTGGGATGTTAAGGATGGGCAAGCTCATGCATTGATTGCGTTGTCTCTGAAGCGCACCATTGTTCCTCACATCCGTTCAGCAAAATCTGCAAATCAGGCTTGGGATATTCTAGTAGGTCTTTATGCAAGCTGCAATGAGGCTAAAATTGCTTTGCTGTGTAAAGAGCTGGAGTCGAAGATTATGCATGAGGAAGATGATATGGACACTTTCCTTGCTAGTGTCAAGGATATCAATGAGCAACTTATTGCTGCAGGTGAAGTTATTTCAGACAGTTCCCTTGTGCAGATTGTTCTTGATGCCTTACCAGATTCTTACCAGACTTTTGCTAGTACTTGGAGACTTATGACCCAAGGAAATCCAGAAGTTGTCAAGTTTGATGCATTATGCACATTGTTGTTGCAAGAGTCACTTTCCAAAAAAAACAGGACTAGACAGCATGTAGTTGAACAGGCTTTTATTGATTCTCAAAGAAAGGGTGGTAACAGCAATGCAGCCACTTCTTATGGTTCTGTTGCGAGTGGCAAAAATTCTGTTCCTAATGCTGTTGTTGGCAGAATTTTTTTTGGAAATTCTGGTGATAAGGGAAAAAAGAAGATGCGTTGCCATTATTGTAAATACAATGATCACTTGATCAAGTCGTGTCCTGAGTTGAAGGCCAAAGATGCTAAGAAGAAAGAGGGTGGTTCCACTGCAAATGCTGGTTCCACTACAAATGCAGCCATTGTTGAGTCTTATGTGAAAGGAGACTGTGTTGCTGTTGTTGATGGAGAATGGGCTTTTAGCACAGAGTGCACTTACAATCCTGCTGTCCATGATGCATGCTTGTTAGTTGTTGCTACAGATTCACATGTGGGGTTATTCGATAGTGGTGCTACAAAGCACATTACCTCACATCGTGAATTGTTTACCTCTCTCGAGTCTGTCCCTCATGGGAATTCAGTCACTTGTGCCAACAATGCCTCTTATCTAGTTCAAGGAGTTGGAAAGATTGTGCTTTACTGCTACAAATGGCAGTTCCTTCACACTTGTTGATGCACTTATGTACCTGGGATCAAGAAGAATCTCTTGTCTGTATCTCCACTTGCTAGACTTGGACTTGTAGTCAAATTTGTGGATGACAGATGTATAGTTCATGATTTCAGTTTTGGTGATGAAATTGTTGCATCTGGCATTTTGTGCCGTGAGTTGTATAAGCTCACTTTGTATGACAAGTGTGGAAAAAATTTTGCAAATGCTGTTGCAGATTCAAGGGCTATTTCAGATGCAAAACTTTGGCATGCACGTTTTGGTCATTTGAATTTTGCCAGTTTGTTGCGTTTGTAGAAATCTGATATGGTTGCTTCTTTGCCGCCTCTTGAAGCACCTATCAAACATGTTTGTGAAGGCTGTATTTTGGGTAAGATGCAGCGTTCTAAGTTTCCAAAGGATGGTTCATTTCGGGCCACATGCAGGTTGCAGCTTGTGCATAGTGATGTTTATGGGCCCGTGCAAACTCCGTCCTTGGGAAATTACCTTTACTTTGTGAATTTCATTGATGATTACTTCAGGCATGCATAGGTATTTCCACTTAAAGTGAAGTCCAAAAGTTTTATGTGCTTCAAATAATTTCTAGCTATGGCTGAAAATGTCTCGAAATGTACTATGGGCACCCTCCATTCTGATCGAGGGGGGAGTATATGTCTCATGAATTTAATGCATTTCTGGCTAGTCGGTCAAAAAAACACCAATGTACAGGGCCTTATACACCTCAGCAAAATGGTGTTGCTGAGAGGAAAAATATGTCACTTACGGAAATGGAACGATGTATGGTCAAAAGTCAAGCTTTTCCACATTCTCTTTGTCTTGAGGCCATCATGTGTGCCACTTATCTACTTAACAGGTGTCCTACGAAAGCTTTGCAGTCTATTAACCATATGAAGCATGGCATGATAGAAAGCCTTCTATTGAGCACATACGTGTTTTTGGCTATTTGGTATATGCTTTGGTGCCACAAGTGCAGCGCAGAAAATTGGATGATAAGGCTGTCAAATGTATTTTTGTTGGTTATAGTGCTGAAAGCAAAGGTTACAGGTTGTATCATCCGCAAACAAAACATTGTCGTGTTGTGACACATACATAGTGGGAACGCATGCTACAAGAGTTATCTTGTAACTTTTTAGATACATAGTTATATTTCCTATAATGTACATATACATATTTAATTATAATAATATGCTTTCTATCTCATCCTATTATTTATCTCAAGGGTAACGTATTCTTATTTACCATTAAAAAGTACTATGGAAAAAACGTCAATAGTTCCGCCTCTTTAACTTGGGACAAAAAGCATTGATTATTTCTTTCTACCATCTCATTATTATCTCACACCCTATCTAGATCCTATATCTAGGGCAATTTCCAATCTATATATATTCTATGTATTTTCCATATTTTTCTTATTTTTTTAAAAAAATAGCTACTAGGATGGAATCAAATCCTAGTGGGACACTAGGTGACATGATTTCAAAGATACACTTATTTTAATGCATTATTGTAAGGATGATTACAAAACTTTGTCGAGGAGCAATTTCATGCTTTCATATGGCATGAGGTTTCCATTGGAATCAAATAAAAGTCTAGGCTAAGGGGACCTCTTCTTCCTTGAAAACCACTCAAGCATTCAAGCCATTGATGAGAGAAATTCATGAGGGAGTGAATAGTAATGCCAAATTGTACTTAGCCATTAGCATAAGCCTAAGCCTACAGTTTCTCCTAGAGGAAGACTAGCCATTCTTGCATGCTATCCTTGGAAGATCAACTCTAATAAAAAAAGGTCGTGGACTTGGCGTATCAATCAAAGTTGAATTCTCCCCTCTTCTTCTCTCTCCATCAATAAAGGTGCCGAAGGGTTTGTCAAGTAAGATGTGTTCTACATTGATGTTTTCTTGATTTCTTGTTGTTTTCTTTTTCATCTCTAATCCAACATATATATATATATATATCTAATCTCATATCCTTAACCAAACCTATCTCTCTCACTCTTAGTAATTCATCGTCTCTACAAATTTTAGGTTCTCCTTGCTACAGGTACATCTCTCCCCGCAGTATCCTTATTGCCTACGGGCAAGAATAGGGCTTGGGAGGGAAACTCTCTTCTCTTCTCTTCCCTTCTCTTCTCTCATATCTACATTTTGCACATACTAGAGTTATCCTAGATGAATAATCCACATGATGATAATTTCTATCGCTTTCACTCTGTCCGATCTATTAGAATTAACGTATGGATTAGCCGTAAAATACAATTTCAACAAGGTATAGTGTTTCTCTTTGGCCCAGAAAGGCTCAATGAAATAATTCTATCACCGGATCCCATCATACTACCTCTCATAGACTATAACTTTTCTTTTGACGTAAGCGTAGTTATCTTGTTATGAACCAAGAGGATTTGTACACACAATTAATCCCAATCACTAGACAAAATATATATATTATGGTAAGCACAAAACTACAATTCCAAAGAACAATTCGTAGCTTATTTGGTCAGCCAAGATTGAATGCCATTAACTCATCTATTAACCCTTTCATATTACCCATGATACGATATGACCATAGCCTTGAGGTTTTCATCTTTGCGTTGTTTTGACACTCTCTTTTGTGTTCTTTCTTTGTGTGTGTGAGTGCAAGAGAGAAAGAGTGGGGCTTCTTTGATTGCACTTCTTTCCAAACCCTAGTCTTCATGGCATCTATGGTTTAACTCCTTCATAAAGTTTTTGTTTGAGTTCTCTAACAAACTCTCACAGCCATAAGATTTACTGGCAAGACCGCAAATTTCTCGACATATTTCTGGTGAACGCGACGTGAAACTGCCACGGTGAGGGTTTGTGGGTAACCATGGGTGATCATGTTGAGCAACAAGGTATGCATTTTGACCCAGCAAAAATGCAAATGTTTCAAGAATTTTCAATGTTCATGCAACAACAACGTTCCACCGAAAGAAGGGAGATTTCAGAAGAAGGCCATACAAGCAGTCGTCAATAGAATGGATCAATTGAATGGCAAAGATGTAACCAAGTACTTACGCGAGTATGTGAAGGAGATGGAGCTGCATTGCGTGTCAGAAGGTGAGACGATTCAAAGCTTTGAGCTAGTTGTTGCTACAGAAATTAGAGAACATGTTAGGGGAATTAAAGATGGACATGGGAGAAATTGGGAAGAACTCAAAGCAGCTTTAAAGGAGGAATATTTCATGGAGGACTCTGAGAGAGTGACCAAAAGGAAATTCTTAGAATGGGTAGTCAAGCCAAAGCAAGGACTATCAATAACAGAGCTACTTTGGGAATTTGAGCGGCGCTATGCACAACTCACTAGGACAGAAAGGGACACACTAGATGGAGAGAAGACAGATATTTTCTTACAAGCTGTAGGTAAAGAGTTTCAAGAAAATTTGGAGCTTCTTCTTATAGATAAAGATGTTGAGCAAGGACTAAAGACCGGCTGGAATGAGGTTGAAGGTGATGTCTCACTGCTTGCCAAACGACAAAGAAGAAGGGACAAGATGGTAGTAAACACTACAAGTCCTTCCACCTCAACTCCTGACAAAATGGTAAAGCCTACTTTTATCGCTCCGAAGTTTGATGAGTCCATGCTAGATGAGCTTGTGAAGGGAATGCATGACTTGAAGGTGAAGCTTGCAAAGCTTGAAGAAAAAGGCTAACCGTCAGGTCCACTTTCTAGGCAAAGACAACAACCCAAAGAAGGGTTTGTTAATAGATGTATTTGGTGTGATAGTCCAGACCATGTAAGAAGGGATTGTGATGATTTTAGTGATGCTTTTTCAAAAGATGTTGTCTTTTTTAAGGATGGTAAAATCCACTTAAGAGAGACAGGTCTACCCTTGAGAACTAACTTTGGGAAGGGGGGAATGCAAACCTTAGTTGAAGATATGGCAACTAAGCATGCCACCTCTTCAGTTGAGGCAACTACTTATGGAGTAAAATTTGAGCATCTTAGTGATGAAGAGGTGATTGACCATCATGGTCAAATTTGGCCAAATGTCATGCAATTAGCTAAAAAGGGAAATCTTACAAAAGAGATTCTACATGAAGTAGGTGATTGCATACGTCTAGAAACAGGATGGAATGATCCAGTGGACTCATTGTCAGTGCATGCCTACATTACAAAATGCCAACAAAATGAGGCAATTATAGAAGAGAAGCAGAGACATGAGAATGCTGATGAAGGACCCATCAAAAAGAGCTTCTAGAAGTGGGGGAAGAAGCGACTCAATGCCTTCTCAAACACCCTCAACACAAGGAGCATCTCCACCTGAAGTACTCATGGAGGAGTCTACAACAGGAAAGAAGAAAGAGCCAACAAAAGGTAAGACAAAAGGCCCGACTTATAAACTACAATCTGATATTGAGGTTGCTACAGATTTAAAGAAAGTCTTGGAGGAAAGGATCTTGAATAGCAAGATTGAGTTTACTCTAAGAGAAGTTCTTGGCATTGCAAAGCGTGAATTCCATGAGGAGATCATTGACATCATCAAGAGGAAGAGGCAAATCCTTGCTGAAGTTTCTCGTCCACAGGTTGAAGGGGAAACCTCGAAGACAGAAGGGATGCAAAATAAGGAGGATGATGGAGCTGTGGTACGATGCTACCAATCTAGTGGGAGAGTGAAGCAAGTGAATTTCTCAAATGATGATGAGAAGAAGTTGAAGCTATTCCTAGGAGCTACTATTCACGAAGTCACTGGGCAAGGGCTACTACAGGAATTTTGGCCAAGGTAGGTGATCTTGAAGAGCCATTTGTTGCCTTGATTGACCATGGTTCAGAAATAAACATAATGTCAAAGAGTCTCTACAACAAGTGCAAATGGCCGATGGACACAGATCATGGCTGGATGGTAAAAGTGGCAAACAATTCATCCGGTGAATTGTATGCAGCATGTCCAAGTGTGAAGGTGACAATAGGTGATGTAAAGATTGACCAAAACTTCTTTGTACAGGATACATCTTCATATATCTCATCCTTGGACAGCCCTACATTGTGGGAGTTCAAATGGAAACAAAGGTAATGGATGATGGTTCAACATATGCTAGGATACGTAGCGAAGATGGTAAACGAGCGGTCCAGTTTCTCACAGTTTGTGTAAACCATGAAAGAAATCGTGACAACCTCAGAGAACATCCTCTACCAAAGGTGAGCAAAGAGTTTCATGATCATAGAGAAATGATGGGTTTTGGCCAAGTACCATTGTAAAGCGGGATTGCAGTGGTACAAAAAGAAAAAGGGTCTCGCCTGATCCAAAAATAGGTGAAACTTTCTCAACGAGCTCCTTGGTAACAAGGAATGGATCAGTATGTTTTACAAAACTTGAAGATTTGAAGAGATGTGAGAGGCAATATGTGCATAATGTACAAATAGGCATGAAAAAGAGTGGGTTGCTAGAGCCTACTGAAAATGTTTTGGGTTTGTGTGAACAAGTTTCTTTTGTAGATACTATGGGTGAGCTTGATGCTATAATGGGGTCTAGTTTGCATCTTGAAAATGAAGTTGTGGAATTTTTCTCTATGGAAATGTATCAAGTAATAGAAGTCTTTAAAGAAAGCCAACTAGTTGGCCCAGAAGTCCATGTTGAAACCAAATACAAGAGTGTAGCAAAGAAGGTGAAACCAGTAGCTTCACCCTTACCACCAAAAAATAGAGAAAAGATTAAGTAGGCTTCTTTACAACCAAGTTTGAGGAATCCTAAAAAGATTGGGCATACCTTCACAAAGGAGTCTTTCCAAGAGTTGTAGATTGGTCACGAGGAGTTTCTAACATAGGAGGAGACAAAGTGCTTCAAAGAAATGTTTTCAAAGCATGGTAAGGCTTTTGCATTTGAGCCACATGAGATAGGATGTGTTGATCATTCTATTGTAGCTCCTATGGTAATTTTCACAATACCTCATGTGCCTTGGAATATGTGGCCTATTCCGGTTCCAAAGGCTCATTTGCCAAAGTTAGTAGAGCTACTGAATGAGAAAATCGAAATGGGAATCTTGGAGCCTTCTTGTGATCCATACTCAAACAAGTGGTTCATAGTTCCAAAGAAGAATGGCTCTCTATGCTTCATCCAAGATATGCAACCAGTAAACAAGGTGACAATTAGAAATGTAGGTACAGTTCCAAATGTGGATCCGTTTGTAGAGTCATTTGCAGGGAGGGCAATCTACTCAATGGGGGATCTCTACTCAGGGTATGATCAATTTCAGCTTGCAATCGAAAGCAGAGACTTGTCAACCATGAGGACACCTTTGGGTTTGGTAAGGATGTTTACCTTGCCACAGGGAGCAACCAACTCGGTTGCACATATGATGAATGGGATGAATAAGGTCTTACGTGACTTTATTCCTCAAATCACAATGACTTTCATTGATGATTTTCCTATCAAAGGATGTGAAGAAAGTGACAAAGATGAAGCTTTGGATCTCAAGGGATGTCGCAGGTTTGTGGTAAATCACATAAATAATTGTGATAAAAAAATTTCTAGGTTGGAAGAAGTGAATCTTACATTGTCAGGGAAAAAGTCTATGTTTGGTGTCAATGAAGTGCTCATTGTGGGACACATGTGCGGGCCATATGGTAAGGAAACCTTGTCCAACAAAGGTAGATTCCATCCAAAGAATGAAAGAAACATGCACTAGCATCACTGAGGTTAGAAGGTTTCTGGGAGCATGTGTCTTCTATGCTATTTGGATTCCACATTATGCACATGTAGCTGATCCTCTTTATCAGCTGCTTAGAAAGAATCAAAAGTTTAAATGGACAGAAGCACATGTAAAATCCATGAAAAAGCTAAAGGAGTTGCTCCAGTCAGCAACGACTTTGAGAAAGGTAGACTATGAGTGTCAAAGGTCAGTAATTGTGATAGTAGACACCAATCCTACAGGGATCGGATGGGCAATAGGGCAAGATGACAAAGAAGGACACAGGTATGTGGTAAGATTTGGAGCAAAGGTACTAAGTTCTTGCCAAATAAACTATCCACAGATAAAGAGAGAGTTATGGGGTATGGTTACAACCTTGAAAATTTGGAAAGAGTACCTAATTGGTGCATGTGTGGTTGTAGAAACAGATTTTCTACCACTTCTTGGGATGATTACAAGCTGCTTAACGCTAGACATTGCTATGTTGTGATGGATTGCCTACATTAAGTCCTTAAATCCCAAGTTTAAGCACATTGCATGTAAAGACAATACAATGGCAGCTATGCTATCAAGGGCAAGGTATGAATATGAGTCACAAATGATTGATGAGGGAGATGATGTAGGCACAAAGTTCTATTCTATCTCTCATGTCAAAGGTAACAATGTTTGCATGACTAATTCACTTGAATTGTTCTTGAAAGATCTTTAAAAAGGTGATTGGCTTTCTATTGGAAGCTACTTGAGTACTCTAACAAAACAGGATGATTGGTCTGAACAAGAATTCAAGAGGATACGCAAGAAAGCATATGGGTACTTTTTAAGGGATGGTTACTTGTGGAAGCATCCTAAACAAAAGGGTGCTACACCACAACAGGTTATATGTAAAAAAGAGACTCAAGTAAAGCTCATGCAAGAGTTCATGAGAGTCTATGGGCTGGACATAGGGGTGTATGGGCAACCTTCTCCAAGTTGAAAGAAAAATACTGGTGGAAGGGTATGTATAAAGATGTATCTCAGTTTGTAGAGTCATGTGTAGCTTGTCAAATGTATTCAAATGTTCGACATCGTGATGGATTACACTCTACATATCCACTATCCATGCACTATAAATGGGTTGTGGATCTAGTCACAATGCCTTTAGGACTCTGGCACATGAGATACTTGGTTCTTGCATGAGAGGACCTAACTAACCAAGTTGAAGGAAGAGCATTAAGAGCTAAAACCACAGAAGCTGTGTGCAAATTCCTTCTTGATGAGGTGATTTGTCATTATGGTTGTGTGGGAAAAATCACTGCAGATAGAGGAGAACTGGATGCCGAAGAAGCAAGGGAGTTCTTTTCTAGATTAGGAATCAAGCTTGCTCTTACTACAACTCACAACCTGAAGGCAATGGAAAGAGTGAAAGAGGGCATCCTCCTATCATCAAAGCTTTGGCCAAGGCTTGTGAAGGAAGAGCTGGTGAGTGGCCAAAACTGTTACCATATGCTTTATGGAATGATCGTACAACACATAGCTCAGTAAATTGGCTACATGTCTGCGGAGCTAATGTATGGTCAAAAGCCAGTGATGCCGATTGAAGATACAATTCCCACATGGAATGTACTACCTTGGCAAGAGGGGCTTAGCAGGGAAGATCTCCTTGCACTGCGTATAAGGACACTAGAGAGAAGACTTGGAGACATTGAAGCTGCAAAAGAACGACTCAAAAATGCAAGATTGAAAAACAAGGACTACTTTGATAAGCGACATCGACTCAGGAGCAAAGCAATTGACAAAGGTGACTGGGTTTTAGTGTATGATAGTAGCCTTGATAATAACTAGCACACAGTCATGTGTAAGTTTTCAAAAAGATGGTTTGGACCGTATGTTGTAAAGCATGTGCGTGAAAATGCTACTTACAGCTTGTATGAACTAGATGGTATAGAAGTAAAGATTCCCGTTGCAGGAAAAAGGATCAAAATGTTTAAGAGAAGAGGAGACAATGATCCAGAAGATGTTGATGAGGAAGAAGAGCAGAGCACAAGTGAAGATCAAAGTAAAGATGAAGCTTTGGAATTATCCAGTGAAGAAGAAAGCAAGGAAGATGTACAAGAGGCTAATCTTACAAGGAGACAATGTGGCACAAACCGGAGGATGTTCAGGTTTAGAGGGGGTGGATGTCATGATGTGACACGTACATAGTGGGAACGCATGCTATAAGAGTTACTTTTTAGATACATAGTTATATTTCCTATAATGTACATATACATATTTAAGTATAATAATATGCTTTATATCTCATCCTATTATTTATCTCAAGGGTAACGTATTCTTACTTTACCATTAAAAAGTACTATGGGAAAAATGTCAATAGCTCTGCCTCTTTAACTTGGGACAAAAAGCATTGATTATTTCTTTCTACCATCTCATTATTATCTCACACCCTATCTAGATCCTATATCTAGGGCAATTTTCAATCTATATATATTCTATGTATTTTTCATATTTTTCTTATATTTTTTTTAAAATAGCTACTAGGATGGAATCAAATCCTAGTGGGACACTAGGTGACATGATTTCAAAGATACACTTATTTTCATGCATTATTGTAAGCATGATTACAAAACTTTGTCAAGGAGCAATTTCATGCTTTCATATGGCATGAGGTGTCCATTGGAATCAAATAAAAGTCTAGGCTAAGGGGACCTCTTCTTCCTTGAAACCCACTCAAGCATTCAATCCATTGATGAGAGAAATTCATGAGGGAGTGAATAGTAATGCCAAAGTGTACTTAGCCATTAACATAAGCCTAAGCCTACAGTTTCTCATAGACGAAGACTAGCCATTCTTGCATGCTATCCTTGGAAGATCAACTCTAATAAAAAAAGGTCGTGGACTTGGCGTATCAATCAAAGTTGAATTCTCCCCTCTTCTTCTCTCTCCATCAATAAAGATGCTGAAGGGTTTGTCAAGTAAGATGTGTTCTACATTGATGTTTTCTTGATTTCTTGTTGTTTTCTTTTTCATCTCTAATCCAACATATATATATATATATATATCTAATCTCATCTCCTTAACCAAACCTATCTCTCTCACTCTTAGTAATTCATCGTCTCTACAAATTTTAGGTTCTCCTTGCTACAGGTACATCTCTCCCCGCAGTATCCTTATTGCCTACAGGCAAGAATAGGGCTTGGGAGGGAAACTCTCTTCTCTTCTCTTCCCTTCTCTTCTCTCATATCTACATTTTGCACATACTAGAGTTATCCTAGATGAATAATCCACATGATGATAATTTCTATCGCTTTCACTCTGTCCGATCTATTAGAATTAACGTATGGATTAGCCGTAAAATACAATTTCAACAACGTATAGTGTTTCTCTTTGGCCCAGAAAGGCTCAATGAAATAATTCTATCACCGGATCCCATCATACTACCTCTCATAGATTATAACTTTTCTTTTGACGTAAGCGTAGTTATCTTGTTATGAACCAAGAGGATTTGTACACACAATTAATCCCAATCACTAGACAAAATATATATATTATGGTAAGCACAAAACTACAATTCCAAAGAACAATTCGTAGCCTATTTGGTCAGCCAAGATTGAATGCCATTAACTCATCTATTAACCCTTTCATATTACCCGTGATACGATATGACCATAGCCTTGATGTTTTCATATTTGCGTTGTTTTGACACTCTCTTTTGTGTTCTTTCTTTGTGTGTGTGAGTGCAAGAGAGAAAGAGTGGGGCTTCTTTGATTGCACTTCTTTCCAAACCCTAGTCTTCATGGCATCTATGGTTTAACTCCTTCATAAAGTTTTTGTTTGAGTTCTCTCACAAACTCTCACAGTCACCATAAGCCCGGTGGTTTCCTGGCAAGACCACAAATTTCTCGACAATGTATTCTGGTTTCACGGGATGTAGTGTTTGTGATAGATTTTGTTCAGCACTTGCTGTCATGTACTAGAGACAGTAATGTAAGCTCACAGGACATTTATGACACTTTGTTGCCTCTTTTCAGTGGTGGAAATACGAATGTAAGTTCCAGTGAGACAAATGTACAGCCTATGGGGGTTTCTGAAAATGTTTTAGATCTGCCTATTTACTGATGCAGATGTACATGATGTACTTGATGAGGAAAGGGTTGAAAATGAGCAGGCTAGAGGTATGCCAAAATGGCTGGTGCACACTTTGCGTGATAGTAAATTGGATGCACCTTTGTCTAGTCGTACTCGTTCGGGATCTCGCCATGCATCTTATGCATCAGGTTGTTATGCTTTGGCTGTGTCTAGTTTACATGATGTTGAGGAGCCTCTGTCTTTTGATGAATCACAGAATTCAAAAAATTGGATGGCTACCATGCAATCAAAATATCATGCACTTATAGAAAATGACACATGGACTTTATGTGAATTGCCTCCTGGCAAAAAGGACATTGGTACGAAGTGGGTTTACAAGTTGAAACGCAAGCCGGATGGTGAGATCGATTGCCACCATAAGGCTCGACTTGTTGCAAAGAGTTATGCAGAGAAAAAAGGCATAGATTATGAAGAGACTTTTTCTCCCACTTGTCATATGACTACTGTGAGTTTTCTATGTGCATTGGCAGCTCATTTTGGTTGGGATGTACATCAATCAGACATTGTTATTGCTTTCTTGAATGGTGACATATTTGAGGAAGTTTATGTAACGCAGCCTCGCGGTTTTGTCATAAAAGGACAGGAAGACAAAGTGTGCAGATGTAAGAAGGCTTTGTATGGGTTGAAGCAATCTCCTCGTGCTTGGTATGAGAAAGTTGAAACTCATTTGGTTAAATGAGGCTTTCGTAACAATCCAATAGAAATCACATTGTATGTAAAACGTGAGGGTGATGTACTTCTCATGGTGGTTCTTTATGTTGATGATTTGTTGATCACTGGAACAAATGAGAGACATATTGCTGAATTTAAAGCTGATTTGAATGCTACTTTCAAGATGAAAGATTTGGGGTTGTTGCATCATTACTTGGGTATACAGTTTAAGCAGTGTGATAGTGGTATTGCCTTGTGCCAGAAAAGTTACATAGAGACATTGATATGTAAGTTTGGACTTGAGGATTGCAAACCTATTGCCACTCCCATGGAAATAGGTTTGAAGTTGAGCCTACATGATGTTGGCGATCCTATTGATGTCACTCTTTACCAAAATGTTGTTGGCTGCCTCATTTATGTATGCAACACGAGGCTGGATATTCAGTTTGCAGTCTCAAGGGTCAACAGATTTATGCATAGCCCATGGTCTAAGCATTGGCAGGCTGTCAAGAGGATTTTCCGCTACCTTAGTGGCACTTTACATCTTGGCTTGT
Source organism: Adiantum capillus-veneris (assembly GCF_014529385.1). NCBI lineage: Eukaryota > Viridiplantae > Streptophyta > Polypodiopsida > Polypodiales > Pteridaceae > Adiantum > Adiantum capillus-veneris. The sequence goes on along the minus strand of NC_140933.1, from coordinate 30,561,152 downwards.
TTTATCCCAAGGGGGGATCATTGCCGCTAGACTTACATGCTTTTTCAGACTCAGATTGGGCTGGTTGTTTTCACACGCGAATGTCCACAAGTGGTTTTTGTTTCATGCTTGGCAGTTCATGTATAGAGCAAGAAGCAACCTATTGTGGCCACTTCGAGTTGTGAGGCTGAGTACAGGGCAGCCTTCACATCTACGGTTGAGTGTGTATGGCTCAGACGCCTCATGGCTGATTTGGGTGTTGGACAGGACACTGCCAACACTATCTACACTGACAATCAGAGCGCATTGGCAGTTGTGAGGAACCCAGTTTTTCATGCTCGCACAAATCACATTGAGGTGCATTACCACTATGTCAGGGAGAGGCTCTCAACAGGAGATCAGCTTGGCTTATGTGCCAACACAGGACAACCTTGCAAATATGTTCACAAAGGCATTGTCTCATGAGAAGCTTGAATCTTTCTACAAAGCTTTGGGCTTACTCCCCTTTGTGGACTGATCGTGTCCTCAGGGCACGGCACTTCCCTTTACTCATGTGCCAGCTCTTGTTCACGGCATCACTCCAGGGGGGATTTGTTACCATATACATGTGGTAGTGATGTGTGTGAACACTCTAGGACCGCCGGGGCATTTTTTCCCTCTTTAGGAGGTTTTTTCCCCTGTGCATTGTATATATGCCCATCCCTCTAGGGCTATCTATCTTTCCATTGCACACTAAGTAACACACTCTCTATTGTGTGCCTTGAGCTTCATTCATCTTCTCCAAGCTGTGTGTGTTTCTATGCAACCCTAATTCCAACAGTCTGCATCCCAAAGTGAGAGAAAAGGTGTATTTTGAGAGCCCAGAGAATTATAATGGTTCGGTAGCGATTGCCCGATCAAAGAGAAGAAAGATAAAGAAGAAGATAGTGCAGGGTGTGTCAGGTTAGGAGACGATGGCCCATGTTCAACCGCAGTCCAAGGGAGGCTATACACGAGGAAAATCATGGAAACCGAGGTGTAGCTGTTGTGCCACAAAATTGGGTATGCACAATGCAAGATTTGTTCAAGCAAATGCAGGAGTTGCGGCTCAGTGTCATGAATAGAGGATAGCCAAGAGGAGCAAGGGGCAAGGCAAGGCCACTGCCAGGGAGGTGTTTCAATTGCAGAGAAGAGGGGCACTATGCACGTAATTTTCCTCAACCACAGAGAGAAAGAGGAGGTAATTACCCACTGTTTGGTGGAGGTCGAGGTCAAGGGCAGTTCAATGGTCCAAGAGAGCAAGCGGTGGAGAATCTTGTGCAGCCAGCTCCGCCAAACGGAGGTGAGGTCCCAAGACTTGTAACCTTTTCTTTTAGCATTATAACCAACAAAAAACATTTGATAGCCTTATCATCCAATTTTTTGCGTTGTGTTTGTGGCACCAAAGCATATGCCAAACAACCAAAAACACGCATGTGCTCAATAGAAGGATTTCTATCATGCCATGCTTGTGGCGTTGTGTTTGTGGCACCAAAGCATATGCCAAACAACCAAAAACACGCATGTGCTCAATAGAAGGATTTCTATCATGCCATGCTTCATATGGAGTAATAGACTGCAAAGAGTTTGTAGGATGCTTGTTTAGTACATAAGTGGCACACATGATGGCCTCAAGCCAAAAAGAATGCGGCAAAGCTTGACTTTTGACCATACATCGTGGCATTTCCATAAGTGACGTGTTTTCCTCTCAACAACACCATTTTTCTGAGGTGTATAAGGCACTGTACATTGGTGTTTTATCCCATGACTAGCCAGAAATGCATTAAATTCATGAGACATATACTTCCCCCCTCGATCGGAATGGAGGATGCCCATAGTACATTTCGACATTTTCAGCCATAGCCAGAAATTGTTTGAAGCACATAAAAACTTTGGACTTTGCTTTAAGTGAAAATACCCATGCATGCCTGGAGTAAACATCAATGAAAGTCACGAAGTAAAGGTAATTGCCCAAGGACGGAGTTTGCATGGGCCCAAAAACATCACTATGCACTAGCTGTAACCTACATGTGGACCTAACTAAACCATACTTTGGAGACTTCAAACGCTGCATCTTACCCGAAATACAACCTTCACAAACATGTTTGATAGGTGCTTCAAGAGGTGTCAAAGAAGCAACCATATCAGATTTCTACAAATGCAACAAACTGGCAAAATTCAAATGACCAAAGCGTGCATTCTGAAATTTTACATCTGAAATAGCCCTTGAATTTGCAACTGCATTTGCAAAATTTTGTCCACACTTGTCATACAAGTGATCTTATACAACTCATGGCACAAAATCCCAGATGCAACAATTTCATCACCAAAATTGAGATCATGAAATGTACATCTGTCATCCACAAATTTGACTACAAGTCCAAGTCTAGCAAGTGCAGATATGGACAAAATATTCTTCTTGATCTCAGGTACATAAAGTGCATCAACAAGTGTGAAAGAACTGCCATTTACAGAAGTAAGCACAATATTTCCAACTCCCTAAACCGGATAAGAGGCATTGTTGGCACAAGTGACTGAATTCACATGAGGGATAGACTTGAGAGAGGTGAACAATTAACGATGTGAGGTAATGTGCTTTGTAGCACCACTCTTGAAATACCACACATGTGAATCTACAGCAACAACTAACATGCATTCATCATGGACAACAGGATTGTAAGTGCACTCTGCACAAAAATCCCATTCTACATCAACATCAGCATCACATTCTCCTTTCACAGAGACTCAGCAATGGCTACATTTGTAGTGGAACCAGCATTTGCACTGGAACCACGCTCTTTCTTCTTAGTCTCTTTGGCCTTCAACTTGGGACACTGCTTGATCAAGTGATCATTAGCTTTACAATAATGGGACCACATCTTTGTTTTGCCCTTATCACCAGAATTGCTAGTAGACAAAGTGCTCCCAGTAGAAGCATTGGGGACATAAGTTTTTCCACTCGCAGCAAAACCATAAGAAGTGGTTGCATTGTTGTTACCACCCTTTCTTTTAGAAGCAATAAAAGCCTATTCAACTGCATGTTGTCTAGTCTTGTTTTTTTGGAAAGTGACTCTTGCAACAGCAATGTGCATAATGCATCAAACTTGACAACTTCAAGATTTCCTTGGGTCATAAGTCTCCAAGTACTAGCAAAAGTCTGCCAAAAATATGGTAAGGCATAAAGAACAGTCTGCACAAGGGAACTGTTTGAAATGACTTCACTTGTAGGAATAAGTTGCTCATTGATATCCTTGACACCAGCAAGGAAAGTGTCCATATCATCTTCCTCATGGATAATCTTTGACTCCATCTCTTTACGCAGCAAAGCAATTTAGCCTCATTGCGACTTGCATAAAGACCTGGTAAAATATCCCAAGCCTGTTTTGTAGATTTTGCTGAACGAATGTGAGGAACAATGGTGTGCTTCACAGAAAACGCAATCAATGCATGAGCCTTCGCATCCTTTACATCCCAACGAGATTGTTTCTCCATAGGCAAAACAACTCTAATAGCATCAATCCTTGCAGCAAGACCTGCCACATCCTCAACATCGCCTACATCCTTAGAACCACGACGTATATCAATGCCCTTCACAATATTCCAAACACCCTTTGACACAAGGACATGTTGCATCATGTAAGCCCACATAGGGTAATTGTCCCCATTCAATCTGTCCTCAGCAACAAACATCTTGAACACATCCGTGTTGTTGTCAGCCATGGTAAATGTTGCACTTGACGTGAAGACTGCCCAAAAAGAGAAGAAACAAAGTCGGAACAACACGTGCTATATAGCACAAACCATAGAAGACTGTAAGGCACCTATTATGAAAAAATGGCAGTGACAAAAATTATGCACAAAATGACAAAATAGCCTGTGCAGTACTGCCTGTAGTGGAAACACTTGCCAAAGCTCACTAAAATCAAAGAAAATGACTAGGTGTGTGCTAGAGCTACTGCTGACTAAGCCCGGGAGGACGCAACCTGCTCTGATACCAATTGTTGGAATTAGGCTTGCAAGGAAACACACACAACTTGGAGAAGATGAAGGAAGCTCAAGGCACACAATAGAGAGTGTGTTGCTTAGTGGTCCCAGCTTGATGGTGCCACTTTGCGATATATCATGTATTACAAAAGGCCCCATTCCTCGCTTTTTGAGTTTTTTGGAGTGCTGTTTGAGGGTATACATGAGAACGCAATCCCCTTTTTGAAACTCCTTGCAGCCAATCATGTGTTGATCATGGAAAGCTTTCATTTGATTTTTTTGAGCATATATCCCAGCTATCGCTCTAAGTCTGGTTTCATCTAATTGTTCTAGGGTGTCTAATCTCTCCGGTAGCTCATGGCCCGTCCATCCTAATTGCGTTGCCACTCTTAAGGTTTTGATTAGGAATTCTAGAGGTAGGATCTCATTAATCCCAAATACCAGGTTAAAGGGAGTCGTTCCGATGGAAGTTTTAAAAGCTACTCTGTAAGCCCTTAAGGCTATGTGTAGCTTTTGATCCCAATCATTTCTTGAGTCACTGACTATTTTGGTGAGTACGATGCATAAGATTTTGTTGGTACTCTCTACCTGCCCATTAGCTTGTGGATGATAGGGTGTTGATTTGTGATGGACCACCATGAATGCTTCAAGGAGGCTTTTAATAACGTTGTTTAAAAAGTGTGTTCCTGTATCGCTCACTATTTTGATTGGTAGACCATATCTCATTAAGAAGTTTTTGAAAAGGAACTGAGTTGTAGTTATTGCATTGTTTTTTGGGGTTGCTTTTGCTACGATGATGTATTATGCGTGAGTCCTGTATCCTGGAGGTATGATGGGACGAATGAAGTCAATGCCCCATTTGGCAAAAGCACGTACGCCTACCATTGGCCTCAGTGGCATTTCATCTCTCCTTGGGGTGGTTTTGTGCATTAACATTCATCACAACGTTTGACATATGTCTTTGCATCCATAAACAGGGTTGGCCACCATATACATGAGTGTAGCGCGAGCCTTATCGTTTTATTCAGAGAAATGTCCCCCTGGTTGTCTTGAGTGTGCTTGATCTAAGATAACGTAATATGCACTTTTTGTAGCACACAAATGTAGTTGTTTGTCCTTTCTTTGCCTATATATTTGGTTGGCAATGGGTCGACCTGCGAACGCTTGCCAAAGCTCATTGAAATCGGAGAAAATGAGCAGGCATGTGTTGGAGCTTTTGGCAACTAAGCCCGGGAGGAAGCAACCTGCTCTGATACCAATTGTTGGAATTACAGTTGCAAGGAAATGCACACAGCTTGGAGAAGATGAAGGAAGCTCAAGGCACATAATAGAGAGTGTATTGCTTAGTGTGCAATGGAAAGATAGATAGCCCTAGAGTGATGGGCGTATATACAATGCACGGGGGAAAAAACCTCCTAAAGAGGGAAAAATTGCCCCGAAGGTCCTAGTGTGTTACATCACTACCACATTAGATTCCACAAGGTAAGTGGGAGGGTATCTCTATGGATTTTGTAGTAGGACTACCTACTACAAATCATGGCCATGAGGCCATATGGGTAATTGTTGACCGTCTCACAAAGATGGGTCGATTCATTCCCACTAAGACTACGGTTAAGCCACCGGATTAGCACGGCTATTTGTAGAGCATATATATAAACTCTACGGTCTTCCAACTAGTATCATAAGTGACAGAGATTGAAAGTTCAATAATCACTTCTGGAGAGCTGTGTTCCAAAATTTGGAAACTAAGCTTAATCTAAATACGTCTGATCATCCAAAAATGTATGGTAAAAAAAAAAGAGTTAATCAAGTGCTAGAGGATATGCTACGAGTGTACGTTAGCAAGAAGCAAACCAATTGGGAAGACTACTTACCTATATTGGAATTTGCTTACAAGAGCTCAAAGCATGTGACTACAAGGTTTATTCCATTTATGCTTTTGTATGGATTTCAACCTAGATCACCCGTTATGGTGGGGTTGGCTAAGGAGAAGATACAACAAGCGAAGGATTTTCTCCAAGACCATTTTGACATGCTTCGAGTTGCTCGACAGAATGTTAAGCAAGCTCAAGATCGATATAAGAAGTACGCAGATGAGCATCGTTGTCTTGCTACTTTTGAAGAAGGAGACAAGGTTTTCCTCAAAGTTGCGAAGCATTCAGAAAGTCTAAAGACGGGAAAATTTGCTATACTTTCACCACGCTATTGTGGACCATTTACCATCCTCAAACGTATAGGTCAAGTGGCCTATAAGTTAGCTCTTCTAGAGCACTCACGAGCTAATCCTGTTTTTCATGTTAGCTGTTTACAAAAATAGCTAGGACAAAATGATAATTTCATTGACACAGGTGTGTTAGTTGACCTTATCAAACCACCAAGCATTTCCTCGTGAGCCCAAAAAGATTTTAGATTATCATGAGCTTTGCACAACACATCATGTCAGACGAAAGGTGTTGGTAAAATGTCTAGATAGACTTGAAGAAGGTTCTACATGGGAGAATGTCTCCACACTTAAGAAACATTTTCCTACGTTCGTTTTCAAGGAAGAAAACAATTCTCCAAGGGGGGGGTAATGTAAGGACATGGGTCCTACGGGCAAGGCCACTGGCACGGCCAAAAAGTGTGTACACTAGGGGGAGGCTATAAGATAGCACGGTTGAGTGGAGACTAGTACAAGCATTACCACCGCCCTGTCAAAGACATTTCTATTTTCCCAATTGACTCCTACCCAGCTTTTGAGCACTTCGAGGGAAGGTCTGGGACCATGGCAAAGACCTATCACCACCTTGTCCACCAGCTGGTTATGCCAAGAGTCCAGCTCTTTCTTACTAATGGTGACACTCCTCATTTTCACTTACAGGTTCACCATTAGTTTCTACTTGATAAACTGGAGTAGGATGATGTTGTTCTGAGTCAGAGACAACATGAGAAGGGAAATTTATGGGAGAAGAGGACATACCACTTTTAGCAGCTTTCATAGTTCTAGGGACAAAGGGAAATTGAATGCCGGTGGCGGTTATATTCCCCTTCCACTCATTGTTAAGCACAAAAGAAGGCATAAATGACATACGTTGCTCAGATGGACGAAAGAGCGGATTGTCAAAACTTTTTGCGTGACCTCTGATGGCATCGACATAGGAAAAATGGGGAGCCTGGTTGATATTTGATAAGAAATGTTGACGGTGTAGAACATTTCCCCTCATAAAGGGCAGACACATTCTTCTGGAGAGTAGCTTGTATAAGAAGGTAGAGACTTAGTGAGCATTGGTCATGCCTATAGGCCTCCATGGGCATCAATAGGGCTTATCTGCACCTAATTACGATTGATGTTCCTATGTGTGGTAGGTCTTGAGCCTTCCATTGCTGAAGAAGTACTCATTGACGTCTAATGGCATCGACATAGGAAAAATGGGGATCCTGGTTGATATTTGATAAGAAATGTTGAGGGTGTAGAACATTTCCCCTCGTAAAGGGCAGACACATTCTTCTAGAGAGCTCCTTGTATAAGAAGGTAGAGACTGAGTGAGCACTGGGTCTGCCAGTAGGCCTCCATGGACAGCAATAAAGCTTATCTATGCGCCTGATTACGATTGATGTTCCCCTCTGTGGTAAGTCTTGAGCCTTGCATTGGTGAAGAAGTACTCATGGAGGAAAGCATAGGCATCTCATTGATTGGGCTTTGTGTAGAGACATGGCGACCTCCCCCCTCGGGTAGACTAGAGATTACTCAGCAGGAGAGAGTCAGGTAGAGAAGGGAAAAAGACAGAGGGCGTCCAAAAAGAGGGAGGGCCAAGAAATCATTACCTAGCAAGTAGTACAAACATGCAAGCCTGTCGATGTTTCTCCCAATCCCGTCAAAATTATCAAAACAGTGCTCGTGCAGTTGCAGAGTGGGCTGTGACAAGACAAGCTTAGTGTTAAACAAATCACCCCTTAAGAAGTTCACTACATATACAACCTATAGACAACGTTATGCATGTGGTGATAAAAATTTCCCTTCTTCCAAGATTTCGAGTACATAAAACTACCTCTCATGTAAATAAATGTATGTAGTTTATCATTAAGGATATTTCAAATTATTCAAGATAATAATAAGGCATGCAAGTTGCCAATATCCTTTTCAAGGGCAAGGCATGGTCCCATTGATGGTACATGCACAATATTAACATTCCTTTGTACTCACCCATGTAATCAACTAAGGTCCTAAGGGTAGTGGAACTACTAGAGTCCTTTCGATATTGTTTTTCTTATCTCCTTGCTCCAAGGGTGCAATAATACTTAATGTAGGTGGAAGCAGGATTTTGGCCACTTGGATCTTCTCCCTCACTTCCTCCCAAAGTTAAGTTGACAATAGTTCATGTAGTTTTCTAGCTGATGTTGATCTATAAAGTGGAACATTCCTGCTCTAGAGATTCCCACTTTTCCTCTGTAGCCACGGGTGTAGCCATAGTACTCACTTGCTCATTTTCTTGCAAAGTTAGATTCCAAAGGACTTTGAATGAAGGCATTCTCTTCAACTACTTGGGAGGAAAGTCCTCAACCATGGCCTCCATTTTCTCAATGAATTTTTGGCTGAATGAGAAATACATTGACTCCTTCAAGGCAAAAAAATATTCTTAAAGTTTCTTGAGACGCTCCTCCTTGAGAGCTATGCTTCCTTCCATATCAATATTCATTGATTGGAGAGGCTCATCCACTTGACTATAACTATTGATCCCCCTGAAGATGGCCCAAAAACACCTGGTTTCTTTGTCCCTATTCCCTTCTCTTCAAAACTCCTCAAGTACATTAAGGATTTTAGGGTTTTGGATGTTGGGTTCCCTTAGAGAGCTAGGAACTATCCTTTGTCATCTTCCTATTTTCTTGTTTTTGGAGGAAGGGGAAAGATTGACAGTGCCTTTGAACAAGTTCAAATCTGTTTGAGGTGTTCCTTCTTTGAAGGTTTTTGGGGTAAGTATCGTTCAAATATGTGATATGGCATCCTCCATAATAGCATCATCCATGTTCTCTCTTTAATATTTATATAAGGGATAACCTTTCATAAGATGACTCATTAGGAAAAATATGAACCCTCTAGGGCCCACTACAAGAACCTCTTAAGCTTAGTGAGGCTCATCGTGCGACGCTCAAAACTAGTGACATTGCTATGAGCATCGCTATATAGCAATGCTCATAGCGACACCGACAATAGGGGTAAGAATTACACGGGAACACCAAAACTCGAATCTGAATCTGTGTTTTGGCACTCTTGGGCAAGATACAAAGAAGAAGGTAATGCCTTCACCTTCCTCTCTCTCCCTCTCTCTCTCTCTCTCTCTCTCTCTCTCTCTCTCTCTCTCTCTCTCTCTCACACACACACACACACACACACACACAAGCAAAAGCAAAAATTTTGTGCGAGATTACCTAAAGAGATATCCGAGTGCATCAACTCTCAATGCCTGGTTCTATCACCAAAGTAATCCACCACACCATGGTTGCTTCGCGCATCAGTTTCCAACAAGGCGCTAGACGGAATGTCAAGCCCATGGAAAACAAAGACAAAAGTTATGCAAAGGGGAAAACCAATGCCCAAAATTCTTCCCAAGGAAATTCCAACAACAACAATCGCTCCAAGGAGAAGGAATTTTACAAAGGTCAAAACAAACTCTCCCCTGAAGAGCTTGAAGCTTTTCGCAAGGACCATAAAATTTTTAAGTGTGGGGAGCAAGGACATGGCTATCGTTCTTATCCCAAGAGAAATTCGTGTGATAAGACTCGTAGAGCTTACACCATCGAAGCTCAAAAAAGGATGCTCATTGCAAAGGATCACCTCTCTCCTATGCTTGGGGAAAGGTATGGGAGCATGATTCCTTCGTCTTGTTTGACCTTGTCTCTACTCACAAATTCATATCAATGGAGTTGGCCACCAAGTTGGGCATTCAAGATTTTGTGATGGGAAATACTATAATGATTGACACAACTTTCAAGGGACAGCAAGCCTCCATTACTCCCTTGATTGGGAAGTTGAGGCTTCATATCCAAAGCTATGCCAACAAAGAAGACTTTTTCATCTCTCCTCTCCAACATGAGGATTCTATCCTAGGGTCACCATGGTTCAACCGCATGGCTGCCAACATGAAGTTCCATGAAAGGAGAATCTACTTCAGCTGCAGGGGAAATCATGTATATAGATGCTAGTGAGTCTGGTCGTACTATACCGCTTGTAAATTCTCCTGCTTTTGATAAGTCAATGAAGAGCTCAGTTTCTGCGTACATGATTTTTGTCAGAGATTCCCTAAAAGATCTTAATGTTTTGTCAATGTAAATGGTAGGAATCAAGAAGAGTTAGACTTGTCTAATTTTTTAAAAGGATTCCAAGATGTGTTCATCGATGATATCCCTATGGACTTACCTCAAAAATGAGGGGATGATGACCATCAAATTGAGCTCCTGCCAAGAAGCTCATCGCCTAACAAGCCTCCTTATCGAGTTTCCCAAGCTCAACAAGAGGAGATCATGAGGCAAGCACAAGAATTGGTAGACAAAGGGATGGTGAGGCCTAGCTCCTCTCCCTTTTGTTCTCCGGTCCTTTTGACGCAAAAGAAAGATGGTGCATATCGTATGTGTGTGGACTATCGAGCACTAAACCATATCACTATCAAAAACAGATTTCCCATGCCTCGGGTAGAAGATCTATTTGATAAGCTACAAGGCTCTAACTACTTCAGTAGGATTGACCATCAAAGTGGCTAACATCAAATAAGGATAATGGATGAAGGTATCCTAAAGACCGTGTTTTGTACAATGTTTGGTCTTTATGAATATCTAGTCATGCCTTTGGGCTTGACTAATGCACCAGCATCGTTCAATCGTCTAATGGAGAAAATCTTTAGACCTACCGCAAATTCACTAGAGTATTATTTGATGATATCATCATCTACACCATGTCCTTGGAGGAACACAAGCAACATCTCCAAGTGATTTTTAAGCATTGAGGGAGAACAAGGTTTTTCTCAACCAAAAGAAAAGAAAAATTTTCCTTCAAGAGATTCAATAGGTCATATTATCTCTCAAGATGGTATCCGTATGGATCCATTGAAGTTAGAGGTAATAAAAGCATGGCCTAATCCAAGGAATCTACATGAGCTAAGAATCTTTATTGGTATGTGTGCATACTATAGTCTCTTCATAGCAAAATTCTCTCAAATAGCAAGACCATTACATGACTTAACCCTTACCTTAAAAATATTCTGCAATAAATATCTTTATATGATTTCGAAAGGGCACACTGCTGTAGTATGGTCAATTACTAGTGTTATGCTAATCAAGATATTTTCACCTTTTCTCTAATATTGTGATGAGACTTAGTCCCTTGTAACCTACACACACACACACACACACACACACACGAGGAGAGAAGGGAGAGCCAGGTAAGCTCTCTCCCTCTCCCCTCTCTCGTGCTCCCTTCCCCTATTTTCTTTCTCCCTCCTACTAACACACACACACACACACACATTTTGAGAGAGACAGAGAGAGAGAGAGAGAGAATAAAACAAAATGAAATGTTATATTAAACGTCTTCAAAAGGCCAAAATGACCTACGAGACCAAACTGATACAGTCTTGGTGGATGGAAACCAATGTCTGGGTATAATTTAAAAAAAAATAATTAGTAAACTAAAAAACTAGAATCATCATCATGATCATCATCAATGCCCGAGGGTAGAGAATTATTTAGGATTAGGATTTAGGATATATATAGCTTTTGGATTAGCCTTTAAATATAAAATTAAGATTAGGGTTTATGTTTTATACTTAAGCTCAACTTTAAGATTATGCGTTTAAATCTAAGGTTGGGATTATGTTTAGATATAGGGTTATATGTGTACATTGGCTTTAAAATTAGATAGAATGTAGAGATAGAAGATAGAGAGTAGAGAAAGTAATAGTAGATAAATCTCCTATTGCTCTTTCTATGTAATGTGCCTGCCTCAACGACATTTTGTACCCCTGCTCATTAATTCAAGGAGCAATACCCTAAGCTTTACGTATTCATTTTCATAAATTTTTGAGTCTAGTTAGAGGCAATAAAAAAGTAATAGTAGATAAATCTCCTATTGCTCTTTCTATGTAATGTGCCTGCCTCAACGACATTTTGTACCCCTGCTCATTAATTCAAGGAGCAATACCCTAAGCTTTACATATTCATTTTCATAAATTTTTGAGTCTAGTTAGAGGCAATAAAAAATGTGTATCAATGTATACATCTTGAAGTCACTAAAGAGAACTTTCTAACGCAACTTTAAAGATGATGTTTGCTTCCAGTTTGGGATGAAGTAGAAATGGATTCCATTTTTTAGTAGAGGCTGAAATAATTGTATGGCAGCTTGATGCTGTGCTAGTGCGCGCGATGCGGGTTAGTGCCCATGCCACGTTGTTGCGTGATGTCAGGTTGGTGCCCCAAGAAACTTGTTGCCCTGAATTGAATAATTGAATATTGATAAGAAAACCTTTTTACAAAGGCTCCTTTGGTGCGGAGAAAATGTTGTTGTTGCAAGTCGGCCATGATCAACCGTTAAGTTAAGGGTGAAAGCATGTATAGGTGGCCTGGAAAGTAATGTCAAGGACATTGCTTTTTTGCGCTTAAAAGTGGGTGTTTTAAAAGTGCTTCAAATCTCAAAAAGAATATCACTCTCCTAAGGTACATCAATTAAGTCTCCTAACGTACCACAATTAATGAAACTAAATGTAATTTACTGTTGAACGCTGGGTTATTGTCCACGGCTTCTTTCCCGCTACAACCTGTCTGACCTTTCTTTATCTCTGAGATCTCTCTTGGAGATCTATCTAGCTCCTCTTTGTCTCTCTCTCACAGAGCTCTTGCTGCGCTTTCTGTATCGCTCAGCCCCCCCCTCTCTCTCTCTCTTTCTCTCTCTAAGCATGGCTCCTCTTGTGTCTGAGCTCGCGCTCATCTCTCTCTCTCTCTCTCTTAGCACTCTTTCTCTCTCTCTCACGAACTCTATCTCTATAGGTTCCTCTTCTATTTGATGATTCTTGAGGTATGTAAACACTTATTATGCTTTGTTAGTATCTTGCTAATTAGTGCAAAAAGTGCCATGTATTAATTAAAAGTATAGCGTGTAGTTATGATTTGTATTGTATTTCTTGTAGAGCAATCCTTTGAAAGTACTGCAACAATGGAGCACAGTGAAGAACTGTTTATCAGCTCATCGTCATTGAGTAGAGAAGCTCAACTTCAGCGCAGAAAATTAATGAGGGAATATTGGGCTGCTCAGAAATGAAAGCAACGTAAGGCAACGGTCAACTTTGTGACAGAAAGCAATACAAGGGAGATGGATGAAAGAAAGAAACGAATGATATGTCAATCTATGGTACAACACTTTGATACATTAACCGTGGGAATGGATGCAAGTGGTAGGAAGGAAATATTTGATGAAATTCTTCAACATCCTTGCTTCCTTACTGTGCAGAGTAAATCCAAAGAGTTGGAGGCAATTATGCTGAGAAACATCCGCAACACTTTGAATCATGTGAAGGTCCCAAGATCTTCAGACAAGTTTTTTGTGAAGAAATCAGCAATGATGATGTTGGTGAATGGTGGAAGAAAGGAGCAAAACACTGACATGAGCATACCGCAAGCTGCCAAGCTTATGGGGATCCACAAAAGAAACTTATATTCAGCCAAACATCACTTAATAGTGTCAATTGAATCCGATGGTTCGTTCCCTGCATCTGCGTGTCATAGAGATGATGCGCGGAGAACTCACATCACTCAAACTGTTAAAGACATAGTCTTTCAATTTTGGACGGTTGAGACGAGGGTGTCCCCCAACAAGAAAGATGTTTGCAGTAAGAGACTAGCTAGATGTTCATATGTAAAGCATCCAATCCACCTTCTTGAGGAGCCTCAGGTAATTGATATATTTTTTTAGCACTTTTTATTGGTGCTACAACTCATATTCCTGCTACAACATTATGTTTCTATACCACTTTTTATCAGTGCTACAACTCATTACTGCCACAACATTATGTTTCTATACGTCTTTTTATTAGTGCTACAACTTGTTTTGGTGTTTTGCACCACTGTCTAGTGGTGCTGCAACATTAAAAAGTCGTGAAACATTACTATACTGGTCTTTAATTGTATCTGAACCACTTCTAAAATTTGATCAATAGTTCTAAATGTTTTTGAAGCACTTTTACTTGTGTTTCCACACCACTTTTTAGTGTGTTTGAACCAGTTTTTAATGTTTTGCAGCAAGTTTTAATGTTTAAGAAACAGTTTTTACTAGAAATGCACCAACGCTTCACCGTAAACCCTACAAAGTGGTGTTCACCCACTAAAAAGTCTTGTTTACCCAATGCTAACAGACATGTTTACAAACTCGTAGGGGTGTTATAGGTGCAAACATTTTTGGTGGTGCAGCTCACTTTTTCCAAGTGATGTAGCAGCTTTTAGTCATGGTGCAACAGTTATAGTAGTGACATAGACTTTTTACTGCTACTGCACGAATGGTGTCCACCACCTTATGATGGTAACCAAAACCATATTAGTGGAGTTTGAACACATTTTGTTAGTAAACACTTACAAGTGTTGTCACACCACAATGAAGCGGTGCACACAACACTTACACGTATAAAAACCACTTTCACATGGTGTCTGACCGTATTCAAGTGGTGAGAAGCCACTTTCATGTGCTAATTCACTACGTCAGTCCATCAATTCATGCATGTGGTGAGGCACCACTCCCAAGTGGTGTGACACCACTTTCAAGTAGTAACTAAAACCTTATCACTGCAATCAAGCGAAAAGTTCCCGCTTTCAAGTGGCTAGACACCGCATTCAAGTGACAAGAAAACGCGTTAAAGTGGTGACTGCCCACTTTGAACTAGTTTCTCACCACTCTCAAGTGGTCATCAAGTGGTGAGACACCACTTTTATGTGCAAAGTACTACGTTAGTCATCACTCCATGCAAGTGGTGAGACACCACTCCCAAGTGGCCGAACACTGCATTCCAATGACTTGAATCCGCGTTCAAGTGGTGACTGCCCACTTTGAACTAGTTTATCACCATTATCAAGTGGTCATCAAGTGGTGAGATACCACTTTCAAGTGATAGCTTAAACCTGGTCACTGCAATCAAGCGGCAAGCTCCCGCTTTCAAGTGGCCAAACACCGCATTCAAGTGACCAGAATCAGCATTCAAGTGGTGACTGTCCACTTTGAAGTAGTTGCTCACTAATTTCAAGTGGTCATCAAGTGGTGAGACACCACTTTCATGTGCTAAGTCACTACGTTAGTCATCACTCCATGCAAGTGATGAGGTACCACTCCCAAGTGGCAAGACACCACTTTCAAGTGGTGGCTAAAACCTTGTCACTGCAATCAAGCGGCAAGTTCCCGCTTTCAAGTGGCCAAAAACCACATTCAAGTGACCAGAATCCGCGTTCAAGTGGTGACTGCCCACTTTGAAGTAGTTGCTCACCCCACTGTCAAGTGGTCATGAAGCACTTTTCACAAGAGCTCCTCCACTTCCAAGTTGTGTTGGACCACTATCTAGTTCTGATGTTATTCTGTCGCCTAGTATTTTGTCCCTCCCAGCTACTTTTTAAGTGCTAGATTTTAATTGGTTACTGGACACTTTGAACTAGTCGCTCACCACTCTAAAGTGGTCATCAAACACTTTTCACAAGAGCTCCTCCACTTTCAAGTTGTGTTGGACTACTATCTAGTGCTAATGCTGGTCTGTCACCTAGTATTTTGTCCATCCCAGCTACTTTTTAAGTGCTAGTTCTGAACTTCCCCAGAACTTTCATGTCCTTACTCACCACTTTTTAATCGTTACCCACCATATTCAAGTAGTGCACACCATTTTTTATTGGCGGTTCATCACCGTCAAGTGGTTTGAATTCACTTTTAAGTCGTGCCAAACCACTTTCTAGTTACGCTGAATGCGGTTTCTCACCACTATTAAGTTGTCCTCACACAACCTCTTAATATTCTACCTTTTTGTATGGTTACTAGTTTCTACACTAATTTGTATTTGTGGTGCATTATTTTCACAGGTAAAACATACTACTGAATGTATCATTACTAGTTTTTAGTGGTGCACACCAGTTTTTAGTGATATAGAATCACTTTTTAATGTTTTGAAACAATTTAACCAGTTTTGAATGCTAAGTTTATTTTTAACATTTGTATACATGTATATTGCAGGTGGAGCTTTATTTAAGATTCAAGACAAAGTATGCAGATATTCAGATTTTGCAACGTTGCTTCGAGTCTATGAAACCGTTCTTTGTCCGAAAATTGAGGGATCGTTACACCTGCTGTTGTATTGTGCATGTACAAATGATTTTCCTTAAAGAGGTAGTAATTCACATGTGGACTCGAAGTTTTGATCTTCATGGTTCTTGCTGCATGTACAGCTGCCCTATATGCCTTCATCATGATGAAGTTGTCAACCATGGATGTCTTGCATACAAAAATGCAAGTATGAGTACCACTTCACTGTTGGAGTCTATACTCTGCCCTATACTTGCAGAACATAGTTTCCATAGCTACCAATGCTTAATGGGAACATGCAATGCATGCGGTGTAGGTAATATTCAGATCTGTCCAAGAGAAGAAGTTGAGCAGAGTAAGCAAGTATCAAGACCACTTGAAGAAGTATGTCACTCACAATTTTATATTTAGGTGGAAAGCACAACAGTTCAAGGACTGCATTTCTTTGTTTCTAGATGATGTGGTTGTCTCCGTCGTTGACTTTGCAGAGAACTACTCCTTCAAGGAGCAAAATGAGATCCAGTCAATGCATTGGTACACTAGGCAGGTCACTATCTTTGTCCTGATTACTTATTTCCACATCGCATCAGGTGCAATAAAGAAGACCATGCACTTTTTTTTCTCAGATGATAAACAACATGACACCTTATTTGTGCAGCATGCTTTTCTCTTACATGCTCAATGGTTGAGGGATCAAGGGCTAAGCTTTAAAAAACATTGGGTTTGGTCAGATGGCGCAGCTTCACAATTTAAAGCAAAGCGACCGTTTTACTTTGTTGCTAGATATTGGAGCCTTACTGGCATGGAAATGAATTGGAATTTTTTTTTCTCAGGACATGGAAAGGAGGAACATGATGGGGATGGGGCTGTCATTAAAAGGGATCTAACTCATGAGCAATTGAAGCAAAATAGCGTGCGGTTGACTTATGCAGTTGAAGTTGTCTCTTTTTTGAGAATGCATCTCAGTACTGGAGCAACTACTATGTATGACAAGCAAAAGAGGGAGGTCAGTAGGGTGTTCTGGGAGGTCAAGCTAGGCGATGTTCAGCGATCCCATCAATGGGACTGCAAACCATTGAAGGGCTCAAGAGCAATGCACTGTGTGAATGGGTATTCTGAGAACAACACTTGTGCATTGCGATCAAAACGGTTGTCATGTTTTTTTTTTCCTTGCAAGCTTGGCCATTGGCGAAAGTGTATGAAGACATCACAAGTGGAGACATGGCAATATCACACTTTTGGATCCACTTGCTAATGATTCCTAGTCATATGGAGACTCACACGATGAGGAGTTCCATGGTGCCACTTATGGAGGTCATTATGACTCCTTAAGCGATGCTCTCACACCTGGAGACAATTTTGCTATCACTTCTGAAGAGAATAATGAGGAGGCTGTTGACTTCTACATTTTGAAGTGTGTAGTAGCTAAGGGCCTAACAACTAACGAGCAATTGATGCATGGGGCAACAAGATAGAGAAGCATACTTATATGGTCACGAGCCATTGGTATAAATCCCTACAAGCAAACTTGTATGAGCTGTGGGATAACAAGCCAGTAGTTTTCATATATTTCCACTTGATAAGGGCAATAAAGTTTCCTATGGAGCTTGTAGTGCTCGATGGCATAGGAGAAGTGTTCGAACTTTCCAATGAAAACCATGAGGCAATATACAATAGCATGCCCTTTGAATTGTAAATCAAATCTGATTTTATATCATCTAGTGAAAGATTGAACAAGATGGAATTGGTGTAAACGTACGATGGAATTGACATGTTGGTTTTTGAGAATGCTTCACCACTCTCCCCTCCCCCCCCCCCAAACATCACCACTAAAAAGTGTTGCAGTTTCAGAAAAACTCAATAAAAATTTACCACTTTTTAGTGGTACTAAAGTGGTAAAAAAAAAGTGGTTTAGCCCCACTAAAAAGTGGTTAAGAATGCTTCACCACTCCCCCCAAACATCACCATTAAATGGTGTTTCAGTTCCAAAAAACCTGTTGCAATAACATAATAAAAATTTAACCATGTTTTAAGGGTTTAGCACCACTAAAAAGTGGTTTTGAGACATTCAGAAGTGTAGAGACATGTATAGTACAGAGACAATAAAGTGCCAGAACTTTTGTATATTACAACAATTATCCAGAAACGTCTACATATCCACCAAGAATGTACAATATATAACGTTTCTGGCACTTCCGGATGTACAATCTCATTCATCTCCATTTATAACAAAGTGCTCAAAGACTAGACTCGAAAGTTCATCTTTGGGATTGCTGATGGGGTTTGCCTTTGTATACTCCAGGGTATTGGGGGTTAGTGCCCATCTGCACAACCATGGCAACAATGTGCACGTGAGGTAATCAAGATCTTGTTCTTCATCAAGAGGATCAAAGGTGGGTGGATATATAAAGTTGTCCCAAACATTGCACAGATTTTTATATCTGGAGTCATCTACCAGCAATGTCCGAGAGGAGTCGTATTCTCGAAACTTGTTCCAAACATGGTAAAGGGGCTTGAAAGACACAGGTTCACCTGCAAGGTCTCTTGGAGCTCCAGCAATCTCTTCAAAATACGACCACTTTTCACATTGCCAGTTTGAGAAGAGATCCCTAAAGTAATAAGTCCTATGTTCCCATATGTCTGGCCAACATGTACTGAGGATATTCTCAATGTTAGCAGCAGTACAAGTGCTCCAAATTATTGCATCTGCTATTTACCTCAAATCCCAAACAAATTGCTCAACATCTCTACGGTAGTAGATCCACAACTTCTCGTCCACTCTTTTTAGTTTAACTCTGTCGGAAGCTGGACGTGGAGGGTGTTTAAGTTTTCCAGTCTTTGGATCACGTTTGGTTACATCTCGTTTCACGAATAGTCCATCGAGATCAAGGATGATGAGATTTTTGATCTTGCAGAAATTCGAAACAAGATATCCCCATTCAGGGCAGTTTGGCGAAATCTCCTCAATTTCGGGGCAAACTGTTGGTTCCTGGTCTTCCTCTACTTTATCTGGTGTTACATCTGCATCTTGCTCTGCATCCTGCTTAGCTGCTATGTCTTCAACCTTCTCATCTGGTTCTTGAACATCTCCAATCCAGCTAAGTTCTGCCATAGACAAGTACCATGCCTTAAAAACCTCAATCAGACTGACATATTAACCTTTTCAAAATACACTTGAAAAGTATAACTTCCAGGCTATTGATTTCCATTTCATTAATTTCTTGAACTTCTATGGCAACAGTCCACTTGGCAGGAGATACTGGAGAGAAAAAATAAGCTCTACTTGAAGATGCTCATGATGATGTCGGAAAGAACAATACGAGTACAATAAATAGACAGTCAATCAACAATATGAGTACAATAAATAGACAATCAATGAGCAATAAACAACTAGTGAATGAAAAATAAAGCCGTCGTTTCATTATCATCAAAATGAGGGTACAAAGACAAAATTACAAAGAGGCTACAAAGCACAAAAGGTTAATAGGGGCTACAAAAGTTTCTTGCGGGACTTTGGTTTGGGAGGTTTAAGGTTGGGTGCTTAGAGGTTAGTCTTTTTCCGAGTAGATGAAGGCTCCTTGGATTTTTTACCTCCTGGAGTAGGCTCTGGAGGCTCGTATGTAACCTTAGCTTTTTTCTTTGGTGTGGCGCACTCTTCAGTGTTGCTCCTCTTTTTCCTATGCCCCAAAATCTCTGCACAAACCTCTGAAATAAGAAGTTCTGAGTCCTCATCAGACAAGTTCATTGTTGTATCCTTTTCAATTGGCTTTTTAGATGATTTTTCAGTGTCCTCTACATCCTTGTTCATTGTAGGTTCTGGCTTCAGAGGCACCTTGGCTGACTCCTTGGATGCATCACCTTGAGCTCCCACTACATCTGCTCTTTTTTCAGCCCTTTTTTCTGCCTTTTGTTGGTCTGGAGTATCTTCACCTGCTTGTTTTTGGGATGCATTCTTATCCCCGCACCCACCACACATGCTATCAATATTGGGCTTGCGTGATGACCCAGCTTGGGAGTGTGCTACATAAAAGACAATGTAATAATACTCAATATTAAGTTATGTGAACATTCAAAGAGAAGAATGTTCCACAGAATATTACCAATTCCATCAACAGGAGATCCAAAGATGCCTTCCATTGGATCTTTCTCTACAATTACATGGAGAAAAGAAACAAAATGGTCAAGAAATGAATCTACAATCAGCTTCATATCATAAGGTATAAAAACATCGATTACCTGTACCAACATGCTCATTCATGTTTGCCTCTCCAGGTGCCAGCAACTTCGAAGCATCTTTTAAAGGTTTCCACATCCATGAAATAGACACTGGCCGGCAGACTTATAGGCAGTTACAAAACAAAGTGGGTGATACGGATGTTGACACCGGAGCATGTAGACACCGGTAACAACAGTCTCCATGATAGACATCCCACAAGCAACACAATCACATAATTGCACACAGCTATTGTCCTATCCCAAATGAACAGGCGGCCTGACATGAAGGATAGGCATTCTTGACTTGAACAAATTAATAATCGTTTACACAAATCGAAGATGCCCTGTCGCCACTTCTACTTCCCATAACAAAGTGTCATGCTGACCCTGTAAAAAAATAGCACTGCGTACTTTATAAAACAGTATAAGTGTTTGTGCATTACTTTCAAGAGTCTTCATCACTTTATGTGGTACCACTTAAGAGTGTTATATAAACACATTAAAGTGGTCTTTTACCATATAAAATGGTCTCTAACCATTTTACCTAATTAGAGTTTAACCACTTTTAAGTAATATCAACTACTACTAGGTGAATCAATCAAGCTTACATACCTGTAATTGTGCTGCCTCTTCACCTAGGTTATCGAGATTGTGCACTTCAATATCAAGTCCCATGTCTTTGAGAGCCTCCTTTCTGATTTGAATCAAGGTCTCAAGCTTTTCCATTGCTTCCTCGTTTGGTACAAGCCCATCCTTAAGCAACTTGAGTTCCTCCATATCCTTGTTCAGTCTCTCTACGATCTTGGCGGCGCCTCGCATCAAACCAACCTGCCCATTGATGCAGG
Organism: Adiantum capillus-veneris; assembly: GCF_014529385.1. Taxonomy (NCBI): domain Eukaryota; kingdom Viridiplantae; phylum Streptophyta; class Polypodiopsida; order Polypodiales; family Pteridaceae; genus Adiantum; species Adiantum capillus-veneris. The sequence continues at coordinate 30,539,822 of NC_140933.1, read as the reverse complement.
AAATGTAGTCGAGGAAACATTTGACATTCCAAATGTTCTCATCGAGCCAAAGGCCTGCTTCTTTAGAAATTCCTCCTTAGCCTACCCTGAAAATTGATGTCCACCTGAGTTTGTTTGTCAGTCAAAGCCTGTGCCAGTACTGTCATTGTAATTAGGCATATTTTCTGCATTAAATTTCCACTCGCTTCCAAGACATGGACCGTTTGTGGACCTCCATTTCTTCAATTTTCTATTTAAAGTTTTCTGTTGGTGTAAAATTTTGATAACACCTTCAGCATACACAGCCCATGCAACTAAACCTTCAGAATCTTCAGCGGCCTTGCACTTCTGCCAAGTAAATCCATGTGCAAAATGCACGCCTACCTCGTTGTTTGGGGGAGCTCCCTGATATACTTTGTGGTATAGCAGGAGACATTCTTCATACATTTCAGGCCTCAGCCCCTTTAAATGCATCTTCTCCTTTTGGTGGTGCTTGTAAATCCATACACTAAGCCACTCCTCATCTGAGAAATCATCATCACATAGGAGCTTCGGATCCTGGCCAACCAAGCATAGCCCATATTCGGTATGAAACTCTTCCTTGGTGAAGAAAAAAAAATTTTGAGTGGGTAAGGCCACTCGTGGTACTGTCCATCTCCCTTTAAAAACATATAAGAATGCATGTTAGTATGTAATGAGCCATAATTAAACTTGTTTTATCAACAATAAGAAGTGGTTGAAATGATTTCTGCACCATTGTCAGTGGTACTGCAAAATTTTTAAGTGGTGGTGTACCACTAAATGGTTCTCAACCACTTAAAACTAGTAAGGTAACACTAAAAAGTCCTGCTACACCACTATTTTCTAGTGATACATCCCCTTTACCACTTTAAAGTGGTGCTCCAGCACATAAAAGTGGGTTGAACCACTATTCAGTTGTGCTACACCGATGTGAATTGTTGTGTACACAACTTAAAACTGGTGCTACACTCCTAAAAAGTGGTGCTACACCAATAGAATGTGGTATCTCTTTGTAAAGCTTCATCACTTAAAAGCACTTAACCACCACTTTTAGCAAAGATGCAGAACTAACGATTATTGCACTTTTGTAAAGCATCACTAAAAAGTGGTTCTACAGCACTGAAAGTGGTTGACCATCATGCACCACCACTTAAATGTGATTTGAACCACAAAAAGTGGTGACCACCACTTTATCGGTGTTTACCACTTTATACCAAATAACATTCAGGTTAAGACGCACCACTTTTCAGTGGTCCTACACACTTTTAAGGTACCGAATAACGTTCTAGTTAAGAAGCATCGCTTTATAGTGATGTTCACCACTTTATAGTGGTCTTCACCACTATAAACACCACTTAAATGTGATTTGAACCACAAAAAGTGGTGAGCACCACTTTATTGGTGTTTACCACTTTAAACCAAATAACGTTCAGGTTAAAAAGCACCACTTTTCAGTGGTTTTACACACTTTTAAGTTACCGAATAACGTTCTAGTTAAGAAGCACCACTTTATAGTTGTGTTTACCACTAGAAAGTGGTGCTTCTTAACTAGAATGTTATTCGGTACCTTAAAAGTGTGTAAAACCACTGAAAAGTGGTGCACCATCGTGATGCTTCGCTTAAAAGTGATGCTTCACCACAAAATAGTTAGGGTTTTCCACTGGAAAGTGATGTACCCATTGTATCGCCAGTTTTTACTAGAACCTTACCTCTTTTTAGTGCTGCCCAGCACTTTAAAGTGGTCCAGTATCACTTTTAAGAGATGGTGCACCATATCAGCATAACTACTTCAACACATCCTATCAGTGGTGCTGTACCCATAAAAAGTGGGGTTCACCCACTTGATATTTACTAGTGGTGTGCACACTACTTTTTCCTAATAAAGCAACACTTTAATTGAATCCATGGGGAAAATACCTGCATCTAACCTATTGAACATTTTGCTTCTTAGGTGTACCCTTGGGGGACTTGGAAGTTCTTTTTGCAGCATGCATATGCAAAAAATTCAAAAATTTTAGAAGACATAAAACCAATTTTAGAAATGCATGCATGATGCATCTAACCTGTTTTGATAGGCGACTCCTGCGTAGAGCTCTTTCCCTTCCTAGGTGTACCCTTGTCATAGTCTGAAGGTCCTTTGTAGCCTGGTTCTTCATCCTGAAAAAATCATAAATGCCACATAGATATAAGATCAATAGTTAAATGCATTCATGCTTGAACCTGCATGATGCATTCGTATAAGCATGCACACATAGTTGAAAATCTGCATTCATGCTTCAAGCTGCATGATGCATTTTTATAAAGCATTCACAAGGGCGATCAATTAGATGTGCACAATGCATATACATTCCAAAAATAAATTCTAAACTTACACATGCATCATTAATAGTTACAATCCATGATTATCTTGCCACCCAACAGAGGGCAGCAAACCATATCGCCAGGGGTTGAACCTGGGTCCTTACGCACCCACCCATTCACTTTAACCACTAGGCCAAGCCCCCTTTGGTTATCTTGCCACACATTCAAAGACAAGCATACAATGCTTCTACATCTGCATGAAGCATGTTAAAACATGGATCAATGCTACCTGGAAATGCTACCTAGGAAAACGAGCCACATTCAAATTCAACCAACATTCGAGATAGAATGCTTCAAGCTACATGATGACACATACCTGTTGATGACCAACCTAGCAAAAAGTACTCCTCATGAATTTTCTTGTTGTTGTTGTGATGTTGCAGCTTGTTGCTTCGGCTAGCAGAGAAACGCAAAGGAGGGAGGAAAGAGGGAATCAGAAACCTGAATGGCGCTAGCGAGACAGAGAGAGGGGGGAGGAACGAGCGAGACAGAGTGGGAGGGACGAGACTCGAGAGAATATTTGCATTAAGTGCTTGAACGTACCTTGAGGTGATCATTAATGAGTAAGCGCTTTCACTTAGTACACGTCAAATTTTAACCCTTTTTTTCCATAAATTTTGAATTTAATCCCATTGTTTCAAATGCCTAAACCACCCATTTTCTCAACCCCAAAAACCGTATACTATATAGTGGAAAAAGCGGTCCACCTATACATGCTTTCACCCTTAAATAAGTAGGTTGTTTTCAGTAGATCTTTATGATGAAAGACTGTCTTGGTGATGTTTGAAATATGGTTGTTAGAGAAAAACTTGTGTCAAAAATTAATTAAGGAATTGCCTGTAAATCTTACACAATGTGGTAGTAATTAGGAAACAAAGGTGTGTGGGGTGGAAAGAGAAGGTTGGTCTAGAACCAATTGTCGGACGGGTGGACCTGATATAAGGTCTTTGACCCCAACCAAAAAGAGCACCCTTGTACCATGAAATGATCATAATGGAAAAAAGTTACTATTTTTAGCAGTTTTCCCAATTCTGTCAGTGCCATGATATTTAGAATTTTATAAAGCTTCGAAATGTGAATTAAAATAATTTTTGTGAAAATTTTCCAAATATAGTAAGTTTTTGGTCACCCGACCCGTCTAGTTTTGACCATCTCGAAAAACTGCACCCGTACTCCAAATTTGAAAAAATGCATTTTCGAACCCCCGGGGGCTGCTAAATATGGCAAGTACTTGGTCCAGCACGCCTTAGTTAGAGCTCAGTTTTGCAATTTACGGCATCAAAATCCGACTCGTATGGCCCATTTTAGCCTAAAACCAATTTTTCATAAAATTGTCGGAGAGGCACTGGGGGCCCGGGGCTGTGTGGGAACATGTTCCAGGCCACTCCATACCATCTTTAGCAACTAGGGGGCGCCCTCTTGCCTTGTGGGATTCTTTGGGAAGTTTCCAAGCTTGCAACTAAGTGAGAGAACCAGTTAACTAAACCAACTGGACACTTGGTGGGTAGGCAACTAGACTTGCCATGCAAGGACTGAGTGCTCACTCAGATGCTTATACCAGCACAAATCGATTTTTCAGCTTAAGGAGGCCTATTTAAAGGCATGCACACACACACACACCCATGCTCACACACACACCCAGTACACACACACACACACACACACACACACACACACACACACACTACACACACCTTGGGGAGGTGCTGCCGGTACACACACAGCTTTTGAAGGAGAAGCAAGGAGGGAGGTGCTGCCGAAATTCTCATCTTGAGGATTCATTGGATCAGAAAAATTAGAGGATTCTCAGCCCCTAATCACGGTAATCATGGTTTAATTACTGCTCTTCTTAATTCTCATCTTTATTCTCCAAATTCCTTAGCTACTATGCTTAATCTGGCTATAATTCCCTATAGCTGCTCTATAAATCTCCAAAGCTATACTCCATTACATAATCATCATTCAATTAGCTAAATTATGCAGCCATTCATCATCCTTAACCAAGGATTAATGCATGATTAGGAAAGATTCTCTCTCTAGGCAGCATAGTTAATAAATTGTCAGCCAGTAGTAGTGTAGATTTGATGAAATTCATTCTTTTACCACTCAATAGTGTTGTAATTAAATTAGACTCAATCTTCTCCCACATTAAAATATGATTAAGGCTGAAAATTAATCCTTCATTAGGCCATTAAGAAGAGAATTTTATGTCACACATGCCTGCGGCAATTCTGCATCTTCATATTGCTCTAGGAAAATGAATGAGCTTGCTTACTTCATCTCTTTCGTGAATCAATTAGTAAAATTCTGAATTTCTTAATCATCTAAGCCAAGTAATTAACCTTAGAGCCATTTCCCATAGGGTAAGTAAGGAATTACCCATAAAATTGCTAGGTCTCGAAGGAAAAATCTAATCTCTTGCCTAAGGAGGATTCTTTAATAATTCTAATCTGCCATTTGGTTGTTATGATGCTCTCGGACTTTAGCTCTTTTCTTCAAGTTTATCATTTAAAGTAGTGAGTAAAATGGCCCCGGTTAAGAGAACTCGCTTCGGTGGTGCCCATGACCACGAGGCGGGAACGAGCAATACAAATGGAAAAGGAAAAGTTTCCATGGTCGAAAAAGCACCGGTCATCTCATGAGCCAATGACGAAGAAATGGAAGAGGTAGATCACAATTTTATTCAAGTTGTTTAATTTAACATTGCATACGTTTAGCTAGGAATGAACATATCCCCAAACATGTTGGAGAAATCCGACAGAAACCTCGGCAATTGAATTCATTTGTATATTAAAGTCTAAAGTAGGAAAGAAATGATTGACAGATATACTGCTTGCAATAGAAAAGAATGTCTGCTAGGGAAAATTTAGCTCGGCATGTTCATTCTATTTCCAATGTTGAATTATTCATGAACCCCCTCTTGATCACAAGGGGCAGAGTTCCTGGTTAAGGGCTCTTGAATCCACGTCTGCTGGTTAAGCGGTGGGAATGTCCATGTCGTGTTTTCTATGCGGTGGACATACCTAGTTGTATGGGTAGCTAGGCGACAACGGGAGGAGTAAACTCTCGCTGGAGGGGGGATGTTGTACCTCCAGAACATTGGAATTTTAATGAATAAGTTTGAGTATAATTCTTACTAGAATATTGTCTTGGTGCCGCTTGCAATATTGGTTGAAGGGTTGTCTTAACGAACATTGTGACTCGGAATCTAATCAAGGAATTTTTATGTTGAACAACCATTGTGGTAGTAATTAGGACACACAAGGAAGTGTGAGTGTGGGGGTGGAAAGTGGGGGCTTGGCTCAGGTTGCCAATGCCTATGAGAAGGGTGGTCCCGATTGGTCGGGAACTCTCCGTCCCCATAGTGTTATAAATCGACGTTAGTATTACTCATTGCCCCTAGAGCGGCGAAGTCTCAAGTGTACGTGCCTCTGAAACATGGGAAAAAAGGCACTCGAGGTTTCTCTTCTCTTGAAAGGTGGGTCTTAGGATTGCTAGATAGGTTAAGTACGCTTCCCCTGCGAGGTGGAGCTAGATCTCGATGCTAGTAGGCTCGAACTTGACTCCCCTTGTGATGAGAGATCGTCCGCTAGTTGAACCTTGAAACACTTTGTTTGCTTCCGCTTTAGATCTAGTGGCCACCAGGTTCACCATCAGATCCGCCGTTTGATACGAAGGGTGGGGACCTCACACCTGATAAGTCGGGTGCTTTCCACATGTGTGGATTTATTAGACAATGTTAGCTAACATAGCATTAAGTCCCAACCTTAGGGAATTGTCAGACAGATGTGCCTGGCACTCGATGAGGAAAAAAGCATCAGTCGATGAAAAAAGGGTTCTAGCCATTGTGATTTCCAAATGGATAAGCAACCCCTCTTAGGGTGACCACTTAAAAGATACATTGAGTTAGGATAGCTCACTTGATCATTCCTCCGCTTTGCATTGCAAAGTCAGAGCGGATGTGCTGAGCTCTCCCAGTCATCTTAGACGGTCGGGGACATTACAGGTGGTATCAGAGCCTAGGTTAAACCTAGGTTAATGATGGGATGTAGGTAGAAGGGAATTATTTTAAAATTCACTATTGCCTGCGTATGTTTTCTAAATTACTCTTTTGGATTGATTTTGTATTCTTATGTATATGTATATAACATGTTTCAAGATCATCATGAGGCATACATGCGATTTCAAGTATTCAACCTCATACATATGATTGCATGCCAATCAAACGACTATGAATTCTGGGCAACAGTCATGGGGATTCTAGAAATATTGACCACTTTGCATTTACCAGGGTCCAACAAGGATGGTACATAACCTGGTGGATTCGTGGATGCACTTTCACCATCAGGGCCGGAAGCTTAGGCAATTTGAGGAATGATCTCCGCAGCCTCAAATGGTGTGAAGAGTTGAAGCTGGTCCATTACTATATATGTTGGCCAACCAACTCCAGGACAATGATTGCAGACAGAAGCGTTAACCTCAATCGATGGGTCTATGACAAGGTCATTGCAGCCATTCTAGAAGATAGAGTGGTTGTTATGGGGAGACATAGCCACTTCTCTGGCAAGGGATGGACGATCTGATTACCGTAACTCCCCGGCACTTATTAATTCCTAGACCCTGCTGAAAAAACCCCTCATTTCTCTCTAAAGAGCACACAAGAATATCATGGCGATGATTATATGCCAAAAAATTAGACTTACTATCTTACTTTTGTAATAAGATCATGGACCTCATCGTTGTAAACGATTCTTGCATAAATAAAAGACATTGATTTTCTCATGAATTGTGTCTTGGGTGGTGATGAATGGTTTATTGTGGGCTTGTTGGGATTTAGTGACCCCTGTATGTTTTAAGGAAGTCATTGATGCGACTAATGATGCGGGTAGAAAGCCTATTGATGCGTATAAGGTGATGAATCCAGCTCTAAATTTTTTTACCCGTCACTGATGGTCAATTTTCAGAAGTGAATAATGGATAACCTTGTTGAAGATAGACTAAACTTCTATCTTGTGTAATCCAAACCAAGGACAAATGGAAGCCCAAGCGGCTCTCTACACAAAAGTATAGGAGAAGAAGTTTCTCCTGAAGCAAGGCCCCCTTCTTTCAAGGATGAAGGGGCTAATGTGGAAAAGGATGCAGAGGCATGGATAGAATCCATGGATGACTACTTTACTACCACTAAGACGGTGCAAGCGAATCGATCCATGCTGGGAATGTTTCAGTTGATTGGAAAAGCGAAGGTATGGTGGAAACAGTATTGTCGTGACAAGGGTGTTGTGAAAGATTCCCAGTCTTGGGATGAAATCAGATAGGAAGTCAGAGAAAGATATATTCCCCTATGAATGAGTTGTTTGATTTAAAGCAAAATGAGTTGACCTTGGAGGAGTATTTCTCCAAGTTTGTTAGATTGAGGAGGTATGGACCGGTTTTGACAAATGAGCAACAAGTGGCCCTATTTTTCCAAGGGTTAAATGCACCTTTGGATGCTCATCTTGAAGCCATGCATCCCACATCATTGTAGGATGCACTATTGCGTGCTAAGCCTTTGGCCAAGAAGAGGATATTTCAGCAAACAAATTCTAGTGAGACCTAGAGAAGAATTAATCCAACCAAATTCCAAGGGAGAAGACCCCAAGGTTATGTAGCACCTGCACTAGCCCAAGGACAAAGAGAGATTAGTTGTTTTGAGAGCAATGAACTAGGGCATTATAGGCGACAATGTCCTTGCATGGAATTTAATGTAGTAGCTGAAGCTAGACCTGGTGGGAATCATCACAGAGGAAGAACTGGAGGACGTGCATATGGACGTGGAAGTCGTCGTGGTCAAATTTCCAGAGCTTATGGCAAAGGAAGACCTATTCAAGGGCGTGATCATGCGGTAAGTTCAACACCTACAAGTCCTGGTAGGTTGCCTGCTTGATACCTAGGCACCGATGGAAGTTGAGGAGATGGTTTGTCCAGTTTTGTTCAATAGCCTGAGGCTTGGCATACATATTAATTCTCTGAAACTTCTTGTAGCACCACGTGTGGACATCAGGTGCTACAAGCAGCTCCACAAAGCACTTAAATTAGCCTCTTTGAAACTTTCTTTAGCACCTTGTGTCGACATGTGGTGCTACATGCAACTCCATAAAGCGCTTCAATTAGCCTCTTTGAAACTTCCTGTAGCACCACGTGTCAACACGTGGTGCTACAATCTACTCCACAAAGCACTTAAACTAGCCTCTTTGAAAATTCTTTCAGCACCACATGTCGCCACGTGGTGCTACAAGCAACTCCACAAAGCACTTAAATTAGCCTCTTTAAAACTTTCTTTAGCACCACATGTCGACACATGGTGCTACATGCAACTCCACAGAGCGCTTAAATTAATCTCATTAAAACTTCTTTTAGCACCACGTGTCGACACGTGGTGCTACAAGTAGCTCCACAAAGCGCTTAAACTAGCCTCTTTGAAACTTGCTTTAGCACCATGTGTCAACACGTGGTGCTACAAGCAACTCCACAAAGTGCCTAAAATTAACCTCTTTGAAACTTTCTTTAGCACCACATGGCAACACGTGGTGCTAAAGGCAACTCCACAAAGCGCTTAAATTAGCCTCTTTGGAACTTTCTTTAGAACCTTGTGTCAACACGTGATGCTACAAGCAGCTCCGCAAGTGCTTAAATTAGTCTCTTTGAAACTTTCTTTAGCACCTCGTGTCAACACATGATGCTACATGAAACTCCACAAAGTGCTTAAATTAACCTCTTTGAAACTTATTGCAGCTCCACGTGTCGACACGTGGTACTACAAGCAACTCCACAAAGTGCTTAAACTAGCCTCTTTGAAAATTCTTTTAGCACCACGTGTCCTCGCGTGGTGCTACAGGCAACTCCACAAAGCGCTTAAATTAGCCTCTTTGAAACTTTCTTTAGCACCTCATGTCGACACGCGGTGCTACATGCAACCCCACAAACCACTTGAATTATCCTCTTTGAAACTTCCTATAGCACCACGTGTCGACACTTGGTGCTATAAGCAGCTCCACAAAGCTCTTAAATTAGCCTCTTTGAAACTTTCTTTAGCACCATGTGTTTCGACACGTGGTGCTAAAGGAAACTCCACAAAGCGCTTAAATTAGCCTCTTTGAAATTTTGTTTAACACCTTGTGTCAACATGTGGCGCTACATGCAACTCCACAAAGCGCTTAAATTAGCTCTTTTAAACTTCTTGTAGCACCATGTGTCGACATGTGGTGCTACAAGCAGCTCCACAAAGCGCTTAAACTAGCCTCTTTGAAAATTCCTTTAGCACCACGTGGTACAAGCAACTTCGCAAAGCACTTAAATTAGCCTCTTTGAAACTTTGTTTAGCACCATGTGTCGACAGGTGGTGCTACATGCAACTCCACAAAGCTCTTAAATTAATCTCGTTGAAACGTTGACATGTGGTGCACTACAAGACTCTTTGAAACTTCCTTTAGCACCATGTGGTGACACGCGGTGCCCTACAAGCCTCTTTGAAACTTCCTTTAGAACCATGTGTCGACACGTGATGCTACACACAACTCCACAAAGTGCTTAAATTAGCTTCTTTGAAACTTTTTTTAGAACCATGTGTGGACACGTGGTGTTACAAGGGTCTCCACGAAGATCTTAAGTTAGCCTTTTTGAAGCTTCCTATAGCACCACATATTGACACGTGGTGCTCCATGCAGCTTTATAAAGGGCTTAAATTAGCCCTTATGAAGACTCATATAGCACTATGTACGAACATGTGGTGCTAAGACAGCTTCCCAAAGATATTAAATTAGCCTCTTTGAAACTTCCTTTAACACCATGTGTCAACATGTGGTGCTACAAGCAACTCCACAAAGCGCATAAACTAGCCTCTTTGAAAATTCCTTTAGCACTAGGTGTTAAAATGTGGTGCTACGACCAGCTTCACAAAGCGCTTAAATTAGTCGCTTTGAAACTTTCTTTAGCACCTCGCGTCGACATGTGATCCTACATGAAACTCCACAAAGCGCTTAAATTAGCCTCTTTGAAACTTCTTGTAGCACCACGTGTCGACACATGGTACTACAAGCAGATCCACAAAGTGTTTAAACTAGCCTCTTTGAAAAATCCTTTAGCACCACGTGTCGACACGTGGTGCTACAAGCAATTCCACAAAGTGCTTAAATTAGTCTCTTTGAAACTTTCTTTAGCACCTCATGCTGACACATGGTGCTACATGCAACTCAACAAAGTGCTTAAATTAGCCTCTTTGAAACTTCCTTTAGCACCACTTGTCGACATGTGGTGCTATGAGCAGCTCCACAAAGCGCTTAAATTATCCTCTTTGAAACTTTCTTTAGCACCTCGTGTCGACACGTGGTGCTATATGCAACTTCACAAAGCACTTAAATTAGCCTCTTTGAAACTTCCTGTAGTACCATGTGTCAACATGTGGTGCTACAATCTGCTCCACAAAGCACTCAAACTAGCCTCTTTGAAAATTCCTTTAGCACTACGTTTCGTCACATGGTGCTATAAGCAACTCCACAAAGCACTTAAATTAGCCTCTTTAAAACTTTCTTTAGCACCACATGTCGACACGTGGTGCTATATGAAAATCCAAAAAGCGCTTAAATTAATCTCATTGAAACTTCTTTTAGCACCACGTGTCGACACGTGGTGCTACAAGTAGCTCCACAAAGTGCTTAACTAGCCTCTTTGAAACTTCCTTTAGCACCACGTGTCGACACGTGGTGCTACAAGAAACTCGACAAAGTGCGTAAAATTAGCCTCTTTGAAATTTTCTTTAGCACCACGTGGCAACACGTGGTGCTGAAGGAAACTCAATAAAGCGCTTAAATTAGCCTCTTTGGAACTTTCTTTAGCACCTTGTGTCAACACGTGATGATACGAGCAGCTCCACAAAGCACTTAAATTAATCTAGATTTATCACGTACAATGTTATACAAAATCTTCCGAATGTTGCTCACATGCATCAAAGTATTCCATGAGCCAGAGCAAGCAGGCACCCCGTGGATGTCATTCCTCGAGGGTAACAAAAGGTTGTGCTATGATCTTTGTGGGCAACCTTCCGAAGAAGTCCTCTACGGCTTCTACGCCAGATGTATATTTTTACCGTCTCACAATATGCTGGCATTCGAGGAAGCATTCTACAGAGGGTTCTTCACTTGGTGAACAAAAATATTTGGGCCAGTGATTAGCAACCTGACATTGTGCTTTGTAGGCTACTCAACAATGGAGCTGAAGAACAAAGTCACTATGCAGTTCTTGCAAGTGCCAGATAAAGAGAGGAGGAATAGATACCAAAAGGTACTCAATCCGCTTAGAGACCGCTTAGCCAACCGTCAACCAGAAGACTATTTCAGCCCATAAAGTTGTGTCAGGGGACGACACAGGCGAGGAGGGGGTGAATGTTAGTAGAGCAAGCTAACACAGATAACATGATTACCATTTTCTGGAGCTCTCATTGTAAACACTTATTAATTTTTATAAATTGAGAATATTCTAACTCCTATTTTTTGGATATACCTTGTAATTTATGAGCCGGGATACAAGCTTCCAAATGGTATCAACCTATCATTACCTGTCTTCAGTTAGAGCTCCCAAATTATTAGTTTTGACCACCAAAAACCTTGGCTAAGGTATAAAAGCCAACTTCTTGAGCTTCCTACGCCCTCTCTGGTTGTCACATCGCAGTCCTGCTTGTTGTATTGTAACCATAGGTAAGAGCTCTACGCATTGACGTAAACACATCACAGTATTTTGTAGCTTTTGGCATCTCCGACCCGTGGCCTAATTTTATCATAAGTAGGAATTTACACTTCAAAAAAAAATATAACCATGGGTGGGGTATTGGGACATCATTGCTAAGCATTTAGGTGCATTCTGGGTCGAAAACGACTAGATCAAAAATCCACTGCTATTAATAATCGCGATTTTGGGACTTGACCTAAAGTGGGGTTTGAGAGCATAAGCATGTGTGATTAGGTCATACAAACATGTCCTCTAAGTTTTGTTACGTTTGGATGTTATTTGATGTTATAGCGGATGTGATTTGTTTGCCGATGAGCGATTTGCTTTTGGTGATTTCAGTCACTTGAGTATAGCTTGAATTAGATGCAAGTTGTTAGTTATTTTTCGAGAGATTGACAACCTCTTGGAGCATCTATGCACTAGTCGAGTCAGCTTCGTCCCATGGATTGACAATTTAATCGTGGTTCTCGCTCAAACTGCAATAAGATAGGATAGTGAGGTTAGACAAGTGTCCCACATTTCGCGCCGCTGCCGAGGATTGAAGAGACCTAAAATAGGGAAAAAAACGAGCGTATTGTGAAGTTATCCTTTAACTTCTTCTAGGATCTCCTAGAGTCAAAAACTTTCTTTTAGAAATCGCATAACTTAAGATTGTCGTCTTTTGCTATGTAGAGGTAACTTGGAAGTAATCATACTTATCAAGTGCCTTTAGGATTGTAGGGTTGTAGAATTAGATTAGGATTTTGAGAATGATTGATAGACGAGACAAGTCTTAAGATCAATGTTCAAGAAACCATAAAAAACAAAAAAAGGAGTGTTTGTGGACACTTTCCACAACCCCATTGCATGAGAACCTAGTAGTAGGGTAAGTAGGATCCGAGGTGGATTTCAAAACATTGCTCTCTCCAAAAGAATCATTGTGAGTTGTATTTGAAGTGCAGAATTTTAGGTTTACGACTAGAAATAGCGCAAAAGGACTCCAAACCACTCAATCCGACTGGAGAGTATGCTTAAAAGTTGTATGCACTAGTGGGTAGGTTCAAGGACACTTTGAGGTAAAAATTTCAAGAGTTTGTAAAAACCCAAATTATTTACTTTTTCTTGACATTTTGGGCCAAACCATGTTTTGACTTGATTCATAGGCTTAAAATAACTCATGAAAAGACTGTCCATGAAAAAAGTGCAAAAAATTGCTCATTTTGGGCATAAAGTATATAATCGTGATTATTTACTTTCAGCCCAAATTTGACTAAGATTGATACCAGTGACTCATTGCATGTGTATAAACAATTTTTGTAAAGGCACAAAAGATTTGGATCACCAAACTGACAAAAAACTGGGTAAAAACTAAAGTTTGTACTGACTTTCTGAAACTTGAGTGTAAATTGGGAAAAAATTGTCCAAACTCAATGAAATTTGATTCATACGCTTGTATTGATGTGATAGACTTGTGTACATGCTCAGTTGACCAAAAAGATGCAAAGATTTGGCAATTGTAAATAATCACAATTATTTACATCTGTCCCATTTTTTAAATTTTTTGACTAAGTTAGCATACCACTGGTTTTACCATGTTGTAATAAGCCCACAAACCAAATTTGGTAAGATATGGATCAGTAGATTGAAAATTGTGACCAAATTTGCAAAGTCAGTCTACGAACAGAAAATTGATGACCATTTGACCAAAAATAGTCCAAACTTGATGAAACTTGGCTAGAGACTTTAAGTTGAAGTACTTAACAGATTTGTGTCAAGATTGGGACAAAAAATTACAAAAAAATAGCTAGAGTAAATAATCGTGATTATTTACATTTGCTTCAAAATTTGGTAATCTTGCATATTTTAGCATACCACAAGGTCAAGCATATCAAGTAGACCACACAAATCAATTTTGGTGAAATTTGGATCACAAAAGTGAGACTTAAACCAAATTCTTGAAATCAAAGTCTGTGGACACGAAACAATTGATAAACTTGAACAGATTTCTTACAAACTTGTTGAAACTTGTCCAAGGAGCTTAACAGGTTGTATACTTGGCAAACCAAGCCAGAAAGTGTAAAAAGTTGACAAAAGTAAATAATCATGATTATTTACTACTACTACACAGAGCCCTCATTTTTGACTTTTGAACTTGTACATTGATAGACCAGCATAACACAAAGCCACTGGGCAATTTTGGGTTCAATCGGATCCAAATTGATACATGTTCACTCACTTTCCAGGTTGTAGATTAATTATTTGATTTTTGCTAGGTTTTTGCTAGCTATTATGATTGGTATATGTGTATCACTGCTGATTGAATTAGCTCAATTGGCAGTGATACACATAGACCAATCATAAAAGCTAGCAAAAACTACACTGTCCTTGTGGTAGAATAGCTAACTTGATCAAATTTGTATAGGAATCAGGTTGCAGACGAGGAATCGGTAGCTCAGACAGAAAGTGCAATCCAATCAAGTGGAAGAAATTGACAACAAGTCAACCCAAAGGTAAGTTCTCTATCCAGGGCTTTATAAGTCTATATGAACCTTAGATCTGGTCGTGTACTAGGAAATCAGGGCCTACTTGGAGAAACCTCCAATAGAGTATCCACTCAAGAAGGTGTGAATCAAGGCAATTCCTTGCACACTATCCTTGAAGAACTCTCAGACACTTTTTCTAATTCAACGTCTGAGATGTCTTCCTATGCGACTCCCTCGAAAATCGGAAAGACAATGCGCTATAAGCATATACTCTCTTTTTACAAAACTAATCGCCATGGAGCTTAGGTTTACTTGGATCCTAACAAAGTAGTATGCCATTGGCATTGATGACCATGATATTGAGTTCGAAGAAGAGATTAGGGAAAACAAACAAGGAAAAATGTACATGGATCGAAACGGAACTCAGTCTTTACAAGTCAAAGACCCTGAGTTGATAGACAAATGGGGTTTAAAAGTAAGTACCATAATTCCAGATATGGCTGCAAAAGAATGACCACCAAATTTAGAATTCAAGGAATACGATCAAGTTAATTTGAAGCCCTTGAAACGGCTTAGTACTGATAATCTTAGGATTGGAGTCTATTGTTGGGAGGATAGAAATGTCAAAGATCTCCTGTGGACCTCGCATGCCAAATCAGGACAACTAACGGCCATGAAGATCATCTATATCTTCAAGATCAAAGTAAGGGATCAACAGACCTACCAACCTACCTGTTTAGGGATTGTTATAACAACAACTTTGTTATGATGACTCCTGAGTAGGTAGAACAAACCAAATACCAAGGGTATTCGATAAGGGATTGGATACTGGGACAAGGACCAGAAACAATTGCAAGAGATGAACACCATGAGAGATCATCTGAGAGTAATGCTAAGAAACCAGAAACCACCTCATCATGCAAAAAACCGAGTGACTCTAAGGCCAGTCCAGGGCTACATGAGTCACTATTTCCAACAGACTGGTTTGAAGGGCTCCGAACAGGACCAATTGCGAGGAGACCTGAAGTTGAACCAAATAGACTCGTCAGACTAGCTGATTTTCAATGGGTCAAAAAATACAGTGGATAATGGGATCCATACGACCACTTAGCAAACTTTAAACAAGTGCTAACAGCAGAACGCATATTTGATTTCCATACTCAATTCAAGGGGTTTGGAATGAAATTAGAAGGGAAAGAATTTACATGGTTCCAAAACATTCCACTGAGGTCAATCATGGACTTAAACACATTAGCTCAAGGACTTGTAGCTGCTTGTTCCAAAACGGGGATCAAACACAATACGATAGCTCAAATCTATAGTTGTAAACAGAAACGTGGTGAATCTACTAGGGATTGTGCAACTCGAATGAAACAATACATTGCTAGATACCCAGGGCTAGAGATACTTGCAAAAGAATGACTAGTATCATTATTTCTAGAGGGACTGCTAAACAAAGAACTTCATGCTATACTGTATAGCAAGAAGCATATAACCCTAGAAGAGTGTGTGTCAGATGCTATTGACTTAGAAGACAATTGTGATATTTTCAATGAAGAAGATGTCCCTAAGGATAACCAAAGTGAGAAAACAACATCCACTAAACCAACATAAGTGGAAACAGCTACTACAGCACCACTTTTAGCCATAGAAGACATGCTCAAATGGATGAATGACATGATGAATAACATGAAAAAATCACCTATGAGGGGACCAGGACAAGGGATACCTCAACAAGGACAACCAATTAGACTACAAAAATGGTGTGCAATTGAGGGTAAATGGACCAACCGTGAGACCAATGAGTGCTACTATCAACCAAAGTATGATGGGAATGTTCAGTACGTGCCCATGAGGCCAAAAGGACAACCCATGTATAGATACAAATCTAACATGGCACCAGCTCAAAGACCACCAATGGATATGGAAAGACCTCAACCCGTGTTGGGCCAACAACCTCCGTATCTAGGACATAATGCAGTGCCTATAAAGTACATGCATTTAGAGGGAATCATATATGAACAAGCACTAGTGCCTGTTACACCCTATGTTGAGCCTAGTCCATCTACAGTAATGGTAGAAGGAGATTGGTATCATTCACATCTACCACCAATGCAAGAATATGTGACTTATGCTCCACCAACCTCACAACAATGTATTATGTAGATAATCAAGGTGTTAGACCTCCTATGGTAAGACCCATGATTAAGCCAAGAGCGGGAAATTGTCACAGCTATGGTGTAGATGATCATTGGAAAAATGAATGCCCCAAGCATGACAAAAACCTCAAGCCGGTTGAAGCTTATTGCATACAATGTTGCAAAAAGGGAGGACACTTCTCAAAATATTATCCTAAAAATCCCTTAAACAAGGGGAAAACAGTAGTAAACATAGTCCAAGTGATACCTAGTAGCTCATTTGAGAGTGAACCGATTGTTCCAATCAAGGTAATCACTAGAGCCTAGGCTAAGAAAAAGAAACATAACTCCTCTGATGATTTAGAGAATACAAACATTGCCTCTTAAAGGACCAAAAGAAGCAGAAGTAAAAGGTATGAGTTGAGAAAACATAAACAACGAGTTGAAATCAAGGAGAAAGCAAAAAAGCTATTCCAGGAAAAGGTGAAAGTGTTACCATATACATGTGGTAGTGATGTGTGTGAACACACTAGGACCGTCGGGGCATTTTTTCCCTCTTTAGGAGGTTTTTTCCCCCGTGCATTGTATATACGCCCATCACTCTAGGGCTATCTATCTTTCTATTGCACACTAAGTAATACACTCTCCATTGTGTGCCTTGAGCTTCCTTCGTCTTCTCCAAGCTGTGTGTTTCTCTGCAATCCTAAATCTAACAATTGGTATCAGAGCAGGTCACGTCCTCCCGGGCTTAGTCGCCAGTTGCTCCAACACATGCCTACTGACTTTCTCCGATTTCAGTGAGCTTTGGCAAGCTTTCACACATCGACAAATTTTTTGGGTAAGCTCGTAGAGCTTGGTCTGCTCAGAATTTTGATTTGGGCTCATTTCGGCCTCCGTTTCCACTACAGTCAGTACTGCACAGGCTATTTCTTCATTTTGTGCAGAATTTCTGTCAGTGCCATTTTTTGCATAATAGGTGCCTTATAGTCTTTTACGGTTTGTGCTATATAGCACAGGTTGTTCTTGCTCCGTTTCTCCTATTTTCGGGCAGTTTTCACATCAAGTGCAGCATTTACCATGGCTGACAACAACAACACAGATGTGTTCAAGAGGTTTGCTGGTGAGGACAGGTTGGATGGAGACAACTACCCTATGTGGGCTTATATGATGCAACATGTTCTTGTGTCAAAGGGTGTCTGGAACAATGTGCAGGGCATTGATGTATGTCTTGGTTCTGAGGATGTAGGCGATGTTGAGGATGTTGCAGGTCTTGCTGCAACGATTGCAGCTGTTAAAGTTGTTTTGTCTATGGTAGAACAAGCTTGTTGGGATGTTAAGGATGTGCAGGCTCATGCATTGATTTCATTTTTTGTGAAGCGCACCATTCTTCCTCACATTCGTTCAGCAAAATCTGCAAAACAGGCTTGGGATATTCTAGCAGGTCTTTATGCAAGCCGCAATGAGGCTAAAATTGCTTTGCTGCGTAAAGAGCTGGAGTCGAAGATTATGCATGAGGAAGATAATATGGACACTTTCCTTGCTAGTTTCAAGGATATGAATGAGCAACTTATTTCTACAAGTGAAGTTATTTTAGACAGGTACCTTGTGCAGACTGTTCTTGATGCCTTACCAGATTCTTACCAAACTTTTACTAGTACTTGGAGACTTATGACCCAAGGAAATCCAGAAGTTGTCAAGTTTGATGCATTATGCACATTGTTGTTACAAGAGTCACTTTCCAGAAAAAACAGGACTAGACAGCGTGCAGTCGAACACGCTTTTATTGCTTCTCAGAGAAAGGGTGGTATAACAGCAATGTAGCATTGTCTCGTGAGAAGCTTGAAGCTTTCTGCAAAGCTTTGGGCTTACTCCCCTTTGTGGACTGATCTTGTCCTCAGAGCATGGCACTTCCCTTTACTCATGTGTCAGCTCTCATTCACCGCATCACTCCAGGGGGGATTTCTTACCATATACATGTGGTAGTGATGTGTGTGAACACACTAGGACTGCCTGGGCATTTTTTCCCTCTTTAGGAGGTTTTTTCCCCCGTGCATTGTATATAAGCCCATCACTCTAGGGCTATCTATCTTTCCATTGCACACTAAGTAATACACTCTCCATTGTGTGCCTTTAGCTTCCTTCGTCTTCTCCAAGCTGTGTGTGTTTCTCTGCAACCCTAATTACAACTGAAAGAACCTGGAAGTGAAATCAAAGAAACAATCGTGAAATTTGGAGGTTCAATTTTGGTTGATAAAATTTTTGAGCCTATTAATGCAGCCTTGGAAGCCTACCAAGCAGGCTAAAACATGGAAAACAAACGGGAAAAGTATCCTTCTCCAAACATGGAAGCAGCTAAGCTTGAAGCTTATCAAAATTTGGTAAGAATCACCCAGGAGTTGCTGGAAAAACAGAAACCCAAGCTCGAAAGTATGGCAAAAACTGAGGATCTTGTGTAATAAGAGACAATCAAGAAAAATCCAAAGTGGTGGTAGAACCCCACTTGAAACCAAAAGATCCAGAACTTATAGTGCCGGACAGCGAAGATGCCTTAGATGGAATTCCATTCGTAGAGGAAGACTGGCCAGGACACTCATGGAAAAAATTCAGAGAGAACAATGATGGGAGCCTAACTCTAAAGTCATCTCCTAGAAGAAGTTTGTTTAGACAACCTACCTTCTGATATGGACATGGATGTACAATCCCTGTACGGAGATTGCGGATCTGAAGCTTCAAGAATGTCTAAACCTTTGACCTTGAAAACATTACCTATTACTTGGGAGATAACGAAGATGAATCCATAGTGTGTAAGACCACTCAAGTAAAAAGAGCAGAACAGACCCTAGAAGTAGACAATATTCATTCAATCATGTCTACACCCATCCAATGCACTTTTACTTTGGGAGAACTGTTAAAAATCAGACCGTATTTATGGAATGACCTACAGAAAACCCTAGAGAAGGCGGGGATAACGGGGCTCATCGTAAAAAATGTGGAAAGATTGAAACAAGAAATGAATAGAAAGGAGATTTGATATGTTCCAATGAACAAAGTTGGAGAACATTACAAAGGGGAAGAAAGAAACGCCACCCTTCTAGTGAAATATAATGACATTAAAACCATGGCAATACTGGATAGTGGAGCAGACATAGCCATAGCCACAAAAATAGTATGGGAATCCTAGGGACAGCCAGCCATTAGACAAACGCGAATGAAATTGCAATTGGCTGACGGACATATTGAAAGACCCTTATGATTGTTAGAAAAGTGATAGTTAATTCCTATCAGGATTGAATATCAAAACACTTTTGCCATTTGGGAAGAAACTCAATTACAAAATCATATTGGGAAGACCTTTCATGTGACATGTACAACTTATCCAAGATTGGGGAAATAATTATCTATACTTGAAGCAAGTGGGTGAAGGAGTACGAGCGGAAGTGTGACGCGAGAGAGAGTGCGAGAAGAAGAGCACGACGATATGGTGAACTCGCTCTACTGTAATGTGTAGAGCATAGTGAGTTCTTATTAGGTTTTTACAAAAGAATATGTGTACATACCTGGCGGCCCTCCCACTTACCTGGGCGACCACATTGGGCTTTATACCCCAACAACCTCCCACTTAAAGTCCAATGTGGTACTTTAAGTGTGAGAGAAGCTACTATACAAGCTAATATACAAGAGATGTAGAGAAGTGATGTACTACCCTACACCTAACTGCTTGCGAAAATGCGCAAAGCTCTCTGAGGGAAGTCCTTTTGTAAGTAGATCAGCAGGATTTTCTGTGGTGTGAACTTTGACAAGCTGAAGTTGCTTATCCTCGAGCATTTCCCTGATGAAATGATACTTCACATCCACATGCTTTGTCTTTGAGTGATAAACTGGATTGCGAGCCAATTGTATAGCACCTTGAGTATCACAATATAACACAGGCATCTCTTCTTTGATTCCCAAATCTGTTACTAGTCGATTAAGACAAATTGATTCTTTGCATGCCTCTGATGCTGCAACATATTTAGCCTCTGTAGTAGACTGAGTAACACAATCTTGTAATCTAGAACGCCATGATACTGCTCCACCAGCCAATGTAAAGACATACCTTGATGTAGACCTTCGGTTGTCTAAGTCACCTGCATAATCTGAGTCTGTAAAACCCTTTACACTTAGCGCCTGACTCCCATAGCATATACGCATACTCTTTGTAGCTTTCAGGTATCTCAATATTCCTTTCACTGCCTCCCAATGTTTCTTGCCTGGGTTTGACATGTATCGACTTACTACTCCCACTGTAAATGCAATGTCTGGGCGAGTAGCAATCATTGCATACATCAAACTACCCACTGCAGACGCATATGGAATCTTATCCATTTAGCCTGTTCTTCCTCAGACACAGGACAATCTTGTGTGCTAAGTTTCACATATGGTGGTAATGGAACACTCAGTGCCTTTCCCTTCTCCATATTGAAACGTTGCAAAACCTTGTCAATATACTCTGTTTGAGATAGCCAAATCAACTTCTTTGATCTATCTCTCTCAATGCGCATACCAAGTATATGACTTGCCTCACCCATGTCTTTCATGTCAAACGATTTTGCCATCTTTGACTTCAAAGCTGAAATTTCTTCCAAGTGCTTGCCAGCAATCAACATGTCATCCACATACAAAATAAGGATCAGCCAACTACCATCCTTATCCTTCTTTGTATATAGACAGTGATCGAACTCACTACGTTTGTAGCCTTGAGAAAGCATAAACTTGTGGAATTTATGGTACCATACCCTCGGTGATTGTTTTAAGCCATAAAAACTCTTTAACAACTGGCATACCCAATCTTCCTTGCCTTTCTCAACAAACCCTTCTGGCTGTTGCATGTAAATTTCCACATCTAAATCACCATGCAAGAACGTTGTCTTGACATCCATTTGGTGCAACACCAAATCTAATATGGCAACCAATGCAAGAAAGCATCTCAATGTAGTCATCTTGACCACCGGAGATAAGACTTCATCAAAGTCAATGCCTTGTTCTTGCTTAAAGCCCTTGGAAACAAGCCTTGCTTTGTACTTTGGCTGACTATCATGAGCGGTGATCTTATACCTGTAAACCCATTTACAAGGTAGAGCCTTTTTGCCCTGTGGTAATTTAACTAGCTTCCATGTCTTGTTTTTATGCAGAGCTGTCATCTCTGACTGCATGGCCAATTGCCAATTCTCGGAGTCCTTCATTTGCACTGCTTCCTTGTAACATGAAGGCTCATTGCAATCAGTCAACATGACATAGTTCATAGATGGAACAAACCTATCAGGAGGTCGCATGACACGTCCAGATCTACGCACAATAGGTGGCTCAGGCTCAGCCACAACCTGTGGTTCCACTCTATCCTGTCCTTGCTCCTCTTGAGCCCTGACATTTTTTCTTGCACGTGCAGGTCCATCTTCTTGGAAGACAACTCTTATAATCTCCTCAACCCTCTCTGGTTTAGAATGATATTTGGATTCATTAAAGTGAACATCATTGCTGCGGACAACCTTTCTGGATTCGGGATCCCAAAGTCTGTACCCCATCTCACCAAAATTACCATAGCCTAGAAAGATGCACTTTCTACTCTTTGGCTCAAGTTTGTTCCTAAATTCCTTTGGAACGTGAGTATATGCCTCACAGCCAAAGACTCTGAGATGCTTGTATGAGGGCATTTTGCCTGACCATACCATCTCTGGCACTGAATCCTTCTGCAAAACCTTTCTAGGAGATCTATTTACAAGATGAACAGCTGTTGATACAGGTTCAGCCCAAAACCCATTTGGCAGCTGTGCATTAGACAACATACTTCTGACCTTCTCTTGTATGGTCCTATTCATCCTCTCAGCAACACCATTTTGAGGAGGATTGTAAGGAGCAGTAAGTTCACGTTTTATACCTTTTGACTCACAAAAGTCCTGAAAGGCCTTTGAAACATACTCTCCACCATTGTCAGTGCGTAAGCATTTAAGCTTCTTGCCACTCTGATTCTCCACAAGTGTCACAAACGTTTTGAAAACACTAAACGCTTCATCCTTGTGCTTGAGAAAGTAAACCCATACTTTCCTCGAGTAATCATCTATAAATGTCATAAAGTAAGAAGCTCCCCCTAGAGATAGGTTAGGCATAGGTCCACACAAATCACTATGAACAAGTGCCAACTATGTATCTCTTCTAATGCTTCTATGATTATGCGGCTGCTGTGTTTGCTTACCATACAGACAATGTTCACAGAATTCAAAATCATTAAATGAAAAGCCAGGCAAATAACCAGAACGAGACAAGATTTCCATTCCCTTCTTGGACATATGTCCTAACCGGCTATGCCACAAAGAAACGTTCGGCTGCTCGGTTACATTGATTACATTTTTAGAGACATTTGATACATAAATCATGTAAAGTCCTCCAGACTTTACTCCATGTGCTACTGTCATAGAACCCTTGGATATCTTCCACATGTTCTGTCCAAAAGTGGTGACGTAGCCAGCATCATCAAGTAAACCTGTGCTGATCAAGCTCTTTGTAACTGCGGGAATATGTCTCACATTCTTCAGCGTGAAATAAGAGCCATTCTGAAACTTCAATTGAACATCTCCAACACCTAAGATCTCACATGTCTACCCATTGCCTAGACGAACATGATCTTTAGTGGTCACATAAGAGGTAAACCACTCCTTGTTTGGAGACACATGAAGTGATGCCCCTGAGTCTATTATCCAGTCACTCAGTGCATTTCCATCAGATGATGTAAGAAGAGCCGAGTCCATTGTATTCTTCAAGAAGTAGATGTCTCCTGACACTAGACTGTCATCCTCTGCAACAGTGTTTGTCACATTTATTTCTTGAATCGTCACTGAGGACTTGTTCTTCTCACCATGGTCTTCAGCTTTCTCTTTGCCTTTTTCTGCTTTCCATTCTCTGCAGTCTCTTTTCATGTGACCCTTCTTTCCACAATGGTGGCATTCTATGTCACTCTTGCCTTTAGCACTGCGGGACTTGCTACGAGACTGATTCCTCTTTCCACCTTTGTACTTTTCTTTGGTCCTTCCCCTGACAACTAAGGTTGTTCCTTTGCCTTTGTCCATTGTCTTTCTATTGGTTTCTTCAGTAAGCAGCCTTCCTTCTACACCTGCTATGTTCAAACCATCTGGAGGTGCAGAATTACTCAAAGCTGTGCGAAAAGTGTCCCAACTTTCCGGCAATGTGATCAACAGGAACATAGCTCTAACAGGTTCATCAAACTTGACACCTTGAGCTGACAACTGACTATAGATTGTGTTGAATTCATTCAGATGATTGGACATAGGGGTCCCTTCTTTAATCTTCAAGTCAACAAGCTTCTTAAGCCAGTATACCTGTGAAGCTGCACTTTGCTTCTCATAAAGATCACTCAGCTTTATCCATGCTTGATAAGCCGACATCTCGTCTGCTACATTGAAGTAAACGCTTTCTACCAAAGTCAGCATAATGGTAGAAAGTGCCAATTCATCCATTTCGCTCCATTCATCTTCGTGCATATCTTCTGGTTTTATCCCCTTGAGCTTTATAGGTTTTATCTGCTTCTTTTGTACCAACACATGCCAAATCTGCTTCTTCCACAATGGGAAATTGGTTCCATCCAGCTTCTTGATATTGTAAAGAGCAGTGTCCTGTGATCCAGCCATAGCTACGCTTCACAGTAGTTTACTTTCCTGGGAAAAATTCGGCAGAGTTTCCCCTGTAAACTGACCTCTGAACCAATATCAACATGTCAAATGAACCAAGAAAGCTTCAGATTCTGCAGAAATTTTGGCAAAGTCTCCTTTGTAAAATGGCTCTGGTGTACTAAAAACAGACCAAAAAACAGCTCAAAAAACCACTGTCTCTCTAACACTGTAAGCTGTGGGTAAACCTGTCCTTCACCTGTACTGTCTCTGACTGTCCAGTCACTGTCCTGTAAGCATAGACTGCAACAATGCCTCAACGGCAGTAAAGCAAAGATGCAATCCCAACTGTCTAACTCACAGTCAATACATCCTAGCTGCCTATCTAAGGGTGCTTGAGGGATCGCTCCAAGACCTGTATCACCGAAAGGATCTCAACATTCAAGAATCCCCCAGCTCAATAAAACCTCACTCGACCCTCAACAAAGGCTGCAGTAAATCTGACAATACATAGACTTCCCACAAAGTCATACATCCACAAATTTCCCAGTGTATGTTGTAACCGCTGCGGCGGTTGTTTGTTGCGTGACTCACAGCCAGCAAACCCTCAATAGACATACATCATCTCTGACAATACATCCCATGTGGAAGTACCTGCAATGTCAGGATGAAATCTGGAATATCAAGCAGCAAACACAAGCTACCTGATGAACTAGTGGATGTCGCCTATAGTCTGTGTGTAGATGCGCCCGTGTCGTATGTGACACGCCTCCAAGAACTGTGAGTCGTCCTTCTATGTGTAGACAGCCACAAATCAACACTCTGGGAGTGTCGGTATCCTCATCACCTGCAGTCGTAGGCCGAAAACCCCAAATTTGCAGAGTCGGATCTGCACCCGTCGAGACCACGTAGTCGAAAATGGCCTACGCAGACCTTTGTCGAAGCCGAACGGTGGCCGAGATGACCTCAGAATGAAATTCTAGCAACACCATGCCCTTCACGCTCTCCCACGAGATTTGGGGCCGTGTCTTCGCCTGTCGAATTTCACTCCAATCTGAGTTGGTGACTCTAGCCTCCTGCAGTGCTGCCCTGAGCCTCGATCTGAGCTCTGATACCAGTTGAAGGAGTAGGAGCGGAAGTGCGACGCGAGAGAGAGTGCGAGAAGAAGAGCACGATGATATGGTGAACTCGCTCTACTGTAATGTGTAGAGCATAGTGAGTTCTTATTAGGTTTTTACAAAAGAATATGTGTACATACCTGGCGGCCCGCCCACTTACCTGGGCGACCACATTGGGCTTTATACCCCAATAGTGGGATCTATAACAAGGGTTAATCTAAAAGATTACACTTATAGAGATGTCATGAAAATGCCCATACAAGAGTTTGATTCAGTCTCTTCGGCTGAAACTAAGCTTCCCTCCTGGTTGAACAAAGAGACTCCTATTTGGATATGCGGAGCTTCAAAAACAGAAGTTTAAAAAGAGAAGAATGTATTTTAGAAAGGGATTGAACAGACGAAGCCTATGTACCTAAACCCTTTCCAGAGCGTTTGTTTGAGCCATTCGAGTGGACTCAAATTTTAGCGACAATGGATGTATGTGTGAATACTTCTACGCCTACTGAATTTTGTAATGAGGAAGGCTACGACATAGTTCCCATCCAAATGATTTCAACCCTCAACATTGAAGATGAAATTGAGGAACCCAAGGACTTGGTGAAAGCTCAACATGTATTTTCAGACATCTACTACGATGCAACAGATGAGTTAGATGCACACTGAGCTACCTCAGAAGATTCGGGGTCAGAAAAAGAAAATGTGAGAGCTAAGCTACTCATGAAAGGAGGGAAGGAAAAGTTTTTTGACTTTCCTAACCAAAAACCAAGAAGACAAAAATGGTATAGACAAAAAAGAGACACCAGAAACGCGAAAACAAGACCTATGCCATCAGTCTCCAGTAGAACACAGTTCCTGATGCAGATAGATGCACATGATGTTGTCAAGGACAAAATAATTGGGAGATATCCTTTAAACGAAAATCCAAAAATTTCAAAACAATTGAGAAAAACAAGGAAGGATACTCAAGCAAAACCAAAAAAACAGGATAAGGAGTCAACCATGACACGAGTTGAGTGGAAAAAGAAGTATCAAGAGTTGAATACGACCAAAATGGAAACCACAGAAGAGGATGGTAAAGATGTAATGAGATGGTAAAGATTTAATGAGTGTTCCATCCCATTATAGAAAATATACTCTCCAAGATCAAAAAATCATTGTCAAACAACCTGTTAGAGAACTACAAAAACAAGGCGAGTCCTACAAAGGGCCCGAAAATACAAAAAAATTAGATTTGGTTGAACTAGGAGGAGAAGCTAGGCCTGCCTACATTGAAAATGACCTAACAGAAGAAGAAGAAGAAGAGCTTTTACTAAGCTTTCTAAAATAATATCGAGATATCTTCGCTTGGTCTTACAAGGATCTCAAGGGTGTTGATCCCGAAATCTGTCAACATACCATACCCATGAGAGATGATGCGAAACCAAGAAGACAAAGTCTATACACATATAATGAGACAAAGTTTCCAGGAAGATCAAAGAAGAGATTGAAAACTAAAGGAAGCCGAACTCATTTATGAAATTGAACACACAGATTGGGTGTCTCCAATTGTGATAGTACCCAAGAAGAATGGAAAATTACGAGTGTGTGTCAACCTCAAAAAAGTGAATGCAGCTAACATTACAGACAACTTTCCTCTTCCAATCACTTAGCATGTGTTAGAACGAGTTGCAAGTAAAGAAGATTATAGCTTTTTAGATGGCTTTTCGGGATACAATCAACTTTTGGTTAAATCGAAAGATTAGCATAAAACTACTTTTGCGACGCAATGGGGTATTTTTGCCTATCGGGTTATTCCTTTTGGGTTAACTAATGCTCCTGCCACCTTTCAAAATTGATGAGTCATGCTTTCAAAGAATATCTAAGGAAATTCTTGGAAGTATACATGGATGATCATTACGTACATTCATCAATCCGGGCTGATTATTTTGAACACCTCAAAAAAGTATTCAAAAAATGTAGACTTTATAAGATTTGCATAAATCCTGAAAAGTGCACATTCATGGGTAGACAAGGAAAAATTATTGGACATATAGTGTCTAAAAATGGAATAGCTACTACTGATATGAAAAAAAATCATGTTATTGTTGATTTTCCTAGACGAACCACAGTCAAGCGAGTTCAAGCCGTCATGGGGCATTGTGGATATTACAGACGGTTCATTTACATGTACGCTATAATTGCAAAACCCATGTATAGCTTGATTACACACTTTGAGTGGACTGAAGCATGTGAAGAATCCTTCATGAAGCTTAAGCAAGCTCTCACTTCAATTCCAATATTGAAAGCACCAGATTGAAATAAGAATTCCACATACATGTAGATGCTTCCAATTTTTCCATAGGGTGTATACTAGCTCAACCAGGAGACGGGAAAATATATTTTCCTATTTCTTATGCTAGCCGATAGTTGAACATGGCAAAAAATAATTACACCACCATCAAAAGGGAAGGATTAGGAATGATCTATGCGGTAAAAAAGTATAGACATTACCTATTAGCGAATAAATTTGTGTTCTTCATGAGACCACCAAAGCCTTATTGTACCTGGTCAACAAGCCATGCAGCACAGGAACAATAGTGAGATGGTTCATCATTCTTCTGGAATTTGATTTCATTGTGGTTGTAAAAAGGGCACTACTCATCAAAGAGAAGATCAATTGTCAAGGATTGTTTCAGGGGAATCACCTAAAGGAGTAGATGATGATCTACCAAATGCATATTTGTTCTCCATGGAAATGATACCTCAATGGTGAAAAAATATGGTGTCATTGATGACCATAGCTCAATTGGATTCACAAATACCACTTCCTATTAGAATCGGATAAATTGAGCAATTGGCTATGTATCAATTACTAGCTAGTAGGCTGTACAAAAGAAACCGAGATGGAATATTACTTTTATACATTAATCATGAAGAGAAAAACCAATACCTAAGTCAAGCACATATTACCATAGTAGGACCTCACTTAACGGAAGACCAAACTATGCAAAGGATATTGAGACTTGGAGTATTTTGGACAACTATGAGGTGTGATGTTTGCTCTTATGTAAAGGATTGTCCTCAATGTCAAAAACAAACACCCATACCTCACGTAACATTGTTTCAAATGTGACACGTTCCTAAGTGGAGTAACTATCTAGTCACTTACTTTTCAAGCCGAACATTTCTTGAGGATATGAGTAAACACCGTCAAAGAGCAATTGAAACTGAAGCAAGAGACTATGCTCTCATTGGAAACCATATGTATTGGGGAGGTAAGGATCAACATTTGCATTATTGTGCAAATGAAGACGAATATATTCCGATTATAGAACAAGCACATGCCAGATTAGCTGGAGGTCACTTTTCTAGTGAGACCACCGCAAGAGTAATCTTGATGGCAGGCATATGGTGGCCAACACTTTTTGCAGATGCCAAAGAATATATCTGAAGATATGATGCTTGTCAACGAGCAAAAATGCCAACACAAGTAGATAGCATGCCCTTAAAACCAATGATGGGAGCTAGAGCTTTCGCAAAATGGGGTATAGATTTTGTTGGGCCAATACATCCACCTGCTTATAGAACCCAAGCTCAATATATTTTTGTAGCTACGGATTATTTGACTAAGTGGGCCAAAGCAAAAGCAACTCAAAAGAATGATGCCAGAACCACCGCCGCATGCTTATATGAGTATGTGTTCACAAGATATGGACCGCCAATAGAAATTGTCAATGATAGGGGAACTCATTTCCTCAATGAGGTAATCGAGTATCTGTTTAATGAATTTATGGTCATCCATAACAAATCAGCTCCCTTTCACCCACAAGCAAACCGATAAGCTGAGCATACAAATAAGATTCTTAGCTCGGTGTTAGCTAAAGTGGTTAGTTCAGGAAGGACAGACTGGGAAATGAACCTCCATGCACCTCTATGGGCTTATCGAGTTTCATTCAAAATAGCTTTAAATGCTACACCCTTTAACCTTGTTTATGGTCTTGATGCCATACTACCAATAGAATTTCTATTGTTGACACTAAAGGTAGCAAAGGATCTCGAGTGGGCTGGACATAAATTGTTAGAAAGACTTGAAGATTTAGAGAAGCTAGATGAGCAAAGGGTAACTGTTGTACCTCACATCTATGCACAAAAGCGAAAAAAAAAACATTATTTTGATTCCCATCTCATCACAAAAATCTTCAAGAAAGGGGACTTAGTTTTAATCTATTCCCTTAAGAAACACATTCCCAAGTTTGAGAAAAAGGGAAACGGACCGTTTATCATTGAAGATGTATCTCCAAGTGGAGCAGTTAAACTATCCACCCTAGATGGTGAACCAATGGCTAATTGGATTAGCGGGTGTCGTTTAAAGAAGTACAATTTGCCACTAACCAATGAATTGCTAGAAAGAATGCATGCAGCCACGCAAACAAAGATAAAACGAGAGCAGGTTATTGATGAAGCCCAAGAAGAAGCTCGGCTTTGGGTGCTCAAAAGGAAAGCTGCTCTCAAGAATCAACAAATACCTATTCCCATCAACACTTTGGAAATAGATGACCGACAATAGGAATTGCCGAAAGATGTAGTGTCAACAAATGATGGATGGCTAGATGGAATGGACCTTCTCATCAAAGTACAGCTCAACAATCATAGGACAAATGCTTTGGTCGATACAAGAGCTAGAGTAAATGCATTCAGTTATTCCACGTATAAGCAAGCAACAACTCAGTCAGTTATAGCAGGAATAGCGACTATCAAAGGATGCAACAAGAACCCAACACCAACATTGGGAGTAGTCAACTTGAACGTTATAGTACATGGATGTTCATGTCCTCATCAGTTTGTATGCTTAGCAGATGAACACATGAATGAGGCAATGCTTCTAGAAATTCCATGGATGCGGACATACAAGACAATAACAGATTGGGATACAAATAAGCTCAAGCTATCACCTAAAGGCGGACAACTCGTCGTTCCAATTGCACCAAGCAAGGAGAAATGGAAAAATAGTTATCAGCACAGCAAACCATGAAGTAAGAAATCTTCTCCATCCTCTCAACAAGCAAATGCTACAAGTAGCATGCAAGGAGTCAAGAAAATTTGGGTACCAAAAGCACAGCTTAAGGACAAACCAATTCAAATATGGGTGCCCAAAACATCAGCGACAAAACCAAAGATGGCCCCGAGAGTCAACACAGAGATGCACTTCTCTGAGAAGGGAACCTAACAAGAAATGGACTTGGAAGAAAAAGGAGTACTTACCCTCCCCACAAACTGCTAAACCAATCAAGCAATGGAGAGTTAAGTCTCAAAAACCTCAACCACACCATTCTGATCAAGACAAACCAAGACATCAATGGCAAGTAAAAGATCGACAACAGTCAAAAGTGCTACCAACAACTCAGGAAATCAGCGTGCTAAAGCATCTTGATGGTACAATCAAGCAAAGATCACACAAGCTACAAGATTTGCTCTTTGGAAGACACCAACAACAAGCCTTGACATCAGAAACCCTTGAGTTAATCACTCAATACCCACCTCTTGCACAATATAATGGTTTGAACTCCATTGATCTTCAAAGCATGGTAGAGCCAACCAAGGCTATGCATAGACATGATTGTTCAACCCATGCACACGGTTGTTCCGGAGTACGCTATCTAGGAGGGGTGGAAGAGTACTAAGTAATTAAGGGTAATGTTTGTAGAGGGAGGAAAAAGTTTGATGTTAATGTGTGATTTTTGTTGCAAAATTGCATAATAATGCCCTTAGATCATTAACAAAGAACATATAATGGATAATATCTCCCCGTTGAGTGTAAATAGTGTATATACTATAGAAAATCATAAAAAATAGTCTTTTTTATTATTTTTATTTTTTCTCGATATTGAGACTTAAAAATGGAGAAATCCAATAAGAAACAATAAAGCTATATTTTTCAATGGATTTTTGTAATTATTGAATTTTCACTTTGCTGTTTTAGCGTATTTTGTTATTTTCTTTGATTTTCTCAATAAACAGGTCAAAAATTAATAATAAATAGCAAAGGAGCTCATATGGAAAAACTAAAGACATGGTGCTGATCAAAAAGACGAGGCGAACAAGCACAAAAAAATTCAATGAAATCGAAAGATGGAAGCGGGAAGTCTAAATTAGGCGGCCGTACCTACTTTTGCAGAATTCTTGCAGAATGAGCTACAGAAATCCGATTGGGGAAATTTTTTAGTCTAACATAGATTTCATGGCCTAGTAGGACTAATAGGGGAATCTGGGGAGAAATAGTTCAGGAAGTCCGAGTATAGATACCCAAGGTAGGCTAAAATCAATTCATTTTCACTTGTTGCTTTGGAGAGAGAGCTTTTCAACCTCTTTCACGTGTACTTTTCGGAGCCTACAGTTGCCCATTTTCAGCGCCGACTCACACGAGACATGAGGGGTAAGTTCTTTACTCATGAATGATCCATTTTGTACGGCCGGTAGCTAGTCTAAACCCCTAGAAAAAACGCTAGAATCAGTGCACGAAGGCCTACGACCAAAAATCGACCATAGTGGCCTGTCAACTCAACCAAATCGGATGAGATTTGGACTGTAGCATGTCCGAACATATTAGAACACTTCTATAGCAACAATTGACCATTTGGCAAAGGTCGAGAGGGTCCCCAAGTAGAAAAGCTAGGTTTTTGGCTGATGCCAAAATTGGGTTATGACTCCACAGACAGCTTACCTACGAGTTCTATACACAATGTATATAATTGGTTTCGTGAAATCAATCAAGCAAAGCCATCAAAAAGCAGAAAATGACTTGAAGGCTATAAAGCGTCAAATTGGACATATGAGGTCAAACTGACTCCAAAATTGGATGAGTTACTCCACGACTATGTTGCGGACAAGTCCATAGCCTTAAAAGTGACTAACCAACTCAACACGCTGTGTAGTCACAAAAATCAGAGATTTCAGAGTCGACAAAGCACAAAGTGATGCGGACAAGACCAAACTTCACCAAATTCAATTTAAGACTTGTTTTAGGTGTATAGAATGTGTTTAGGTCAAAAGTTTTAAGTTTTACAAGAAAAATGTGACCGTTGTAAATAATTGTGATTATTTATTTTTGCACTATTTTTGCTTGAAAGTTGCATCATCACATCATCTATCACTTATACACACCTAACACATGCCAAAAATCAAGTATGAGCCAAAATGATCACATATAACTTGGAAAATTGCCAAAAAATGCAAAGAAGTCTTTGCAAGCCAAATTCTGAGTTATGTGTCACATTTCTTGATCCAAATCACCTCATATCACATACACAAGGTTTATACAATGCCTAGAACCAAACTGTACCAAAAAATGTCCATTTTGGTAGCAAAGTTAATAATCACGATCATTTACTTTTTGGCCAAAATGGTAGAAATTTGCAATTTTGCCATCATACATTCAAAGTCCATGATGTGCTAAGCCCACTAGCCAAGTTTGAACAAATTTGGAGCTCAAAATCTCAAAATATCTTTACATCAACTGTTTCAGAGACCTAAAGCCTAAATCTGGCACCATTTTCATCCTATGCATCCAAATGAGCCCATGTCAGAGTATCTATTTTGTATATACTTCAAGCCTGTAATGCCAAGTTTGCAAAAAGTTGAAGAAATTACTCAGCTGTAAATAATCACGATTATTTACTTTTATTGCAATTTTTTGTTTAGACTTTATAATTTTGTTCCTTGCATGTTTTTATGCATCTAAGCATGTTCAAAAATTGATTTGAAGCAAATTGGACTCAAATTGTCAGCACTGTCAGACAGAAGGACATTTTAGAGAAAGTCTGCCAAATTTACTAACTTTGACACTCTATTCACTCAACAGGAGCCATGCAAGCAGCAGAGAAGGCCAAGAAGAAGCTCGATCAAAAAGAAAAGTTGCAAGAGCTACCAGCATATCAACTAGACCCTGATTCAGTCAAGAATGCAAAAGTGACCTATCTCTCAAAGGAACAGCTTGAAGAGCACAACACCACAATGTTCACCGGAAGATTCAAGAGCGAAGAGGGACACCAGGTAGAGCTGCAAATTCTACCAAAAGAAGTATATGATGTCACTGCAAAGCTCTAGGGACCAAAGATGCCAACATGAGGCTTGGTCTTAGAGAATTTTACGAACAAGAGCCGTGTGGAGTGGACTTCCAAAAGGCTTACGAGCTTTTGTCCACAATCAAAGAAGATGGAACCGCTCAGATCTCAGACCCACAAGGGAACAAGGTTGAAGTAGTGATTACCAAGGAGATAGTGGCAGAAACACTCAGATTGCAAACAGAAGGAATGACAATGAGGGCAAGAGATAGAAAGACGGCAAGTACTTTCACCAAGGGAACCACCGTTGCGACATTTGCCGACCTCATCCACAAACAGGTGGAAGATCCCACAAGGTTGTACCATCAGCATTTCCACTTCCTTGCCAAATGAAGGCCAAGGTATACAACACCAAATCATGCAGTTCCCACGACCTTTATACAAGTCCTCAAATCAACAACCAGGCAACCAATTGACAACACACAATATGTCTTGTCCACATTGAAAGAGACAAAGAAAGAAGGGAAAATAACTTATCTGGGTGCACTAGAGGTTTTGACAAGGATTGCCTACCATGCCATCGGCATGGCTGACCTGCCCCAGATCAGGACACTTGGATAGTGTCAACACAATCTTCTCCTCAAGCTACAAGATCTGCCAAGAGATCCTACAAGTCTGATGAAGAGTCTGCTAAAAGCTCCCCAGAACGGCACAACAATGAAAGCTCGGATAACGAGGAAAGGAGAGCTTGAATTGAAGAAATGAAGAGAAAAGTCGTGGCAGCACACTAGGAGGAACCTGTGCAAAAGCAAGCCAGATTTGACAGAGAGAAGCACTCTTACAAACGCAACTGCCAAGCACAAGGTAAAGACCCGACAAAGTGGGTGCCCATTGAGCTTAAAGGACCAAGAACCAAGCAACATACCGGGAAGCAGGCTGATGATCCCACGGAAGCCCTGGAAAAGATGTATCAAGAAGCAGAAGCCTTGAAGATGAGGGAAGCCCAAGAAGTGGCAAGAAAATTGAAAGAGTTAGAAGAACAACAAAAGCAAGCAGAGGAAACAACCAAACAAGGAGCAGCACAACACGATCAGGGTGATGTGTCTCCTCGTCCTTCTTCACCCGTTTCTGAATAGCATGATCAACCCATGCCGAGCCCACCAACTTCACCAGCAAAGGCAGCCAAAGGACTTGAACCCACCAAGGAGGCAGAGCCTGAATAAAGTAAGGCAATTGATTCTATAGAAGAGCAGCAAAAAGAGCACGACAAAGAGCCAGAAAGGGCAGCTAGTCCTGCACCATCAAAGGACAACAAGAAGTTTGTGCAACCCAAAGAACAGGAGGTCGAGGAAACACCCTCTACCTCAACACAGCAAGAGAAGGGTGAGGCATCCACAAAGCCTTGGGATGACAAAATAGAAGAGGATTAGCCACAAGGGCAACAACAAACAATCACCATGATGCCACCAAAGGACACACAAGAAGATGCAGAAACGTCAAGTCAGCTGGCATGAAACGAAGACTGGCAATCAAACAACGAGGTCATCTTGCAAGTTAATGAGTATGCTATGCAAATGCAGGACATGAATGAACAACTTTTCTCAACAGCACTAATTCGTAGCACAAGGGCCAAAGAATTAGAGATGGTGATTGACGCACTCCGAGGAGAGTTAGACGATCGACTCAACGTCATCACCGATTTACCAAGGCAAGTGCAGGAGTTGAAAGCAAAAGCTGAACAACATCAGCTCGCAAGAGATAAATAGAAAAATAAATGGAGGAGCTTGAAGTTTTGCTTACGAAATTGTTAGATGCATGCAAGGCAAAAGATGAACAGCTGATAGAAGTCACAAACGAACTTCTAACCACGACCTTGTCAGTTCAAAAGATTCAGGTTCAGCTGGATGTAGCCAATTCCTCCCTACAGTACTTCGAGCAAAGAATAAATAATCATGCAATTTTCCTGCAACAAATCAGAGAAAATCCTATAGTGGCCTCGATCAAAGAAACAAATGAGGTCTACAAGGCATTAGAGAAAAAAAATAAAGACCTCAAGTTGGAGCTTAAGTTGGAGCAGTCTCAGCTCAGAGACCTGGCTTTGATGCGGGTCCAAAGAGAAGATGAGCTGCTGAAAAAAATAGCAGAACTTAAAAGAGTCAACCAGCTATTGAGAGAGGGACGATCGAAAATCCAAGAGGAGGCAGACACTTCAAAGCAGCCCCATGTAGAGATCCCCTCTATTTCATTCGTTGAGATGGAGACGCAGCTAGCCAAAGAGCTAAGTGGCATGGAAGAATTTCAAATACAAATAATTGAATTAGACATAGTGCCAATCGTCCAGCTCTCAAAGGATGAAGAAGATGCACTGAAGGAAAAAATTACACAAGAGGTAGATGAGCAGTGGAAAGCAACAATGGATTGGGAGCTGAGAGTTCTTCACTCTGTCAATGTTACACAACTCACTCCCAATCAAATCAATGTGCAATGGCACCAACAATCCTTGCCCTATCCTCTGATTAAAGTGGAGCTGCTACAAATGAATGAAACTCTTTACACCAACATGCAAGTCGAGCGTGCAGATCAAGACCACCCGAAGTGGAGGCTCAGCTAGCTGAACAAGAATCCAAGATACTTGATTTTGTTCGCAAGAGCACATGTGGCCCTACAAAAGGATCCAACTTTCTGTCTTGTACCACGAGTAGGACTTAGCAAGCACACGAGGCACTACTAAAGAAATGGCCAACTTGGCTGAATTACATAAGATTGCCTGCTCGAGACAAGGGAACACCGATGGAGGAGCACATGGTGAAAACCCTAACAGGCACCATGTCCTTCTTTCGAAGTCTAGCAGATCTATCACGTGCAATGTTATACAAAATCTTCCGAATGCTGTTAACATGCATCGAACTATTCCATGAGCCAAAGCAAGCAGGCACCCCGTGAATGTCATTCCTCAAGGGTAACAAAGGGTTGTGCTATAATCTCAGTGGGCAACCTTTCAAATAAGTCCTCTATGGCTTCTTCGCCAAATGTATATTTTTACCGTCTCACAATATGCTGACGTTCGAGGAAGCGTTCTACAAAGGGTTCTTCACTTGGCGAACAAAAATATTTGGGCCAGTGATCAACAACGTGACATCGCGCTTTGTAGGCTACTCAATAGTGGAGTTGAAGAACAAAGTCACCATGTAGTTCTTGCAAGTGCCAGATAGAGAGAGGAAGAATAGATACCAAAATGTACTCAATGCGCTTAAAGATCACATTGTGTCGAACTGCATTGCAACCGCAGGTAAGAGCTCTTTGCATTGATTGACAACCTCTTGTAGCCTCTATGCACTAGTCGAGTCAGCTTCGTCCCATGGATTGACAATTTAATCGTGTTCTCGCTAAAACTACAATAAGATAGGATAGTGAGGTTAGACAACCGTCCCACATTTGGCGCCGCCTCCAGGGATCAAAGAGACCTAAACTAGGAAAAAACACGAGCATCTTGTGAAGTTATCCTTTAACTTCCTCTATGATCTCCTAGAGTCAAAAACATTCTTTTAGAAACCGCATAGCTTAAGTTTGCCGTCTTTTGCTATGTAGAGGTAGCTTGGAAGTAATCGTACTTGTCAAGTTCCTTTAGGATTGTAGGATTGTAGAATTAGATTAGGATTTTGAGAATGATTGCGAGATAAGTCTTAAGATCAATGCTTAGGAAACCATTAAAAAAAAAAAGAATGAGTGTTTGTGGAGACTTTCCACAACCCCATTGCATGAGGTGGATTTCAAAACATTACTCTCTCCAAAATAATCATTATCAGTTGTATTTGAAGTGCAAAATTTCAGGTCTACAGCTAGAAATAGCACGAAACGACTGCAAACCACTCAATCCCACTAGAGAGTATGCTTGAAAGCTGTATACACCAGTGGATAAGTTCAAGAACACTTTGAGGTAAAAATCTCAAGAGTTTGCAAGAACTCAAATTATTTACTTTTTCTTGACATTTTAGGCCAAATTAAGTTTTGACTTGATTCATAGGCTTAAAACAACTCATGAAAAGACTCTCCATGAAAAAAGTGTAAAAAATTGTTCATTTTGGGCATAAAGTAAATAATCGTAATTATTTACTTTCAATTCAAATTTGACTAAGATTAATTCAGTGACCCATTGCATGTGTATAAATAGTAAAGGCACAAAAGATTTGGATCACCAAACTGACAAAAAACTGGGTAAAAACTAAAGTTTGTACTGACTTTCTGAAACTTGAGTGTAAATTGGGGAAAAATTGTTTAAACTCAATGAAATTTGATTCATAGGCTTGTATTGATGTGATAGACATGTGTACATGCTCAGTTGACCAAAAAGATGCAAAAATTTGGCAATTGTAAATAATCACAATTATTTACATCTATCCCATTTTTCAACTTTTTTGACTAAGTTAGCATACCACTGGTTTTATCATGTTGTAATAAGCCCACAAACCAATATTTGTAAGATTTGGATCATTAGATTGAAAATTAAGACCAAATTTGCAAAGTCAGTCTACGGACAAAAAATTGATGACCATTTCACCAAAAATAGTCTAAACTTGATGAAACTTGGCTAGAGACTTTAGGTTGAAGTGCTTAACAGATCTGTGTCAAGATTGGGACAAAAATTTGTAAAAAATAGCCAGAGTAAATAATCGCAATTATTTACATCTGCTTCAAAATTTGGTAATCTTGCATATTTTAGCATACCACAAGGTCAAGCATATCAAGTAGACCACACAAATCAATTTTGGTGAAATTTGGATCACAAAAGTGAGACTTAAGCCAAATTCTTGAAATCAAAGTCTGGGGACACGAAACAGTTGATAAACTTGAACAAATTTTGTCCAAACTTGTTGAAACTTTTCCAAGGACCTTAACAGGTTGTATACTTGGCACACCAAGCTAGAAAGAGTAAAAAGATGACAAAAGTAAATAATCGCCTCTTTGAAATTTTCACTTGCACCACGTGTTGACATGTGGTGCTACAGGCAACTCCACAAAGTGCTTGAATTAGCCTCTTTGAAACTTTCTTTAGCACCACGTCTCGACACATGGTGCTACAGGTAGGTCCACAAAGCTCATAGATTAGCCTCTTTGAAGCTTCCCATAGCACCACATGTAGACACATGGTACTACATGCAGCTCCATAAAGGGCTTAAATTCTCCATAATGAAGCTTCCTATAGACCGACACATGGTGCTATAAGAAGCTCCACAAAGGTATTAAATTAGCTTCTTTGAAACTTCCTTTAGCACCATGTGTCAAGAAGCTCCACAAAGTGCCTTAATTAGCCTCTCAAAACTTTCTTTAGCACCACATGTCGACACGTGGTGCTACACGCAACTCCAAAAAGCGCTTAAAGTAGCCTCTTTGAAATTTCCTTTAGCACCAGGCGATGCTACAGGAAGCTCCATAAAGCTCTTGAATTAGCCTATTTAAAGCTTCCTATATCACCACATGTCAACACGTGGTGCTACAAGCAGGTCCATAAAGGGCTTAAATTGTCCCTTATGAAGCTTCCAATAGCACCACATGTCAACACGTGGTGCTACAAGCAACTCCACAAATGGATTAAAGTGGCCCCTTTGAATATTCTTATAGCACTATGTGCCAACACATGGTGGTATAGAAAATTTCACAAAGTGCTTACATTAACTCCTTCGAAACTTCCTTTAGCACCACGTGTTGACATGTGGTTCTACAAGAAGCTCCACAAATTGATTAAATTGGCCTCTTTGAAGCTTCTTATAGCACCATGTGCTGAGAGGTGGTGCTATGAGTAGCTCCATAAATTGCTTAAATAAGCACTTATGAAGCTTCCAATAGCACCACGTGTCAACACATGGTTCTATAAGAAACTCTACAAATGGCTTAAAGTCTCTTTGAATATTCCTATAGTACTGGGGGAGTGCACTATGTAATCCTGTTAATGTATAACGTGAGTTCGAAAGAAGAGGTTTCAAAATGAAAAAATTCTAGGCAATTTAATAGAGCTAGATTAAAATAAGTAGTTTTTATATTCAGTTTTGGGAAAATTTTCTAAATTTTTATTCATTCAGACATGTTAAAAGAGGGTTTTTTTAATCCCCGCAAACGCACATTATATAGGGGGGTACTGAATGGTGAGCCCCCCAAGCTATAGCACCACATACCGACACATGATGGTACAGGCAGCTCCAAAAATGCTTAAATTAGTCTCTTTGAAACTTCCTTTAGCACCCTGTGTCAACACGTTCGACACGTGGTGCTACAAGCAGCTTTGCAAATCACTAAATTTAACCTCTTAAAGCTTTCTAGAGTAGCATGTACTAACACGTGGTGCTACAAGCATCTTCATAAAGCACTTAAATTAGCCCTTATGAAGGTTCCACTAACACAACATGCCGACACGTGGTGCTACAAGCAACTTTGCAAATGGCTTAAATCCTCTTTGGATATTTCTATAGCACCACGTGTTGACCCGTGGTGCTGCAAGCAAATCCACAAAGCGCTTAAATTAGTCTCTTTGAAACTTCCTTTAGCACCATGTGTCGACACGTGGTGCTACATGCAACTCCGCAAAGCACTTACATTAGCCTCTTTGAAACTTAATTTAGTACCACTTGTCGACATGTGGTGCTACGAGAAGCTCCACAAAGTGCTTAAATTAGTCTCTTTGAAACTTTCTTTAGCACCTTGTTTCGACACGTGATGCTACATGGAACTTCACAAAGCGCTTAAATTAGCCTCTTTGAAACTTCTTGTAGCACCACATGTCGACACGTGGTGCTACAAGCAGCTCCACAAAGCGCTTAAACTAGACTCTTTGAAAAATCCTTTAGCACCACATTGGAAAGGGGGAATGGGGGAACATGGCTTTCTTCTAGAGCACACCGAACACTACATTTCAGAACACTGATAGAGCACTTTGGACACCTTCATCTACTACCCCAAATGAGCCCTCTTTAAGCCTCCTTGGCCTAAAAAGCCACTTTAGACATACTTTTTTGCTACCCTTTGGCTACCCAGGTCCTTGGCACCTACCCTAGCCTTTTGCTACTGGACTTGCATGCGCTGCCGCCTTTGCATGGCATAGACCATTTCCTAGCTTAGACTGACTTTGGCTGCACCATCATTGCCCAGCCCCCTCGTCAAACATTTATGTTCGACCAAAAGCATATGTACAAAACTTTAAAACTGGCACACCAAACTGACAATTAAAAGCACTCGCAAAACCATAACTGTATGTACAGGCTATGTACAAAAGTTTCATCTCTTCTCTTTTGCACACCGCATGCTTTAGGTTGGTTGCCCACCCCCCTTGACTACAATTTGCTATACCTCAGGCACTAAATCCTTCTCGAAATACAGTTTGAGCCACACACCATTCACCCTGTTCCTGAGGAGCTTGCCATTTGCTCTTACCAGTTGATAGGTCCCATTCGGAAGAAAGGCTTTTTGCACTTTACACGGACCTGTCCACTTCTTTTTAACTTCTTTTGGAATGTGAAATCCAGGTAGCTTTCGTACTTCATGACCAGGTCTCCTTCTTCTATCTTCTTGTTTGGCAGGTTCTGATTGAACTTGGCAATCCACTTGTCTCTCTGCTTCAGATAGTAGTCTGTCGCTGCCTCTCTATCCATCTACAAAGCCTCTAAACTGGCTATCGGATCCTGTAGAATTCCTTGTTGAGTGGCATTGACACGCCACATACCCTTCAAAGCACTTAGCTGCGCATGCACCGGCAACACAGCCTCCTTACCATAGACTACCTCGAATGGAGTGAAGTTTGTAGCCACTTTATAGGACATTCTATACGCCCATAGAAACTTCTCTAGATTTGCTTCTCACTCAGCTTCTTGCTTGTACACATACTTCATTAACATCTTGACGATTTGCCCATTAGCACTCTCGACTAGACCATTGCATTGGGGGTGATAGGGCAAGGAAAACCGATGCTGAATCTTTAGCTTCTCCACTAATGCACTCATGAGCTTGCTTCTAAACCCCTGACCCCTAATAGAAACTAACACACAGGGAACACCAAAATGGCAACAGATGTTATCAAACACAAACTGAGCCACCACATTAGCATTTGCTTCCTTCACTGCTTTGGCCTCGACCCACCTTGTAAGGTAGTCAATGGCTACCACCATGTACTTCTTACCGCTTGTAGACTTTGGAAGAGGGCCTATCACATCCAGACCCCACTTTTCGAAATCACTTTGTGCGATGATGCCGCCTTGTGTCTTCGCTACTAGTCGTCTTTTACCTATAGTCTGACACTCATGGCACGTCTTGCACCAGTAATACATGTCCTTCACAATGGAAGGCCACCAAAAACCTGCTCTAAGCACTCAAAATAGAACCTGTTCTTTGCCCTGGGGTCCGCTTTTGTCGTGGCATTGCTCCAGCACCATTTCTATCTCTTCTTTGTACAACACCCTTCTAAGCACTCCGTCATGCCCATAGTTCATGAGATCCTCACCTACCAGTGTGAATTTGCGGGCCTTTTGCACCACTCTTCTCTTTTGCAACTTAGACAAACCCTCTAACATTGCCCTGTATTTAAAAATCCTTCAATCTCCTTTAAAGTCTCCCTACCTGCATAAGTGGTTGGGGCCACATATAAACCTGCAACGTGCACAGGTGCACTTTGCTACTTGCTAGCTGATCCGCCTCTTGGTTCTGTTATCTCCTCACATGCTTGAATTGGACCTCTTCAAAAGACTTTAGCATCTTCTTGATGGAAAAGAACCAATGCTTCAAAGAATCGCACTTTACCTGCCATTGGCCTAACAGTTGATTGATGACTAGCAACGCATCTCCCTTCACTACCAACCTTGAAATGCCAAACTCTATGCACTGCTTCAAATCCAAATGCAAAGTGAGATACTCCACCTCGTTATTGGTATGGACATCCTCCAAATCATACTCCTTCAAAAATATAGCTTTG
The DNA here is from genome assembly GCF_014529385.1 of Adiantum capillus-veneris. Lineage (NCBI taxonomy): Eukaryota > Viridiplantae > Streptophyta > Polypodiopsida > Polypodiales > Pteridaceae > Adiantum > Adiantum capillus-veneris. Next base: position 30,497,334 of record NC_140933.1, on the reverse strand, counting down.
TTGTGTGGGTCATGTATCACCACACCTCCTCCTACTTTTTGTACTACCCTTTGATATGCTTCATCAAACCAAATCGTAAAAGCATCCTCCAAAACAGGCTCCTCTTTAGCTTCATCTCACACCACTCTTGGGTAGGCCGGCAAATTGACGGCCTTGATGACAAGGATGTCTACCAAGTGAGACCGACTCGTGTGATCTACTTTGAACTTGAACTTGAACTCTTGCGGCTACAACACCCACTTCATAATCCTCCTTCTTGGCTTCAAATGTAGCACTACCTCCGGCAACAAATATTAGTTGTCAACACAAAAAACTTGCGCACAATCAAATGCACCTTGAATTTCCTGCAAGCAAAGACCAGAGCCATCACCCATTGCTCTATCTCAGTGTAGGTAGCCTCTCCTGGGCTAATCACCCTGAGTCTCAAAGTATATCGGCTTGTAGCTTCTCCCTACCTTTTGCAGTAGAACAGCTCCATATAGCAACTGTGCCCACCGTCATAGACACATAGAAGTTGTCCTCTCGATTGGGAGGACATACCTCTGGCAATCGACACAAAATATCCTTGACCCTATCAAAAGCCTCTTGAGCTTCTCCATCCCACTCATAACCATGCACCTACTGAGCCCTCTTTTGAAGAGGATGCACACATTGCGACAACGTCCAAAAGAAACATGATAGATAATTCAGTTTGTGAACAAACGAAGCCAAATCCTGAGCATCTGATGGCGTCTCCATGAACATCAATGCATTTACCTTCTTGGGATCAACCTCTATACCGTTTTGCGACACCACATGACCTAACAGCTGCGCTCGAGGCTGTGCTATCTTGCACTTCTTGGGGTTTAACTGACCTCCATCTTCATCAAGCCTTTGAAAGCATAACTATAGCTTCAATAGGTGCTCCAATCTTAAGCTGTAGCAGCCTAAATCATCCATAAAGACCCTGATAAAATGGCCCAAGTATGGACCAAATACCCTGTTCATCCAATCTTGGAAGGTGGCATATGCATTCACCAATCCAAACGGCATCCTGCGATAAGTGAAACAACCCCATGGAGATATGAACGTGGTCTTCAATGGTCTTCAAGTGCAATCCCTATCTGAAAGTACCCGGAAAAGCCATCCATAATCGAGTATCTCTCATGCCCAGGCACTTGGTTTAGGATCTCTTCTTGAAATGGCAATGGATAGTGATTCCTCTTAGTTGCGGCATTAAGGGGCTTGTAGTCGACCACACTCTCCATTTCCCATTCTTCTTAGGGGTTATGACCACTGGCGAGTCCCACTCTGACTCTTTCACAGGGAATATGATTCCTGCATCCAGTAGCTTATTGATCTCTTGCCAAAGGGCCTCCTTTTGGATTTCCCCTAGACTCCTCAGCTTCTGTGCTTTAGGCCTATGCCACTCATTAAGAACAATCTTGTGCTCAACCCCTTTTGCACCTTGCAAATTCTTGTACTCCATCGCAAACAGGTTTGGATAAGAATCACACAGTTGAACATAACCCTCCTTTTCACCTTTGGTTAAATCTTCACTTATCATGCTAGAAACCTCCTCTATGCTTAAACCATGAGCTTGAGGTTTCATACCTTACTCTTTAGGTGGGGAGTGGTCTATGGTGACTCCAAATAAGTCTGCATCTATCTTCAGCATGTTGTCCTTGCTCTCCTCTTCCCTTGTGCTAGTATAGCCTTCATCATAACCCGTCTCTGTCTTGTACTCATAGCTTGTCATGCCGCCCTCATCTTTAACTACCATAGTATGAGAACTTCTCTCCTTGGTCTTCAAATCAAGCACAATTTGTCTGCATTTTTCTTTGTTAGGCAAGGTGAACACTTTGCTCTCCCAATCTTGCTTATGTCCTATCGCCAAAAGCCATGGCCTACCCAAAATGGTTGGATAAGCATTATCTCATGCCTTCATCACAAAGAAGTCTATTAGGCACTCTATGCCCATCACCTTGACCTTCACATCCTGAGCCACATCCCAACACCTGGCTTTAGTATGGTTAGCCATCCTCATGTGAACATTCAACTTGACTAATGCCTTGACTACTGTTTCTTTCATGGTTGCTTCCGTCATGACACAAACCTACGCTCCACCATCTATGTAGGCTTGGACCTGCATCCTCTTTTCTATAATCGCATCCACAAGAGGAAGAACATCAGCGGGACTACCTACACTCACAGCCATGTTCTTCACTGCTTGCACATTTCCCTTAGCTCTTGGCAGCCTGGTGCTAACACTTGTAGACCACTGCCTCCTTAACTTTGGATTTAAAGCTAACAGCAGCTAACCAAAAGTAATGTTTGCCTTTTGATTTTGAACATCACTTACCATATTGTACTCGAGATAGCCACGCCCAAACTAGAAATCTGCTTGCTTGATTTTGCGACGCCTACTTCTTTTGCTAGGCTTGAGCTTCTCTCCACGTTTATACACCTTCTCTTTGCCTTTGCGAGCTCTGGTTTCCCGCTCTGTCTCCGTCTGTCTCTGAACTCTTGCTCTCTTATTGACCAAAACTTTGACATCCTGTTTATCCACCCCGATAATATTCACTCTTGTATCATCCGCAAACAAAGAATATTGGATTCACGGGATGTAGTGTTTGTGGAAGTTTCTGTTCAGGCCTTGTTGTCATGTACTAGAGACAATACTGTAAGCTCACAGGACATTTATGTAACTTTGTTGCCTCTTTTCAGTGGTGGAAATACGGATGTGAATTCCAATGAGGCAAATGTATAGCCTATGGGGGTTTATGAAAATGTTACAGATCAGCCTATTACTGATGCAGATGTACATGATGTACTTGATGACGAAAAGGCTAAAAATGAGCAGGCTAGAGGTATGCAAAAATGGCTAGTGCATATATTGCATGACAACAAATTGGATGCACCTTTTGACGTCGCGGATCGGAGCTTAGATCGACTCTCTCTCTCTCTCTCTCTCTCTCACACACACACACACACACACACACACAGATACACAGATAGGGAGCTTACACAGTATGCAGAGAATTCGTTGAAGGGTTATCTCCCAAATCTTATTATTCACACAAGTATAAGTGAGTATATACAAAGAGTTAGTGATAAGCGAGTTAGGCGGGCGAGCGGCCATATCCGTATAACAGGCCACTTGGGATTTAATCCCAACAACCTCCCACTTAAAGTCCAATGTGGCACTTTAAGTAACTCTAAATCTATGAACATTGAGGCGGTCCGGGGTGGGCAACAAGAGAGGCGAGCCCTAAACACCCCTCAAGGCTCCCGTGCTGCTCAATTGGGACTGTGGCAACCACAAGCACAACACAACAACAAAACCATAGCCAAACCCAAACAAGATAGGGGCACCACCTAGTTATGGTATGCAAACTAGGACGCAAGAGAGATTTTGTCACAACCAAGAAGATGCGCCACAAAACACACAAGCAACCTCACACCAAGACCATCACACAAAATGGAACAAAGAGAGCTAGAGAAAAGGAAAGAGAGAGAGGAATGGATCTTGCATAATACCTTATTTGTGACTTGAAAATGGAGATGGTTCGTTATGACGCTATCGTAGAGCTTGTACAAAACTCACTCAATGCTTAGTGAATGCTAAACATTGCCAACACACACACACACACACTGTCTTAGGGTGTGGGAGACCTCTCACCACAATAGCCTCTTACAATGGACACAAAATTGGCAATGAAAACACACTAAAACACTTTCTAAAACAAGATCAACCGATAGAAACTCAAAATACACAAATCACCTTGAATTCACCAAACCGTATTGCATAAATGGAAGGACGAAGATTTGAACATCGAATCACGCCTTTGATCCACTAAACCTCAATTTATTGATGATGGAGGAGCATATACAATAGTGGTTTTGAGATTGTTGAACTCACGCTCTCTCACTTGCAATGTCTAGCTTGAAAGCTTCTCTCACACCAAAAGTGAAGCTCACAAAGTGGTTGCTACACCTAAGTCTCTCCTCACGCATAGAGTGTTGGGGTGCTATGTGAGATATTGGAGGTTGTTTTACAAGAAGGAGAGGGGCCTATTTATAGTTTGGAGTCCCCTCATTAAGATTATTGGAAATCCTAATTTACAAGATAACAAATCAGGATTAAGATTTTTTCAGAATATCAAAACATTGCGGGCCTTCTTTGTCTTCTTGAGTCATGGACGTGGGCTCAAAGGAGAGCATTATTGATGGTAGATAAGGTGAACGTAAATTTTTAAGTAAGAAGAGATAGATAGAGAGAGAGAGAGAGAGAGAGAGAGAGAGAGAGAGAGAGAGAGAGAGAGAGAGAGAGAGAGAGTTACTATGCCCATGTCTTGAGGTGAGGTGTCTTTTATGGTTAGGTCAATGGCTATTTTGTGTTAGTATGTTAGTGTTAGTAATCACTAGAAAGTTAATGTTATATTTACAATGGGTAGAATGAGGTGGATGGTTGAAGTAAGATGGTTGAATGAAGTGAGGAAATCCTTGTGATGGTGAAGCTTGAAGAAGTACTTACTTGTGTAGGTTCCCAAAATGACTAGCGATCATCTTCTTCTTGTTGTTCTCTTCTTTATGCCACAACCGTCAAGGTTGATTACGGCGATGAAAATGGCAATTCGGTTGATGAGATTTCTCAATTTGCAGAAGTTAAGCATGGTTTATATACTGAATTTTATGTATATAGAGAAGGGGTAAGATGGAATCGTACTTTGGAAGTAATAGAGAGAGGCATAGAGATGGTGTATGTACATGTAGAGCTCATAAGAGAGCTATGGAAGTAAGAGGGGAGGTTAATGGTGAAGAAGGTGACAGAAACCATGAAAGGTGCAGGTTTGAGTGAGGGATTGAGAGGAATGAGTGTGTGTGTGTGTGTGTGTGTGTAGAAGTGTGGAAAGAGGTGAGAGAAGACTATCTACACTGACAATCAGAGCGCATTGGGAGTTGCGAGGAACTTAGTTTTTCATGCTCGCACAAAGCACATTGAGGTGCACTACCACTATGTCAGGGAGAGGCTCTCAGCAAGAGAGATGAGCTTGGCTTATGTGCCAACACAGGACAACCTTGTAGATCTTTTCACAGAGGCACTGTCTCATGAGAAGCTTGAAGCTTTCTGCAAAGCTTTGGGCTTACTCCCCTTTGTGGACTTATCATGTCGTCAGGGCATGACACTTACCTTTACTCGTGTGCCAACTCTCGTTCACACATCACTCCAGGGGGGATTTGTTACCATATACATGTGCTAGTGATGTGTGTGAACACACAAGGACCGTTGGGGCATTTTTTCCCTCATTAGGAAGTTTTTTCCCCCGTGTATTATATATAAGCCCATCACTCTAGGGCTATATATCTTTCCATTACACACTAAGCAACACACTCTCTATTGTGTGTCTTGAGATTCCTTCATCTTCTCCAAGCTGTGTGCATTTCATTGCAACCCTAATTCCAACAGAATCTCTAAAGGATGTAAAACGACGCCTACCTTGAGGTACTCTACCTTATTAACTTGGCATTGTTGGCAATTTAGCGCATACTCTTGAACATCATGATGTAAGCTTGGCCAATAAAATTTTTGTCGAACTAAGGCATACGTCTAACAAATACCTGGATGACCAACACTTGGACTATCGTGAAACTCAAATAAGATTTGGCGCTTAGTTTGACACACATACTCTACCTTTGTGGAGTAAGTAGCCAACATCAATGGAAAAATTCTTCCATCACTTCAGCTCTTCCTAAGTAGGGGTGGAGCTAAGTCTGTTGGATTTTTTATCTGCGCGTGTGGAGACATGTTGATTTGGTTGTATAGAGACATGTGAGTGTGAGGGATCCCTTTTTAAAACCGCACTCCACACTTTAGCATATAATTGATCTTGTGCACACTTGCCATGTAATGACTCCAAAAATCCACTCTTTATTTCCATGAAAGCAAGTGAATTAATCTGAGGAATCCGACTTAGTGCATCCGCTACTACATTATATCACCCCTTGAGATATCATAGCTTACAATCATAATCTTGAAGGATTTATGCCCATCTAGCTTTATGGCCCTTCAAGTCCGTTTGAGTAGTAAACCATTTGATACTCTCATGGTGAAAAACTTCTTCAAACTCGGCACCATATAAATATAGTGTGTCGCCACTTTCATAAAGCGTGAATTATGGTGTAGAGCTCTCTCTCATAGACAGAATAATTCTGTTGAGCTCTATCTAACATTTTACTATCAAAGGCTATAGGTCTTCCCTCATAGAGAAGTACCACACCAATTGCTTTATCACTAGCATCAGTCTGTACCACAAACTGATTAAGTGGGTCAACGATTGCTAGGATGGGAGCAATGGCTATAGCTACCTTGAGCTGTTCAAAACTGTATTTTTGGGCTTCTTCCCAAGAAAAGGTCTTGCCTTTTTCTTTAAATTGATCCGTCATAGGAACAACAATTTTGGCATAATCACGGATATATTGTCGATAAAATCCATCCATGCCTAAAAACATTTGAAGCTCCTCAACCGTGTTGGGATGTGGCCATCGAAGAATGGTAGCGACCTTGTCAGTGTCTAGTTTGATGCCAGAATAGGAGATCACATGACCGGTGTAATGTATCTCTGTTTTAAAGAAATCGCACTTGCTTTGCTTAACATACAATGAGTAAGCTCGTAGCTATTCGAACACTAATCGTAAGTATTCTATGTGTTCATCTTCAGTCTTATTGTAAATTAGAATGTCATCAAGGAAAACCACAACAAATTTTCCAAGATAGGGACGTAAGACACTATCCATGAGTGTCATAAATGTAGCTGGAGCATTGGTTAAACGAAAAGGCATAACCAAAAATTCAAAATGCTCAAACCGTGTTCTAAAGGCAGTTTTGGAGACATCTTGCAAAAAGATATGCACCTGGTGGTATCCTGAACCAAGATCTATCTTTATATAGTATCTTGCCCCATGGAGTTGATCAAACAACTCATCCACTCTTGGTAGAGGATACTTGTTCTTGATGGCTATGGCGTTTAATCCGCAATAATCTACACACATGCGCATAGTACTATCTTTCTTTCTTACCAATAGAATTGGTGATGCCCATGGAGAAGTGCTAGGTATAATGAAACCACGGGCGAGGTAGTCAGTCAACTGACACCAGTCAACTGACTCTCAACCTCCTTGGCTTCTTTAACACTCATACGATAAGGTGGTTTACTCACTAGTTTAGTGCTTGGCAAGACATCTATGTCATGTTGCACATCACATGTAGGGGGTAAACCCGGTGGTAAATCACTTGAGAACACATCACTATACTCCGTGACTAAGTGAGTCAGCTTTTACCGTGCAAAAGGAGAAAGTAAACTAGAGTTATGCTAGGATGGAGAATGTTGTAATTCCCGTAATGTTTGCTTTACAACAGTTGCACGTTGCTCTATAGAATTAAAATTGAGAGCACTTTGCTCGTTAGATTTGTTAACACTTTTCTTATCGTTAGAATGTATTGCACTTTGCATACCGTTACTAGAATTCACCGCACTTTGCTCTTGAGAATTCACAAGACTTGGTGACAAGCATTAACACAAAAAGACTTCATCTATTAAATATGCTTTCTGCAAAATAGAAAGCTCAGTTGTACATATAAGAGGTGCAAAAGGTATATTTTTATCACCAAAGAAAAGCACATGTTTACCATTGGCCATAGAGGATAAGGAGTTGTGTTCATAACTAGTGTGCAATGTGTTTCCTAAACCATGCAGCCACTCCCATCCTAAAACTACATCAGCACGGTCCATGTTCATAACTTGAAAGTCAAGGGTCATTATGATCTTGAACAATAAGCTCAACCCCTTGAACTACCGTATCCCATACTTCAAGTTATTATTGCAAGACATCTGCTTCACCACATACTTGTGGGAGCAGGGAGTCTGTGTAAGCTTCAATTTCTTGACTATCTTATAGTTCAAGAAGTTATGAGTTGCACCATCATCCACTAAAATACAAACACGTTGTCCGTTAATAGTGCCATGCATGCGAATCAAATCATGGGGGCCAATGGTGGGCTACCACATTGAAGCAGGCACACAACACTTGTGCTTTTATTCCATATGAAGAACCTCCACAATACAATATTTAGGAGATGAATCTAATGTGAGGCGTTGCACCGTGTGCATGGCCTTTTCTTTGCCTTGCAAAAGAGGACAATCTTTCTTGTTATGTTGGTCCAAAAGACATCTAAAACACAAATTGTGTTTCTTTGCACGCTCAAAATCAGCAGTGTTGAGAGACCCACGTGGAGTATCTCGTGATTGCTTAGGCTTCTTAGCCTCTTGTGGGCGTGGAGAGGTAGATTGTCTCTTATTCCTCTTGGAACGTGTGGGATATCTACCTCGCCATTGGCTCTTAACCACATTGCTTTTAGCAAAATTATCCTTAGAGTACGGAAAATTTCCTTTCCTCTCTTGGTCATCATTATATCTTTGGGCATGACTGATGGCTTCTTCCAAAGTTTTTGGTTGTTGGGTCTTGACATGAAGACGATAGTCTTTGTCAAGACCCCTATTAAAACATCGTATCTTTTGGAATTCATCTAGACCTTTTAGTTTTGATATGATTTCTAGATACTTCGAAAGGTACTGTGAGAGAGAGAGGCCAGACATGCGGCATGCATCCCATGCTAACCAGTTCTTGTCTTCTTCATTGGAGTCCAGAAACTCTTTGGAGAAAGAAGCTTGAAACGCAGCCCAAGACGGAGGACGAGCATCTATTGTAAATGTCATCCACCACTTATAGGCCTTGCCTTTAAGAGATAGATTGGTTTCCACAGCCGTATTTATATCCAAGGTGTGTCTCAATCTATGAATATCACTCCGTTTGTGTAGAAATGTATTGACTGCATCCTTGTTGCGATCACGCTCTTCCCCGTGAAACTCGGGAATGGTATTCTTAAGTAATGCATTGCTACCTTTTGCATCTTCTCAAGCACTTGTCTCTTGGACTCCTTGAGTCGTGCGAGCTTGGCTCCCTTGAACCGTGCCACTTGTGGCTCCTTGAGCCGTCTGTGAATTCATAAATTTCACAAGTAACTCCATAAGATTGATAACATTTGCATTGAGTGCAGAGAGGTTGCATTTAAGTACGCTTTGGCGATTTTTCAGTCTCTTAAAAGCAGCCATATCTATCATCATCTTCATGTATATTAGTGTCAGCAGCATTGTGGTGCCTTGATTTTGATCTACGTGCTCAAAATCAAAAGTGTGTGTAGGTGGGATATCCTCGCTAGCCATGGTAAATATACTAATGTAAAGAGAGAGAGAGAAAAAAGTCAACTTGTACCTTGTGAATTTTAAGTCTTTGTGTTTTGTATGCTCCGCGATTTGCGTTGCAAGCTAACCTCGCCTTGCGGGAATTGTAGCGCTTCACGTGTCATTCGTCGTAAGAACACCTTTATTGGTTCTTCACAAAAACTCGTCGTTTTTGTTCACTTTGAAGCTACCTCCTTGAGGAAAAAAGAATTTTTGGAGGAAAACTTGCCTTCCTCCAAGAAGTGAAAAGGAAGGGTGAAACTACTTCCTTGAAGTTTGAAGCTTTCCCTTTCCTTCTAGTTTTCTTTTCAACACAAGTATGCTATCTTTCCTTGTTATACACAACAAGGGTCAATAGCTTGATAGTAAATTGTTGGCCCCTTACCCTCATGGGTGGGTTCAACCCTCTTGCATGCAAGGGTTAAGCAGGCCATCCTACGTGTGCAGCCAACGAAAGCCTTCGAAGCCTCGGTGCCATCGAGTTGTCGGTCAAGTTTGCCTTGATCACACGTCTTAGTCGCCCGCTGTGGAGGGCGTAGGTGGGGTGGACGCGGACGACTGTCACTGTTTGTCTATGCACACTGCGCACAAGAAATTGTGCCTACCTTCTTTTGTTGCACAGTGGAGACATCGTTGTCTACAAAACGTGGGAGAGAAGCAGCGCATCGCATGCACATGCAACCCGCTTTTCTCCTTCCCCAAAAATAGCTATGATACCAGGGAAAGGGCGGTGGTAATGCGTGTACTAGTCTCCACCCAACCGTGCTATCTTATAGCCTCCCCCTAGCATACACATTGTCCGGCCTTGCCTGTAGGACCCTTGTCCTTACGGTATTTCCTCTACAGATACAATATCTACCCAATAACTATTATATGTTTTTCTTTGAAGATGCTAATAGCGCCTTGCAGGTCATAACTGAAGGACAATGGCTTATCCGTGATACTCCAATTTCCTTTTTTAAATGGTATAAGGGTTTTAACCCTAAAGGGGATAATCCCACTAAAGCACCTATGTGGGTGGATTTCCCTGATTTGCCAGTCAAATACTACCCTTGATTAAGCAAAATTGGGGCTTATGTGGGCAAGGTCCATGGACAGAAATCCAGAGGGGGAATTAACCCCAAGTGGGATCCTCACCTTCTCATAGAAGTTGATCTATGCAAAGCTCCTAAGTTGATTGTCCCTATCAAAGATTGTGAAGGGTGCCTACTGCATGAACAGAGCGTTTTGTATAGAAATCTCAATAACTCTTGCTTCCACTGTTTTCAACACGGTCATCTTATAAAGGACTGTCTTCTCCTTGCTCAAGCCAAAGTTCATAATCAAACTACTAAGGAACACAAACCCACTTCCCAAAAGTCCTTTCAACCTGTTAATAGGAGAAGCAATAATAAGATGAAAAGGAGGAGAGGGGGTTAACTCTACTAACTCTAACTACTTTGATGTTCTGTTGGAAGATGTTTTTGACTCTTATTCTTCGAAAGAGCACTCTGATGTTGATGGGAAAGGTAAGCCTGCATAGGAGGAAAATGGTGAGACCAGTTCACCCAAAAGCCCCCAGCCCTCTCAGGTTCCTCCTGTCAGCCCTAAAGACAATAGAGGAGGACTCTTTGAATCAAACGGTGAAGCTGTTGAATTTATTCAGAGTACTTAACTAATAGATAAGGAAGCTTCTATGGAAATGTTGCAGTTTGCTAAAGAGCTAGATGTCAAAGACATTATTTCACAGGCTTCCTTGGTAAACTCCCCAATCCCTTCAGTGGACATTGTCATGACTCAAGCTGAGGAAGAGTCTCTTCCCAATTTGCAAATAATGAAAAGCAAGAGAAAGGTGGAGAAGTCCAATGATCCCGATAGGGCTTCTGTCTCTATGGTCAAACCTAACAAAAGCAGTAAGAAATGATTTGCCCCAATCTTTCTGGTTTTTCCTTCAACTATAAAGCGTTATCAGACCCTACAAGAGCTATGATCATCAGAAAATGGATGCAAGATCTGTTACTACATCCTGACTACATTTGTCTTCAGAAGGTCAAACTCAAAGGTAAAGAGCTAGAGTTCAACCTGAACAATATAGGCTCTGGTTTTCAATGGTATGCCACTTATCATTTTGCAGACAGAGGAGGTGTTGTCATAAGCCTGTCTTGCAAATGGGCTAATTTGGTTACAAATGTGCAATACTCCAATAAAGGCTTTTGGGTGGCTATCACCTTGGCAGACCCTATCAACTATACAATACTCAATGTCTATGCTCCTAATTCTATGACAGAAAGATCCCAGTGCTGGCAAGAATTGTACACTTTATCTAAGAATGTGATTCTGACAGGGGACTTTAACATGGTAGAGCAAATTGCTGACAGATCAAGGTCTTTGGGTCAGGTAATCTCTGGTAAATAAAAAGTACAATAGACTGATTTGGTTGATTCCTTGAATTTACTAGATGTATGTGAGGATGTTGGTTTTACTTGGAACAACAAGCAGATTGGTGAATGTTACAAGTCAGCCAGACTAGACAAAGTTTACATGTCTGTAAATGTTTTACAGGATCATTGGTTAGTTCAATGCAAGTGTGATGCATCCATACTATTATCTGATCAGAGGCCTGTCCTGTTTGAATTAATGAGATCTGAGAACAATATTAAATCTGGCTGGTCCCACCTAGACCATTCTCTGCTTGACATAGACTGCAGTAAACATAAAGTGCAAGTCATCATGAAGGAGTCCTTTGCTCTCTACCCCTCTCCTACCAAGGGTTGGGATGATGCTGTTAAGGGAATATAGAGAGTTTTGACCAAGTACAAAAAAATAGCTAAGGACATTAGGGCACACAGAAGAATGATGATCTCTAAGGAAATTCTTCAACTTGAAGAATCTCTCTCCTATGCTGACCCTCCCTCTCCTAGGCTTTTGGATCTTAGAGTGTCACTCAAGCAGGAAGAGCTCCTTGATGCTAGCAGTGCCCTTGCTTTCACTAGAGGATTGCATGCACCCCTTGTAGATTTTGCGGGTTGATGTGGAGCACATTGGGTGAAATTCTTGTTGCTGACCTGCCATGATGTCATTGGACAAAACGAAAATGATTCTCCATGGTGATGTGTCACACATCCACCACGGGCTACAAAGTCAAGTTCTGTAAAGTAATGTGGAGAAGATGGACAGTGCAGACTACAAGCCCCCCGACCCTGGACTTTGACGGAGCTTGAATATGATACACAATAGAGTGTCTAGGTGCATGCCAAGCTCAATAGTGCACCAATAGCACTAATATCTAAATTAAATATATCGTTGGAAAATGAAAATCAGAGCATTCTACTATCCCCCCTCCCCCCTTCAAAATCCCCTTTTCCTTCTTTTCTTCTTCCATTTGTTATGAGATCTACAACGCTTTAGAAGAAGGTTTTCTCTAATTTCTGCATTGTTTTTTAGATATTTTGCCCGAATTAGCTCTATTCAGAAAATTTCGCTCTTTGCATTGTGCATAAGTAGAGTTACAATTAAAAATTGTTCGAGAGAGACGAAACCCCTTGGCGAATGAGAGAACAGAGTGAGTGTGTGCATTCGAATCCCCAAGATCGTATTGGGCCGTTCTCAATTTCCCAACAAGCAAGTCTTAGCATACCCTTTGATTTTAGTTTTAAAAATGACGTGGACAATGGTACCTAGTGCCCAAATCTGCGAGTCGTTAAAAACGGTTGTGCGCCATCGTGCGCGTTTTGGGATTCCTTTCCCTAAAGAACCATTTGAAATTTCCTTTCTTTTACTTTATGCCTGGAGCTCGCTACAGCACATTTTGCGTCGATAACGTGGCAGGGCTAAAACGTTGCCAGCATGGCACCTGATAACTACGTGGCATTTTTTATAACGTGTCTTTCCTACGTAGACTAACAAGCTGGCTCCGGTTTCCTGCTAGCGTGGCGGCAGCAGTTGAAACCGGCCTGGTTTCCGTTATAGGTGGGGCGTGGAGAAATGAATACGAAAGCTGTTTTCAGAAAAAATTCCATAAAATTATCCTAAAGTATTTTATAACTTTTGTGAATTGTTCTTTCCTTTTCCAGGGATTTTCTGAAATTCTGGATTTTGAAGCGGAGGGTCTCGCCCGGTCTGTGAAACCAGGAGCGGTTTTAGAGTAGCAGTTTTGGCGGCTGGTCCAGTGGAAGTGGGGGAGTAAAGAGGGGGGAGATGAGGGGCCGCTCGTTCTGTGCCTGCCAAAAAGCACGCCTTCCCCTGCTCCCACCTTAAAGCCTGCACGCTTGTGAGGCTGCGATTCCTACCAGGCCAGGCCACCGCCCTCTCTCTCTCTCTCTCTCTCTCTCTCTCTCTCTCTCACACACACACACACAAAGGGCACTCTTAGGGGAGTACCTTAAATGCGCGATATTACTCCCGAGTCTGTCCATTAATGGCGGCCCTTCGTTTTTGATTATCATCACATTCTCTTCGTCTCCCCGAGTCCTCCCCTCCTACAAACAGCTCTCTCTCTCTCTCTCTCTCACACACACACACACACACACACACACGGCAGGTACTAGAGGCACACTCTCTCCCCTTGCACACACGCAGTCGCGCTTCATGGTGGGTGCGTTCCGGTCGCACGAACGGCACTTATTACAGCAGGTAGGCGCTTATACGACCAGCATGTTGTAGCTTAGCGGGACTTATACGAGGACAGAGAGAGGTAGAAAAGAAAAGCAGGTGTTGAGGTATACGTAGCGGCAGGGGAGCTCCAATGGCAGGGGTATGGGTGTTCAAGAATGGGGTAGCGAAGCTGGTGCAGAATCCCATGGTGGAGCCCATCGATGGGGGGCAAGAGTGGCAGCAGGGTAGGAGGAAGGCGTTGGTATTTTTACCCACAAGCGAAGTCATCTGCTCCTATTCGGATTTGGAGGAGAAGCTGCAGAGCCTGGGGTGGGAACGCTATTATGCGCCAGATTGCGATGATTCGGAGATGCTGCAATACCACCGCTGCTACTCCTCCTCGCTGCTTATCTCGCTGCCCTCCGATTTTCGCAAATTCAAAACCATGCATATGTATGACATTGTGCTCAAGAACAGGGAGTACTTTGAAGTACGGGACCTATGACGTGGGTCTCCGTGGTACAATGCCTACGTCGAATACTTGCGTCCTTGCAACTTGTGCATGTCATCTTTGGTGTACCCTGTTCTGCAAGAATGCCTCCCATCAAAGTGCTTCCGATACAAGTGCGTATTATAGGGGGCTATTGCTGCAGACATAGGCATTCCTATAGAGTCATGCAGCGCTATCCTTAACTGCTACCCTATCTGCGCGTGGGTGCCCCCTTAGTGCCATAACTGTAGCTTCTGGCGCCCCCCTGTTGCGAGCGAAGACCCACAGCACCCAATCCACTCCCGTTTATACTATCCTTCCGGTGTAGCGCATGGTGGCCTGCTGCACTGAAGTTACATGCTGGTCTTCACGCTCCTTTGCCTTGTTCGTTCCTACACTAACACTTAACACTTTTGCTTGCATATGCGCCGATGACCTGCACCTTGCTTAGCAAACCTGATCTCGGAAGCCATCAGATGTATTTGTTTGAGTACAGTTGGCTATAGATAATCAACTGTCATAGAATTGCCAGTGTTAATTGTGTAAAAGCTGATTTGCCCCTCTCTCTCTCTCTCTTCGGTCAATTGTGGCACAGTGCAGATCGGTACGTCCGTTATGTATCTTTTATAATCATGAGCACATCATGACTCCCCGAGTCCCTGTGGAGTGTGAGTCGTGACCCTGAAAGTACAATGGGACTACCTGTTGGGCCCGGCTCCTCGCCTTCCTCGCAGTGGTGTTCTAGACTTCTAGTATGGTCATAGACAAATTTCAGGCAGTTTTTGGGAAATTGGAATATCGAAGCCAGACTCCAGACTCCAGTCCAAGAGCGCCGTTCATTTGCCAGGGGCCGGCTCAACCGCTCCGGAGTAGGTGCGCTTACATTGTCAGCCTTACAACTTTTTTATCCCCCGGGCGCTTGTGAATTAAATTAGAGGGCAAAAGTACATGGTAGGCAAAATTACAAGATAGGTTCAAAGGTATGCTCGGAGTGCACAGTCCATATACATGCCTGGTTGCCATGATACCATGAGATACAGAACTATTTAGGAGGATAGCTACATTCAGTGTCTGGGGAGTTCATTCAGAACTTTTTGCATGTGTTGTAGCAGCCGGATTCCATTGTTGTACTGTAGCGTTTCAAGCTTTTCTCCTTCATTACTTCATTCATTGATCATCCTTTGGAGGTTATTATATGATCCGTCCGGCAACACCTCTTGTTGTTTGTTTATATTGGAGCTGTTGTAGAATCCCGTGCAGTCGTTTAGCACCTTGAGATTAGCTTGGTAGAGGCGGCATTGGTCCAGCTTTAGCTGATTAATCTACAAGTTAATCAGCTTTAGCTGATTAATCTGCAAGTTAACATTAGCAAACACAGTTCTCAAACTTTTAGTCTGGTAAGAGTCATCAAATAACCTGTTATTCCTCTCCTTCCAAATGATCCATAAAACGTCACCCCTAATTTTGTTCCAAACTGTTGAGAAGATGAAGACTAAGTCTCCCAATAGCAACTGCTTCTAGTTCGGACAGAAGTCCAGAGCAGAATAGAGCGGGGCAAGAAGTTTTTGAATCTTAGTGCAATTCATAAACAAGTGGGGGATATCCTGCACTTCCCTTTGACAGTTGACACACAAGTCCATCCCTATCCCTGCTGACTGAATGCGACTGCCTGTCCAAACAGCTTTATGCAGAATTAACCAAAGCAGAACTGATTGTTTCACAACGTTTTGAATTTGAAGTGCCATTGCTTCCTGTCCAGAGAAACATTCCAACGAGCATTAAGAAGAACATGCACAGAGGTAGTCAGAGTAGGGGGGGGGGGGGAAGAAGGTGGGTGGGAGAGCATACTCCCTTGTTGCCAGTAGATGGCCTTAGTTGAGGGTGAGGAACTGAGGGCCAACATCCATTCAGATGTCTTAGGTGAAACTAGACCTTCTAGTTTAGACTAGGTTTAGTTCCCACGGTTAAAGGTGAGCTTTGTGGATGAGCTCTGTGTCGTTGAGCCACCTGTATTCCATTTTGTGCCAAAGGTCTTGCCATATAACGAGGCCTTTGCGATGAATTCTCCTTGCAGTTTTGAGTTGCTGTGGGTTAAGAGGGGCATTAGGGCCAATTTGGATGAAATGAGGGTTGTTTAGGGTTTCTCTTTTCTTGATCTAAGGGTCAAGGAGGAGCCACATTTCCAAAAGTATGGCACTTTTGTACACATGTCAAGATCTCCTTCACTTGCTTTTTGAATATTTTGCACTATTTTAGCCATAACTTTTGCATACGAACTCCAAATTTAGCGCTCAAATGGTCCATGGGTGGCGCTTGATGAGCTCTATCCAATGAGTACTCATGTTGACTAGTTTTGGTAAGATCTTCATGGTCTTTTTTAGATCCTTACACAGTCCTTTTTTCATCCAAATTGGCCCTAATGGGAAGAGGGGGGAGAGACCACCATAGAGAATCTTGTCCTTTGAGTGGGAAACTGTGCTTGGATTCCCAGTTGATTATGATGTGGCCTCTATACCGGTTCCACGCGTTCCACAGTGACTTGAGAAGATCTGAACCACTAGCAGTAACTTCTTTTGTGCCGAAGAAGATGGTGACCCAAGGGAGGTAGTCCCAACCATTCGGTTTATTGATCTTAAATTGATGAAGGTTTCTGAACAAAAGAACTGCCCACTCTTCTTCCCTTTGCTCAATAGCTCTGATGACTAGTTTGACAACAAGTTTGTCAGCCTAGGAAGTGATATTTGTAAGGCCTAGCCCCCCTTCCTCCTTCGAGGCAACATATGTTCGACTGCACCTTAGCCATTCATTTTTTAAGGGGATTGCCTGACCATAGGAAGTTACGGCAGACTTTAATGATGCTCTTCAATTGGGAGTCGGGTGGATGCCAACAAGAGAGGAAGAAGACCACATAACTACACAGAAAGTGCTTGATAACTATAGAATGACCTGCTATGTTAGATTGAAATCCCAGCCATCTATTAAGCTTAGTTGAGAATCTTTCAAGTGTTAAAGAATATGATGTTAAAGAATATGTCCATTGTGCTATGGGCGGCTGGACACTGACTATACTATGTTGTAAATATACTTTGGATAATAGTTCAAAAGAGCAGAAGAGAAGAGCAGCTCGTTGAATGGCTGCTGCAGGGTAACGATTGTGTGTGTGTGTCTCGATGTGTGTTGGTGTGTGTGTGTAGTCTTCTTTCCTACCTTCTCCATCACCTGCGCACTCTACAAAGTGGTATCAGAGCTCAGTTTGAGGAGCTACAGTCAATACACAGGTTTTCGCAGCTCTGGAAAACAACAAAAAAGAGAGGTTTTTTGGTCATAACTCCCTCACCCGAACTCGGAATACAGTGATCCAGGAGTCTATCTTTATGTTTTTGGGCGTTCCGGACTCATTGGCATACTCAGATTTGCCAAAATCTATAATTTTCTGCAGCAAACAGCCAGCTCACACAAGCATAGGAGATGTCCAGTTTTGCACTCGGCAGTAGATTTACAGGTTACAGGTGAAGAATTCAGCATTTACACAGGTTTTGGAGAGCGACATAGAGATTTTGCATCATGATATTGTGTTATCGAAGATTATGTTTGGTTATTGTGGGTCCGTTATGGACAATCGCCTATGTAAGAAAGGTTGTGGGAAGAAGTTGAGGCGGTTATATTGTCAGATTGAGTACTTTGTGGTTATGTATGGATATGCGGTCAATGTATTTTGGAAAACTGCAGCCTTTGTGAGGGTCGAGTGAGGTTTTTTGAAGCCTTGCCTTGGGAGCTTTGGTACCTTGGCAAGGTGGATTAGGTACTGGAGCGAACCCCCGACTAGCCCCGCGAAAGATCTCATATGTCGTTTACGACTATGGGAAGAAGGTGGATGTATGGATATGTGGTACAGGACAGCGTATGGATTGCATTTGCATACAAGTCCATGTGGATATTGTTTTAGAGTATTTATGCATAGTACTGAGTCAGCCTGTGGCAAAGTGAGTCAGTGGATTTTTCCTTGGCAGTGAGAGATTTTCTGTCAGTGTTTATAAGCACTTTGGTTAAGATTTTCACTTGAGATATTGTCCAAATACAAATGAAACTCTGCCGAAATTTCGGCAAAATTCTTTGGAAGAAATTGAGAGAGTGAAGATGGCAGAAAGTTCAACTCAAGTCACACAGATTGTTGGAGAGAAGCTGACCAGAGAAAACTACAGCATATGGTCTTACAGGATGGAGAACTTTATTATGGGCAAAGGTTTATGGGATTATATTACAGGTGAACAAGAGTGTCCCGAGGTTGGTTTGGAACCAAATAGAGAGAATGTTGAAGCACATAAAACATGGCAAGCAGGAGTAGAAGCTTACAAGAAGTGGATCGAGAATTCAAGGAAAGTGATGCATTGGATTTCACTATGCATTAGTGACTTCTTTATACCACATGTGAAGAAGGCTCAATCTCCAAAGGAAGCATGGGAGATACTAGCAAGAATGAACAGCTCCAATACAGAACCACGAAAAGTTCACTTGAAGCAAATGTTACATTGTGTATGGCGAGGAAATAGATCCATATCAGATTATGTGACAGAGATAAAGCAAATACAGGAAGATCTTGCGAGCATTAATGTTGAAGTTTCAGATGATGACTTAGTTTCAGTGACATTGAATGGTTTGGGACCGGAATACAAGTCATTGGATACATCTATATCTGTTCGAGGATACATGCCTGATTTTGAAGAGTTAGTAAACCTTTGTTTGCAAGAAGAGGTGAAGTTAGGCAAGTCAGGTCCTTCTACATCAAATAACAATTCCAGAGATCAGGTTTTTTACTCTAGAGGTCGTGGAAACAATGTTGGAAGAGGTCAATGGCAAAACCAACAAAGTCAAAGTTACAATGATTATAGCCAAAGAGGAAGGGGGAGAGCCCGAACTCGTGGACGTGGAAGTGGACGATTTGTACATCCTCAAAGAGATGGATATTGTAACAGATGTGGCATTTATGGTCACTTTGAAAGAGAATGTTACACAAGGCTAAATCAAAATCGTGATCGTGGTGGAAGAGGCCGAAGTTATGGCAGACATGGAGGAAACTTTGCTGGATACAATCCTCATGATCAAAATATATATGACAATAGATCGAGTGGACATTTATTTCCTATGGAGCATGTTGTTGGAAGCATGGTGGAGCCACATCATACAGATGATTGGTATTTAGATAGTGGTGCCACAAATCATATGACATATCATGGTGAATGGTTTGACAGAAAAGAGAAGTTAGAAGAGGATGAGTTTGTTGCTACAGGTGATGATACTATGCATCGGATTACACATGTTGGTTCAGTTCCATTGCTAGAAAAAGACGGGACATACAACACATTGGGAGATGTTCTATATGTGCCTTCAATCACAAAGAATTTAGCATCAGTTGGACAAATGACAGATCAAGGGTTGCAAGTCCGTTTTAATCGTTATGGATGCTTCATAGAGGAGTTTCACAAAGGCAGACAAGGCAAGATATTGGCACGTGGAAGAA
Source organism: Adiantum capillus-veneris (assembly GCF_014529385.1). NCBI lineage: Eukaryota > Viridiplantae > Streptophyta > Polypodiopsida > Polypodiales > Pteridaceae > Adiantum > Adiantum capillus-veneris. The sequence continues at coordinate 30,477,473 of NC_140933.1, read as the reverse complement.
AGAAAGGTCGCTTGTTCTCATTGGAAGCTAGAGATCCATGTTTACGCAGTGGTATGTATGCAAACAAATCAGCCACTCAAGATGATTGGGCAAAGTTATGGCATAAGAGAATTGGTCATGTCAATTTTAGATGACTAAAGCATATGCAATCAAATCAAATTGTACGTGGATTACCAAAGTTTGGCAGATTGCATTTTGATCATGTTTGTGAAGCTTGTCAATTTGGAAAGCAATCTCGTTTACCATTTCCAAAGAGCGGGAGAATTAGCCAAAGTCCTTTGGAAATTGTTCATTCAGATATTTGGGGACCTTGTGATCATGCTACACCAAATGGTTGTCGATATTTTATCACATTTACGGATGATTACAACAGAATGACATGGGTTTACTTTCTAAAGGCAAAGTCAGAGGCATATGAGGTATTTTTGGAGTTCAAAGTTATGGTTGAGAAAGAGAATGGTTGTCAAATTAAATGCCTACATACAGATGGAGAGGGAGAGTACATACGTGAATGGTTTTGATGATTACTTACGTGAACAAGGCATAAGAAGACATATTACTTGCAGATACACACCACAACAAAATGGAGTTGCTGAGACAAAGAATAGAGTCATAGCAGAGATTGCAAGAGCCATGATGAATAAGATGAATATGCCATTAACATATTGGGCTGAAGCAGTTCATACAGCAGTACATATTATGAATCGAACACCAACATCTGCCATTCATGAAATTTCACGTTATGAGAGACTTTATGGGATCAAGCCAACAGTTTCCTACATGAAAGTTTTTGGATGTGTTTGCTATGTTCATGTGCCAAATGAAGCAAGAAAGAAGATGGAGCCAAAGGCAGTGAAGTGTATATTCTTGGGCTACCCAGTTGAAAAGAAAGGTTACAAGTGCTATGATCCTACGACAAGAAAAGTTTATGTCAGTAGAGATGTCAGATTTTGTGAGCATGAACCATGGTATAAACCAAAGCCAGTGATGATAGAAGATGAGTATGAAGAGCAAGAGAATGTGCATCATGTTTTTGATAAGCCAGGACCACTAAACAAAAGCCAGTGATGATAGAAGATGAGTATGAAGAGCAAGAGAATGTGCATCATGTTTTTGATAAGCCAGGACCATCAACAAGAACTATTTCACGACCACATATGGCAGAGGAGAGTACAGGAAGTGTCAACCCATGGAGCGGTCGTTTGCGAGATAAGAAGCAAGACGAGAAAGGCAAGAAGAAAGTGGTTGAAGAGAGTTCTGGAGATGAAAGCCTCGATGAAGAGCATGGTTTACCACATTTGAGGATACCTGGCAGTAAGCATATTGAGAAATATGTACCCCCATATGCAAGAGTTGAAGAGAAGAGTGCACCACAGTTGAGAAGATCAAAGAGGGTGTGTTATCCAGTTGATAGATTGACATACAACGGTTACATGCGTACACATTATGCATACATGGTTTCATATGTGCAACATAAAGAGCCTACATGTTTTCAAGAGGCAATTGGAAAATCAGAATGGGAGTCAGCTATGGATGATGAGATGGATGCTCTTGTGAAGAATGACACTTGGGATTTGGTTCGCTTGCCAAGTGGAAAGAAAGCAATTGGTTCAAAATGGGTATACAAAGTCAAGTGCAAGTCAGATGGCAGTGTGGAAAGATACAAAGCGAGGCTTGTTGCGAAAGGTTATGCACAAACAAAAGGTCTTGATTATGATGAGACATTTAGTCCAATTGCAAAGATGACAACAATCAGATTGGTGATAGCAATGGCAAGTATGTTCGGTTGGAATTTACGGCAAATGGATGTGGATAATGCATTCTTGAATGGTGACTTGGAAGAAGAAGTTTATATGATACAGCCAGAGGGTTATCAACATCCAGAGTTTCCATATTATGTGTGTAAGTTGAAGAAAGCATTGTATGGTTTGAAGCAAGCATCTAAAGCTTGGTGTGAAAAGATAACCAGATTCTTGAAGAAGATTGGATTTAAACAGTCTACTGCTGATCACTCATTATTTTTGAAGCATGTTGATGGAGAGATCGTCGTTATTGTTATCTATGTTGATGACTTGATTCTCACTGGAAGTCATGCTGAGCAAATTTTTCATGTCAAGAAGAGTTTGTTGAGAGAATTCAACATGAAGGACCTTGGTGAGTTGAGATATTTCTTGGGAATTGAAATTGTCAATACTTTATCAGGAATTTGGATGATACAAAGACAATACGCGTTGGATATGCTTGAGAAGTATGGAATGATAGCGTGCAAACCGGTTGATACACCTCTTGATCAAAATGTGAAGTTGTTTGATGATGGACATTACATTGAGGATGTCACTATGTATCGCAAGATGGTTGGAAGCCTTATTTACTTGACAATAACAAGGCCAGATTTGAGTTATGCAGTGGGTGTTGTGAGTCAATTCATGCAAAATCCATGTAAGAGTCATCTTGATGGAGTGAGACAGATTATGAGATATGTGAAAGCCACTGTCAGTTATGGAATGTTTTATGAAAAGAATGGGAAGATTTGTCTTTATGGTTACACAAATGCAGATTGGGCAGGAGATTTTATGGATAGAAGATCTACAAGTGGTTATGCATTTTCCATTGGCAATGGCATGATAAGTTGGAGTAGCAAGAAGCAATCAACTGTAGCATTATCAAGTACAAAAGCTGAATATCGTGGAGCAGCTTTGGCAGCATGTGAAGAGTCATGGTTGAGAGTGCTTATGGTAGAATTTGGTTTTGACTATCTTGACAGTGTCATTATATATTGTGACAATATTAGCAGCATCATGTTGGCAAAGAATCCAGTCTACCATGCTCGCACTAAACACATTGAGGTACATTATCACTTCATTAGAGAAAAAGTTTTGGCAAATGAGATTGATTTGGTGTATGTGAAGACAAATGATCAAGTTGCGGATATATTCACAAAAGCACTTGGAAAGGAGAAGTTTTGCTACTTTCGTGAAGCATTGGGAATCCATCATATGCAAGCTCACTCTGAGCTTGAGGGGGAGTGTTAAAGAATATGATGTTAAAGAATATGTCCATTGTGCTATGGGCGGCTGGACACTGACTATACTATGTTGTAAATATACTTTGGATAATAGTTCAAAAGAGAAGAAGAGAAGAGCAGCTCATTGAATGGCTGCTGCAGGGTAACGATTGTGTGTGTGTGTCTCGATGTGTGTTGGTGTGTGTGTGTAGTCTTCTTTCCTACCTTCTCCATCACCTGCGCACTCTACATCAAGGACCCATTGCCATCTTTGTCCAAGTGTAACTTTGAAGCCAATCGGGATGCCAAGAAGTTTGAATATCACTCCATCTTGCAGAATATTGCACCCCTGGTCGACAATCCATTTCGGGAGAGGTGAGAGAGAGGATCGAATACGTGTCTTGCTATGATTGATACGGGAGCCTGAGGCCTCGCAGAAGATATCCAAGCATTCCCAGAATGACGCTAGGGATCGATCATCGTTCTGAAGAAGACCATTGGTGTCGTCAGCAAATTGCGAGAGACATTGTTGCTGGCCATTGGGTAGTAACACACCTTTGAGATTACCACTAGTCATTTTGGCTTTGACTAGCCAGTTGAGGGCGTCTGCAAAAATAGAAAACAATAGAGGGGCGAGGGGGCACCCTTGTCTTACCGATCGGTGTAGAGGGAAGGGGTCAGAAAGCGAATTGTTGAGGGCGACTCTGGAAACTGCATTCCCTAGGAGGGTGCGGACAAACCTTACCAACATAGGGCCAAACCCCATAGTGACCAGACTCTAGATGATAAACGACCATTCTAGCATGTCATAGGCTTCGTCGAAGTCGACTTTGACAAATATAAAATCCTGTCTAGAGGCTTCAACGTGCTCAATCCCCTCCCACATGGAGATAACTGCCTCCATGATCTTTCTTCCTTTGATAAACCCTTTCTGCTCAGCACACAGCCATTCTGTCAAGGCCGGAGTAATTCTGCTTTCAATGGCTTTCGCAAAGATTTTGTACACAGAAGTTAACATAGTGAGGGGCCTCCAATTGGCCATTTGTTCCTTGGGGCCTTTTTTGTGAAGAAGCTTGATAATGCTAGTGTTGATGCTGGTTGGGAGAGCTGAAAATCTGACTGCCTCCTCCCAGACCATCTTCATCATTGGTGCTATCATGTCTTTAAGACTTGGTAGAATTTTGTCGGTAGCCCATCTATTCTTGGAGTTTTCTTAACCTTGAGGGCATCGATAGCCCTCTTGATTTCCTATGAGGTGAGATCGGAATCTAGTTGCTTGGGCTATATGGGGGGGGGGATAACCCACTTCCTACTCTTTTGGATTTGCTCTCTAGCTCTAGTTGGCTTGGTTGCAGCACTCCATCGGACTGAAAAGATTAGAGAAATGAGTGTGGACTAGCATGATGTTCTCCTCCTGGGTGGTGGCCTGCCTTTTGTGGAGGAAGGGAGGGGTTGCGTGAAGAACCCGGCCTCATGGAGAATATTTCGCGCTGCCTCCAGGCGTCTATGCTATCAGGAGGTAGCGCGAACTTGGAGAACAGTCCTTCAAATCGGTGGAGACAATGCAAATGGTGCAGTGCGCTTGGGCCGACTGCATGTAGAAAGGGGGGGGGAGTTTTTGTGAACGAGTGAATGATGAGGTAATGCTCCCGAGGCCCAAATGTTAGGCGCCCTATTGTCCTGGCCTAGAGAGGGTGAGGTGACCTGGGAGCCCATCTCATCTAGCCGGGAGTGGGTAGTTAATGAGGCACAGTAGTCCTTAGGTGGGTGTTTCTAGTTCCTACGCCATCGCTAGGGTTTGTCAACTAATCTGGAAGCTCTTGTTGAACACTGGACCCTGCCTTTGGCCTTACAACTTTTACAAGCGCAATGCTAGCCAATTAGAGTTAAACTTAGGCAATGGTCACATGAGGCTTAGTTATCAGTTATTTGAACAAATTAACTAAGCCCAAATGATGGTGATGAGCTACATGTCTTTGAGCTTGGTTACAAAAGACATAATACAGATTCTTTGTCACCTGCAAAAAGTAGCATTAAATGAGTTACTATGCCTACCCTTTGTAACTATACCGCTTTTAATGGCATCGCATAGTTGTGAAGTTCAAGGTATAGTTGGGGGTCAGAGCAACCCTGGCTTCTACCCTAACGTCCAGGATGCTAACCTAACAGTCATGTCAGGCCCTCCCATCACCCCCCCAATTCAGCGGGGGTGGTACCCTTGCTTCTCCCCACCACTTCAACGACTCATGAAAATGTATGGCGGTCCTCCAATCCCTTGCCGCACAAGCCACTACTCAGCCAAAACCTTGGCCCCGCATTTCAGGCCTGCTTGTCTAGCCTCTTTACCCAACAGCTTTTTCAGAACGTACCTCAAGGGTTCGCGGAGCAGCTTCAGGAAGCTTGGAAAAGCAGAGATGCCTTTCCAAAGGACCCTCCCGCGGCACCAGCAAGCCCACATCCAGCCCTCCTCATGAGGTCCCCCCTTGGTCCTCCCTTGATGGAACCCCGAGCATTCTCCACCGACACTGCCCTGGAGTGGATGTTGTCAACACAGGACTTAATCCTCGAGGGAAGCCGTTGGTATTCTACCCACCTCCCAAGCTAGGAAAATAGAAAAGGATCTTGAAAATAGGGCCCTCATAGGCCTGGTGGCGGGCCCGCGTCCACCAGTTGAAGCGTTGAGGGCTTGGGTCAGGAATCAATGGAGCAGCAGAGGGTGCGAGGTGGAGAGCATCCAAGCCCTGCCCAAGAACCACTATCTATTCATGTTCAAAACACCAAAAATGGCTTTCGAGATCCTAAGCCTGCGACATTGGGTGCTCAGAGCATCATCACTTTGCCTTTTCAGATGGTCTCAAAATTTCAACCCAGACAAATCGGCCCTGGAAAACTACCCAATTTGGGTTGAACTACCCAAACTTCCATTGCATTTCCACCACCATCTCAGATAGATAGGACGGCATCTAGGAAAAGTCTTAGGAGGAAAGCCCCAGAGGGACTTCAACCCCTCATGGCACCCTCGGATGCTTATAGAGATGGACCTCTTAAAGGCGCTTCCTGATTCAATGGTAATAGCCAGTGACGAGGATGATTGCATGGAACAGCCTGTAGTCTACAACTACTTGCCTAATGCCTGCTTCAATTGTGGGGGAGCTGGCCACTTTGTAAGAAATTGCCCTTCTAAATTTCCACCACATGCAACCCCCAACAACCCAACTCCCTCCTCCAACAATGAGGAACCCCCAAAAAATTCCCAATCAGAAATCAGAAGCTACCCCCACACCCCTCACTGCCCCCCCCTCCCCCCCAACAAGAATGGAAGAGGCACTAGAAGAGAAACCAACAGACCCAAGCAGAGGAATTAGAACATATTTGCTCTACTGACTGAAATCCCTAACTAGATAGAATCCGATGTCCCTAAATCCGAGTCAGAAGCCAAGACTGAGGACATAGGAGCAGCTCCAAAGGATAAGCTAGAGGGTACAAGAGAGGAAGAATGCCTCATGCAAATTGAAGTCAGGAATAGACTTCTGGACCTCAACCAGGCGTCATAAGCACTCTTGCAAGAACAACACCCCCCAGTGCCTATGGAAATTGAGAAGGCAAACAAAAGAGCTCATGAAGTAGTCGCCAAGTCTCCTACCAGGGTCCTACAGAGTAAAGGGGAAAAAAAACCAATAGATGAAAATTGCCTCTTGGAACATATAGGGGAATACTGACCCCACCAAAGAAAAAAATATCAACAACTGGCTCAAAGATCAAGCTGTGGATATCCGTGCACTACAAGAGATCAAAGTAGAAGGAGAAGATCTCCTCATAGGATTGAAGGAATTCCACCTTGAGTGGAGATGGTTCACCTCTTCCCACTCAAGAGGGAATGGGGGTACAACTATAGGAATCAAGAAGCAGCCTTAACAAATGATGTTTCCTCCCATAGAAGTCAACAATTTCAATGTCATGTTTCCCTCCCTTCCCCTTTCAATTGTGAACTAATATCTATTTATGCTGGAGGGACTGCCTCTAACAGGGCCCATATACGGGAGGAACATTAGGTGAAATTTGGACTCACAAAGGGGCCCTATAAGGAGTTTGACTTCCTCTCTCATGTCCAAAACAGGCATGCGGTAAAATTTTTGCAAATCAACTCTGAACTTGGTGGAGATTTGATAGTTAGAGTCTACTCTTCAAGATCTTTCTATTGATATATAGCACGCCATAAGATTCCTCATATTTTGAAAGATTCTATTTTTGACAACTCCGTCTAGAATCTAGAGAATAAAAAATACAATCTTTCAAAATATGAGGAATCTTGTGGCGTGCTATATATCAATAGAAAGATCTTGAAAAGTAGATTCTAACTATCAAATCTCCGCCAAGTTTAGAGTTGATTTGCAAAAACTTTACCGCATGCACCTTTTGAACATGAGAGAGGAAGTCAAACTCCTTATAAGGCCCCTTTGTGAGTCCAAATTTTTCCCTAACCAATTATTCTACTTGGGGACTTTTACATGGTAGAGACATTGGAGGATAGGTTTCTCAGAAGGGGGTAGACTCTCCAAGGCAAAGAGAAAGACAAATGGAAAGCTTGCAAAGGCAAGCACGATCTCTGGGATGCAGTCACAAAGGGATGCTTCACTTGGCAAAACTACAGCAAGGGGGTTTCTGGCAAGAAAATCTAGGTTGGATAGGTGCTATTTCTCTTGCCAATAGCCAACCTATTTAACGAGGTCAAGGCAAAACCCAAGTACACTACCTACGTGTTAGATCACTATCCCTATTGATCACTATCCCTTTTCTGGCAAGAAAAGCTAGGTTGGATAGGTGCTATTTCTCTTACCAATAGCCAACCTATTTAACGGGGTCAAGGCAAAACCCAAGTACACTACCTGCGTGTCAGATCACTATCCCTATTGATCACCTGTGATGACAAAGCATAAAAAATCAGGAACAGTTGGTTTCACATCGATCCTCAACTCTTCACTCTCCCTAATGTCCATGCAAGAATAGCAAAAATCTGGTCCAAGCATTTTTTAGTAATTCCACCCCTGCCAAGAGCTGGAGCAAGGCAGTTAAAGATTCTTAATAGTTCCTGATTACCACCAAAAAAGAAGTCACCCAAGCTAGGAAGAAAAGGGGAAAAAAAATGTATGAAGAAATGGGGCAGTTAGAGAACTCCCAGCCCCTAAATGTGTTCATTCAGAGTCAAATCTCTACCCTCAGAAGTCAAATAAGAGCACAGGAGGACAGGGAGATACAACATACCAAACTTTTCTTCAAGGAATGGTGGGTAGGGAAGGCTGATAGACCCTCTAAAGAGATGTTCAGAAGTCTTAGGAAAAAGAATGCCAGAGACGATGTTCCTCTTCTCAATACTAACCAGAGGAAGGCTACAAATGACTCCCAGAATTTGGAGCTAGTTAAACTTCACTTTGAAAACTTTTCAACCCCAAGGAAGTATTGACTGAAGAGATAATCAAGAGCAGAGAGACCATCTGGAAATTTAGAAGAAAGGTGATCCCACAGGAAGATATTTCTCTAATTGACTTCCATTGAGCATAGTAGATCTTAATGAGTCCATTGAAGTGTTAAAACCCAACAAAACCCCTGGGCTAGATGGTTTTTCTCAGTGCTTCAAAGAATTGCTCACCCCATTCTTTCTCAGTGTTTGGAAGGAAGCAGTGAGATACAAAGCCCTGCCCAACCTTATCAATATTGGAGTGATCAAGCTCCTTCATAAAAGAGGACCAAAGGAGGAGCTGAGCAACTGGAGACCTCTGACCATGCTTACAACAGGATATAATTTTTTTGTCAAAGCCATTGCTGACAGGTTAACCACTCACCTCTCCAAGTGGATTAGTAATGAAGAGAAAAAAGGGTTTATTAAAGGGAGGAGAATTTTGGAGGCAATTATCTTCCTGTGGGAAGGAATAGAGCATGTTGAAGAAACCAACCAAGATTTTTTATTTGTCAAAGTTGATAATGACAAGTCCTATGATAGGCTAGAGTCGTCATTCATCCTAGACAGCCTGAGCCACATGGGGTTTGAAGTCAACCTAGTCAGTTTTGTCAAGACTCTATTTGGAAATGCTCACGCCAAGGTGGCCATCAATGAAATGCTATCAGAAGCATGTACTCTCAACATAACTGTCAGACAAGGGTGCCCACTTGCCCCTCCACTCTTTGTAGTTGTTGCAGGAGATGGACTAAACTGCCTAGTCAAAGGATGGATGGTTGACAAGCTGATAGAGGGATCACTCTCCCTAACTCTAGAAAATAGCAATGCCTGTCACAATTTGCAGATGACACTAATGGGTTGGTAAAAAAATGAAGACATGTCACTCAAAAACTTCTGGAGAGCAATCACTATCTTTTGCTCTACATCTGGATCCAAAGTGAACCATTCCAAAACAGGAGTTAGGGCCTTCACCTCTCCCATCCCTAACTGGATGGATGAACAGGGATGTAAAGTCATCCCAGAGGGGCAAGTGTTTAGGCTCCTAGGTATCCCTTTTGGGTTTGGGGTCACAATGAAACAAAGATGGGACTGGGTGCTTGAAAAATTCAAAGGGAAACTGAACAGATGGCTAGGGTTTCAAAGCAACATTGCTGGAAGAGTTATGGTAATCAATCACTATATGACTGCCTACCTCATGTCCTTCCTCAGCTGTCCCCCAGATTCCCATCTAAAGAAAATCATCAAAATCTGTAGGAACTTTTTGTGGGCAGGGGACCCCTTGAAAAAGGGGGCTGCAAAAGTCAAAAGGGACATTTGCATTCTACCCAAGAACTTGGGAGGTCTTGGAGTTAGAAATGTCAGCGCTTGGGCTGACAAACTAGCAATCAAGACTGTCATCAGAGCTTTGGAACAACCAGAAGCTGAATGGGAGTGCCTTCTATTTAGACACCTGGCGAGCTTTCACATCAACGGTCAAAGACTTTAGAGCCAGCTTCCTTGGATCACAGTATTCTTTGGAACTCTAGAGATAACTCCCATAGGGTCTGTCCTTCTCAAATTGGTATGGCAAGCATGGGAGAGAGGGAGGCCCATGCTGGGGTTTAGCCAGGAACACATACAAGACCAAGGAATCAGAAGAGATAAATCCATGGTGGTCCAGGGACCCAATTCCCCAAATCACTAATCAACAGGTCAAAACAGCCAGGAGAATTCATCACAAAGGGTTCAAAGTTTGGGAGGACTTATGGAGCAAAGTCAACAGCTCCTGGCGCACCTCAGAGCAACTTATCATGACAGGCCAGCTACAACCTTGGGAAGTTTGATTTTACTGGAATTAAGGATACAACAGTTCCCCCAAGAAAATCAATTGATATTCGAAGCCGATGTCACTCCATCTGCCAAATGCATACGATGGAACGGGGGGATATCTTTTCAAAACCCCCCTGACTTCACAGTTGAACAGGTCCCTCCCCTCCATGTCACCCTCAACAAAAGATGGAATGTGTAGCTTGACAGGAAGCAGTGGAACTTCAAGTTCCAATCTATCTGGAAGAAAAGTATCCAGCCCAAGAAGTTTGTACTATTGTGGCTCATCCTTCATAAAGTTATTTGGACAAGGGCCAAAAGTAGAAAAGCCAATCAAAGTGATGGGAGATGTGTTAGGTGCAAAAGAGCAGTAGAATACATTCCCCACATGTTCCTCAACTGGCAGACCGACATCCCCATCCTCTCCCCATTAGTCAACACCCTAGGCCACCAAATGGGTTGTAAACAGCTGCTCTTAGGGGACTAAACTGGCCTTCTTTTAGACTTTTGGAATAGATTTAGAGCAAAATTTTTGTGGATTATTTGGAAGCTCAGAAATTCTTTCTTATTTGTTCCTAACTTTCAAGCTCCTAGTTTGAAAACCTTGTTTGTTGGATGCTCTATGCAGGATGCCAACCTCAAGCTTGAACAAATGAGGATCTACACGCATAGAGCCTCAATCCTGAAAGACGCTCTAGAGCTTTATGCAAGAAGGGCTGAAGACCTGTAGGGCTTGCTAGATGACAATGGCGATCTAGATGTGATATATAATTGGGTGCAGGAGATGAAGGATGAAGTGCTAGAGCTGGCCAGTAAATATGAAGAGGCCCTGAACTTTGCCAGCAGGCTTCAGGAAGAAATAGATTGGCTATAAAAATTAGTGCTAACCACTGTTACTGTCAAGTTAACTATTTTGGACCCTTTGTATCCTTGGGATTATGGCAGGCCCCTTTTTGTAAAGATGCAGGCTGCTTTCTTTAGAGTTAGATAGCTTATGTTTATGGACTTATCCCTTGATGTATCTAACTCTTTACCCCTTCCATGGGTGATCAGATGTAATTTTGCTTCTCTCTTATAAATTCAAAGCGCGTATTTGGTTTTTTTTTTAATTTTTAAAAGTAATAGTTGGGAGGGTGAATGAATAACTAAGCCCATCGTGACCATGGAAGAGGCTTAGTTATTCATTTAATGCTTTGTCTGGGCATAGTTGGCATAGTTATTATCAATAATTGATAGCTAAGCCTCACGTGCCCATGCCTTTATACCACTTTTAATGTGCATGGGAAGTGCTACAGTTATTGTGCATGGGCAGTGCTACAGATGTGTGTGTGTAAGAGAGAGAAATATGTAGCGCGCACATGAGATGGTGGAACGTGTTTGTTGGCATTAGGAACGCAGCTCACCGATCGTCTGTTTGCACATGTGTTGCAAAACGTTGCGGTCGTTGCTTCTAATTCTTTGATGGCAAACTCCGTGCAAGTTAAAGGTGATGCAATGAGCTCCACATCAGCCCATTGTAGCTTTTGCAGACCTTGTGCACAATGCAATGTTCTTCCCAGCGCCTAAACGTCCATGCATTCGCGTGAATGCGGTGTGGGGGGGGGGGGGGGGGTGTTCATTGCATTGAGACTTGTGGAGGAGCCGTTTGGTTCCTACAAGAGCGTGGCTGGCCTTGCTTGTGTGGCAGTCCCTTTTTGATCAGTTTAGTTGAACGTCTCCATGTGCGCAACATGAGAGAGAGAGAGAGAGAGAGAGAGAGAGAGAGAGAGAGAGAGAGAGAGAGAGAGAGAGAGAGAGAGAGAGAGAGAGAGGACTTGGGGTACTTTTGCACGCCAAGGTAGCGTGGGTAAAGGTGAGGTAGCCAACTTTGGAGGGACGCATCTCACAAACGAAGAAAAGGTGTCACGATGCTTGTCTTGTGTGCTAGGCAAAGCAGGGGTAGCACCAACTCTTTCAAAATCGGTAGAATTGAGGGAGTTGGGCTTCGTTGCTGACGTGCACTAGGCGAGGGTAGCACTCTCGCATGCAGATGTGCCTCTATTGGCACCTTCCATGTGCCCAACACGGTAAGCGGCCCAATTAAAAATCAGGTCTTTCTAAATACCCTTGGCTCCCTAACTTTGACTTGGTAAAGGTCCAATTGTGGGGCACAATACGCCCGTTGGTGAGACTGTTAGTAGCTGAGTGCAAGTTTAAAATGTGGCCATCAAATCTCGGTCCAAGCTCTATTGGCCAAAGTGTCCCATTTTACCCCCTTGGTGTGGCCTCCCATTCACGGCCACTTTTGTTACATGTATATTTTTGGTCGTCATCATGTGTCATCGTGGAAGGTCTTTGTGGTGTGATTTTTAGGGGAGGTAGGCGGTGTTGTGCTCTTTCCATGCACCCATCCAGTCAAAAAATGATGCACTATGTCAATGACAATTCGTCTCCCACCTTAGGTGGCCCACTCTTGGGTGTTTAATCATAGAGGCAACTTTGGAGGGTCCTCAAAGTGCAAATCAACCCCTATGGTGAATCCTACCAATAATGCGAAGGGCTTTTTTTTATGGCCCGTCCTTGTCACAATTAAAGATGTCAAATCTTCAACTAGGCATGGGTTAAATTGCAGTTGAGCTAGGGGACTGATGGTGGAACCACTCTTCAAAAAGTGATATCCGCACTGACTCGATGTTTGCAGTATAGATTTAACAAGAACATTATCTTCCATCATCAAAACAATCTTTTGCTGATTTAGTGTATGGGGATGTGGCATTGGCCATAGAGGGCCCTTTACCCTTGGAGAACCTTTTTTGCAAAAGATGAGTCTAGAAAAGGATGGGCAAGCCCTCTCAAGCCCTATATATACTTAGCGGGAAGAAACCATGTGTGTTATTTCTTCCTACGTAGTCTTGTCTTTATCTCCTTCTAGATATAGACAATGCAAAATATATCATGATTACTATTTTATGTATATTGGGCTACATGCATTTACCAATATTCACGTTTGTGTGAGGCATGTAGCCTCATGCACATGTGTGTGCAAGGAAGGGGAAAGAGAGAAGCAAGAAGGGGGGAAACTTCACTCTAGTGAAGGAGAGTGTGTATGTGTTTCTTCTTTACTTTTCTATACAAAGGGTTACTTTAGAGATAGTGGGATTAGGGTTAGTCAAGTCAGGTGGCCATGTGCCTTCAATCTCCCACTTGAAGGCCAATGTGGCCGATGACTAAAATTGCGAAGCATAACAATTTCACCCTTGTACAAATATGTTCACCCTACGCCCATTAACTCAACTCAGTGTGAAAATTGCTTTGTAGCCACCTGCTTCGTAAGAGCATATGTTGGGTTGTCATCAGTGTGGATCTTGACAAACTCCAAGCGCTTATCCATTAACACATGCTGAATGAGATGGTACCTTACCTCAATGTGTTTTGACTTGGAGTGAAACACGGGTTTACTTGCCAAAGCAATGGTACTCTGACTATCACAATGTAAACCTGGAACTTGTTGAATGTTTAAATCTCCGACTAAATGTGCCAACCATATAGCTTCCTTGCTAGCATCTGACACTGCAATGTACTCAGGCTTCTATAGTGGAAGGAGGTGTAAAATCTTGGAAAGATGATCTCCAAGAAATGGCTCTTCCTACAAATATAAAAATGTAGCCAAACGTAGATCTCCTACTTTCTCTGCAATCCACATAATCTGCATCTGTGTAACCAACAATAGATGCATCATTATTACTGAAGCATAAACACTTTCTCGTTGTACCCTTCAAGTATTTGAGGATATATTTCACCTCTATCCAATGTTGCTTGCCAGGATTAGCCATATACCGACTAATTAGTCCTACTACTAAAAATGCAATTTTTGGCCTCATAGCTACCATAGCATACATAAGACTGTCTATAGCTAAAGAATATGACACATGTTGAGATGTCAAGCTCAACATGTACGATTTCTGGATGACTACGATCGATTGTCATCATCACTAGCACGCCTTGGTGGATACACATATCTTCGCCAGTGATACTACAGATGGACTACACCGAGCTGGTCTACCTACCATAGTGATGAAACACTTATCTAGTGACCTCACTCACTAGTGGTTATACTAGACCGTTTGTACTAGTTTCCTTTTTATGTTGTATTTTTCCTTATGTTTTGTAGACCTCTTATCTTGAGTTTGTGAAGAAGAAGAAGTATAGTCTTTTGCTCCATTTTTTGGTGTGTGTGTGTGTGCGCGTGCGCTTGTAAGAGCTCAAGCTCTCTCCTTCTCTATCTCTTAACATGGTATCAGACCCTGGTTGTGTCTAAAGAGCTTGGAGCAGCAAGCAAGAGCAATCTAGGAAGCGACTTCGGTATTCTCAAGAGCCATCATCAATGATCTCCAATTGAGGTGATTTCTTTTGGAGAGTTTTGTGGGGCGGGTGTCTAATCACAAAAATTGACCTGGAGGTGCTGACACATGTAGGTAGCAACTAGACGAAACTGTATACAGGGATCTCTCATAGCACAACAATCGATAGATCCGTTGATCCACTCTCACCCTCTCTCAATCTATGAGCACACTAAAAATGGGAAGTCCAAAGAGCCCTCCCATCATCCGCGCGCGTGTGGATGATGTGGAGGGCTCTTGGCTCTCCCCTCCTTTTTTAACCTAGAGCTTCCCTCCTAGTACCTAGATGATCACACAGATGATGTGAGACTAGAGTGATCTTGGCACATAGTAGAGGGCTAGATTCTCTTCATTAGATTTCTTAGCGAGATTACATGCATCATAAAGTTGAATATAGAGCTCTCAAAAAATTATTGACGGCTCAAGATTCTCACACGTTGTATCATTAATGGCTTTATTTTTTGAGAAAAACATGAGTGAGAATGAATGCTGCCTTGTTTGTATAGTGAGAAAAATCTGAAAAAAAGGGGTGGCTGGAGCACCCCCATCGTCCGCGTACGCGCGGACCGTGGAGGTGATCCAGCCCGCCCCTTTTTTTCTTTCTAGATGCCCTTACCAGAGAGAGATCAAAGAGAGGATGCAAATTTTGTGAGGTCGCGCTAGCACTAGAATGATGGTGTAGCTTGATATCTAGGATCTTGCAGAAGAGGAAGAAGAAGCTATGGCCACCGTCTCTGTTTCTATTCTCTCCACTTCGGTGGCGACAACTGCCCTGTTGCTTCCCTTAAGTCGTACGTCTCTGGTGTTCAGGAGCAGGGCATGCCCTCCCTCCCTCACTCCCTCCCTCTCTAGTTATGATCCACTCGCTCTCTCAGAGTTGAGGCGAGCGGTGGCATTGCTGCAAACGCAATCACACACACAGGGTGTAGCTCTCACTTGGCATTGCACATGCAAGAACACCAAGTAGCGCCTCTACTCTCCGGAGAAACGGTCAACTTCTAGTGATACCTATGATGCAGGTCCTACTAGATTGGCAATCTGGGTGGTCCTACGTTGCATTATTGTTGTGTACCGCTCATTGTCTTGTACCCAGAAAGACCAATTAATAGTTGCGAGTGTTCAATCGAAGTGGAGCACAAATCTGATGCGGAGCAATTAGAGATGCATGGCACACTCTATGCTTTGCCTTGGCCTCTTTGTTGGAGCAGGTGATGTTTACTTATGTGGTTTCTATCACCATAGGCTGAGCTCTGCAAATTAAACCATTGCACTTAACTATTGTAGGGTAGAAGTCCCCATTTAGAGACGACGAAATTGGAGGGGCAATTGCGCATGATTTGCTGGTCCATTTTGATCGGCCATGGGCTCGGTTGATAGCCAGTGAGTTGGGGCATCTGTAGAAAAAGGTGTCATCGTCGGCAGTGGCTTGTAGCAAAAGCGGCATAGGCATCTTTGTTTTCCTGTGTAACAAAAGTGCGCTCTGATAAGGGACCTTCCATGGGGGTATTTAGAGCCAAAGGCTCCAACAAGGATCGAACCCCCTCATGGACCAACCACAAAAGAGCACGTCGACAGTCCGCTACCAAGAACTCAAACTGCATTGTTCTACTTCTGGCGCAGCTCTTGCATTATTTATTGGGGTACGACTGGCTCTAAAGAGGGGCTCGGCTTTTTACTGGTACACTTACCCCATACATAGCTTCAATAGCCTTTGCCATCACCATAGCCAAAGCTGCAGAAGACTCCCTTGTCCGAGCTTTGACATGCGCTCTCAAGCGGCTCTCTGAAGTGAGGAGAAGGCAAGCCGTCCTTGTCGTCATTGAGTAATTCAAATCTTTGGTGTTTTGTGCGTGTCGTTGATGACAAGTCATTCATAAAGGTGGCAAAGAGGCTAGGAAAAGTAAACAAAATTGGAACATGGAGAGCGCCGAAAGCGATGATGTGAAGAGCAGTATTGAATTCAAATCACGTGCCGGACCCTTGTATGGTGCTTAAGTCCAAGTGCCATATCTAGAGAAAGCCGTCATCATTGAGGCTTGCCAAAAACAGAAAAGAAGAGGTGGTTGGGCCAAGGAAGGGTCTTCGAGATCTTACTAGATTAGTATCCTTGATGCATATTTTATGGGAACTCTTTAGAGATAGATATGGTCAGCTTGCCTTAAAGTCATCCTGAGAGTGAGAGCTAGAGGGAGACACAACATGCTAGTATGGGCATATGACATCATGGTTTTTATCACATGGCTTCAAAATGGATAGACTCACCTTTTGTTTCAGTACTCCTTGCATGCACTCTCCCTAACTCTGTCATAGACAAAGGTCACTAGAGTATATGTCAAGATTTGATTTAGCTAGATACCAGGAGCACAAGAATACAGCCGACATAAGAGGTGGACATGATAACTACTTTCTATAGAGAGCATCTTCTGCAACTAATAGAGGATGGATATGCGATCAGACCGGCCTATATGGACACTCATTTATCCTATGGGATACGATGTGCTATAGGTCAGATGCACACATCGTTGCATCAATTAGAGATTGAGATTGGTAAATTTAGGAGAGTACTAGCAAAGGTCAACATATGCTAGTTGTGTCAACTAGTGCCAGAGACAGAGTCATGAGATATCAAGATCATTGATTCCTCGGGTTGTTTTTGTTAGAGTTGTGCAGACGCAGGGAGAGTCCCTTGAGGAGATCATGCAGTGGGAGACATTCATAGGGGGAGATCATTGACTTCTTTAGAGCAGGGACTTAGCAGCCAAATGAGCATGCTTCATAGTAGACTTCAAATCCAACTTATACTAGAGGTATATTAGTTGACAGAGCCATTGAGCCTGGGAGAGCTCGATGCCCTCGTAGACCATGACATGAGAGAGGCCCAATATCACTACTTACTAAGGCAGACATTGACAAAGCTCTTCAACAATCGATGCAATACTTTCTAGGACAACACGCAATGTGAGGCATTCTCAAGCATTGATGATGATGATGACAATTTTAGTCTTTCACTTTGTTTTTATTTTTGTACCCATACATTGGATTAGATCCACTAAGATTGTATCAGTTTGGTCTCATAGGTCATTTTGGCCTTTTGAAGATGTTTAATATAACATTTCATTTTATTTTTTGTGTGTGTGTGTGTGTGAAGTAGCTGATCATGAAGGGCTTGTGTTGTCTTCCCTAGAGCACCTAATTTGTCATACAAATCTATTAAAGCATTGCCAAGCATGGTTACCTCCGCCAACATATCCTATTACATGATATCATCATATATTCTCTCCTTTTTCAAGTGGTTGAGTGCTAGAAAAATCTTTCAATCATAACTTTATTCCTTCACTTTCATTTTTATTTTTGTACCTAGACATTGGATTAGATCCACTAAGATTGTATCAATTTGGTCCCATAGACATTTAATATAACATTTCATTTCATTTCTCTCTCTCTCTCTCTCTCTCTCTCTCTCTCTAGCAACTGATCATCAAGTACTTGTGTTGTCTTGACTAGAGCCCCACATTTGGCATACATATCCACTAAAGCATTTCCAAGAACGTTTCCCTCCCTCAATAAATATTGTTTCATGATATCATCGTAATTTTCTCTCCTTTTTCAAGTGGTTGAATGCTAGAACAAGATTTTATAAGCGACACATAGGTGACTAGATCAAGATGCTTTGAATTGCATTGCATCTTCACATATAAATATAAGCCTATAGTTCCCTATGTCTTGTTGGAATTAGGGGTGTAGATAAACGTACACAGCTTGGAGAAGACGAAGGAAGCTCAAGGCACACAATAGAGAGTGTGTTACTTAGTATGCAATGGAAAGATAGATAGCCCTAGAGTGATGGGCGTATATAGAATGCTCGGGGGAAAAAGGGAAAAAATGCCCCAACGGTCCTAGTGTGTTCACACACATCACTACCACATAATATATGGTAACAAATCCCCTCTGGAGTGATGCGGTGAACGAGAGCTGGCACATGAGTAAAGGGAAGTGCCATGCCTTGAGGACATGATCAATCCACAAATGGGAGTAATCCCAAAGCTTTGCGGAAAGCTTCAAGATTCTCATGAGACAATGCCTTTGTGAAAATATCTGCAAGGTTGTCCTGTGTTGGCACATAAGCCAAGCTGATCTCTCCTGCTGAGAGCCTCTCCCTGACATAGTGGTAATGCACCTCAATGTGCTTTGTGCGAGCATGAAAAACTGGGTTCCTTGCAACAGCCAATGCTCTCTGACTGTCAGTGTAGATACATTAGGAGAAAGCTGGACTCACTTTTGGGCCTTTCAGTTCTAGAGAGAGAGTGGCGCTCGACCAATGAGGAAGAGGCTAACGTTACATTGAAAATCGACATTTTGGAGTCAATCTCTTTTAAAAAAAGGGAGGAAATATTATTTTGGTTCATCAAATTGCACAATTTCACGCTTTCAAGGTATAAATGCCGTAAGTCGTACTAACTCTGTACCGAGGAATTTCGGAACTTTCATTGAAGACTCTATCTAGTATCTTTGTTCCCGCCCAAATATGACTTTGAGTAGCTCTACTTCCCTCTCAAAACTTCTTCCCTTTTTCATATTTGCGCTAACTTTTCTGTGTATTCATTCTACTGCACACCATGTCTACTTCTCGAAGGCCTAGCACTACCATTGAATCTGTTAGCATTTTTAATAGTTATACTACAGACGATTAAGCATGGATTCCATCTCAAATAACTATCGGAAGTTGGGTTCTCCTGCAAACTAGGAGGAGGAAGAGGAGGCAACGCAATGATTTCGTGGAGGCTTTCAAGGGTCAAGTTAAAGAGTTTAAAGTGTGTGCACAAAGAAAGCGGGTGAAAGAGGTCCTCATACAACATGCTTTCCAGCATAATGCAGACTTAAGGTTGCAAACATCTCCTCCAAGTTTTCCAAGGCATCGACCCAACTGTAAGTTATTTCAGCATCTCGCTTAGTGCATGATTATATTCGAATATTAAGTGGTGGATATCATCTTTGGTATGTTTCAGATATTTATCCATCGAATAGGTTAGATTGGTAACCAGTTGAGAGCATAGTTGGGATTTTTTATGCTTTCCATGCGTTTATTGGTGAGCAAATGTACCGAGGAAGACAACACAAGGAACTTGCAGATAATGGAATTTTCTTTTATGATATGTCATATGTGGAACCCGAGAACTTATATTGGTTGGGGTCGTGTAGCTCCTTTGTCACTTCCATCCTTTGACAGCAAGGATTGGTCCTTGCCTACTTCGCAAACTAGTGAAAGCTTTAGGAATAAATTGTTTCAGGATATACAAAAGTCCCTCAAGTATTCAATTGCCACAAAAATAGTTCGCCTCGAACTATTTATGCCTCTTGAAGTGTTTGTAGATTTTTTCTTCGATGAGCAAATAAGAACTACCGCAACAATGTTCATTTACAAGTCTGAGAGCTGTTTGGACTCTTTAGATGATAATTGGGATAGGAAACAATCAAAGAACAAAATCTGTATTTTGCAAAAGAACATAATTTGCAAGTTCATTATAATCTCTCAAAATTTCTTAGTATCGTTTTACTATATTAGATATCATGGCAGCTTATTCCACTCAACCAAGATACAGAGAAAAGCCTCGAGAACAAACCTTTATCAATGGAGCTCTACTTTCGAGACAGCCTACTTACTGATGGAGACAATGTCAAGCACAACTCTTGCACAACTCATGATAGATCTTACATGTGAAGAACTTCCACTTTTGCTGGAATTGTATGCATTCAGTTTCAACAATAGAAAGGTGCTTACTAAATCGATAAATTTTGATTGTCTTTAATACATTAAGACAGAATCTAACTTTTTCTTCTTTTCAGATTCCAAGGCGCAAGGAGAAAACAACATTGTGCAAGGAGTCACTAACAAGTACACTTCACTTAATTGCTCCCATCGGAAGCTAGGTCACATACCTTGTGCACACAAAGAGATTTGATGCTGACGGACCCCGAACCCCGACGGCCTCTAAAACATCGGGGACCGAATGGCGCGCCTCGAGCCTGTCATGGTAAAGCAAACAGGGGGCACCACCCAACTTCAGCGGCTAGGATGGTGGTGGAATGGTGGTTGTCGTAGTTTCTGGTCGACGCGATGTTCCTGATTCTGTTGACTCGGTTTCCTTGGCTTTCATTCGCAGCTTCTTGTCCTTAAGACGAGCAATCTCAACGGCTAACTCGTACATAGCCGGGAATCTACCTTTCACCTTCTCCTTGAGAAGCGGCCATAAGCCATGCGTGAACCGATCTTTTTTTAGGAAATCGGGTGCAGCTTCCCCCCTAGCCAGTGACTCAACCCACCGTTCCCACAAATCCACAAATTTGGACTCATAGGTGGCATATTCTAAAAGACCCTCCTGCTTCAAATCTCTCAACTTGTCCCACAACTTTTTTGAAGTGGTACCTCCCCCAAAGCGCCTCTTAAAAGCGGTTTTTAAGGGTTCCTAGTCATCCTTGGTTGCTTGTGGAAGTGCATTGTACCATGATCTAGCTTCTAGCTTCATGAGATGCTTAAAGATTCTAACCCGGGATTCATCCGTATCTTTGTTGCTCACTACACATGCTACTTCAAAGTCATCTAGGAAGTCTGTTACCAAATCCTCCCCCTTCTTTCCTTTAAATGTTGGAAATGCTACACTTGCCATGATTACTGAGAGAGAGCTAGAAAGACACACTGCTTAACTTGCAAAAGTTTTTTTTCTTCTTTACAAGGAGGCGTGTATACCCTCTTATACTAGGACATAGATTAAAACTTCAAACGGTACATTGCCTTGTACCAAAGGTAGGACAAATGGTTGATTTGATGCCAGAACCTCAAAAAATCGCTCCCCACCCAGCATGGTGTCAATGAAGTGTTGGTAGTGAGCCTTCAAATCCAGTATTACCTTGATTGAGCGTACACATGTTGGTATGTGTGATCTGTCTTGAGATAGGTTGTACTGATTCATGTGAAGCTTAGAGGTGCTTAGTCACTGTCCAAGCTTGTGGGAGAGGGTGGTGTTCTTTCCTGAAACAAACTCAGTAGATCCCTAGTTTCTCTAGTGAGAGTGTGAGCCAATGATTCCGTTATCTGTGCTGCAGCATCAGGTGCGACTTGAAAACTAACTATGATAATTACCTTGGTGACTTGAGTTACCCAATTCTCAAAGTAGAATAGTGTTGATTCTCTATTGTGTAGAGCTCCTTCCATTTTGTTGTTGTGGGTTGGTTGTAAGTTGCGGACATGGTTTCGACCTTCTCCTTCTTCTTCTTGGAACTTGGCCTATGTATATCCACTGGGTTTGGCGTGTTGGTTGACTCTCCCACTGCAAATCGATTACCGTTACGCCTGGCACTCGAGCTTCGATGGAGATGCGAAGTTCGTCTAGTTGTGCTTGGAGCTCTTCTTCTTCTGTCGTCCAATTAGCAAATCCTGCTAGCCATTCATCCATTCACAATAGTTTAGGGGTTTCAGTCTTGTAAACTGAAGGGTTTCATGAAAAGATCCTCAGTGGGGGCACCAAATGACGGGAGCAAAGCGAACCCCGAACCCCGACGGCCTCTAAAACACCGGGGACCGAATGGCGCGCCTCGAGCCTATCATGGTAAAGCAAACAGGGGGCACCACCTAGCTTCAGCGGCTAGGACGCAAACAACACACCACCATAACAAAGTTTTCATCCAAGAGAGATGGATGCTTGGGAGTAATGATGAAGAGGAAAGGGAATGGGATCAAGTGAGAGAGAGAGAGGGTGAGGGAGGGGGTATAGCGGCTTAGTACTTAGGCACCACAAAAGGATGGCGAATCCGCACACCCTTCACACATACACAAGCTCACTCCAAACACAAGACTAGGTGGAGATTCCGCACACCTCACATGGGCAAAACATTGCAAGAAAACATACTCACAAAACCTCAAGCTTTATTTAGAGAATAAGGCGATGAAATGGGGAGCATAGGGTAGGGGAATGAGAAGGGAGAGCATGGTAGAGCACATGGCGGATAGGTGGGAGTTGACGGTGAAGACTCGCACGAGGGTTATGGCCATCATCCTTCATTTAGTTTCCCTTCATCTTCCATAGCCCAAGGGTGTAGAGGTCATGCTCAAGACGAGCATGGTGATTGCGGTGATGGTGATGGTGTGGGTGTGTGTGTGTGCACTAGGCACACACAGTGCATAGTGTACTCTTTGGTGATGGTGTGTGTTTTTGTGTGATGGTGACCCCTCTTTATATAGGGGAGGAGGGGGGAGAAATTCTAGAATTTAGAAATGAAGAAATCATTATCTACATAGGCCATGTGACTGTGGGCCCCACTTGTCTGGCTGTGTGTATATGTGCCAGAACAGCAGTCTCATGAGAGAGAGACTAAGAGAGAGAGATGGGTTGATGAAAAAAAGTGAGAGGTGACATGGAGAATAAAGTAATTACAAGAGGGGAGAGAGGGGAGTGTGTTCAGAGGTGAATCTGTGTACAGATGTGTGTGAACACAAGGTGGGGATGGGTCTGTGGGCACCTTTTTCAGTGAAACTGAGTGTGTGTGGGTGTGGGGGAGGTTATTTAGCTAAAAGACAAGAGACATGGCGCCCTTTAGAGAGAGAGGGGGGTATTTGGGTCATGGAATATGATAGGAGAGAGAAAGAGGGGGTGGGGTATACTATTTTGGAAGATAGGGTAAGTTGCATGTGAGTTGGTGCATTATTGGTGAGTTATAATGCATTATTGGTGAGAGGTGGGGTAGCTTGAGGGGAGAGAGAAAGGAGAAAGGACAAGGGGAAGAGAGAGGGGGTTGACCTTTTGAGTGGAGGAGAGGAAAACGGACACCCGGCGGGGCAATAGTGAAGAAAAAGGAGGCAAGGTGGGGATGGGCTACCCCGCAGGCATGAGGTGGCGTATTTTACCTTTCTTATATATTTACATAATCATACTTTATTTTTTTCTTACTTTTTCCAATGCCTTTTATCACTCCCTCCCTAAGAGGGGGTTTTCATGGGGTGGGGACGAGAGAAGAGGGGTATGGGAGCTTGGCTTGTGAAAAGCCTCCATCAATGCCATGCAAACCATGATGTACTCTTCAAAATGACTAATGAAGATACATTTTTTGGCGGTCAAACAATGTTTCAAAACTTGACATATTGTGTTGTTTCTATCAAGATTTATACACGTAAATTGCTCCCTTTCCCTACTATTGTCCTCTCCCCCGGTTTGTGCCACTCGTCCCCTGTCCTCTCCCCCAATTTGTGCCACTCATCTCTTGCCCTCTACTCCGGTTGCTTGTACCTGTGTCTCTAGGGACGCTGGTCTCGGGCATCCTTTCGCGTCGCTCATGGGCGTCTTCCATGGCTTCCCATGCTTCTTGCACCTGTGAAGCTTCCCCTTGTTCTTGCTCTTGCCGTCGACGTGTAGCCCATTCCTCTACTTATGCGGCGTCCGCATGATATTGATTTATTGCTTCTTGCATATTTCGAACTTCTTCTTGAGTTTGATTGTGGCGTTGCGTCATTTCGTTAATGCGAGCCTCTTCGAACTCCTCAGCTCTCGCCGCTTCCTCTCTTGTGCATCTGTTTACCGAGATTATAATATGTTGGATGGCCATTAAAGAAAAATGTCACACATCGTTGGGTGTGTAGTTATGTAATCGAAGTTCCTGTAGAAGCGTGATACAAACATTTTTGCTTCATACATACGTTGCAGCAAACAATAAAACAGCAGATTACTTACGTTCGGTACATCCATAATTTGACTAATGACCAACAGGGCATTCAAACAGGTTCGCCAGCCACAGCGAGGAAAACAAACAAGAATCCACGGATGTGGCACCAGACAAGCCCAAAATAGCTTCTGAAGTAGGGATGCATGCAAAGGACCTTCTCGATAAAGCTCCGGACATTTGCTGAGATGGAGAGCTCTACATAGACATAGAGAGTTAAGCTGAGTTATGTGAGGATGAGAGAGAGACCTCTTAAAGTCACGGACATTGTATCTGAGCAATTTTGCTAGCTTTTGTCAAGGACTTTGTATTTGACTAGTTTTTCCTACTTTTGTCTCTGTACTAAACTTGTAAAACTTCAAATTCTAAATCAAATTTTCTTAACTTAATTGTGAACCAAATTGCTATCATTAACATTTTAAAACTCCAAATGTGTTTTTTTAATCAATGTATGGATCTAGATGTGTTTTACTCTTCCTTAGATCCCCATAAGAGGAGGGGGTATGATACCCACCACATCACCAGTGCACCGGCACGTCATTCCACTCCTTTGTCCTCTCCGTCTACTTTGGAGTGATTATTAGTAGCAAGCTAACTTGGATAACATTTTTCGGAGCTTTCATTATAAGAATATTGTAACTCATACTTTCCAGATAAAAAATGTAATTGATGAGCCGGGGCTACAAGCTTCCAGATTGTATCAACCTATCTTTAGTTAGAGCTCCCAGATTATTAGTTTTGACCACAAAACCCTTGGCTAAGGTATAAAAGCCATTTTTTGTAAGTTTTTGATAAGTTTTGGATAATAGAAACACAACATGAGCTAACGCCGCTCACTTCTCTCCTTCTCGTGCTCCCTACTCCCTTCTCGATTGTCACATTGCAATGCTGTCTGTTGCGTTGCAACCACAGGTAAGAGCTCTATGCATTGACGTAAGCATTTCATCGTATTCCGTAGCTTTTGACGTCGCCGACCTGCTACCTAATTTCATCATAAGTAATAATTTAAGCTTCAAAATCATAAACTAAGTATAGGCGGGGTATTGGGGCACCATTGCTAAGCATTTAGATGCATTCTGGGTCAAAAACTCCTAGGTCAAAAACTCACTGTTGTTAATAATCACAATTTTTGCACTTGACCTAAAGTGAGATTTGAGACCATAAGCATGTGTGCTTAGGTCATATAAACATGTCTTAGAAGTTTTGTAACGTTTGGATGTGGTTTGATGTTGTAACGGTTGTGATTTGTTTGCCGATGAGCGATTAGCTTTTGGTGATTTCAGTCATTTGAGTGTAGCTTGAGTTAAATGCGATTTGTCTATTGTTTTCCAAGAGATTGACAACCTCTTGTAGCCTCTATTCACTAGTCGAGTCAGCTTCATCCCATTGATTGACAATTATATTCGTGGTTCTTGCTATGTCTACACAATAAGATAGGAGTGCAATTAGACACCCGTCCCACAGTGATCGTCACACCTTGAGAGCTCGGTAATGACTAGACTGTCTACACACTCCTCTAGGCATCGATGCTCTAGTGGTGGAGGCAGAGGCTGTTGTGGAGAAAACCACTGACGCTTCCACACAGCCTCATAGTTTTCAAGGCTCCTTATCTCCCCCTTCTTTGCCTGCCCCCACACCAGTCACAACGTTTCCCTCTACTCTTGCTTTTTCTCAACTTTTTGGCACTCCTTGCTATACACCACTAGTTACTCCTCCAGGACTCACCCCACTCAACACTCCTCGCTACACACCAGTAGCTACTCCTCTAGGATGCACGCACTTGAAACTCATCGCTTTAGAGCCTAGACAGCCATGACCCCTCTCGAGACACCACTTGAGATACATGTCGTGACACCTAGGTTCTTGCGGCCCAAGCGAGAGGACTTGCCATACTCGATGGACGTCAACGGAGGATTGATCTTGGATGAGGACGGCAAGAAGGTGATTGATTTGTCTTTTGGCACTACATATTAAATAAATGGTGGTCATAAGTGATAGATGAAATGAAAGACAGAGTCATCAGCATATTGCATGACAAGTTTCATGTGGAAAATCGGGATGGGCGCTTCAATGAAGCCATTAAGAGGATGCAAACGTGTGAGTACTGCAAGCACAAGCGCTCCAAAGTGACAAAAGCAATAATTCATAGGTGGAGCACACCAGCTTGGCTAAGTAAAGAAGATTGGAAGATTGAAAAGCGGGAAGCACGTTAGAGTCCCAACAAGTGGAGGCAACAAAAGGAAGCGGCCATGGCGCAAGTAGAGGCAAGGAGATCGCACCACACTTGGGGAGTGGTGGATGGGTATCATTTGAGGCCGACTTTGTAAGTGTTGTTGCATTTCTCTCTAGGGTTAATAGTTTTGGGTATTTGTCACATATTAAATTTCATGTAGTTATTCTCTTCTTGAACAGTGGTTGATGACTGGACGTGACCCCACACCGCACAAGCATGAGTTTGCAGGCAGAAAGGACTTAAACGTCCTTAATATGGACATTCTAAGCCCTTGACCTAGCTTGGTAAGTACTTAATTTTAAGCTCTAAATGTATTGAATTTTAATAATAAGTTGTTAGATTGTTTTATGTTTGTATGTTTAAACCTACAAAAAATGACGTGTATACATCAATTTTGTAGATTATGAATAACAATGTAAATTGGTTCTACAATTTTTCATAATTGCTTTTGCTCTTACAGTTTTTGTAGATTGTGAACAACAATGTAATTTGGTTTGGCAATAATTTTTTGTTTAAACACCAATGTAATGCAACTTGGTGCCACAATGCTTTTGTCAATTCTATGTTTTTATCAATTCACATTGCTTTTGTTAATTCTATGCTTTTGTATTGTGTTCAATATATATGATTGATTGGGTGGTAGGGCATTGTTTGCCCTACCACCAAAATTTTTTATGCTCGGGTGTCGCTATTTAGGGCTCTGCAGCATCGCTATTATGGGCCTGCAGTGACGCTTATGACAAAGAGTATCATAGCCTCCACTCTCAAGATGTGACACTCCATCAGACTCCAAATGTTCTCTAGATGCATCTCTTTGGTGTTGAAATCTATGAGTATTGTCATGTGTCTCTCATGCAATCCCCATCCACTCCTCTGCGTCCAACCATGTTGGTTTTGGTTCATTGGCCTTGTACCTATCTTGGTCTCTAACCAATGGTGTGACATCATGGCAATCGCCACGCTCAAGATCCAATCATTTGAGATTGGATCGTACCCTTGTGCCGGCTTGTACTCTTTGTGAATGGCATCGACCATGTAATTATTTCTCTCATCAAACTGAGCATCCCAAACCTCCATCATAGAATGGACAAATAGAAAAAAGCTACCAAATCCTCTGTTGCATGGACTTTCTAGCCCTATCCATGGCAACAACCCCATCCCTTGTCTTGTACACCTTGCTAGGATCATGCTCGTGTGAT
Organism: Adiantum capillus-veneris; assembly: GCF_014529385.1. Lineage (NCBI taxonomy): Eukaryota > Viridiplantae > Streptophyta > Polypodiopsida > Polypodiales > Pteridaceae > Adiantum > Adiantum capillus-veneris. The sequence continues at coordinate 30,449,689 of NC_140933.1, read as the reverse complement.
TCCCAAGGTGTACATGGTGTGCGTGCTGGTGAAATATCTTTTGAAAAGAGAGGTGGAAGCTATCTTGGTGGTGTGGATGCATCGATAGAACCGCTACCACAATATCCACTCTCTCCAGAATGATGCCTATCTCATCTCAAAGAAGAATGAGTCGTCGATGTAAGTGGCAAACTTGACAGAGGTGTAGGGCCGATCGGTGTAGGGGGTACACTCGTCCTAGATATAGGGTTTTTTGTACTAGATCTAGAGGGACCAACTCCCCAAAGCTTTTGTACGTAAGCAACTTGATCACGTGAAAGCTGTGACAAAAAATCACCCATCTTCTCGAGTGACATGCTAGTTGGAGTGACTGGAAAACTAAACCTAGGAGAATATGTCTCATCATCATTGTCCATGGCTGCAAAATTTTATTTGATAATATAGATACAATATGTTAGTTCACATATCCATAAAAGAACAACTGAAGCAATTCAAATAACAAAAAAACAAAGTTGCAACACAACTCATTATATATATCCAATAATGTAGATTAATTAAAATCCATCACAGGTAAGTCCTCAATACAAAAGAGTTCCTAGCAAAAATAGTAGTCAATCTCTCATCTTCTATGACAGTTGATGCACCAAAGATATCTATCCCAATCTGTACTTCTGTATCTTTTTCATCAAACTCCACTTCTACATCGCTCTCCCCATCTAATTTCGTATTTGAGAGCTCATCTCTAGGTTTAGGTATCTGCTCACCACCACTGACTTCTTGCTTGTAATCCTCATTTACATCATCCGTCGGCTGCGCACTTTGGTCATGAATCTCTTTGACCTCAATCTCCAATCCTTCACACACTTGTTAGCTTCATGGAGCAACTTGAACAACAAAGAGCCAGCACGGTTTAGACAAATCTTTTTCATCCCATAGTGGATCTATTGTGAGCACAACTTGTTCATAATGCTGCAGAAGTACGAATGTATCCCGACCATTTGTCCACACCCACGTGGAGTTTAGTTGAATTGGTCCACGCTTATCAATGCGCACAGCTGTATTAGACCCACTAGTGATAACTTTGAGCCAATTGGCATCAAAGATAAAAATATCAAACTTTCTAAAGCTAATCTTCAAGATGTCTTGGATGTAGCCAAAGTATTCAAGTTGTCTTTCTTTGTGTTCTCATCCCTTGCACTACTCTGATTTTCTTGGACGAAGCTTTCCTTAACCCCATTGTCAAAGGTGACCCTTTTTTCGTCTACCCGTTGCACTCCCATGGGACCACAAAGCTCTGTATTTGTGATACTACAAGCACATAATTTAAACAATTTTGATATTACTAAAGTAATGTGGTCATATGGATTTGCAAAAGAAAGCTAAGAAAATATTTACATGCTAATTGTAAACCCTCAACATCTCCTCTTCTTCTTTGGTAATCAACACTACGTTCCTCTTTAACTCCGAGATTGTCGCATCTAGCCATCGACCAATAAGAAAGTTTGAAAATTTTTGAAGATGATGTAGAAAAGGAAGGTTTCTAGTGGCACGATCTATCAAGCGTTGTCGAGAAATTTGCGGTCTTGCCAGGAAAGCACCGGGCTTATGGCTGTGAGAGTTTGTGAGAGAACTCAACAAAAACTATATGAAGGAGTTAAACCATGGATGCCATGAAGACTAGGGTTTGGAAAGAAGTGCAATCAAAGAAGACTCACTCTTTCTCTCTTGCACTCACACACACACAAAGAAAGAATGCAAAAGAGAATGTCAAAACAATACGAAGATGAAAACATCAAGGCTATGGTCATATCGTATCATGGGTAATATGAAAGGGTTAATGGATGAGTTAATGGCATTCAATCTTGGCTGACCAAATAGGCTACGAATTGTTCTTTGGAATTGTAGTTTTGTGCTTACCATAATATATATATTTTGCCTAGTGATTGGAATTAATTGTGTGTACAAATCCTCTTGGTTCATAGCAAGATAACTACGCTTACATCAAAAGAAAAATTATAGTCTATGAGAGGTAGTATGATGGGATCCGGTGATAGAAGTATTTCATTGAGCCTTTCAGGGCCGAAGAGAAACACTATACGTTGTTGAAAGTGTATTTTACGGCTAATCCATACGTTAATTCTAATAGATCGTACAGAGTGAAAGCGATAGAAATGATCATCATGTGGGTTATTCATCTAGGATAGTATGTGAGAAATGTAGATACGAGAGAAGTGAAGAGATGAGAAGTTTCCCTCCCAAGCCCTATTCTTGCCCGTAGGCAATAAGGATACTGCGGGGAGAGATGTACCTGTAGCAAAGAGAACCTAGAGAGGATGAATTACTAAGAATGAGAGAGATAGGTTTGGTTAAGGAGATGAGATTAGATACATATATATATGTTGGATTAGAGATGAAAATGAAAACAACAAGAAATCAAGAAAACATCAATGTAGAACACATCTTACTTGAAACCCTTCGGCACCATTATTGATGGGAGAGAGAAGAAGAGGGGAGAATTCAACGTTGATTGATACGCCAAGTACAACACCTTCTTTGATTAGAGTTGATCCTCCAAGGATGGCGTACAAGAATGGCTAGTTTTCCTCTAGGAGAAAGTGTAGGCTTGGGCTTATGTTAATGGGGCTAAGTACAATTAGGCATTACTACTCACTCCCTCAAGAATTTCTCTCATCAATGGCTTGAATGCTTGAGTTCCTTCCAAGGAAGAAGAGGTCCCCTTTTATAGGTGAAGGGAACCCACAAGGGTTTACACAAGAAGAGAGGAGCCAGTGTGAACAGGAATTGGAAAAGTTGGAAATGAGCTGTCCCTGTATGATGTGGCCAGACTGGGGTCCAGTATTTTGATCATATCTCCTCAACCGTAGCTCCAAATAAAAAAGTAAAAATATGGGCAGAAACTTCAGCTCATTAGCTACGATTTTCATTTTAAAATCATTTTCCAATTCGGATTGGAACCTTATGTAAAAAATTCATCAAAATAGGGTCCATTTCTGGCAGCAAAAGTCTTCATGTGGTCCCCTTAGCCTAGACTTTCATTTGATTCCAAAGGACACCTCATGCCATATGAAAGCATGACATTGCTCCTTGACAAAGTTTTGTAATCATGCTTGCAATAATGCATTAAAATAAGTGTATCTTTGAAATCATGCCACCTAGTGTCCCACTAGGATTTGATTCTCTCCTAGTAGCTATTTAAAAAGAAATATAAGAAAAGTATAAAAAATACATAGAATATATATATATTGGAGTTTACCCTAGATATAGGATCTAGCTAGGGTGTGAGATGATAATGAAATAGTAGAAATAAAGAATCAATGCTTTTTGCCCCAAGTTAAAGAGGCGGAGCTATTGACACTTTTCCCATAGTATTTTTTTGATGGTAAAGTAAGAATACATTACCCTTGAGATAAATAATAAGATGAGATAGAAAGCTTATTTTTATACTTACATATGCATATGTACATTATAGGAAATATAATTATGTATCTAAAAAAAATACAAGATAGATTTTGTAGCATGCGTTCCCACTATGTACGTGTCACAGCACGACATCCACCCCCTCTAAACCTGCACATCCTCCGGTATGTGCCACATTGTCTCTTTGTAAGATTAGACCTCTTGTACATCTTCCTTGTCTTCTTCTTCACTTGATGATTCCAGGGCTTCATGTTCACTTTGATCTTCACCTGTGTTTTTCTCTTCTTCCTCATCCATATCTTCGAGATCATTGTCTCCTCTTCTCTTAAACATTTTAATCCTTTTTCCTGCAATGGGAATCTTTACTTCTGTACCATCTAGTTCAGACAAGCTGTAAGTAGCATTTTCATGCACATGCTTTACAACATACGGTCCAAACCATCTTTTTGAGAACTTACGCATGACTGTATGCTGGTTATCAAGGCTACTATCATACACTAAAACCCAGTCACCTTTGTCAATTGCTTTGCTCCTGAGTCGATGTCGCTTATCAAAATAGTCCTTGTTTTTCAACCTTGCATTTTTGAGTCGTTCTTTTGCAGCTTCAATGTCTCCAGGTCGTCTCTCTAGCTGCCTTATACGCAGTGCAAGGAGATCTTCCCTACTAAGCCCCTCTTGCCAAGGTAGTACATTCCATGTAGGAATTGTATCTTCAATCGGCATCATTGGCTTTTGACCATACATTAGCTCCGCAGGCATGTAGCCAGTTACTGAGCTATGTGTTGTACGATCAGCCCATAAAGCATATGGTAACAATTTTGGCCACTCACCAATTCTTCCTTCGCAAGCCTTGGCCAAAGCTTTGATGATAGGAGGATGCCCTCTTTCACTCTTTCCATTGCCTTCAGGGTTGTAAGCTGTAGTAAGAGAAAGCTTGATCCCTAATCTAGAAAAGAACTCCCTTGCTTCTTCGGCATCCAGTTCACCTCGATCTGCAGTGATTTTTCCCACACAACCATAACGGCAAATCACCTCATCAAGAAGGAATTTGCACACAGCTTCTGTGGTCTTAGCTCTTAATGCTCTTCCTTCAACCTGGTTAGTTAGGTCCTCTCGTGCAAGAACCAAGTATCTCATCTGCCAGAGTCCTAAAGGCATCGTGACTAGATCCACAACCCATTTATAGTGCATGGCTAGTGGATATGTAGGGTGCAATCCATCACGATGTCGAACATTTGAATACATTTGACAAGTTACACATGACTCTACAAACTGAGATACATCTTTATACATACCCTTCCACCAGTATTTTTCTTTCAACTTGGAGAAGGTTGCCCACACACCCCTGTGTCCAGCCCATAGACTCTCATGAAACTCTTGCATGAGCTTTACTTGAGTCTCTTTTTTACATATAACCCGTTGTGGTGTAGCACCCTTTTGTTTAGGATGCTTCCACAAGTAACCATCCCTTAAAAAGTACCCATATGCTTTCCTGCGTATTCTCTTGAATTCTTGTTCAGACCAATCATCCTGTTTTGTTAGAGTACTCAAGTACCTTCCAATAGAAAGCCAATCACCTTCATAAAGATCTTTCAAGAACAATTCAAGTGAATTAGTCATGCAGACATTGTTACCTTTGACATGAGAGATAGAATAGAATTTTGTGCCTACATCATCTCCCTCATCAATCATTTGTGACTCATCTTCATACCTTGCCCTTGATAGCATATCTGCCACTGTATTGTCTTTACCTGCAATGTGCTTAAACTCGGGATTTAAGGACTTAATGTAGGCAATCCACCGCAACATAGCAATGTCTGGTGTTGAGCAGCTTGTAATCATCCCAAGAAGTGGTAGACAATCTGTTTCTACAACCACACATGCACCAATTAGGTACTCTTTCCCACTTTTCAAGGCTGTAACCATACCCCATAACTCTCTCTTTATCTGTGGATAGTTTCTTTGGCGAGCACTTAGTACCTTTGCTCCAAATCTTACCACATACCTGTGTCCTTCTTTATCATCTTGCCCTATTGCCCATCCAATCCCTGTAGGACTGGTATCTACTGTCACAATCACTGGCCTTTGACACTCATAGTCTACCTTTCTTAAAGTCGTTGCTGACTGGAGTAACTCCTTTAGCTTTTTCATGGATTTTACATGTGCTTCTGTCCATTTAAACTTTTGATTCTTTCTAAGCAGCTGATAAAGAGGATCAGCTACATGTGCATAATGTGGAATCCAAATAACATAGAAGACACATGCTCCCAGAAACCTTCTAACCTCATTGATGCTAGTGCATGTTTCTTTCATTCTTTGGATGGCATCTACCTTTGATGGACAAGGTTTCCTACCATATGGCCCGCACATGTGCCCCACAATGAGCACTTCTTTGACACCAAACATAGACTTTTTCCCTGACAATGTAAGATTCACTTCTTCCAACCTAGACAAAATTTTATCACAATCATTTATGTGATTTACCACAAACCTGCGACATCCCTTGAGATCCAAAGCTTCATCTTTGTCATTTTCTTCACATCCTTTGATAGGCAAATCATCAATGAAAGGCATTGTGATTTGAGGAATAAAGTCACGTAAGACCTTATTCATCCCATTCATCATATGTGCAACCGAGTTGGTTGCTCCCTGTGGCAAGGTACACATCCTTACCAAACCCAAAGGTGTCCTCATGGTTGTCAAGTCTCTGCTTTCGATTGCAATCTGAAATTGATCATACCCTGAGTAGAGATCTCCCATTGAGTAGATTGCCCTCCCTGCAAACGCCTCTGCAAATTCATCCACAATTGGACCTGCTCCTACATTTCTAATTGTAACCTTGTTCACTGGTTGCATATCTTGGATGAAGCGTAGAGAACCATTCTTCTTTGGAACTGTGAACCACCTGTTTGAGTATGGAGCACAAGAAGGCTCCAAGATTCCCATTTTGATTTTCTCATTCAGTAGCTCTACTAACTTTGGCAAATGAGCCTTTGGAACCGGAATAGGCCGCAGATTCCAAGGCACATGAGGTATTGTGAAAATTACCATAGGAGCTACAATATAAGGATCAACACATCCTATCTCATGTGGCTCAAATGCAAAAGCCTTACCATGCTTTGAAAGCATTTCTTTGAAGCACTTTGTCTCCTCCTGTGTTAGAAACTCCTCGCAACCAATCTGCAACTCTTAAAAAGACTCCTTTGTGAAGGTATGCCCGATCTTTTTAGGATTCCGCAAACTTGGTTGTAAAGAAGCCTGTTCAATCTTTTCCCTGTTGTTGGGTGGTAAGGGTGAAGCTACTGGTTTCACCTTCTTTGCTACACTCTTGTATTTAGTTTCAACATGGACTTCTTGGCCTACTGTTTGGCTTTCTTTAAAGGCTTCTATTACTTGATACATTTCCATAGAGCAAACTTCCACAACTTCATTTTCAAGATGCAAACTAGACCTCATTATAGCATCAAGCTCACCCATAGTATCTACAAAAGAAACTTGTTCACACAAACCCAAAACATTTTCAGTAGGCTCTAGCAACCCACTCTTTTTCATGCACATTTGTACATTATGCACATATTGCTTATCACATCTCTTCAAATCTTCAAGTTTTGTAAAACATACTGATCCATTCTTTGTAACCAAGGAGCTCTTTGAAAATGCTTCACCTATTTTTGGATCAGGCGAGACCCTTTTTCTTTCTGTACCACTGCAATCCCGCTTTACAATGGTACTTGGCCAAAACCCATCATTTCTCTATGATCATGAAACTCTTTGCTCACCTTTGGTAGAGGGTGTTCTCTGAGGTTGTCACGATTTCTTTCATGGTTTACACAAACTGTGAGAAATTGGACAGCACGTTTACCATCTTTGCTACGTATCCTAGCATATGCTGAACCATCGTCCATTACCTTTGTTTCCATTCGAACTCCCACAATGTAGGGCTGTCCAAGGATGAGATGATATGAAGATGTATCCTGTACAAAGAAGTTTTGGTCAATCTTTACATCACCTATTGTCACCTTCACACCTGGACATGCTGCATACAATTCACCGGATGAATTGTTTGCCACTTTTACCATCCAACCATGATCTGTGTCCATTGGCCATTTGCACTTGTTGTAGAGACTCTTTGACATTATGTTTATTTCTGAACCATGGTCAATCAAGGCAACAAATGGCTCTTCAAGATCACCTACCTTGACCAAAGTTTCTGTAGTAGCCCTTGCCCAATGACTTCGTGAATAGTAACTCCTAGGAATATCTTCAACTTCTTCATCATCATTTGAGAAATGCACTTGCTTCACTCTCCCACTAGATTGGTAGCATCCTACCACAGCTCCATCATTCTCCTTATTTTGCAGTTGCATCCCTTGTGTCTTTGAGGTTTCCCCTTCAACCTGTGGACGAGAAACTTCAGCAAGGGTTTGCCTCTTTCTCTTGATGATGTCAATGATCTCCTCATGGAATTCACGCTTTGCAATGCCAAGAACTTCTCCCAAAGTAAACTCAATCTTGCTATTCAAGATCCTTTCCTCCAAGACTTTCTTTAAATCTGTAGCAACCTCAATATCAGATTGTAGTTTATAAGTTGGGCCTTTTGTCTTACCTTTCGTTGGCTCTTTCTTCTTTCCTGTTGTAGACTCCTCCATGAGTACTTCAGGTGGAGATGCTCCTTGTGTTGAGGGTGTTTGAGAAGGCATTGAGTCGCTTCTTCCCCCACTTCTAGAAGCTCTTTTTGATGGTCCTTCATCAGCATTCTCACGTCTGCGCTTCTCTTCTACAATTGCCTCATTTTGTTGGCATTTTGTAATGTAGGCATGCACTGACAATGAGTCCACTGGATCATTCCATCCCGTTTCTAGACGTATGCAATCACCTGCTTCATGTAGAATCTCTTTTGTAAGCTTTCCCTTTTTAGCTAATTGCATGACATTTGGCCAAATTTGACCATGATGGTCACTCACCTCTTCATCACAAAAATGTTCAATTTTTACTCCATAAGTAGCTGCCTCAACTGAAGAGGTGGCATGCTTGGTTGCCATATCTTCAACTAAGGTTTGCATTCCCCCCTTCCCAAAGTTAGTTCTCAAGGGTAGACCTGTCTCTCTTAAGTGGATTTTACCATCCTTAAAAAAGACAACATCTTTTGACAAAGCATCACTAAAATCATCACAATCCCTTCTTACATGGTTTGTACTATCACACCAAATACATCTATTAACAAACCCTTCTTTGCGTTGTTGTCTTTGCCTAGGAAGTGGCCCTGATGGTTGGCCTTTTTCTTCAAGCTTTGCAAACTTCACCTTCAAGTCACGCATTCCCTTCACAAGCTCATCTAGCATGGACTCATCAAACTTAGGAGCGATAAAAGTAGGCTTTACCATTTTGTCAGAAGTTGAGGTGGAAGGACTTGTAGTGTTTACTACCATCTTGTCCCTTCTTCTTTGTCGTTTGGCAAGCAGTGAGACAGCACCTTCAACCTCATTCCAGTCGGTCTTTAGTCCTTGCTCAGCATCTTTATCTTCAAGAAGAAGCTCCAAATTTTCTTGAAACTCTTTACCTGCAGCTTGTAAGAAAAGATCTGTCTTCTCTGCATCTAGTGTGGCCCTTTCTGTCCTAGTGAGTTGTGCATAGCGCCGCTCAAATTCCCTAAGTAGCTCTGTTATTGATAGTCCTTGCTTTGGCTTGACTACCCATTCTAAGAATGTCCTTTTGGTCACTCTCTCCGAGTCCTCCATGAAATATTCCTCCTTTAAAGCTACTTTGAGTTCTTCCCAATTTCTCCCATGCCCATTTTTAATTGCTCTAACATGCTCCCTAATTTCTGGAGCAACAACTAGCTCAAAGCTTTGAATCATCTCACCTTCTGACACGCGATGCAGCTCCATCTCCTTCACATACTCACGTAAGTACTTGGTTACATCTTTGCCATTGAACTGATCCATTCTGTTGACGACCGCTTGTATGGCCTTTGTTGCTGAAATCTCCCTTCTTTCAGTAGCATGTTGTTGTTGCATGAACATTGCAAATGCTCGAAACATTTGCATTGTTGCTGGGTCAAAATGCATACCCTGTTGCTCAACATGATCACCCATGGTTACCCACAAACTCTCACCCTAGCAGTTTCACGTCGGGTTCACCAAAAATATGTCGAGAAATTTGCGGTCTTGCCAGGAAAGCACTGGGCTTATGGCTGTGAGAGTTTGTGAGAGAACTCAACAAAAACTATATGAAGGAGTTAAACCATGGATGCCATGAAGACTAGGGTTTGGAAAGAAGTGCAATCAAAGAAGACTCACTCTTTCTCTCTTGCACTCACACACACACAAAGAAAGAATGCAAAAGAGAATGTCAAAACAATACGAAGATGAAAACATCAAGGCTATGGTCATATCGTATCATGGGTAATATGAAAGGGTTAATGGATGAGTTAATGGCATTCAATCTTGGCTGACCAAATAGGCTACGAATTGTTCTTTGGAATTGTAGTTTTGTGCTTACCATAATATATTTATTTTGCCTAGTGATTGGGATTAATTGTGTGTACAAATCCTCTTGGTTCATAGCAAGATAACTACGCTTACATCAAAAGAAAAATTATAGTCTATGAGAGGTAGTATGATGGGATCCGGTGATAGAAGTATTTCATTGAGCCTTTCAGGGCCGAAGAGAAACACTATACGTTGTTGAAAGTGTATTTTACGGCTAATCCATACGTTAATTCTAATAGATCGTACAGAGTGAAAGCGATAGAAATGATCATCATGTGGGTTATTCATCTAGGATAGTATGTGAGAAATGTAGATACGAGAGAAGTGAAGAGATGAGAAGTTTCCCTCCCAAGCCCTATTCTTGCCCGTAGGCAATAAGGATACTGCGGGGAGAGATGTACCTGTAGCAAAGAGAACCTAGAGAGGATGAATTACTAAGAATGAGAGAGATAGGTTTGGTTAAGGAGATGAGATTAGATACATATATATATGTTGGATTAGAGATGAAAATGAAAACAACAAGAAATCAAGAAAACATCAATGTAGAACACATCTTACTTGAAACCCTTCGGCACCATTATTGATGGGAGAGAGAAGAAGAGGGGAGAATTCAACGTTGATTGATACGCCAAGTACAACACCTTCTTTGATTAGAGTTGATCCTCCAAGGATGGCGTACAAGAATGGCTAGTTTTCCTCTAGGAGAAAGTGTAGGCTTGGGCTTATGTTAATGGGGCTAAGTACAATTAGGCATTACTACTCACTCCCTCAAGAATTTCTCTCATCAATGGCTTGAATGCTTGAGTTCCTTCCAAGGAAGAAGAGGTCCCCTTTTATAGGTGAAGGGAACCCACAAGGGTTTACACAAGAAGAGAGGAGCCAGTGTGAACAGGAATTGGAAAAGTTGGAAATGAGCTGTCCCTGTATGATGTGGCCAGACTGGGGTCCAATATTTTGATCATATCTCCTCAACCGTAGCTCCAAATAAAAAAGTAAAAATATGGGTAGAAACTTCAGCTCATTAGCTACGATTTTCATTTTAAAATCATTTTCCAATTCGGATTGGAACCTTATGTAAACAATTCATCAAAATAGGGTCCATTTCTGGCAGCAAAAGTCTTCATGTGGTCCCCTTAGCCTAGACTTTCATTTGATTCCAAAGGACACCTCATGCCATATGAAAGCATGACATTGCTCCTTGACAAAGTTTTGTAATCATGCTTACAATAATGCATTAAAATAAGTGTATCTTTGAAATCATGCCACCTAGTGTCCCACTAGGATTTGATTCTCTCCTAGTAGCTATTTAAAAAGAAATATAAGAAAAGTATAAAAAATACATAGAATATATATATATTGGAGTTTACCCTAGATATAGGATCTAGCTAGGGTGTGAGATGATAATGAAATAATAGAAATAAAGAATCAATGCTTTTTGCCCCAAGTTAAAGAGGCGAAGCTATTGACACTTTTCCCATAGTATTTTTTTGATGGTAAAGTAAGAATACATTACCCTTGAGATAAATAATAAGATGAGATAGAAAGATTATTTTTATACTTACATATGCATATGTACATTATAGGAAATATAATTATGTATCTAAAAAAAATACAAGATAGATTTTGTAGCATGCGCTCCCACTATGTACGTGTCACAGCACGACAGCGTTGTTGATTTTCCTCTTCCTACTTCTCTAGCTACTTTTGCATGACTCTGAGTTGAGAAGAAAAAATCTCATAACCTTTTTCCGCATTGTGATATCCATCTTTCTAATGATGCCTTGTCCCTGTGGCTCGTCCCCTGTCACCTTGACGATGACCTTAGTAGTCCACATTTGGGACATCTTTGGTTCAATAAAATCCAAAAATTCCTTGATGAGAATAAGAGACTCCTAGACAAGCCATCCTTCAGCCATGCTACCCTCGGGATGAGCCCTTTGATGAACAAACCCTTTTAAAGTCTTCATGAATCTCTCTATGAAGAACATCTGCCTATTATGGACTCCCTTAGCAATTACAACTTCATCAACCACATCTCGGGCATTCAACCCACAGCCTGTAGGTTGACTCTTTGGGCCTTGATATCCCTTTCTCTAGTGATGGTTTTCCATAGGATCTCAACCACATTCTAAAAAATGTGCATTGGGTCGAGTAGATGATTAATAAGTAGGTCACTCCAAAACGGGAGCTCATGAAAAATAGAGAGTCTCTTCGTGTCAGGAGGCTTAAAATACTCTCTTTTAGTGGATGCATGTCGTGTTTGTACATGTTTGACCCACGTAGCTCATGTCCTTCAGAAAAAAATATATCATGCTCCTTGTAAACTGTCTTGCTGAAGTAATCAAAGCAGCGAAAGCCAAGTCAAGGACCACATATTGGACATGCATGGTTTCTCAAGTAACTCAATCATGAAAATCATAAAAATGAAATAAAAGCATTGACTAGGCCAGGTATTGCATATAGGTGGGGGTTTCAAAGATACTTACCTGAATACTTTCCGAAGCCTAGCCAATTGTGCTTGGTCCACATGAGAATGCCACTTGTACATTGGTATTTTTTTGTTTGATCGGTTGGGACATATCAACCACATCAATGCATGTCCACAAGATTTGAAGCTCTTCTATAAGTGGTTCCAGATAGACTTCCATGTTCTTTGCCTTGTACTTTTTTAGGACAACCAATGACAATAGCAGATGGACCTTCTTGATAGCTAACCATGGTGGAAGATTATAATTAATCAAGCAAATAGGCCATGTGCTCCATGAAGAACTCCATAATCCAAATGGGTTGACTCCATCCATTGCGAGACCAAAATGGATACAACAAGACTCATCCTTGAATGTGGGACATCTTTCTTTTATGGGCTTCCATGCATGAGAGTTAGCAAGCACATATGTCACATCATCTATGGATCTAGTATTTGTATGCCATGTCATCAAAGCGGCTATAGACTTGCACTCTGGGAATGATAGGAAAGTGTTGGAGAATCTTTGCAGGGATAAATTTTCCTTATGTGTCCTCTCTATACATATTTGATCAATATTTGGGACACTATTCCAAATTACATACTCATTGAGAAAGAGTATACAATCATTAGGGCATGCATGTATTTTATGTTAATACATGCCCAAGTTAGTAAGAATATTATTAGCATTCGCACAGGTAGGGGGCATGTGATTGCCTTCTGGAAAAATTTGCTTGTTAAGCAACCTATCAATACATCAACACGTGAACAAATGATCATATTATTGAACTTTAATTTGGGTTGATGCTTAGTATACAATATGTTTAGATGAAAAGCTCTGTGACACTCACCCATAAACAGACTATAGATTAAGCATTGCCAAAGTAGTATGGAGAACTGATATTTTTGCACCATTGTAAAGCATCATACATGCAAGAGTCTGCATCATCTCACCTTCTTTATTGTTTCTCTCATGCCATCAATATGAACGATGTCGAGAAATTTGTGGTCTTTCCAGGAAAGCATCGGGCTTTAGGCTTTGAGAGTTTGTGAGAGAACTCCAAAAACTATATAAAGGAGTTAAGCCATAGATGCCATGAAGTATAGGGTTTGGAAGGAAGTGCAATCAAAGAAGCTTCATTCTTTCTCTCTTGTACTCACAAACACAAAGAAAGAACACAAAAGAGAATATCAAAACAACACAAAAATGAAAACATCAAGGCTATGGTTATAACGTATCATAAGTAATATAAAAGGGTTAATAGATGAGTTAATGGCATTCAATATTTGCCGACCAAATAGGCTACGAATTGTTGTTTGGAATTGTAGTTTTGTGTTTACCATAATATATGTATTTTGCCTAATGATTGGGATTAATTGTGGGTACATGTAATGGAATTTGCCTATTCAATTTGAGAATAGCGGAATTTAATGAGAGTACTTTCAAGAAATGATTTTGTGAACATAGCGGGTAGACATAATTGAAGATAGCAACATAATCATAGCAATTAGTTAACTTGGCATAGACAATACTTTTGCAAGAGAGAGAGTTTAGAGAACATGACAACAATTGAGGACCGGATTTATGTGGAGCTGGTCCCCCCTCCAATAGGCATTTGTATTATGATTTCTCCCATAAAGAGAGACTTGTTACAATACAGTCTTTGTGTTCCTTGTGACCTAGGTGATGCCATGAAGATGGAAGGCTTCATGCACCACAAACATAACATAAACTTGAAGAAAGCTTTAACTATCCCAAGCCTCAGTCCCAAGACCTCAAACACCTTCGAAGGTGAAAAGAGCTAGCAGGGAATGAGGGTAGGGAAGAGGAAGAAGAAACATTTCGTAGGAGAAATAATTAGTTCCTCACTTATCATACTCTTGTTGCTAGCATACATAATAGCATAGTAATGAAGAAGAAGGATATGGAAATCTTAAGCATTGAAGCATGGCTCTTGGTTGGATTTGCACTCCATAGCCAAGAGTGTTGGTGTAGGCTCTCCACCTCTACTTGCTTGGAGAGGGAGCTCTTGCACTTTCCATATCACACAATGAGAGTGCTTGTGAGTGTGTGTGGGTGAGTATACCCCCTAGGCACCCCCCTAGCTTTCTTGGGTCGACCCCCCCTTGTAGCTCATGCCTGAAGCTCATTGGACCCCTCCAGGCCTAGCCAATCACAAGCAGGAGCCATTACAAGCAACATGGGTAGCCTTGGGACAAGTGTCCCCCTTTCCCCTTTGAGAGAGAGGACTTGATAAATGCTAAAACAATTAGATAATTCATGTAATTTATCATTGGACCCCTTTGAAGCCTAGCTAATAGGCTTCAAGCAACACATGAAGGTAACATGGGTAGGGGCCTGACATGTGTCCTTGCTGCCTCTTCAAGTTGGGCTTCCCTTGTGTGTGTGAGTGGGTGTTCTCTCTCTAGCCCCTAGGAAAAGGGCTCGCCCCCCCCTCTTGTAGGAATGCTTTTGACTTTTAGGTGATCAAGCACCTTACTCACCAAGCATGACAAAGCACTTGAACTAGGGGGTGTTCCCACAAGCATCTCAGGCAAGCTTCTCAAGGCACCTCAAGTACTTTAATCATGCAGCAAGTCAAGCACCTCAAGCATGGAGCTAGTCAAGCACCTCAAGCATCTTAATCAAGCACCTCAAGCATCTTAATCAAGCACCTCAAGCATCTTAATCAAGCACCTCAAGCATGAAAAACACCTCAAGCATGACAAGCACCTCAAGCATGACAAGCACCTCGAGCTTGGGCCGGGTTCCCACCTCAAGCTCAGCCCTAGCTTACTTAAGGTCAAAGAACTTTTACACACATTTATTGGAGGTCTTCAATGAAGCTAACCCTAAGGTCTTATGCTCCATTGGTTAGCCTTGCTCTTTGATAGACCATCTCCCTTTTGAGCCCCTTTACCATTGGCCCCGTGTTGAGATAGATCTATAAGCACATACCTATATCTTAACACTTGTTCCCGTTTATTCTCCCACATTAAGTGATCAATTTAATATGAGAAAATCATTTGGGTTAGTTAGATATTATATTTTATGGCATTACCTCTCTCTTGAAATCATAGTCGTCCTCGACTATGAGGTAGAAGAGATAAAGTCTTAGTCATTAGTCAATCGTACTTAGCGGGTAAAGGATCCCTTTTTACCCTATGACATCTTTCCAAGATGGATGAATAATCCATTTGGTGCTTGGGAGACATAGCTGCCGCAAGCATGTCTGCTCTTTAGTCCATTTTACTCTCCCAAAGTAGAGTGACAAATTCTACTTGGTGTTTGAGAGACGTCGTCATCACAAACATGATTCTAAGCATGCATACTAGTTAAATTTTGTGCACAATTAAAAAAAAGGACTAGTCATATAAGACAAAAACATGAGTTATTTAAAATAAATTTGTACATTTGCTTACTCTAATGTAGCATTGTAAGCATTGACAAGGTTCATACTATCCTTAAGTTGTACTCCTTGCATCCATTTAGTATCTTCAAAAGGATAATTTTTGAACTTAATAAGATACCGTCGGATAATCTTACCATGTCGTAGTACCTTGTCTTCATGCCGAAGGATAGCTTCGGGTTGTAGCACCTCTTCTTGGTCTTCAACTTCGGGAGGGTCTTCAATAATTGGTTCAATTGGTGGCTCTCCTTTGTAGGGCTTAAGTAAGCTTACATGAAAGGCATTGTGTATAAGCCAATGGTTGGGCAACTTGAGTTGATAAGCCGTTTCATTGATAGGCTTCAAGATTTGGAAAGGACCATAGTATCTTTTTGCTAGTTTAGCATAATACTTTTGATGGCCCGTAGGATTTTGGCCCGTCGTTTGCCTTAATCGAGCCTTAGGAAACTTGAGTAAGACCCAATCATTTTCTTTGAACATTAAGGCTCTTCTGTGCTTATCAGCAGCAGCTTTTTGCCTTTGTTGAGAGATGGCTATAGCCTCCCTAATCTTTTGAAAAGATTCTTGTAGGTCACGGCTATACTCATCGGCGGCGAAGATCTTCCCATGTACTTTCAGTAGCAAGGGACTTTTAGGTCTTCCTTCTATGATCTCGAAAGGTGCTTTGCCCGTAGAAGTATGTACAGTATTATTGTAGGCATACTCTACTAGCGGTAAATACTTTTCCCATTGTGAGCGTTGATCTACTTCGGTAACATAAGTCTTGAGTAGATCGAGTATCGTAAGATTGGCTATCTCACTTTGGCCATCCGTTTGTGGGTGATAGGCCGAAGAGAAATTCAATCTTGTTCCTAGATTTTCAAAGAGACCTTTCCAAAAATTACTGGTCATTCTAGGATCTCTATCTGACACGATGGATGTGGGTAATCCATGGTGTTTGAAAATCTGAGATATGAAGAGAGTTGCCATTTGATGTGCCTTAATAGTCTTTTTGACAGGAATAAAATGTGCTTGCTTGCTAAACCTGTCGACTATTGTCCATATTCCTGTATTCCCATGGATAGACTTGGGTAATCCAAAGATGAAATCCATGGATATACTCTCCCATGGTGAATTTGGAATAGGCAATGGCTGGAGTAATCCAGGTTGCTTCCCTCTATCATACTTGGTCTTTTGGCATACTACACATTTTGAAACATACTCTTGTATGTCCACTTTCATGGTAGGCCAATAGAAATACGTCTCTACTCCTCGGAGAGTAGGTTGAATACCTCTATGCCCTGCATATGGAGGAGCATGGGATTCATACATAACCTTCTCACGAAGGGAATGGGTAACACATAGCCTATTGCCGTGAAGAAGATAACCATCCTGCAAGGTGAATGGTTCCTCTTTCTTCCCCAAAGCAAGGGCTGATATTATGTCTCTAAAGTCAGGGTTAGTAGCATACTCATCTATCATAGAGGATAGATCATTGTGAGTAGCTATAGACACCGCATTAACTTTTGGTCGTCGTGAAAGTGCATCGGCAACTTGATTGTGCTTACTAGCTATGTGAGCAATATGGAAATTAAATTGCGAAAGAAAATTTGCCCACCTCATTTGTTTGTCGGAAAGCTTGGTTTGCATCATGAAATACTTGAGACTTTGGTGGTCGGTTCGTAGGATAAATGGAGTCCCCAATAGGTAGTGCTTCCATGTGTCTAGGGCATGTAGGACAGCTAAAAGCTCTTTCTCATAAATGCCCAAGACTCGTTCATCACCATTGAGCCTTCGGCTCTCATATGCTATGGCATGCCCTTCTTGAAGCAAAACCGCTCCAAGGCAATCACCACAAGCATCACATTGGACCTCAAATGGCTTTGAGAGATCCGGAAGCACGAGGACTGGTTGGGAAGTAAGCTTCTCTTTGAGTTTTTCAAAAGAATTTTGCTCCTTAGCAGTCCATACAAACTTAATGTTCTTTTTGGTTAAGTCGTGTAGTGGTCCTGCTACTTCAGAGAATTTTGCTATGAAGCGTCTATAGTATGCACACATACCAATAAAGCTTCTTAGCTCATGTAGATTCCTTGGGTTAGGCCATGATTTTATTACCTCTAACTTTGATGGATCCATACGAATACCATCGTGAGAGATAATATGGCCTAGATATTGAATCTCTTGAAGGAAGAATTCACTTTTCTTTTGGTTGAGAAAAAGTTTGTTCTCCCTCAAGGCTTGAAAAATCACTTGGAGATGTTGCTTATGTTCCTCCAAAGACTTGGAGTAGATGATGATATCATCGAAGAACACTCCAGTGAATTTTCGATATGGTCTAAAAATTTTCTCCATCAAACGATTGAACGTAGCTGGTGCATTAGTCAAGCCAAAAGGCATGACTAGATATTCATAAAGACCAAATGTTGTGCGAAACGCGGTCTTTAAGATATCCTTATCCACTATCCTTATTTGATGATAGCCACTCTTAAGGTCAATCCTACTGAAGTAGGTAGAGCCTTGTAGCTTATCAAACAGATCTTCTACCCGAGGTACGGGAAATCTGTTTTTGATAGTGATATGGTTTAGTGCTCGATAGTCCACACACATACGGTATGTACCATCTTTCTTTTGCACTAGAAGGACTGGAGAACAAAAGGGAGAGGAACTAGGCCTCACCATCCCTTTGTCTACTAGCTCTTGTACTTGCCTCATGATCTCCTCTTGTTGAGCTTGTGAGACTCGATAAGGAGGTTTGTTAGGCGGTGAGCTTCCTGGAAGGAGCTCAATACGATGGTCATCATCCCCTCGTTTTGGAGGTAGGTCCATAGGGATATCATCGATGAACACATCTTGGAATCCTTTTAGAAAAGTAGACAAGTCTAACTCTTCTTGATTCCTATCATTTTCATTTGATGAAACATTATTAGCTTTTAGAGACTCTTTGACATAAATCATGTACGCAGAAACTGAGCTCTTCATTGATTTATCAAAAGAAAGAGGATTTACAAGTGGAATAGTGCGACCACGCTCACTAGCATCTACATACATGTTCTTTCCCCTGTAGGTGAAGTAAATTCTCCTTTCAGGGAACTTCATGTTGGCAGCCATGCGATCAAACCATGGTGCCCCTAGGATAACATCCTGATGTTGGAGGGGAGAGATGAAGAAGTCTTCTTTGTCGACATAGCTTTGGACATGAAGCCTCAACTTCCCAATCAAGGGAATAACGGAGGCTTGTTGTCCCTTGAAAGCGGCATCAGCTGTTACTATATCTCCCATCTCAAAAGCTTGAATGCCCAACTCTATTGATATGAAGTTGAGAGTAGAGCCAGGGTCAAACAAGATGAAGGCATCATGCTCTCGTACCTTTCCCCAAGCATAGGAGAGTGATGATCCTTTGCAATGAGCATCCTCTTTTGGATCTTCGATGGTGGAAGCCCTAGGAGTCTCATTGCGAGTATTCTTCTTGGGGCAAGAACGATAGCCATGTCCTTGCTCCCCACACTTGAAACACTTATGGTCCTTGCGAAAAGCTTCAAGCTCTTCAGGAGAGAGTTTGTTTTTACCTTTGTAAACTCCCTTCTCCTTGGACCGATTGTTGTTGTTGTTGTTGGAAGTGCCTTGGGAATTATTTTGAGCATTGGATTTCCCCTTTGCATCATTTTTATCTTTGTTTTCCATGGGCTTGATATTACGTCTAGCCCCTTGATGGAAATTGATGCGTGAAGCAACCATGGTGTGGTGGATTACTTCGGTAATAGTACCGGGCCATTGAGAGTTGATATATTCGGCCATCTCTTCAGGTAATCCCGCACAGAATTGCTGTCTTTGCTCGGCAAAGTCTATCTTTTGAAAGACATTAGCTTTGAGATGTAAATCCCTAAACTTATCTACATACTTGTTGATAGACTCATGAGAGAGGAGCTTCAAGCCGCGCCATTCGGTAAGAACTTTATCTTTAGTATCGCTTGGAAGAAATTGCTTCATGATGGAAACTCGTAGAGTTTTCCATGTCTTTGGGGCTTCTCCATTGCCACGAAGGCTAGCCCACCATTGAGGAGATGATTTTTGGAAGTGCATAGCTACATGGCGTATCTTGGAGGACTCTGTGAAGCCCTCGTGCCCAAAGGCCGCATCAAATTGCTGGATGAAGGCCAACACTTTGTCGGTAGCACCAAAGGTGCCATCGTAGGTGAGAAAAGAGATACTCTTTCCTCCCTCCTTGAACTTCTTTAGCTTTTGTGACCTTCGCCATGCAGGAAATGATTTGCGATGTCCTCCCCTCTTGTATTCTCTAGGAGAATAGCCATAACTTTCATCGGAAGAGAAGGAAGGTGAAGAAGAAGGAGAAGAGGGTGACCTCTTCCTAGCCCTTTTCTTCCTTTGTTTCCTCTCTTGCCTTTGAGAGTGATGAGGAGAAGGACTATGGGTTGCTCTTTTCCTCTTGGGAGGAGTAGGCGATCGTCTAGACCGCCTTCTTCGTGGAGCCACATCTTCAGAAGAGCTTAGACTTTCATTGCTTTCTTTCTCTTTGGATTCCTCCTCTCGAATGGGAGAGAGTCTTCTTTTGGGGGTCTCTTCAAGAGGCCTCCTAAGCTCTCTCTCCTCTTGGAGAGGAAGGGAAATTCCATAGGCACGAAGTTGTTGAGTAACTTCGGCTTGCAAGGTAGGGTTGCCCATAGCTTGTTGCAACCTAGTCACAAGATAATTCACAAACATGGGAGCATCATCATTAGCACCTTCATGTGCAAAGTCAAAGCTATCAATGTTCATTCTACTCTCTTGATTATTGTCAGCCATGTTAACAAAATTTTATGTATGTACTTAGTGTATGCTTTGGCAATTCAAAACCTTAGTTGCCACTCCTCTTAGCCTTTGAAAATCGGCTCTTAAGTATCTACACCCACGGCTCAAAGTGGTTAATTATAGAGAGTAGAGGAGTAGGTCTAACATAGCAGAGTTGCCAAGGGTTAGCTCCTTTCGGACTTCTTATGGCTCAATAATGGTAAAGCCATAGGCAAGTCTAAAGAGACTCCATTATTAAGTCCAAAGCTCCCGAGGTGTGCACCATCCCCCACATAGTGGGCTTAACAAAACCGGTATTAGATCCCAGTTCCACTTACTCTATTATAATTAACAACATCAACCATTTATAGGCTACTTAAGGACCTCTCTTCTTAAGCAAGAAAAGAGAAACCAAATGCTCTGATACCAATGTAATGGAATTTTCCTATTCAATTTGAGAATAGCGGAATTTAATGAGAGTACTTTCAAGAGTGCCCCCTCAATGACACCACCGAGTACCATATGAAAAATCACACATCAACTCACAAATAATCCTTGGAACAAAAGAACAGGCAACAGAGGAATCACTTGTACCCACTTTTATTCGACAATGACCATCTCTTTGAGAAGATATGACCAAAGTTTTATGCATAGGACATCTTCTAAAACATATTGTCGGTGTTGATACGCTCACCTCTAGGATGTATGTTGAGGTACCTTGGATGCTCAATTGTGATCCGCTTTCATAAAATACTCCTCTCTACATAGTGTGGACCATGTTTGTAGAATTGAGTGACATTTCTAGAGTGGAAATTTCTTTGTTTGAGCTAACATATTGATTTGTGCATTCCTTCTAATTCAAACTTCATTTTAGATGGCTTCTATATGGGTGTACTTAGGATGAGTTCTATAAGAGACTCTATGTTAAATGAAGTTCAAAATGCTATTGACGTGGCATGTCTACATAAGCTCCTTGAGCTTTAATTGGATTAGTTTGCTCGATTTTTTATTTTCTCGGAAAATCTTGCTCGCTTTTTGGAATTGCCCCCTTGGAAGCCTACCAAGCAGGACTTAAAGCGGGCCAAAACATGGAAAACAAATGGAAAAACTATCCTTCTCCAGACATGGAAGCAGCTAAGTTTGAAGCTTATTAAAATTTGGTAAGAATCACCCAGGAGTTGCTTGAAAAACAAAAACCCAAGCTCGAAAGTATGGCAAAACCTGAGGAGCTTGTGCTAAGAGACAATCAAGAAAAATCCAAAGTGGTGGTAGAACCCCACTTGAAACCAAAAGAGCCAGAACGTATAGTGTCGGACAGCGAAGATGCCTTAGACGGAATTCCATTCGTAGAGGAAGACTGGCCAGGACACTTATGGGAAAAAATCAGAGAGATCAATGATGGGAGCCTAACTCTAAAGTCAACTTCTATAGAGGAAGTTTTGTTAGACAACCTACCTTCTGATATGGACATAGATGTCCAATCCCTGTACAGGGATTGCGGATCTAAAGCTTCAGGAATGTCTAAACCTTTGACCTTGAAAACATTACCTATTACTTGGGAGATAACGAAGATGAATCCATAGTGTGTAAGACCACTCAAGTAAAAGAGTGGAACAAACCCTGGAAGTAGACAATATTCATTCAATCATGTCTACACCCATCCAATGCACTCTTACTTTGGGAGAAGTGTTAAAAATCAAACCATATTTATGGAATGACCTACAAAAAACGCTAGAGAAGGTGGGGATAACGGGGCTCATCGTAAAAAATGTGGAAAGATTGAAACAAGAAATGAATAACAAGGAGATTCGATATGTTCCAATGAGCAAAGTTGGAGAATATTATGAAGGGGAAGAAGGAAACACCACCCTTCCAGTGAAATATAATGACATTGAAACCATGGCAATACTGGATAGTGGAGCAGGCACAGCCATAGCCACAAAAACAATATGGGAATCCTGTGGACAGCCAACCATTAAACAAACTCAAATGAAATTGCAATTGGCTGACGGACATATTGAAAGACCCTAATGATTGTTAGAAAAAGTGATAGTTAATTCCTATGGGATTGAATATCAACACACCTTTGCCATAGTAGACTTTGGGAAGAAATTCAATTACAAAATCATATTGGAAAGACTTTCATGTGACAGGTATAGCTTATCCAAGATTGGGGAAATAATTATCTATACTTGAAGCAAGTGGGATCTATAACAAGGGTTAATCTAAAATATCACACTTATAGAGATGTCATGAAAACGCCCATACAAGAGTGATTCAGTGTCTTCGGCTGAAACTAAGCTTCCCTCTTGGTGGTTAAACAAAGACACTCCTATTTGGATGTGCAGAGCTTCAGAAAATGGAAGTTTAAAAAGATAAGAATGTATTTTAGAAAGGGATTGCACAGACGAAGCCTGTGTTCTTGAACCCTTTCCAGAGCATTTATCTGAGCCATTTGAGTGGACTCAAATTTTAGCCACAATGGATGTATGTGTGAATACTTCTATGCCTACTCAATTTTGCAATGAGGACGGCTACGACATAATTCCCATCCAAATGATTTCAACCGTCAACATTGAAGATGAAATTGAGGAACCAAAGGACTTTATGAAAGCTCAACAAGTCTTTTCAGACCTCTATTACGATGCAACAGATAAGTTAGACGAACACTCAGCTACCTCAGAAGATTTGGGGTTAGAAAAAGAATATGTGAGAGCTAAGATACTCATGAAAGGAGGGGAGAAAAAGTTTTTTTTTACTTTCCTAACCAAAAACCAAGAAGAAAAAAATGGTATAGACGAAAAAGAGACACCAGAAACGCAAAAACAAAACCTATGCCATCAGTCTCCAATAGAACACAATTCCTGATGCAGATAGATGCACATGATTGTGTCAAGGACAAAATCACTGGCAGATATCCTTTAAACAAAAATCCAAAAATGTCAACAACATTGAGAAAAACAAGGAAGGATACTCAAGCAAAAACCAAAAAAACAGGAAAAGAAATCAACCATGACACGAGTAGAGCGGAGAAAAAAGTATCAAGAGTTGAAAAAAACTCTAAAGGAGATATATCCAACCGAAATGGAAACCACAGAAGAGGATGGTAAAGATGTATGAGTGTTTCATCCCATTACAAAAAATATACTCTCCAAGATCAAAAAATCATTGTCAAACAACCTGTTAGAGAACTACGAAAACAAGGCGAGCCCTACGAAGGGTCCGAAAATGCAGAAAAAAAAGATATGGTTAAACCAGCAGAAGAAGTTAGGCCTACCTACATCGCAAATGACCTAAAAGAAGAAGAAGAAGAAGAGCTTTTACTAAGCTTGCTAAAAGAATACCGAGATATCTTCGCTTGGTCATACAAGGATCTCAAGGGTGTTGATCCCAAAATCTGTCAAAATACCATACCCATGAGAGATGCGAAACCAAGTAGACAAAGTCCATACACATATAATGAGACATTTGCCAAGAAGATCAAAGAAGAGATTGAAAAACTAAAGGAAGCCAAATTCATTTATGAAATTGAACACACAGATTGGGTGTCTCCAATTGTGATAGTACCCAAGAAGAATGGAAAATTACAAGTGTGTGTCAACCTCAAGAAAGTGAATGCAGCTACCATTACAGACAACTTTCCTCTTCCAATCACTGAGCACGTGTTAGAACAAGTTGCAGATAAAGAAGCTTACAGCTTCTTAAATGGCTTTTCGGGATACAATCAACTTTTGGTTGGAGGTCACTTTTCTAGTGAGACCACCGCAAGAGCAATCTTGATGGCAGGCATATGGTGGCCAACACTTTTTGCAAATGCCAAAGAATATATTTGAAGATGTGATGCTTGTCAACGAGCAAAAATGCCAACACAAGTAGATAGCATGCCCTTAAGACCAATGATGGGAGCTAGAGATTTCGCAAAATGGGGTATAGATTTTGTTGGGCCAATACAGCCACCTGCTTATAGAACCCAAGCTCAATATATTTTTGTAGCTACGGATTATTTGACAAAGTGGGCCGAAGCAAAATCAACTCAAAAGAATGATGCTAGAACCACCGCCGCATGCTTATATGAGTATGTGTTCACAAGATATGGACCGCCAATAGAAATTTTCAATGATAGGGGAACTCATTTCCTCAATGAGGTAATCGAGTATCTGTTTAATGAATTTATGGTCATCCATAACAAATTAGCTCCCTATTATCCACAAGCAAACGGACAAGCTGAGCATACAAATAAGATTCTTAGCTCGGTGTTAACTAAAGTGGTTAGTTCAGGAACAACAGACTCACAAATGAATCTCCATGCTGCTCTATGGGCTTATCGAGTTTCATTCAAAACAACTTTAAATGCTACACCCTTTAACCTTGTTTATGGTCTTGATGTCATATTGCCAATAGAATTTCTATCGCCGACACTAAGGGTAGCAAAACAACTTTAAATGCTACACCCTTTAACCTTGTTTATGGTCTTGATGTCATATTGCCAATAGAATTTCTATCGCCCACACTAAGGGTAGCAAAGTATCTTGAGTGGACTGGACATGAATTGTCAGAAAGACTTGAAGATTTAGAGAAGCTAGATGAGCAAAGGCTAACTGTGGTAGCTCACATCTATGCACGCCCAAGAAGGAGCTCGGCTTCTGGTGCTCAAAAGGAAAGCTGCTCTCAAGAATCAACAGATACCTATTCCCATCAACACACTGGAAATAGATGACCGACAATGGGAATTGCCGAAAGATGCAGTGTCAACAGATGATGAATGGCTAGATGGAATGGACCTTAGCATCAAAGTACAACTCAACAATCATAGCACAAATGCTTTGGTCGATACAGGAACTAGAGTAAATGCAGTCATTTATTTCACATACAAGCAAGCACCAACTCAGTCATTAACAGCAGAAATAGCGACTATGCAAAGAATGCAACAAGAACCCAACACCAACATTGGGAGTAGTCAACTTGAACGTGATAGTACATGGATGTTCATGTCCTCATCAGTTTGTATGCTTACCAGATGAACACATGAATGAGACAATGATTCTAAGAATTCCATGGTCGGGGACATACAAGGCAGTACCAGATTGGGATACGAATCAGCTCAAGCTATCACTTAAAGGCGGACAACTCATTGTTCCAATTGTAGCAAGCAAGGAGGAATGGAAAAACAATTATCAGCAAAGCAAACCACGAAGTAATCAATCTTCTCCATCCTCTCGACAAGAAAATGCTACAAGTAGCATGCAAGGAGTCAAGCAAATTTGGGTACCGAAAGCACAGCTTAACAACAAACCAATTCAAATCTGGGTGCCCAAAACATCAGAGACAAAACCAAAGATGGTTTCAAGAGTCAAAACACAGAAACGCACTTCTTCGAGAAGGGAACCTAACACGAAATTGATTTGGAAGAAAAAGGAGTACTTACCCTCCCTGCAAACTGCTAAACCAATCAAGCAATGGAGAGTTAAGTCTCAGAAACCTCAACCACACCATTCTGACCAAGACAAATCAAGGCATCAATGGTAAGTAAAAGATCAACAACAGTCAAAAGTGCTACCAACAGC
The DNA here is from genome assembly GCF_014529385.1 of Adiantum capillus-veneris. Taxonomy (NCBI): domain Eukaryota; kingdom Viridiplantae; phylum Streptophyta; class Polypodiopsida; order Polypodiales; family Pteridaceae; genus Adiantum; species Adiantum capillus-veneris. Next base: position 30,423,579 of record NC_140933.1, on the reverse strand, counting down.
TCAGAAAATCAACGTGCTAAAGCATCCTTATGGTACAATCAAGAAAAGAGCACACAAGCTACAAGATTTTCTCTTTGGAAGACAGCAACAACAAGCCTCGACATCAGAAACCCTTGAGTTAATCACTCAAGACCCACCTCTTGCACAGCATAATGGTTTGAACTGCATTGATCTTCAAAGCATGGTAGAGCCAACCAAGGCTATGCATAGACACGATTGTTCAACCCATGCACATAGTCGTCCCGGAGTACGCTATCTAGGAGGGGTGGAAGAGTACTAAGTAATTAAGGGCAATGTTTGAAGAGGGAGGAAAAGATTTTATGTTAATGTGTGATTTTTTTTTCAAAATTACCTAGTAATACCCTTATATCATCAACAAGAAAAATTTAACGCGGATAATATCTCCCCGATGAGTGTAAATAGTGTATATACTATCAAAAAATCATCAAAAAATAGTCATTTTTATTATTTTTCATCATTTTTCTCGATATTGAGACTTAAAAATGGAGAAATCAACGAAAAACAATAAAGCTGTATTTTTCAATGGATTTTCTTAATTATTGGATTTTCATCATTTTTCTCGATATTAAGACTTAAAAATGGAGAAATCCAACAAAAAACAATAAAGCAGTGTTTTTCAATGGATTTTCTTAATTATTGGATTTTCACTTTGCTTTTTTAGCATTTGTTATTTTCTTTTATTTTCTCAATAAACTGGTCAAAAATTAATAATAAATAGCAAAGGAGCTCAGATGGAAAAACTAAAGATATGGTGTTGAGATCAGAAAGACAAGGCAGACAAGCACAAGAAATTTTAATGAAATCGGAAGATGGAAGCGGGAAGCCTAAATTAGGCGGCCATACCTACTTTTGCAGAATTCTTGCAGAATGAGCTACAGGAATCCGATTGGGGAAATTTTTGAGTCTAACATATATTTCACGGCCTAGTAGGACTAACAGCGAAATCTGGGGAAAAATGGTTCGGGAAGTCCAAGTATAATACCCAAGGTAGGCTAAAATCACCTCATTTTCACTTGTTGCCTTTGGAAAGAGAGCTTTTCGACCTCTTTCGCACGTACTTTCGAAAGTCTACAGTTGGTTGTTTTCAACACCGTCTCATAAGAGACATGAACGGTAAGTTCTTTACTCATCAATGATCCATTTTGTATGGCTGGTAGCTAGTCTAAACCCCTAGAAAAAACCCTAGAATCCAAGCAGTGCATGAAGACCTATGACCAAAAATGGACCATAGCGGCTTGTCAGCTCAACTAAATTGGATGAGATTTGGATTGTAGCATACCCCAACATATTAGAACACTTCTATAGAAACAGTGACCATTCGACAAAGGTCGAGGGGGTCCCCAAGTAGAAAAGCTAGGTTTTTGGCTGATGCCAAAATTAGGTTCTGACTCCACAAACAGCTTACCACCAAAGTCTATACACAATGTATATGATTGGTTTTGTGAAATCAATCAAGCAAAGCCCTCGAAAAGCAGAAAATGGCTCGAAGGCTACAAAGCGTCAAATTCGACATACGAGAAACTGACTCCAAATGGGCCAAAATTGGATGAGTTGCTTCACGACTATGTTGCGGACAAGTCCATAGCTTTAAAAGTGACTAACCAACTCAACAGGCAATGTAGTCACAACAATCAGAGATTTTAGAGTCGACGAAGCACAAAGTGATGCCGACAAGACCAAGCTTTACCAAATTCAATTTAGGACTTGTTTTGAGTGTATAGAATGTGTTTAGGTCAAAAATTTTAAGTTTTGCAAGAAGAATGTGACTGCTGTAAATAATCGTGATTATTTACTTTTGTACTATTTTTGCTTGAAACTTGCATCATCACATCATCTATCACTTATACACACCTATACATGCCAAAAATCAAGTATGAGCCAAAATGATCACATATACCTTGGAAAATTGCCAAAAAACGCAAAGAAGTCTTTGCAAGCCAAATTCTAAGTTATGCGCCACATTTCTTGATCCAAATCACCTCATATCACATACACAATGCCTAGAACCAAGCTGTACCAAAAAATGTCCATTTTGGTAGCAAAGTTAATAATCGCAATTATTTACTTTTTGGCCAAAATGGTAGAAATTTGCAATTTTGCCATATACATCCAAAGTACATGATGTGCTAATCCCACTAGCCAAGTTTGAACAGGTTTGGAGCTCAGAATCTCAAAATCTCTTTACGTCAACTGTTTCAAAGACCAAAGGCCTAAATCTGGCACCATTTTCATCCTATGCATCCAAATGAGCCCATATTTCACTCAGGATATCTATTTGGTATATACTTCAAGCCTGTAATCTCAAGTTTGCAAAAAGTTGAAGAAATTACTCAATTGTAAATAATCACGATTATTTACTTTTGTTACAATTTTTTGTTTGGACTTTATAATTTTGTTCCTTACATGTTTTTATGCATCTAAGCATGTTCAAAAATTGATTTGAAGCAAATTGGACTCAAATTGTCAGCGTTTCAGATTGAAAGACATTTCAGAGAAAGTCTGACAAATTTACTAACTTTGACATTGTATTCACTCAAGAGGAGCCATGCAAGCAGCAGAGAAGGCCAAGAAGAAGCTCAACCAAAAAGAAAAGTTGAAAGAGCTACCAACATATCAACTAGACCCCGATTCATTCAAGAATGCAAAAGCGACCTATCTCTCAAAGGAACAGCTTGAAGAGCACAACACCACAGTTTTCACCAGAAGATTCAAGAGCGAAGAGGGACACCGGGTAGAGCTGCCACTTCTACCCAAAGAAGTATATGATGTCGTCGTGAAGCCCTAGACCAAAGATGCCAACAGGAGGCTTGGTCGTAGAGAATTTTACGAACAAGAGCCGTGTGGAGTGAACTTCCAAAAGGCTTACGAGATTTTGTCCACGATCAAAGAAGATGGAACCGTTCAGATCTCAGACCCACAAGGGAACAAGGTTGAAGTAGTGATTACCAAGGAGATAGTGGTAGAATCACTCAGACTTCCGACAAAAGGAATGACAATGAGGGTAAGAGATAGAAAGATGGCAGGTACTTTCACCAAGGAAACCGCCACAACAACATTTGCCAACCTCATCCACAAAAAGGTGGAAGAGCTCGCAAGGTTGTACCATCAGCATTTCCACTTCCTTGCCAAAAGATTGCCAAGGTATACAGCACCAAATCATGTGGTTTCCACGAACTTTACACAAGTTCTCAAATCAACCACCAGGCAACCAATTTACCACGTACAATATGTCTTGTCCACATTGAAAGGAACAAAGAAAGAAGGGAAAATCACTTATCTGGTGCACCAGAGGTTTTGACAAGGATTGCTTACTATGCCATCGGCATGGCCGACAACTTGCCGCCTGCCCCAGATCAGAACACTTGGATAGTGTCAGCACAACCTTCTCCTCGAGCTACAAGATCTTCCAAGAGATCTAACAAGTCTGATGAAGAGTCTACTAAGAGCTCGCCAGACCGGCACGGCAGTGAAAGCTCGGATACGAGGAAAGGAGAGCTTGAATTGAAGAAATGAAGAGAAAAGTCGTGGCAGCACACCCTATGTAAAAGCAAGCTAGATTTGAAAGAGAGAAGCACTCTTATAAACACAGTCACCAAGCACAAGGTAAAGACCCGGCAAAGTGGGTTCCGATTCAGCTTAAAGGACCAAGAACCAAGCATCAGACCAGGAAGCAGGCTAATGATCCCACGGAAGCCCTGGAAAAGATGTATCAAGAAGCAGAAGCCTTGAAGATGAGGGAAGCCCAAGAAGTGGCAAGAAAAGTGAAAAACGTGGAAGAACAACAAAAGCAAGCAGAGGAAGCAACCGAACAAGGAGAAGCACAACACGATTAGGTTGATGTGTCTCCTCGTCCTTCTTCACCCGTTTCTAAACAGCATGATCACCCCATGCCGAGCCCACCACCTTCACCAACAAAGAAATCCAAAGGACCTGAACGTACCAAGGAGGCAAAGCCTGAACAAAAAGAGAACGACAAAGAGCTAAAAAGGGCAGTCAGTCTTGCACCATCAGAGGAAAATAAGAAGTTTGAGCAACCCAGAGAACAGGAGGCCGAGGAAACACCCTCTACCTCAACATAGCAAAAGAAGGCCGAGGCATCCACAAAGCCTCAGGATGACAAAAGAGAAGAGGATCAGCCACAGCCACAAGGGCAACAGCAAACAACCACCATGATGCCGCCAAAGGACACACAAGAAGCTGTAGAAACATCAAGTCAGCTGCTGTTGGTGATAGCCGACTTTCGGAAAATCAAAGAAAAAAGAAAAAAAACCTCATTTCACCCCCCCCCCCCCCCCCCCCCCCCCCTCCCCCCACTCTCAGTACCCCCCCACCGTAACTCATTTTTCCCCTCCCGCCCTACAGGCATCAGATAGAACCCTCGCACTCTCTCCTCCCCATTTTCCTTGCATACCCTCTTCCCTAATATTCCCCCCCAACCCCTCTCTCGTGCTCCCTCGGTGTGAGCCGCATGAGCCCCCCCCCCCCCCCCCCCCCCCCCCCCCTCACTCTTACACTCACCCCCCCTCTCCCATTACCCTCTACCCTATCCTCGCCTCCCCCCCCCCCCCCCTCCCCCTCTTCGGCCTGCCAATATTCCCTCCCCGCGACCCCTCCTCCCTCTTCCCCACCCGCTTGCCTCACCCTCCTTCCCCATTCCCCCCCCCCCCCCCCCCCCCCCCCCCCCCCCCCCCAGCCCGTGGATATATTCCCTCCCCCCCATTGACTTAGTTTTCCTTCGTCCTTAAGCCCATGCAAGACAACACCACCCTCCCCCTCTCCCTCTCACCCACACAAACCCATGCCCTGTAGAGTGCGTAGGTGATGGAGAAGGTAGGAAAGAAGACTACACACACACACCAACACACATCGAGACACACACACACAATCGTTACCCTGCAGCAGCCATTCAACGAGTTGCTCTTCTCTTCTTCTTCTTTTGAACTATTATCCAAAGTATATTTACAACATAGTATAGTCAATGTCCAGCCGCCCATAGCACAATGGGCATATTCTTTAACATCATATTCTTTAACACTCCCCCTCAAGCTCAGAGTGAGCTTGCATATGATGGATTCCCAATGCTTCACGAAAGTAGCAAAACTTCTCCTTTCCAAGAGTTTTTGTGAATATATCCGCAACTTGATCATTTGTCTTCACATACACCAACTCAATCTCATTTGCCAAAACGTTTTCTCTAATGAAGTGAAAATGTACCTCAATGTGTTTAGTGCGAGCATGGTAGACTGGATTCTTTGCCAACATGATGCTGCTAATATTGTCACAATATATAATGACACTATCAAGATAGTCAAAACCAAAGTCTACCATAAGTACTCTCAACCATGACTCTTCACATGCTGCCAAAGCTGTTCCACGATATTCAGCTTCTGTACTTGATAATGCTACAGTTGATTTCTTCTTGCTACTCCAACTTATCATACCATTGCCAATGGAAAATGCATAACCACTTGTAGATCTTCTATCCATAAAATCTACTGCCCAATCTGCATCTGTGTAACCATAAAGACAAAGCTTCCCATTCTTTTCATAAAACATTCCATAACTGACAGTGGCTTTCACATATCTCATAATCCGTCTCACTGCATCAAGATGACTTTTACATGGATTTTGCATGAATTAACTCACAACACCCACTGCATAACTCAAATCTGGCCTTGTTATTGTCAAGTAAATAAGGCTTCCAACCATCTTGTGATACATAGTGACATCCTCAATGTAATGTCCATCATCAAACAACTTCACATTTTGATCAAGAGGTGTATCAACCGGTTTGCACGCTGTCATTCCATACTTCTCAAGCATATCCAACACGTATTGTCTTTGTATCATCCAAATTCCTGATAAAGTATTGACAATTTCAATTCCCAAGAAATATCTCAACTCACCAAGGTCCTTCATGTTGAATTCTCTCAACAAACTCTTCTTGACATGCAAAATTTGCTCAGCATGACTTCCAGTGAGAATCAAGTGATCAACATAGATAACAATAACGACGATCTCTCCATCAACATGCTTCAAAAATAATGAGTGATCAGCAGTAGATTGTTTAAATCCAATCTTCTTCAAGAATCTAGTTATCTTTTCACACCAAGATCTAGATGCTTGCTTCAAACCATACAATGCTTTCTTCAACTTACACACATAATATGGAAACTCTGGATGTTGATAACCCTCTGGCTGTATCATATAAACTTCTTCTTCCAAGTCACCATTCAAGAATGCATTATCCACATCCATTTGCCGTAACTTCCAACCGAACATACTTGCCATTGCTATCACCAATATGACTGTTGTCATCTTTGCAACTGGACTAAATGTCTCATCATAATCAAGACCTTTTGTTTGTGCATAACCTTTAGCAACAAGCCTCGCTTTGTATCTTTCCACACTACCATCTGACTTGCACTTGAATTTGTATACCCATTTTGAACCAATTGCTTTCTTTCCACTTGGCAAGCGAACCAAATCCCAAGTGTCATTCTTTACAAGAGCATCCATCTCATCATCCATAGCTGACTCCCATTCTGATTTTCCAATTGCCTCTTGAAAACATGTAGGCTCTTTATGTTGCACACGTGAAACCATGTATGCATAATGTGTACGCATGTAACCATTGTATGTCAATCTATCAACTGGATAACGCACCCTCTCTGAACTTCTCAATTGTGGTGCACTCTTCTCTTCAACTCTTGCATATGGGGGTACATATTTCTCAATATGCTTACTGCCAGGTGTCCTCAAATGTGGTAAATCATGATCTTCATTGAGGCTTTCATCTCCAGAACTCTCTTCAACCATTTTCTTCTTGCCTTTCTCGTCTTGCTTCTTATCTTGCAAACGACCGCTCCATGGGTTGACACTTCCTGTACTCTCCTCTGCCATATGTGGTCCCAAAATAGTTCTTGTTGATGGTCCTAGCTTATCAACAACATGATGCACATTCTCTTGCTCTTCATACTCATCTTCTACCATCACTGGCTTTGGTTTATACCATGGTTCATGCTCACAAAATCTGACATCTCTACTGACATAAACTTTTCTTGTCGTAGGATCATAGCACTTGTAACCTTTCTTTTCAACTGGGTAGCCCAAGAATATACACTTGACTACCTTTGGCTCCATCTTCTTTCTTGCTTCATTTGGCACATGAACATAGCAAACACATACAAAAACTCTCATGTAGGAAACTGTTGGCTTGATCCCATAAAGTCCCTCATAAGGTGAAATTTCATGAATAGCAGCTGTTGGTGTTCGATTCATAATGTGTACTGCTGTATGAACTGCTTCAGCCCAATATGTTAATGGCATATTCATCTCATTCATCATGGCTCTTGAAATCTCTGCTATGACTCTATTCTTTCTCTCAGCAACTCCATTTTGTTGTGGTGTGTATCTGCAAGTAATCTTTCTTCTTATGCCTTGTTCATGTAAGTAATCATCAAAACTGTGTGACATGTACTCTCCTTCTCCATCTGTATGTAGGCATTTAATTTGACAACCATTCTCTTTCTCAACCATAACTTTGAACTCCAAAAATACCTCAAATGCCTCTGACTTTGCCTTTAGAAAGTAAACCTTCATTCTGCTGTAATCATCCGTAAATGTGATAAAATATCGACAACCATTTGGTGTAGCATGATCACAAGGTCCCCAAATATCTGAATGAACAATTTCCAAATGACTTTGGCTAATTCTCCCCCTCTTTGGAAATGGTAAACGAGATTGCTTTCCAAATTGACAAGCTTCACAAACATGATCAAAATTCAATCTGCCAAACTTTGGTAATCCACGTACAATTTGATTTGATTGCATATGCTTTAATCTTCTAAAATTGACATGACCAATCCTCTTATGCCATAAATTTGCCCAATCATCTTGAGTGAATGATTTTTTTTGCATAAATACCACTGTGTAAACATGGATCTCCAGCTTCCAATGAGAACAAGCGACCTTTGTTTCTTCCACGTGCCAATATCTTGCCTGGTCTGCCGTTGTGAAACTCCTCTATGAAGCAGCCATAACGATTAAAACGGACTTGCAACCCTTGATCTGTCATCTGTCCAACTGATGCTAAATTCTTTGTGATTGAAGGCACATATAGAACATCTCCCAATGTGTTGTATATCCCGCCTTTTTCTAGCAATGGAACTGAACCAACATGTGTAATCCGATGCATAGTATCATCACCTGTAGCGACAAACTCATCCTCTTCTAACTTCTCTTTTCTGTCAAACCATTCACCATGATATGTCATATGATTTGTGGCACCACTATCTAAATACCAATCATCTGTATGATGTGGCTCCACCATGCTTCCAACAACATGCTCCATAGAAAATAAATGTCCACTCGACCTATTGTCATATATATTTTGATCATGAGGATTGTATCCAACAAAGTTTCCTCCATGTATGCCATAACCTCGGCCTCTTCCACCACGATCACGATTTTGATTTAGCCCTGTGTAACATTCTCTTTCAAAGTGACCATAAATGCCACATCTGTTACAATATCCATCTCTTTGAGGATGTACAAATCGTCCACCTCCACGTCCACGAGTTCGGGCTCTCCCCCTGCCTCTTTGGCTATAATCATTGTAACTTTAACTTTGTTGGTTTTGCCATTGACCTCTTCCAACATTGTTTCCACGACCATAGTTTCCTCTTCCACCTCTATTGTTTCCACGACCTCTAGAGTAAAAAACGTGATCTCTGGAATTGTTATTTGATGTAGAAGGACCTGACTTGCCTAACTTCACCTCTTCTTGCAAACAAAGGTTTACTAACTCTTCAAAATCAGGCATGTGTCCTCGAACAGATATAGGTGTATCCAATGACTTGTATTCCGGTCCCAAACCATTCAATGTCACTGAAACTAAGTCATCATCTGGAACTTCAACATTAATGCTCGCAGGATCTTCTTGTATTTGCTTTATCTCTGTCACATAATCTGATATGGATCTATTTCCTCGCCATACACAATGTAACCTTTGCTTCAAGTGAACTTTTTGTGGTTCTGTATTGGAGTTGTTCATTCTTGCTAGTATCTCCCATGCTTCCTTTGGAGATTGAGCCTTCTTCACATGTGGTATAAAGAAGTCACTAATGCATAGTGAAATCCAATGCATCACTTTCCTTGAATTCTCAATTCACTTCTTGTAAGCTTCTACTCCTGCTTTCCATGTTTTATGTGCTTCAACATTCTCTCTATTTGGTTCCAAACCAACCTCGGGACACTCTTGTTCACCTGTAATATAATCCCATAAACCTTTGCCCATGATAAAGTTCTCCATCCTGTAAGACCATATGCTGTAGTTCTCTCTGGTCAGCTTCTCTCCAACAATCTGTGTGACTTGAGTTGAACTTTCTGCCATCTTCACTCTCTCAATTTCTTTCAAAGGATTTTGACAAAATTTTGGCAGAGTTTCATTTGTATTTGGACAATATCTCAAGTGAAAATCTTAACCAAAGTGCTCATAAACACTGACAGAAAATCTCTCAATGCCAAGAGAGAATCCACTGACTCACTTTGCCATAGACTGACTCAGTACTATGCATAAATACTCTAAAACAATGTCCACATGGACTTGTATGCAAATGCAATCCATACGCTGTCGTGTACCACATATCCATACATCCACCTTCTTCCCATAGTCGTAAACGACATATGAGGTCTTTCGCGGGGCTAGTCGGGGGTTCGCTCTAGTACCTAATCCACCTTGCCAAGGTACCAAAGCTCCCAAGGCAAGGCTTCAAAAAACCTCACTCGACCCTCACAAAGGCTGCAGTTTTCCAAAATACATTGACCGCATATCCATACATAACCACAAAGTACTCAATCTGACAATATAATCGCCTCAACTTCTTCCCACAACCTTTCTTACATAGGCGACTGTCCATAACGAACCCACAACAACCAAACATAATCTTCGATAACACAATATCATGATGCAAAAGCTCTATGTCGCTCTCCAAAACCTGTGTAAATGCTGAATTCTTCACCTGTAACCTGTAAATCTACTGCCGAGTGCAAAACTGGACATCTCCTATGCTTGTGTGAGCTGGCTGTTTGCTGTAGAAAATTGCAGATTTTGGCAAATCTGAGTATGCCAATGCGTCCAGAACGCCCAAAAACATAAAAATAGACTCCTGGATCACTGTATTCCGAGTTCGGGTGAGAGAGTTATGACCAAAAAACCTCTCTTTTTTGCTGTTTTCTAGAGCTGCGGAAACCTGTGTATTGACTGTAGCTCCTTAAACTGAGCTCTGATACCACTTTGTAGAGTGCGCAGGTGATGGAGAAGGTAGGAAAGAAGACTACACACACACACCAACACACATCGAGACACACACACACAATCGTTACCCTGCAGCAGCCATTCAACGAGCTGCTCTTCTCTTCTTCTTCTTTTGAACTATTATCCAAAGTATATTTACAACATAGTATAGTCAGTGTCCAGCCGCCCATAGCACAATGGGCATATTCTTTAACATCATATTCTTTAACATCATATTCTTTAACATGCCCCGCCATACCCCCTCTTCCCCTCACTCTCCCTCACACACTCTCTCTACCTCTTATCCCCTCACCCCTCTCCCCTCCCCCTCTCCCTCACTCTCTCTCTCACGGCACACTAGCGCGCAAGTCTCTCTCCCTCCATCCGGATGCCGCCAGCGCGCAAGTCTCTCTCTCTCTCATGCGCTGCAGCACACACACTCACACACCCACACCCTCACGCGCAGTGCGCAGCCCAAGCACACACACACACACACACGTGCCTTGCGGCAGCAAAAAACACACACACACACCCCAATCCTACCCCCTCCTCTCCTTCCGCCATGGGCAGCAGTCCGCCATCCGCCACTGAAGAAAAAGAAAAAATATATATATAATTATATTATATATATATATACATTATATAACTCCCCCCCCCCTTCCCGTGTTCCCACGCACGCATGCGCACACACATATACATATACGCACTCACCCGCAAATACACATATATGCTCCCACACTCACATACATACATACACACACGCATAAACGTCTACGACATCGACAAACGAAAGAAGAAGGATCCAAAGCACGCGCCGCCAACGACAAAAACAGAAAATGCGTCGAAGGCATGCCCCAGCCGACTCCGAAAAGAAGTACGCTCGACACCAACGAACCGGTAGCTCACCATTCGCCGGCAACACGCAACGTCGACGCCATCCCAGTAATTTTAGGTTATTTTACCATTATCTTCAGTTTTTATCCAAGACATTGTAAATTTCCCTTTTGTAAATATCCTCTCTCTAAGTGATGGTGACAAAGGCCCACCTAGAGATTCCCATCTTTTAATAACCTTCCCCAAAACAAAGCAAGGGTCAACCATACCGGGCCCACCACTTGCTTTGTCTCCCCAATTAAGATTACCCTAACCACATTGGGATTACTATAATCCAAGCAGCCAACACCTATAAATTGGCACTGAGAGGTCACTATCGGGGGGGGGCAACTTATGTGGAACCAAGCATTGGGTAGAGTGTAGTAGGAGGGATTGACACCATCACCATCACGGGGAGGGGGTCTTGTGTGTTGGGTTTGCCTTGGAATTGCACCATGCGAAGGGAACCACACACATCTCTCGACTCCAATGGTCGATGCACACACGCATGCACACTCTTGGCAATGAGTATTCACAGTCATTGAGTCGCCCTAGAGAACGCACCAAGTAGGTTGCACCATCTCCTCCCCCTACCTCTCTACCACCACGGCATGCCACCTTAAAAATATTACAGAAATAATTCACCCTCACACCCCCGAGGTTGTTTTCATCAATTGCGAGTGTTCTCTCTCTCTCTCTCTCTCTCTCTCTCTCTCTCTCTCTCTCTCTCTCTCTCTATTCCTCTCTCTCTGTGTGTAGGCTTGCGGTGTTCATATCATCGTGGGCTTTGCGTCCTAGCCGCTCAAAGCTAGGTGGTGCCCCCTGTTTGCTTTACCGTGGCAGGCTCGAGGCGAGCCATTCGGCCCTCGGCGTTTTAGAGGCCGTCGAGGTTCGGGGTCCGCTTTGCGTCTGTCATTTGGTGTCCCCACTGAGGAGGGCTTTTCTAAGACCCCTTCACTTTACAATGTTGAAAGTGACACCCACTATCAATCATGGACGAGTGGCTAAAGGAATTTTCTAACTGGAGGACGGAAGAAGAAGAGACGAAGGAGGCCGTAGCCGCCTTCATTGAGGTGCTACTACCAGGCTGCAGTGTCATCAACATTCAAGAGGTAAATTCTCCATCTCGTATCGTTCGTTCTAACTATAAATCGAAAGCATCAGGTGGCAGATTGGTGAGGTGCCATCACTGTTGTCAACCAAGGCACATGGTCAATGAGTGCCAGCAACGGAGGCAGCGGAAGGGCTGAAGTCTTCTACATTGACATTCATCGCAAGAAGGTCATTCACATCAAGGAAGGAAAGCACACGGTGAGGCCTCTTTTCCCTAAAGAAACAGCAGTCAAAGATAAAACCCCAAAGTGGCCTAAAGGGGCTGCTCGAGCCAAGGGCAAGGAGAAGATAGGCTAGCCTGGAAACACATGACCCTGAAGGGAGAAGCATCTGGCCAAGCAAGTGCTTCAAGCTCAGAGAGCCGGGTTGTACCCACTTTGTCAAAGAAGAAGGCACCCGAAGGAAAGCGGCGGAAGGTCGCCTACCGATTTGCACGATGCATGCGAGTGCTACCAATCCACTTCGACAATCTAGAAGAAGAAGTGGTGAGAAGATTCCCATGTCCTAGAGAGGAGTGGTTCGGCTACTACTCTCGCTATTTTGGGAAGCGAGTGGAGGACCTTCCTCCCCTCCCGATACAACTTATCCTGAAGAAGCTCTCTACCACGGGAGAGACCCAGTGGGCTGGAGATGAGTTGCAGCTGAATGGAGTAGAATTCATGCAACACGCTGTGAGCGGGATGAAAACACACACAGCACCTCTATAACAACCCGACACACACTCTTGGAATCATACACACACACACTATGGGGCACCACTCGGCTTACACAACACACCTGGCCGAGACAGGGAACACACCTCTGGAGTGAGAGGAGAGAGACTATCCACTTGCCCACTCCACACAGACACACACACACACACACCCAAAAAACTCAGCTGAAAAGAGGAGAATTTTTGATGTTTAGATACAATTGAGCTTGGGCCAACACCAATGGGGGAAATAGCTCACACAATATGGGTTAAATAAGCCAGATACAATCACAAACTAGAGCAGAAACTTCACTCATAGGAGAAACTTACACAGAAAAACAGCAAGAAAAGAGTGAGGAATTTGGCAAAATGGACAGCACCATCGCGTCCGGAACGGCACAAAACCACAGTCTACAATGTCAAAGTGCTCAAATCCGACCTCGGATGAGCAGTTTACAGCCAAAACAGGCTCCAAAAACCCCAAAAACACAGTTGCAACTGTTCCTCCTCTCTTCTCCACGTTTTTTCTGGTCTTCTCTCAGTTTTTTTAGTTCCCACACTTATCTTTATTAGTTGGGCACCCTTGGCCTTTTAGATGACCTCAAACGGATCCCGAACGGGCCAAAAACTGACCTCGCAGTGCATAGTTGTCACCTTTTTGCATCATCCGCACACCTGGCACTCATTTCTTTTCAATAATGTGTCTCGCAACCACGTGAAGTGGCCCCAAAAAGTGTTCCTAATGATGACCTTTCTGCATAACTCTCACAAGAAAACACCCACGTTGTGTCCGTCCTCATCCGCGTGCAAATATTGACCCCGTTCGCCCTCCTGACGCCACTAGATGCCATCTGACGCACCTGCTTAGCTCATGTCGTTGGCCCGCGGATAGCTTCCTCGAGAATTTTTACGCGCTATAAACTCCTCATTATTGTAGAAAAAACATACTGGTACTGGTGATAGTGAAAATCGATGCACTATGTACATGTTGTCCTACCTGTACACATGTGGACCCCACGTAACCACCTGGCTCTGGAAAATGGGCAATTCTTTATTTGATGCACCATGCATGTGTATGTACATATGCTCAATCCCTTGCTCCAAAAAACTCCTGACATAGCCGATTACGGAAATTACCTACAATTGCTGTTAGCCAAGAGACTGGGAGTGCTTAGACGCGTCGCCATCACCTCGTACGTGCTAAGCAACGAGTAGAACCCATGAAAGGTGACGACCTCTTGTGGATGTGCCGACTCATCAACACTGGCATGGTAAGAGTGTAAGTAGGTATTTCACCCTTTGTGCATAATGGAAAATGGGCCGACGGCATTCCCGTTCAGATTCCTGTAGCATATGCATGTGAACATCTATATGGATAGGAAAGTCTTCTACCAACAGAAGATCGTCTACCTATTTGGTGCGGCAGTACTAGGAGAAATCCTCAATTCCCCAAACCCTATCATTCTTCCCATACTTGATTACCATCATTCCTTTAATGTCTCTATTTTTATCCTGTTTTAACCTATCCATTCGCCCCTGTAAGAAACCGCTATGAGCAGTTGCTGTTGATTTTTTTTTTTTTAAAGGGTTTGTAATTTCCCGAGTCACCACCATGGCAAGTGTTTCTTTCCCCACGTTCTGTGGAAAGAAGAGTGAGGATCTCACCACTGATTTTTTGGACGATTTTGACATTGCTTGTGTCGTCTCCAACAAAGATGACGACGCTTCACGACTCAGAATTTTTCCTCTACTGATGAAAGTAGAGGCCAAGTCCTGGTACAATGCATTGCCCCAGGCTACCAAGAAGGCATGGAATGTGTTAAGGGCTGATTTTGTAAAGAGGTTTGGTGGAGGCACAACCTCGGAGAAGCTATGGCAGCTATTGACAGAATTAAAGCAGGTAGGCCTTCTGGAGTACGCCACCTATGAATCAAAGTTTGTGGACCTATGGGAGAGATGGGTTGCCACACTGGAGGAAGGCGAAGGAGCGCCTAATTTCTTGAAGAAGGACCGTTTCATTGCTGGTCTATGGTCGCCGCTTAGAGAGAAGGTGAAGGGAAGGTTTCCTGCAACATATGAGTTGGCAGTCGAAGTAGCCCACCTTAAAGACAAGAAGCTGCGCATGCAAGCAAGAGTAAACGGGTCAGAGGAAACAAGCTCGGCCCGACCAACCCCAATGGCTGCAACAACCAACCATAGAGTCCAACCACAGGAGGCAGCAGAGGAACAGCAAGACCTGCTGAGTCGCATCACCACCCAACTAGAGAGTTTATATGTGCATCTGGTGCAGCAAGGGCATGCATCTGGCAGAAATCCAGAACAAGGAAGAGGACAACGAAGGCAGAACCCAGAATACCATTGTTACAACTGCGGGGAAGACGGCCATGGAATGTACTACTACCCACACCCAAGAAGGCAGAATTTCAATAGAGGAGGGAGACAGAACCATATCTCTCCGCCAAGAGTAAGACCACCACCAAGACAGCCAAGACCAATCCCAGCAATCCAAATCCTACGACCACCTATACAACAACAACCACCACCCCAACCTCTCATTCCGTCACTACCCCCACCACCTGCGGTGAACCAAGCGGTGAGTGTCATTGGCTTAGAGGCTAAAGGGAAGGCGAAGGTAGAAGATTCAGCTCGAGAGAAGCACAAAGGAAAAGCGAAGGTAGAAGAAGTGGATGCTATGGGAGTGAAACGTGCAAGGCACGAGGAGGCATCTCAAAAGGAAGAGAAGATGAAAGGGAAAGCCGAGTCTAGCAAGCAAGCAGCTAAACCGCGGCGGAAGATATACATCGTGGACTTCTCACTAGGTGAGGAAGCACAACCCTATGACTTAGTTCAGGATGTGTTAATGCAGGGCCCGAAGATAACTTGGCCCCAATTACTCCACCTTGCACCCAGAATGAGGAGGCAATGGAAGAAAATGGTAAGTACCAAGAAATCAAAACCACGGATAGTTGGGGCTATCTCTGGGAGGGATCTCGATGACATCTTGCCAACCATGGACGCTCACATCAAAGGGCAGCGGATTTCAAACGTCTACATAGATGGTGGCGCACAAATATGCGTCATGAGTGAAAAGATGATGCACCATCTAGGTCTAGAGGTAAGTAGGCCGGCACCCTGCCGAGCCAAGATGACAAACAATGTAAGAGTAAAATGCGTGGGCATTGTAAATGCGGTCAAAGTAAAAGCATTCAATACGGAAGTGGAGGTAGACATCTTCGTCATGCCACACAAAGGGGAGGGCTACCCCATCATTCTTGGAAGGCCTTGGCTTATGGCCATGGAAGCAAAACAAGACTGGAGCAGCGGGATGATCCAAATGAAGGCTGCTAAAGGGAAGTCCATATTCTACGACACGAGGACTAGAAAGCAGCGCAATATGATCTTGGAGGCTTCAGAAGACGAGTCCACCAGTGAATCCTCGTCTACCTCAGGAGAAGACACAACCACCACCGATGGGAGTGACAGTAGAATCGAAGTAATGGGAGTCATTCTTAAAGACCCAAACAGATTAACACAATCTGAAGCAACCTCAGCAAACGAAGAGGGACCATCAGGTAAGCAGTCATTGGAGGATGCAGGTAAGCTACAAAAAATGCTCTCAAATGAGTTAACCAATGAAGAGAGGAAGGAGTATGTCTCCATGTTAGGCAACTTCACTACTTTGTTCATTGATGGCTATGATAAGATCACAGGGATTACATTAGTGCAGCACCACATAAAGCTCAAGGAAGGCAGTAAACACGTAGTATAGAAGCTCAGAAGACTTGGAGTAATTCAACAAGAGGCATTGCTTAAAGAAGTAAGGAATTTGCTACAAGCAGGTTTCATCTACCCTGTCGAAGACTCAGAATGGGTCTCCCCAGTAGTAGTCACACCAAAAAAAAAAGGTAAATGGAAAGTCTGTGTGGATTATAAACCTCTCGATGCAACCACGAAGAGGGACCATTTTCCCCTCCCATTCCAGGATGAAATACTCAATGAAGTGGTAGGTCACGAACGCTACACAGTATGCGATGGCTACTCAGGATACTTCTAGATTAGCATTGCGGAGGAGGATCAGAAGAAGACAACCTTCATCACACCTTGGGGATGTTTTGCCTACAGAGTGATGCCGTTTGGCCTCACCAACGCCCCAGTCACATTTCAACTCTATGTGACCTTTGTTTTCCAACCTTACTTTGGAACATCAATACGGGTTTTCATAGATGATTTTTGCATCTATAGCTCACGAGCCCTTCATCTAAGCAAAGTCTATGATGGCTTAACCAGGCTACAAACCCTGGGTGGACAACTCAACGTGGACAAGTGTCACATTGGTGAGAGCAAGGTCACTCTCCTTGGTCATGTAATTTCAGCAAAAGGGATCGAGGCTGACCCCAGTAAAATTCAGGCTCTGATATCATTATCATCTCCCACCACCGCCAAGCAGTTGGTGTCTTTCCTTCGAAGGTAAGATATTTAAGTAGGTTCATTCACCTGCTATCTCAAGTAGTCCTTCCCCTACAACAACTCACCCAAAGGGATGTTTTCTCATGGAGTGAAGAGAATGAGCAGCAGTTTACTGAGATAAAGCAAGTCCTATCTAAGCTCCCCACTATTTCACCTCCTAAGTGGGACGAGCCATTCTATGTGAACCCTAGTGTGGGAAATGATGCTCTAGGAGCAGTGCTAATGCAAAAGGATCCCAAAACTTCTTTCATGCGCCCTATTTACTTCTCTAGTCGAGTCATGACCCCATCAAAAAAGGGAATCACCGAAGTAGAACACATGGTTCTGGCACTAATGTTTGCTACCACGAAATTCCGCTCCTATCTCTTGCCTAGACCATTTGTAATCCTGACAATGGAAGAAGTTTTCCCTTATGTAATGAGACACATGGATGTCTCATCTAGGATCTCAAAGTGGTTAATTAGACTACAAGAGTTTGATTACACCATGCAAGTAGAAAACTCCACCAGGGCTAGTCTAGCAGGAATTCTCACTCATCGCCACTACGAGAAGAAGCTGAAGGTCAACACGGAAGCAAAGGAAGGAACACCAGATAAAGAGAGCCCTAAGCTAGAGAGAGCTCACTCTCTTTTCTTTGACGGAGCATACAAGAGAACAATGGATCAGTCTGCAGCAGGCATGGTCATTTTCAATGAACAGCAAGAAAGAGTATTCTCCATGGGGTAGTTATTACACTCCCACTCTAACAATGAGGCAGAATATGCAGCCCTAATCCTTGGGCTGGAACAATGTATTTCAAAAAAAATTCAGCGCTTGAATGTGTTCGGCGACGCTTTGCTTTTGATAAGGCAGATAAATGGCACCTGGGAGTGCAAGAATCAGGTTTTACTTGGTCAACTTCGCCAATTTAAGGACCTTCTGAAGAAGTTTGAAGCAGTAAAACTCTTCCATATTCCCATAGCAGAAAATCAAGAGGCAGATGCACTAGCTAAAGAAAGAATACAAGATGTTTCCATAGGAGCAATCAAATTAAAGCTACCCCTCTTCCAAGGCAGTGACGCTATGCCTGATATCATCAGCTTCCTGAATACAAGAGAATGTCCAACAGGACACACCAAAGGCCAAAAAAAATGGCTGGTAAGGAAGGCTACTAGGTACCGCCTTATAGACGACCACTTGTATTGTAAGGGCAAAGATCAAATTCTCAGGCGGGTGCCAACCTCCAGTGAAATCACCGAGGTAATCTCAAGGTGCCACGACGGCGTCTGCGGTGGTCATTTTGCTCTAGATATCACCAGTAGGAAGATTCTACAAGAAGGATACTTTTGGCCTAGTTTGAACAGAGATGTACACCATTGGTGTAAAACATGTAAGGCTTGTCAAGTGGCCAGTGATCGCACGCTAACCTACGAGCCACAAACCCCTATCATTTCATATGGTCCGTTTGAGAAATGGGGAATAGATGCAATTGGTCCCTTGCCAAGGGCCCAATTAGGTAAGCTATACATCATAGTGGGGATAGACTACATGACGCGATGGGCAGAAGCAATGGCCACCACCCGCATTACAGCCGAAGAGGTGGCAAAGTTCATTTTTGAGCATATCGTTTGTCGTTTTGGCACTCCTCTTGAGATAATATCAGATAGAGGACCATGATTCAGAGGTGATGTGGTAGGAGAACTGATGAAGAAGTTAGGCATCACACGTCGGCATTCCACCCCATACTATCCACAATGCAATGGTTTGGTAGAGAAGGTAAATGGAATGATTTGCAAGATCATCACAAAACAGGTGAACAACCATACAGGAGATTGGGATAAACATCTCATGGCAGCTCTTTGGGCCTACAGAACAACGTTCCGAACATCACTAGGTTTCACCCCTTTCCATCTAGTTTATGGGAAGGAGGCAATTCTACCCATTGAGGTACAAATAGCCAGCTTACGAGTCTTGGCCAACCAGACCCACCGTCCAATCGTAAACCTTAGAAACCACATCTTGGATCTAGAGAGACTACAACTGGATAGGGAAGAAGCAATCAATCACTATGCAGCACAGGCAGAACGACGCCGACTCACTTTCAATCAAGGGCTTAAAGAGAAAGGACTGGAAAAAGGCATGTTAGTGCTACGATACGACAACAGATTCGATACCAGGAAGGATAAGAAATTTCAACCCAGATGGGAAGGACCATTCATCATCAAGAAACGCTATGACAACGGCAACTATAAGCTCATGGAGGCAGATGGGAGAATTCACAAGACTAGAGTCAATGGATGGAGACTGAAGAGGTACTTTCTTAGGTTTGACCCAGAATTCATGCTAAACATTCCAGAAGAGGGAGAACCCTCTAACTCTACAGCTGAAGAAACTGAAGAAGGGCTAGAAGCATGAATGCCTCTAGCCAAAAGAGAGAGGGCTAATGATAGCTGACTTTCGAAAAATCAAAGAAAAAAGAAAAAAAAACTCATTTCACCCCCCCCCCCCCCCCCACTCTCAGTACCCCGCCACCGTAACTCATTTTTCCCCTCCCGCCCTACAGGCATCAGATAAAACCCTCGCACTCTCTCCCCCGCATTTTCCTTACATACCCCCTTCCCTAATATTCCCCCCCCGATTTACCCTCCCCGGCCAGGCAGAAATTCATTCCCCCCCCAACCCCTCTCTCGTGCTCCCTCGGTGTGAGCCGCATGAGACCCCCCCCCCCCCCCTCTTCGGCCCGCCAATATTCCCTCCCCCCGACCCCTCCTCCCTCTTCCCCACCCGCTCGCCTCACCCTCCTTCGGCTCATTCCCCCCCCGGCCCGCAGATATATTCCCTCCCCCCCCATTGACTTAGTTTTCCTTCATCCTTAAGCCCATGCAAGACAACACCACCCTCCCCCTCTCCCTCTCACCCACACAAACCCATGCCCCTCCATACCCCCTCTTCCCCTCACTCTCCCTCACACACTCTCTCTACCTCTTATCCCCTCACCCCTCTCCCCTCCCTCTCTCCCTCACTCTCCCTCTCACGGCACGCAAGCGCGCAAGTCTCTCTCCCTCCATCCGGATGCCGCCAGCGCGCAAGTCTCTCTCTCTCTCATGCACTGCAGCACACACACTCACACACCCACACCCTCACGCGCAGTCCACAGCCCAAGCACGCACACACGCGCGCCTTGCGGCAGCAGAAAACACACACATACACAGACACACTCACCCACACACACACACCCCAATCCTACCCCCTCCTCTCCTTCCGCCATGCACAACAGTCCGCCATCCGCCACAGAAAAAAAAAGAAAAAAATATATAAAATTATATTATATATATATATACATTATATAACTCCCCTCCCTTCCCGTGTTCCCACGCACGCATGCGCACATACATATACATATACGCACTCACCCGCAATACACATATATGCTCCCACACTCACATACATACATACACACACGCATAAACGTCTAAGACATCGACAAACGAAAGAAGAAGGATCCAAAGCACGCGTCGCCAATGACAAAAACAGAAAATGCGCCGAAGGCATGCCCCGGCCAACTTCGAAAAGAAGTACGCTCGACACCAACGTACCGGCAGCTCACCATTCGTCGGCAACACGCAACCTCGACGCCATCCCAGTAATTTTAGGTTATTTTACCATTATCTTCAGTTTTCATCCAAGCCATTGTAAATTTCCCTTTTGTAAATATCCTCTCTCTAGGTGATGGTGACAAAGGCCCACCTAGAGATTCCCATCTTTTAATAACCTTCCCCAAAACAAA
Source organism: Adiantum capillus-veneris (assembly GCF_014529385.1). Classification (NCBI taxonomy): domain Eukaryota; kingdom Viridiplantae; phylum Streptophyta; class Polypodiopsida; order Polypodiales; family Pteridaceae; genus Adiantum; species Adiantum capillus-veneris. The sequence continues at coordinate 30,402,351 of NC_140933.1, read as the reverse complement.
GCAAGGGTCAACCACACCGGGCCCACCACTTGCTTTGTCTCCCCGATTAAGATTACCCTAACCACACTGGGATTACCATAATCCAAGCAGCCAACACCTATAAATTGGCACTGAGAGGTCACTATCGGGGGGGGGGGGCAACTTATGTGGAACCAAGCATTGGGTAGAGTGTAGTAGGAGGGATTGACACCATCACCATCACGGGGAGGGGGTCTTGTGTGTTGGGTTTGCCTTGGAATTGCACCATGCGAAGGGAACCACACCCATATCTCGACTCCAATGGTCGATGCACATACGCATGCACACTCTTGGCAATGAGTATTCACAGTCATTGAGTCGCCCTAGAGAACGCACCAAGTAGGTTGCACCATCTCCTCCCCGTACCTCTCTACCACCACGGAATTCCACCTTGTAAATATTGTAGAAATAATTCACCCTCACACCCCCGAGGTTGTTTTCATCAATTGCGAGTGTTCGCTCTCTCTCTCTCTCTCTCTCTCTCTCTCTCTCTCTCTCTCTCTCTCTCTCTCTCTCTCTCTCTCTCTCTCTCTCTCTCTCTCTCTCTCTGTGTGTGTGTGTGTGTGTGTGTGTGTGTGTGTGTGTGTAGGCTTGCCGTGTTCATATCATCGTGGGCTTTGCATCCTAGCCGCTCAAAGCTAGGTGGTGCCCCCTGTTCGCTTTACCGTGGCAGGCTCGAGGCGAGCCATTCGGCCCCCAACGTTTTAGAGGCCGTCGGGGTTCGGGGTCCTCTTTGCGTCCATCACTGGCACGAAACGAAGACTGGCAATCAAACGACGAGGTCATCTTACAAGTTAATGAGTATGCTAAGCAAATGCGGGACATGACAGAATGACTTCTCTCAGCAGCACTAAGTCGTAGCACAAGGGCCAAATAATTAGAGATGGTGATTGACGCACTCCAAGGGGAGTTAGATGACCGACTCAATGGCATCACCAATTTACAAAGGCAAGTGCAGGAGTTGAAAGCGGAAGCTGAACAATGTCAGCTCGCAAGAGATAAATAATAGAAATAAATGGAGGAGCTTGGAGATTTGCTTACAAAATTTACAGATGCATGCAAGGCAAAAGATGAACAGCTGACAAAAGTCACAAACAAACTTGTAACCACGACCTTGTTAGTTCAGAGGATTTAGGTTCAGCTGGATGTAGCCAATGCCTCCCTACAGTACTCGGAACAAAGAATTAATGATCATGCAATTTTCCCTGTGAAAAATCAGAGAACATCCTGCAGTGGCCTCGATCAAAGGAACAGATGAGGTCTACAAGGAATTAGAGAAGAAAAATAAATACCTCAAACAGGAGCTTAAGTTGGAGCAGTCTCAACACAGAGACCTGGCTTTGATGCGGGTCCAAAGAGAAGACAAGTTGCTGAAAGAAATAGCAGAACTTAAAAGAGTCAACCAGCTATTGAGAGAGGGACAGCCAGAAACCCAAGAGGAGGCAGGCACTTCAGAGCAGCCCCATGTAGAAATCCCCTCTATTTCACTCGTTGAGATGGAGACGCAGCCAGCCAAAGAGCTAAGTGGCGTGGAAGAGTTTCAAATACACATAACTGAATCAAACACAATGTCCATGGTCTAGCTCTCAAAGGCTGAAGAGATGCACTAAAGGAAAAAATTACACAAGAGGTAGATGAGCAGTGAAAAGCAGCAATGGATCGAGAGCTGAGAGTTCTTCACTCCGTCAACGTTACACAACTCACTCCCAATCAAATCAATGTGCAATGGCATCAACAATCCCTGCCCTATCCTCTGATTAAAGTGGAGCTGCTATAAGTGAAAGAAAGGCTTTACACAGACATAAAAGTAGAGGGCACATATCAAGACCACCAGAAGTGCAGGTTGAGCTGGTTGAACAAGAATCCAAGGTACTTGATTTTGTTCACAAGAGCACTTGCAGCCCTGCAAAAGGATCCAACTTTCTGTCATGTACCATGAGTAAGGACTTGGCAAGCACACGAGGCACTACTAAAGAAGCGGCCAACTTGGCTGAATTACCCAAGATTGTCTGCTCCAGACAAGGGACCACCGATGGAGGAGTCAATGGTGAAAACCCTAACGGGTGCCATGTCCTTCTTTCGAAGTCTACCAGATTTATCACGTGCAATGTTATACAAAATCTGTTGAATGCTGCTCACATGCATCGAAGTATTCCATAAGCCAAAGCAAGCAAGCACCCTGTGGATGTCATTCCTTGAGGGTGACAAAGGGTTGTTCTATGATCTCAGTGGGCAACCTTCCGAAGAAGTCCTCTATGGCTTCTACATCAAATGTATGTTTTTACTGTATATGTTGGCATTCGAGGAAGCGTTCTACACAGGGTTCTTCACTTGGCAAACAAAATATTTGGGCCAGTGATCAGCAACCTGACATCGCATGTTGTAGGCTACTCAACAGTGGAGATAAAGAATAAAGTCACCATGCAGTTCTGCAAGTGCCAGATAAAGAGAGGAAAAACAGATACCAAAAGGCACTCAATGCCCTTAAAGACTACCTCGCCAATCGTCAAGCCGAAGACTACTTCAGTTCATAAAGTTATGTCAAGGGATAACACAGGCGAGGAGGGGAGGAATGTTAGCAGCAACCTAACATGGATACCATGAATACCGTTTTTCGGAGCTCTCATTTGTAAAACACTTATTATTTTTTATAATTGAGAATATTGTAACTCCTATTTTTTGGATAAACCTTGTAATTGATGAGCCGGGGCTACAAGCTTTCAAAATGTATCAACCTATTATTATCAATCTTTAGTTAGAGCTCCCAGATTATTAGTTTTGACCACCAAAAACCATGGCTAAGGTATAAAAGCCAATTTTTGTAAGTTATTTTGTAAGTTTTGGATAATGAGATACACAACGTGAGCTAACGGTGCTCACTTCTCTCCTTCTCGCGCTTCCTACTCCCTCTCTGGTTGTCACATTGCAGTCGTGTTTGTTGCATTGCAACCGCAAGTAAGAGCTCTACGCATTGATGTAAACATATCACAATATTTTGTAGCTTTTGGCGTGGCCGACCTGCGGCCTAATTTCATCATAAGTAGGAATTTACATTTTCAAAATAAACAACTAAGCATAGGTGGAGTATTGGGGCATCATTGCTAAGCATTTAGGTGCATTCTGGGTCAAAAACGACTAGGTCAAAAATCACGATTTTGGCACTTGACCTAAAGTGGGGTTTGAGACCATAAGCATGTGTGCTTAGGTTGTATAAACATGTCCTAGAATTTTTGTTACGTTTGGATGTCATTTGATGCGGTAACAGATGTGATTTGTTTGCCAATGAGCGATTGGCTTTTGGTGATTTGAGTCACTTGAGTGTAGCTTGAGTTAGATGCGATTTGTTAGTTGTTTTTTGAGAGATTGACAACCTCTTGTAGCCTCTATGCACTAGTCGAGTCATCTTCATCCCATGGATTGACAATTTAATCGTGGTTCTCACTAAAACTGCAATAAGATAGGATAGTGAGGTTAGACAACCGTCCCACATTTTGTGTCACTTCCGGGGATCGAAGAGACCTAAACTAAGGAAAAACACGATCTTCTTGTGAAGTTATCCTTTAACTTCCTTTAGAATCTCCTAGAGTCAAAAACTTTGTTTTAGAAACCGCATAGCTTAAGATTGTTGTCTTTTGCTGTGTAGAGGTAGCTTGGAAGTAATCGTACTTGTCAAGTGCCTTTAGGATTGTAGCATTGTAGAATTAGATTAGGATTTTGAGAATGATTGATAGATGAAACAAGTCTTAAGATCAATGCTCAGGAAACCATAAAAAACAAGAAAACGAGTGTTTGTGGACACTTTCCACAACCCCATTGGATACCAGTGACTCATTGCATGTGTATAAATAACTTTTGTAAAGGCAGAAAAGATTTGGATCACCAAGCTGGCAAAAAACTGGGTAAAAAGTAAAGTTTGTACTGACTTTCTGAAACTTGAGTGTAAATTGGGAAAAATTGTCCAAACTCAATGAAATTTGATTCATAGGCTTGTATTGATGTGATAGACATGTGTACATGCTCAGTTGACCAAAAAGATGCAAAAATTTTGCAATTATAAATAATTGCAATTATTTACATCTACCCCATTTTTCAACTTTTTTGACTAAGTTAGTATACCCCTGGTTTTACCATGTTGTAATAAGCCCACAAACCAAATTTGGTAAGATTTGGATCATTGGATTGAAAATTGTGACCAAATTTGCAACGTCGGTCTACAGACAAAAAAATGATGACCATTTGACCAAAAATAGTCCAAACTTGATGAAACTTGGCTAGAGATTTTAAGTTGAAGTGCTTAACAGATCTGTGTCAAGATTGGGACAAAACCTTGCAAAAAAATAGCCAGAGTAAATAATCGCAATTATTTAAATCTGCTTCAAAATTTGGTAATCTTGCATATTTTAGCATACCACAAGGTCAAGCATATCAAGTAGACCACACAAATCAATTTTGGTGAAATTTGGATCACAAAAGTGAGACTTAAGCCAAATTCTTGAAATTTGAAAGTTGTTGAAACTTGTCCAAGGACCTTAACAGGTTGCATACTTGGCAAACCAAGCCGGAAAGTGTAAAAAGCTGAAAAAAGTAAATAATCACCTCTTTGAAATTTCCATTAGCCCCACGCGTCGACACATGGTGCTATAGGCAACTCCACAATGTGCTTAAATTATCCTCTTTGAAACTTTCTTTAGCACCACGTCTTGACACACGGTGCTACAGGTAGGTTCACAAAGCTCATAGATTAGCCTCTTTGAACCTTCCTATAGCACCACATGTAGACACATGGTGCTACATGCAGCTCCATAAAGGGCTTAAGTTCTCCATTATGAAGCTTCCTATAGCACTACGTACCAACACATGGTGCTATAAGAAGCTCCACAAAGCTATTAAATTAGCTACTTTGAAACTTCCTTTAGCACCACGTGTCAAGAAGCTCCACAAAGTGCCTTAATTAGCCTCTCAAAACTTCCTTTAGCACCACATGTCAACACGTGGCGCTACAGGCAACTCCAAAAAGCACTTAAAGTAGCCTCTTCGAAATTTCCTTGAGCACCATGTGGTGCTACAGGAAGCTCCATAAAGCCCTTAAATTATGCTCTTTGAAGCTTCCTATATCACCAAGTGTCAACACGTGGTATTACAAGCAGGTCCATAAAGGGCTTAAATTATCCCTTATGAAGCTTCCAATAGCAGTCCGTGCCAATATGTGGTGCTACAAGAAACTCCACAAATGGATTAAAGTGGCCCCTTTGAATATTCTTATAACACCACGTGCCAACACGTGGTGGTATAGGAAATTTCACAAAGTGCTTACATTAACTGCTTTGAAACTTCCTTTAGCACCACGTGTTGACACGTGGTGCTAGAACAAGCTCCACAAATCGCTTAAATTGGCCTCTTTGAAGCTTCTTATAGCACCATGTGTTGACACATGGTGCTATGAGTAGCTCCATTAATTGTTTAAATAAGCACTTATGAAGCTTCCAATAGCACCACGTGCCAACACATGGTTCTATAAGAAACTCTACAAATGGCTTAAAGTCTCTTTGAATATTCCTATAGCACTCGGGGGGTGGACTATGTAATCATGTTAATGTATAACGTGAGTTCGAAAGGAGGGGTTTTTAAATGCAAAAATTCTAGGCAAGTTAATAGAGATAGATCCAAACAAGCAGTTTTAATATTCAGTTTTGGGAAAATTCCTAAAATAAGACGTCGTTTTATTCATGTAGACATGTTAAAAGAGGGGTTTTTTAAATACCCCGCAAAGGCACATTATATAGGGGGTTACTGAATGCTGAAACCTCCCAAGCTATAGCACCACGTAGTGACACGTGATGGTACAAGTAGCTCCAAAAATGCTCAAATTAGTCTCTTTGAATCTTCCTTTCGCACCATGTGTCAACACGTTTGACACGTGGTGCTACAAGCAGCTCCGCAAATCACTAAATTTAACCTCTTAAAGATTCCTAGAGTAGCATGTGCCAACACGTGGTGCTACATGCATCTTCATAAAGCACTTAAATTAGCCCTTATGAAGGTTCCAATAACACCACATGCCGACATGTGGTGCTACAAGCAACTTTGCAAATGGCTTAAATCCTCTTTGGATATTTCTATAACACCATGTGCCGACATGTGGTGCTACAAACAGCTCCACAAAGTACTTAAACTAGCCTCTTTGAAACTTCCTTTAGCACCATATGTCGACACGTGGTGCTACATGCAACTCCACAAAGCGCTTAAATTAGCCTCTTTGAAACTTCCTTTAGCACCACTTGTTGACATGTGGTGTTACGAGCAGCTCCACAAAACGCTTAAATTAGTCTCTTTGAAACTTTCTTTAGCACCTAGTGTCGACCTGTGTACATGAAACTCCACAAAGCGCTTAAATTAGCCTCTTTGAAACTTCTTGTAGCACCACATGTTGACACATGGTGCTACAAGCAGCTCCACAAAGCGCTTAAACTAGCCTCTTTGAAAAATCCTTCAGCACCACGTGTCGACATGTGGTGCTACAAGCAACTCCACAAAGCGCTTAAATTAGTCTCTTTGAAACTTTCTTTAGCACCTCGTGTTGACACGTGGTGCTACATGCAACTCCACAAAGTGCTTAAATTCGACTATTTGAAATTTCTTGTAGCACCACGTCTCGACATGTGGTGCTACAAGAAGCTCCACAAAGCGCTTAAATTAGCCTCTTTGAAACTTTCTTTAGCACCTCGTGTCGACACGTGGTGCTACATGCAACTCCACAAAGTGCTTAAATTAGCCTCTTTGAAACTTCCTGTAGCACCACATGTTGACATGTGGTGCTACAATCTGCTCCACAAAGCACTTAAACTAGCCTCTTTGAAAATTCCTTTAGCACCACGTGGCAACAAGCAACTCCACAAAGCACTTAAATTAGCCTCTTTAAAACTTTCTTTAGCACCACATGTCAGCACGTGGTGCTAAATGCAACTCCACAAAGCGATTAAATTAATCTAATTGAAACTTCTTTTAGCACCATGTGTCGACACCGCCATGGGAGGGAGCTCCCCTCTTGTGTACATTAGAGGGCGCACGCTCATGTTGATATACCACGGCATCCAACTGCGCATGTGAGGCAATTTCTCAGCCACGTGGTAGCTCATGATGCCCCAAGCCTCAAGGCTTTGGAAATAAAACAAAACCACAAACTTTGTCTTCCCCCATCTTTTCCTGCATGCCCATTGGCCCCTGATGGTCCATCTTCTGAGCGTAAAACCCGGACACAAGCTCTTCATGCCGACTGGAAAATGCCCGACTCCAACTGCACTTCGGGATTTCCCAATACCCCATACTAAGGGCACAAAAATCGATCAAAGCATCTGCAACCAGCTTTGGACAAAGGCACCCAATTTTCCAACTGCTGTAACTTCTTGCTCCGGACTCCTTTGACATACAGTCACTTCCTGATAGCTTCATATGATGCACACCCTGCTCTAGAACTTTGTCAATGCTCAAAAGATGCCAGATGGCACATTCTCCAATGCGGCCAAGTGGGCTCAGACCCGATCCCCAGAAAAACTTCAATTGATCATATCTTGCAAACCATAGCTCTGATCCGCAATCCGAAAAGAGAGGTAGGCTCCATGCATTGAGCTCTACATACTTGTACCTCGATTTCCACTTGGATTACCTGTCTTCAGTTGCCCTGTCCGGCAAGAATATGCAAACCACTAAAACTTCAACCTTCAATAACTTGGGCTCCGTAGCTCGGTTTGATGAACCGTCTGGACCTGTTCCTTCAGCACTTCAAGCTCTTCATTCCTGGACCCAAAAGATACACTTTGCATCTCCTTCACCTGCTACCCAAATTAGCCCATCATGGAGCCTTTCTTGGTCTATAAGCCGCATCATGCATACAATTCCGCTGCTACCTGCCATCCCATGATTTTCCTAGCTACTCCGGTGCCTTGCCATGCCTCTGCTTGCCTGCATACATATGCCCATGCCACCTTAGAGTCGACACACTTTGGCTGCACCATCATTGCCCACCCCCATGTTGAGCATTTATGCTCAACCACATAAAAGCTTTATTCCACTACTAACTGCAAAATCTGGCACACACTATGAGAAAACTAAAACCATATGTACACTGTTTTATTGCACTCTATTTCCAAACCTTCAAGTGGGTTGCCCCACCCCCTGCATAAGAATCTGATGCACCGTTGGCACTAATTCTCTTTCAAAGTAGAGCTTGAGACATAGACCATTTACCCTATGTTTAACAAACCGACCATCCAACCTGATTAGTGCATAAGTACCATTGGGAAAAACTTGATGAACCTTGTAAGGTCCCGTCCACTTTTTCTTGAACTTCTTCTGAAAGGTGAAGTCAAGATAACTCTCATATTTCATCACTAGATCGCCCTTCTCAATCTGCTTGGCTGGCAAATGTTGGTTGAACTTTGCTACCCTTCTTTCTCGTTGCTTCACATAAAAATCCGTCGCTACCTCATGATCCATCTTCAAAGTTTCAAGACTTGTAATCCTATCCTGCAAAATATCTTGATGAGTTTTATCAATTCGCCATAGACCTTTGAGAACTCCTAGTTGCACATGCACAGGCAGGATCGCTTCCTTGCCATATACCAACTCGTAGGGAGTGAAGTTGGTTGTTGTTGAGTGGAGGACCACACCTATACATTTTTTCTCACACTCATGTTTTTGTAAACACTTATTGTAATAAATGTCTTTCCGACATTTCATTTTTTTCATGGAGCCGATTCATTGTAATTAGCGGGACTCAATTGAGTTTCCAGCTTGTATTCCCCAAGTAGTTTCACTTGCTTATGTAATTAGATTAGAGATGTTTTCACACCTCCAAGGCTGAGGTATAAGAGCCAATTTTTGTAAACCTAAGGACACAATTTTGAATCATTAATCAAGGTGAGTTTTTGAGCTCCGTGACTGTGTCTGAGAGAGAGAGAGAGAGAGAGAGAGAGAGAGAGTCTATCCTCTTGCTACGCGAGCTACGGAGCCGCCATTGGAGAAGAGACACCGCCATTGTGTTAGCAACGGCGAGAGCTATGCACCAATACCAAGCGTGCGCGCATTCGGCTTCTACGTGAGGTGAGCTCCCATGAGCTTCTATGTGAGTTTTCTCCCTACCTGTGTGTCAGAATTGAGCGTCCCATATATCTATAGAACCGCAGCGAGTAGAGCTACACATTAGTACCATCGAAATCGAGATTTGGTCACCTATATTTTTTGGCCTGTCTTCATGCGCGTTTACCACACGAAGTGGTTACAGGTTGAGATTGTATTGTAGATTCATAGGGTATTGTCCTTACCTAGTGTAGAGACCCCCCTTTGAGTTTGAGGCTGATTCGATGACTCTAGATCATGTTTCGGATAGCATTTGTTCGTAGTACGGATTTCAGTCACTTGTGTATTTGAGAACTTAGATTTGATTTTCGTGGTAGTGATTGTCATTAGAAGGTCGAGTAGGTGATTTGACACCCACCTATTTGTTTCCATGCGCCTACGGGTCAAGCTCCGTCCTCGTCTGACATTCTTGTTTGTCGGTTGAGTTCTCGCTATCACAGCCACCGCTAGCGGCGTAACTGCCACAACATTTGGCGTCGCTGTCGGGGACGAGAGCCCTACGTAGGTGACCTTAGACTAATCCTACGAGGTGATTTTTTTTTTTTACTTTATATATTTTAGTTAGAAAGGTCTAGGAGTGGTGGACTCGGAGGATCTTTGAGAGGTACTAGGAAACTTGTGGTATTCCTAGGTCTTTCGTGTTTGACAGTTTTTTAGTTTAGATTAGATTGATTTTTGTTGGTGTTGAGAGGTTGTTGAGATTGAGGTATTTACTAGTCCGTGTGTGACAGTGTATCTCTTTATACTCACAATTGCAAAAACCCATTTTATGATTAGAAGTAGCTTAGGTAGGACTTGATTTGATCCTGATCTAGAGCTATTAATCAGTGATTTATTTGCTTGATGTGTTTGTTTGCATGTTAGATCACTAAACCGTTGATTTGGTAGTGAAACTTGCATAAACAAAGTTCAGAGAAATTTTCTATGAGACTGAGTGTTGCTGAGCACTTAGGAGAGCTCTTGGAAGAGTTCTGTGTTGAAAAACTAGAATTCTGCAACTTTAGACATCATACGCGTATGATGTACTAGGGGCTAAACAGAGACCAAAACAAAAAATTTAACATTACCAGAGTGTTCAGAAGGGGGGTTTTACCCTAAGATCAACATAAAACAAGGGCTTTAACACTTCTAGAAACTCAAAATACCAAGTCAAGAGTGTAAAAAATGCAAAGAATAGGAAAATTTGATTCAAAGCTTATTTTTGCATTCAGACTTGATAAAACACTTGAAACTCAAAGATAAACACCTGTTAAGGCTTAAAATTGAAAACTGACAAAATCTGGGACAAAAGACATCATACGCGTATACTGTCTTTTGGCACTTGCTGAAGTGATTTTTCAAATTTGACTTGACAACATTGTTACAAACACTGTGAAAAGCTTAAATATTGAATCTTGACCAAAATTGAGCAAAAAGACATCATACGCGTATGATGTCTCTAACCTAATTCTGGGCATATTTTGATATTTTTCTAACACAGATCCTTTGTACTAGTTGTCTAGAGCTTGTATTTCAAGTTTCATGTCATTTGGATCACATTTGACCTCAAGTAAGTCAAAAATCGAGAAATTGCCAAGAAAAGCCTAATCTGGCCATAACTTGCACAAACAGAGTTCAAATTGAATTTTGTGAGTGGACAGAGTATAAGGGTGCTAATCTGTGAAAAAGGACATCATACACGTATAATGTCTTTTTGAGCAAATCTGATACAAAATTTTCACTTGAGGTAACAGAAGTCTTCCACCTGACAAAACAAACCATTTGACCAAGTATCATTCAGTTTGGATCACTTTTGATCATAGAGAATTGGGATAAACAAACTACCGAGACTGAAAAGTTAGATTCCTCTAGGGGGATTGATGAATTTGAGATCCGGTAGATATCTCCAGAAAATAACCAAACGAGACAAAGAGAACAAGCGAGTGTTATATCAACCGAGGAGAGTGTAAACCAAAGTGTAGTGCGACCGTTAGAGCCGATCCTTGAAGGAAGGATTTTCGATACTTGTTCAGAGAGATCTTACGAGATTTTCACTCAACACTTAGGATACTTGAACTTAAAAGAAAGAGAAAACGTGGCAGCAGGACCATCAAACCCTTCAGCCACAATGAAGCTATTGTTCATCAAGTATCAGTATGACAACAAGCAAGGTGCCAAGATCTACAAAGATGGTATGGACCGCTACCTGGTGAAAATAGAAGATAGACCAAGTGAGTTCAAGGACTTAGTGCCTGTGACCTATAGCGGAGATAGGTACCTAGATGATGAAGGTATCATGTACTTGGTAGTCCTGAATCCTAACATTGTGGACAAGTGGGGATTGATGGGCACGAAAGCCAAAGTAGATGAGGAACCTGCGGAGAAAGCACCAACAATGAGCTTCCCTAATGCGAGATTAAGGCAAGAAAACGAAACTTTGAGAATCAACACAGAGAATCAATGGCTACGAATCGAGGTAGCATGGTTCCTATTTCTACACATACCGCACTAGGTCCGATGTTTGCAGCAGCACCATCACATTTGCCTCCTAGTAGTAGATTCGTGGCAAGGGAGCCAACTAGAGCAGCCCATGAAGTCCATGATGCAAGAGAAAGTTTTAGTCGGGATACAGGAGCAATGAGATTGGTGGCAGACAATAGACGCATGAGACCATCTCAAGTAGCCAAGTGTATGCCAAAGAAGTATAGTGGCTCAGGAGATCCGTATGCACATGTCTCACTCTTTAAGCAAGTCTTAAGAGCTGAGCAGATAACAGATTTCCACACACAATACGAAGGATTTGGTCTTACTTTAGAAGGGACGGCATTGAAATGGTTTCAACCACTGAATGGCGGAGATTTCCATGACATTGACCATATGCTACGAGAGTTTTCCGAGGAATTTTTGAAAAGAGGTATCCCAAATATATGCTTTCAAACAGGAGGAGCAAGAAAAGGTGAAGGAAGCTTTGCTTTGCTTCAAACAATACATAGAGAGATGTCCAGTACAGGAACGACCGCAAGATGATAGACTATTTGTCCTCTTTATAGAAGGGCTGAGAAATGACACTCTCAAGAAAGACTTGCACCTGAAAGCTTGTACAAGTTTTGAGCAAGTGACCAGAGAAGCATTGTACTTAGTGGATAATTGTTCGGTTTATGGAGAGGTGACAACAACGGATACTGATGTCGCATCCAGTAGCTCATCATCCGTAGCTAGCGAGACCACCACTAAGAAGAATGTCCAAACAACCACAGTGCTGAACATGGAACAAATGATAGAGGATGCTATAAGGAGATTAGAACCATACCCTAAACCAATGCCAAAACTAACGAAATGGTGTGCGATTGAACAAAAATGGAAAAATCACTCAACAGAGGAGTGCTATTACAACAAGGGTTATGTGAAGGAGCATCAGTATGCGCCTCCAGCTCAAATAGCACCACCTCAGGTACATCCAGTACCTTGATACCCAACGGGAAACGTACCAGGACCTATGGGGATAGAAAGACCAAAGCCGGTATTGGGGCAACAACCACCTTTACCAGGAGCGAGACCAGTGGGCATTAGATATGCACCCACCCTAGAGAATCATGAAGAACAAGCTTTAGTGCATGTTCAGACTTATTACGAAGATTCTGGTGCACTCATGGCTCCTACTGTGTATTACCCACCTCAAGAACCAAAACAACCAGAACCTTAGAGCATGATGGGAAATGTTGGACCACCAACAACCGCACACGCCTCAAATGAAGAGAGGTATAGCTTGGATGCAAGAACACTTATGTTCATAGCTCATGGAGGGTTGTCAGGCCAAAGACCAGCTTACTCATAAAGGGCAGATCAAGGGACACAAAGACCTGCATTAGGACCCTGTTATAAGTGTGGAGGTGACCATTTGATGAATGTTTGTCCACACACAGAGATCATTAAAATAAATTCATATTGCGCAGAGTGTGGTCTCACTCACTTCATTGAGGATTGTTCAAAGAATCCCAACAAAGTGCAAAAGACGACATTGAACATGCTAGAGTCGATTCCTACTAGCAATGGGTTTGAAAATGAAACTCTGATACCAACGCAAGTTGTTACTAGAGCTCAAGCGAAGAAAACCACTAGAGAACCAGAGAATGGAAAGTCAGAGGATGAATTGGCTAGTCAAGGATGACGAAGCCATAGAAACACATGGAAAGCTAGGAAAGCACGCATGAAACTGAAAAAAGAACAAAAAGACTCGATTCTAGCTGAGGAATTAAAACAAACAAAAGACAGATTAGAGAAACTTGAGAGTCAAAACGGAATACGGGAAATGGACTCTGAAAAGTCAGAACTGAAGAGCGTTAAAGAGACAACGAGCGTGAGCTTAGGGGGATCAGTGTTAGTTGGCAAAGTACACGAAACATTGGATGCACTGGTGAGAGCTTACAAATCAAGATTAAAGAGCAACCAAACACAAGAACAACAGTGGTTGACTTATCCAAACGTGGAATTGGAAAAGCAGAGACTCGAAATGTGTCAGAGAATGATTGAGACTGCACAAGCCTTGTTAGAACCACCTAGAGAACCAATGAATTGTGGAGCGGAAAACCCAATTCATCAAGAGACTATCCTCTCACGGGTAATTGAAAATCCTAACAGTGCACAAAAGCCTAAAAAAATGCATGGGAATGAACGTATAGTGATGAACACAACAGAACAAGAAATAGAGAGTTTTCATCCTGTGATACAGAGGTCTTACGGAAGAGATGAGGATTACAATGAGTTTTGGAAACAAGTGAGAGAGGCAAACTTTGCAAATGAGCTGAGTTGTCAAGCTAATCAGACTAATGGGGAAAAGGACATCAGGAATCCTCCCATAGAGGAATTTGAGGCAGGATCTTAAGTGGACTTAGATCTACATTCTTCCTAGCGAGATGGAGTCTTTGTTAGAACAGTAGAGAGAAAACCTCATTCGCTGAATACCTTACCTTCATACTTAGGAGAATACGAAGCAAAATATGAGATTAGAGCGCTTCCCTCACAAGGAATATCTTCAGAAAAAGTTATGGACTCGCAAGGATTGATAGAGATTTTGTCAACACCACTGACATGCACTATCACCCTAGCTGAGCTTTTGAGACTACGACCAAACTTGTGGGAAACTAAAGGAAACTGCTTGGAGAAATTTGGGATAAAAGACCCAACTGCAAAACTGCAAGAGGGCATACGAGAGCTGAGTAAGCCACAAAAAAACGCTAAGCATGTACCTTTGAACAAGGTCGGAGAGTATTGCAAAGGCGAAGAGGGGAATACAAACTTACCAGTTGAATTCTAGGGAGTTAACAGGATGGCAATACTTGACAGTGGGGCTGGGGTAGCCATTGCTACGAAAGAAATTTGGAAAAAATGGGGAAAATCGGCGATAAGAAAAACGAGGTTGAAACTCCAACTAGCGGTCGGACGGACATATGGAGAGACCTTTGGGACTATTAGAGAAAGTCGTAGTGACTTCTTGCAGAATTGAGTACGAGCATACTTTTGCTATTGTTGACTTTGGCAAGGAGAATAACTATGATATTATACTTGGAAGACCGTTCATGAGACAGTTGAAAATGGTCCAGGATTGGGGTTACGACCACATATACTTGAGACATATGGAAACCACTACTCGTGTGAACCTAAAAGACCATAGCTACAAGGATGTGAACCGAACACCAGTTGAAGAGTTTGATTCAGCTACTTTGGCAGGATTAGAGTTTCCAGCTTGGTTAGGCAAACCTAAAGAGTTATGGATGTGCGGAGCTTCGAACTGTGGAAGTCTAAAGCGCGAAGAATGTGTTTTAGAAATGGCAATTGAAGACGAAACTTATATAGGTGAACCCTTTCCAGAGGATGCACTTGAACCATTAGAATGGACACACATTCTAGCAACCCTAGATGTTTGTGCAATTCAAGATGGTCCCACAACGAAGTTCTGTGATAAAGATGGATATGATGTGGTTTCGTACTTCATGATAAGAGTTGTACTCGAAAAGGAAACTGAAAATATTGATACACCAGACAAGGAAGATGAAGAGGAGATGTTTCACGACATTCCCGATCATCCAGAATGGGGAAATGAAGTTGACAATGAGTCCACAAACAACTCAAGCGAGAACGAGGAAACCATAAAGGATGTCAGATTCTATGACTTCCCAAATCAGACTAAAAAACGCCAGAAACGCTACAGAGAAAAGAGAAAAACGAAAGGGGTTAGAAACAATCCAATGCCTAGAATAAGAGGGAAAAACCAATTCCTAATGCTAGTAAAGGCGGAAGATTGTGTCAAGGACAAGATTTCTAGAAGAATGAGAGAAAATGTGGAAACGAGCTCACAGAAAGACAAACGAAGCTCAAGAAATCGAGTTCAACCCAGTGAAACGAAAACCGAAACAGATAAAGCGGAAAAGAACATGAGAAACAAGGAAAACAAAGAGTCCAAATTAGAACGCCGAAACAAGTACAGAGAGTTAAAGAAAACTCTGAAAGAAGTTTGGACGACTGAAATTGAGAGTGGTGAAGACGAAAATGCCAATATCAAGGAAAACATGGATGTTTCCTCTCACTACAGGAAATTTACGATAGAGGATAGGAAGGTGATATTAACCCAGCCTATCAGAGAAAGAAAGGAGAACAAATCCTATGATGGACCAGAGGACGCTAAAAAGGTTGATTTAGCAACTCCAGGAGAGGAACCGAGACCGGTATACATAGCTACAGATTTGTCTCCGGAAGAAGAAGAGAGACTTTTGAGTCTTCTCAAAGAATACAGGGATGTGTTTGCATGGTCGTACAAGGACTTGAAAGGAGTCGATCCATCAATATGCCAACACACAATTCCTTTGAAACAAGACGCTAAGTCTAGTAGACAGAGACCATACACGTATAATGACATGTTTGCTAAGCGAATCAAAGAAGAAATAGACAAGCTAATGGAAGTTGAATTCATATATGAGATTGAACACACGGACTGGGTATCTCCGATTGTGGTAGTGCCTAAGAAAAAAGGGAAACTCCGAGTGTGTCAATTTGAAGAAAGTAAATGCTGCGACAATCAGGGACAATTATCCCTTGCCGATAACTGATCATTTTCTAGAATTTGTATCGGGGAAAAGAGCATATTCCTTTCTAGATGGATTTTTAGGATATAATTAGCTTGCCATTGTGCCAAAAGATCAACACAAAACAGCTTTTGCAACGGAGTGGGGAATTTATGCGTATCGAGTTATGCCGTTTGGTTTAACTAATGCTCCCGCAACATCCCAAAGGCTGATGACGCATGCTTTCAAAGAGTACTTGAGGTTGTTTCTAGAAATATACATGGATGATTTGTGTGTACAATCTCTTCTGAGAGATGAGCATCTAGACACCTAAGAAAGGTATTCGAGAACTGTAGGACATATCGCATTTGTCTCAATCCTGAGAAGTGTGTGTTTATGGTCCGACAAGGCAGAATTCTGGGACATATTGTCTCACATAACGGAATATCCACGGATATGAAAAAGATAAAAGTAATAGTGGATATGCCTAGACCAACCAACTCGAAACAAGTGCAGAGCTTTATGGGACATTGTGGATATTATAGACGATTCATTTACATGTACGCTATAATAGGCCAACCACTTTACAGGCTAATAGTGAATTTCAAATGGACAGAGAAGTGTGAGGAATCCTTCAAGAAACTGAAAGAGGCACTCATTACTGCTCCAGTCTTGAAATCATCAGATTGGGAGAAGATATTCCATGTGCATATAGATGCTTCGGCATATGCGATAGGATGCATCCTGGCTCAGCCAAAAGAAGGAAACATGGATTTTCCAATCTGCTATGCTAGTCGACAGCTCAACAATGCTGAAAGGAATTACACAACAACAGAGCGAGAGGGATTAGGAATGATTTATGTTGTGAAGAAATTTCGGCATTATCTTCTAGCCAATAAGTTTGTGTTTTTTACAGATCACCAAGCCTTGCTCTACCTAGTGAACAAACCATGCAATACGGGACGGATAGTGAGATGGTTCATCATCTTATTAGAATTTGACTTCACGGTAGTAGTAAAGAAAGGAAAGACACATCTCAGAGCTCATCACCTTTCAAGGTTGATGAATGGACAAGACCCTATAGGTGTAGATGACGACATGCCAGATGCGTACTTATTCAACATAGAAATGATACCAAAGTGGTCTCAGGATGTTGTTAGTCTATTAACCTATGGAGGAGAGTTTGATAGAAAAGAATACAACCAAAAACAAGTGACTGTTCAGCAATCCAAAAGTTTTCAGCTGATTGCAGGAAGGTTGTATCACTTAAGAACCGATAACATTTTAAGGTTATGCATCAGTCCTGAAGAATATAACATATATCTGCGAGAAGAGCATCTTCAGGAATGTGCATTTCATTGTTCAAGAAGTAACACGTATAGGAATCTGTTACAACTGGGAGTCTACTGGCCAGGAATAAAACAGAGTGTACATGAATATGTCACAGTATGTATTACATGTTCGTCAAAACCGCCAGTTGAGTATTGAACATTGTATCAGATAATGATCAGTCCTAAATGGAGTCAATATATTGTTGAATATCTCACAAATAGAACTTTTCCAGAGGGAACCTCAAAAGCGCGTCAGAGAGCTGTACAGACAGAAGCGCGAGACGCTTTAATAGGAAATAAACTCTATAAGAGAGGAAAGGACAACCAGCTTAGGATATGCGCATCAGAGTCAGAGTATGTGATAATCCTAGAGCAAGCTCATGGAGGAGTAGATGGAGGCCATTTCTCAGGTGATAAGACAGCAAAAATTGTCTTAGCTATAGGAATATGGTGGCCGACATTACACATGGACACTGAGGAATACGTAAAACGATGTGATGGCTGTAAGCGGACAAAATTACCACTGAAAAGAGATGATATGTCGCTTAATCCAATGATGGGAGCAAGAGCCTTTTCAAAATGGGGAATTGATTATGTTGGACCTATCTCACCTCCTGCATACAGGACTCATGCACAATACATCATTGTAGTGACGGACCATCTAACAAAGTGGGTTGAGGCAAAAGCAACTCAAAAAGCAGATTCCAGGACCACGGCACAATTTCTGTATGAATACGTCTTTGTACGATATGGATTACCAATAGAAATTGTGAGTGATCAAGGCACACACTTCATAAATGAAGTGATGGAGATCCTTCTAGATGAATTCATGGTAATACATCACAAATCAGCTCCATATCATCCACAAGCCAATGGACAAGCTAAAGCGACGAACAAAACCATAAGCATAGTCCTTACAAAGATTGTATCTGAGTCGAGAACTGATTGGGACCAGAAATTGCATTCGACATTATGGGCGTATAGGGTAGCATAGAAAACATCTATAGGAACGACCCCATACACTATGGTTTTTGGTTTGAATGCTATTTTACCAATAGAATTTTTAATTCCAACACTGAGAGTAGCTAAGGAATTAGAGTGGACAGGACATGAGCTTTCAGATAGAATAGACGACCTTGAAAAGCTAGATGAGCTTCGCCTTAAAGCTGTGGCTTCAATCTACGCTTAGGAAAGGCGACAAAAAGAGTTCTTTGATAAGCATGTGCGAACTAAAGAGTTTAAGATTGGGGACTTTGTCCTAGTATACACTCTAAAATAGCATGCAAAAAAACTTAAAAAGCGAGGGATGGGACCTCTTGTGATTAAAGATCTAAATCCAAGTGGGGCCGTCAAGCTTGCTACATTAGACGGAGAAGAAATGCCAAACTGGATTAGTGGATGCAGATTGAAGAAGTATCATTTTCCACTAACCCAAGAGATGCTTCTCAAAATACACCAAGATAAGCTGCGACTTCAAAAAAAGAAAAACATTGTTGAGGAAGCGCAAGCGGAAGCAAAAGAAAGAATGGAGAAAAGAAGACTATTGCGTCAGAGACAGCGCAATGAAGGAGCCTTATGAATAAACGCAGTTAGCGTTTCTGAAATGGGTGAAGACAAAGTAGAACCCATCATCGAGGTCAAAGTGGGCCAAACCAGGTTAAAGCCAGAGCACGATTGGATTCAGGAGCACAAGCTAACCTGCTTTCAGTCAGTTTGTACAAGCAATTGAAACATGACACTAAGCTGCAAACTACCAAACAAAAGTTGATCAATATGTGTATCCACATATGTTTTATGTGGTTTAAGGCAAAGCTATGCAACATCCGTTGTTGCTGGGACAACCATGGCAAAAGCAGTACAATGCGATGATTAATTGGAGCTCTAATTCAGTTAACATCAAATATGAGGAGGAAAGTCAATCAATTCCATTCTCCAAAGCAAACGTACAGGTGCAAGCCGAAGAATCCAATGACAAGGGTAAACGACCTAAAGAGATTAAGAAGGAGCAATGGCAACCAAAAGCCACTTCTACAAAACAGGAATGCTCCTCAACGAAGAACTCTCAGAAATGGGTAAAGAAGACAGAAAATAAAAGCACAGCTCAACCTTGGATAAAGACAGACTTAAAGTTGGTATGGAGGCCAAAGAAGGTTGTGCCAGAGAGAACAAAGGTGGAAAACAAAGTCTTCAACACCAGACAACAGAGTGATTTCACACAGTCAAATTCAGTGAAACAGATCTGGATTCCAAAGAAGTTGATGACAGCACAAAGCCATAGCAAGGAAATTTGGATTCCAAAGATTTGTAAGCAGAAACTCCCTTCAGTACAATCAACAAAGAATCCTAAGTACTCAAGGACAGAGACATCACAACCTAAAGTCAATCAAATTTGGGTAGCAAAAAAATTATGGCAAGCACAGGCAAATAGGAAGCAGATTTGGATTCTCAAAAAGGATAACAATGTAAAGAAGAATCCAGATACTGATTCTGCTACAAAAGTGCTACAGACAACCCAAATATTGCCTAAAAACCTAACAATCAAACAAAGAGCGACATTATTGGAAATATTGCTATTTCATTGCTCTACAATTGAATTGACCAAGCATGACCACAACAAATACAATGCTTCACCCTCAGACACTTCATAGTCGTCCGGGAGGACTCAGACTAGGAGGGGGGGAGGTATACAGGTATACAAGAACTACAAGCCATAAGACAAAGAAAATGATATTACAAGGGTGGGTCTTACATGATTTCAAATTTTTTATGTTTGATTGCGGATATTGATAATATCTATGTCCTTATATACTTTGTTTTGCAATAATAAGAGATCAAATGATGAATTTGAGTCTCTAAGTTTGTAAATACGACTAAATATGCATGTTTTTGGAGCCAAAAAGTGGTAATCCAAGCCGAGAAACCACAAATAAGTGTATATACATATACACAGGGTTACCAGCTAATTATTATGTATTTTTGGAAATTTTTTGGCTTCAATTTTCTATTTTCCTTTATTTTTTAGGATTTTCTTAATAAAAGTAAAATAAAAATAAAAAAGCAGGTGAAACGAGATCAAAAAAAAAAAAAAGATGGTGATGATCCTAATGACAAGGGCGACCCATGGTAAAATTTGAGTACAATTCGGAAAAAGTTGCGGAAAGCCCGAAATGGCAGAATTTTGGCAAAATGGACAGATTTCTCAGAAACAATTTAAACGGAGTCCAAATTGAGAAATTTCAAATCCTAAAGTGCATTTCATGACGAGATAGGAGCACGTGTCAAATTTGGTAACAAGTGAGCCGGGAAGTCCAAAGTTAAGTATTTTTTACTTCACTTACAAGCTCATTTGCACTATTACCCACTTGGAGAGAGCAAAGAGCACACAGGAGCATCCGACCTTCTATAGCCTTCTACAACTGCTATGAGAGCTCAGAGGACTCCAGATATGAGAGGTAGACTCGTTGCCATAAGCTTTTGATGCTTACCACTAACTTTTGTCGCGAAAACTAACAAAAACAAAGAAATAAGAGCACACGGGGAAATGGGTAGAATGCTAGGTAGAGGCACAACCGCCTAACCAAACCATGCAAGAACCAATAGGTTGCTTACCCTAGTATAGAAGATGAGTTCCTAACTCTCAAAGTACGAGAAAGACCAACTGAAAAAACCCTAGGTCAATAGAGCCTGCAAGCAACAAACAGGAAAAAGTTGTCGAAACGACACAAAACTTCACAAGAAGCTTAACAACATCGAGGACAATGCAACCATGGAGTATCTCCAGGTTTGGACCACCAAAAGTGGGTCAAAACAACGGATTCGGCGGCAGACACACAAAGCGTCATTTTGGCATAACGGCCAAAATGGACGATCGATTGCCAGGAAACTTCACAAGCAGCTTCAAATAGACATCAATGACACATGTGTATAAGCAAAACCCAAGAGAAAGCCGTTTCACTAACCAATGGTGAAAGAGACGCTTTTGGGTAACCAAATGGCTAAAGGTGGAAAAGAAGGAACCAAAGTCGAGTCCAACCACATAGACGACTTCCCAACACCTCAAATGAGCTCGGGATGCAACTCTCGAGGGGAAAGATCAAGGAAAATCAACTCCAACACCAAAAGACGACTTCGGAGACTAAAATGCCTACAAAGGGGGGCTTTAACTCAATTGATGATTTTTAAGGTTGAAAAGGGCACTAGCACAAACCATGCTTTGCACAAAAAAACATTTTTTATCAAGAATAGACATCATACGCGTATGATGTCTCACAACATGATTTTCACATCATCTTGAACACATGAATGCATAGCCTCTTTCTATATGCTAACAACATCAAATGTACAAAGTATCATGAGATTTGGAGTTGAAAAACCAATTGGAAACTAAAAAGACGAAAAGTAGAGCATAAAATTGACTTATGGCCCTAAATTTGCCAAAATAGCTCCAAACTCAATGAAACTTTGTAGGATTGTTGTTCAACACATGCACAAGCTATCTGGAACCAAAAAGTACCATTTTGGCCAAAAAGTATGATGTCACTTTGCACATACAAAGCCAAAATTGATCATTTCTCATCATATATCCATTATATATATCAAATACATGCCACATATGAAGTTTGGTACCAATTGGTCAAGGGGATCACTCCATTAGCCCAATTAGCGAAAAATCCTCTATTTAAAGCCTAATCTTGCCAAAATTCATCATACTCAACTTCAAGTCAAGATTTGAGTACACACAGTCCTTTACTATCATATGAGGAGCCCATAGAATCAATCTCATGCAAAAATGACACAAAAGACATCATACGCGTATGATGTCTCCAGAGCCAATTTTGGTCCAAACTATACCCAAATTTCATAAAATCATTGTCTAAGCCTATATAAAGCCAAATCCAAGCTTACAATGCAAAATGGTTCAATTTTACCCAAAAAGACATCATACGCTTATGATGTCTCCCTACTTGATTTTTGCATTTCAGAGTTGCAACTACCACACAGAAGTGATCTACATGCCATTTGAGAGCAAACCACCAAGTTTCATCCAATTTGGATCACAAAATCCAATTCCCTCTCAATATCTTGCAAAGAGCCTCCAGGACTAAAATGGCCATAACTTGACCAAATGGGACCCAAATTCAAATCCAGGCATATAGAATGGATGTATGCACTATCAGCTACAAGCACAACCAATATCAAGCCATTTTGACACAAAAGACATCATACACGTATGAAGTCTCCAGCATGATTTTGTACCCAAATTGCACATGCATTGCATCCTTAGGCCCTGAATAGCTTATGTTTCAATTTTTAAGTCATTTGGATAGTTAAAAGCTTAATTTTGGCTTTCAGTACTGAAAAAGATGCTAACTTCTGAAATTGGAGTTACAGGATCCATGGATTCGGGGAAGTCGTCAGCAAAGAGAAAGAGACCGACACTCAAGGAAGCAATAGCAGAAGCCGAGCCATTTTCTATTCCCCCAGAGACTCTCAATCCCACAAAGACTTGGGTAGAAGAAGCAGTGTTAGAAGAACAGGGGATAAAGATATACCAAGGTACTTCCAGAGACCCACGGGGACAAACAGTGGATATCCCAATGATTCCCCAAGAACTGGTGGACTACAGCAGAACAGAGGAGATAAGCAGATACCTGGAAAGGACAGATCTCCACAGTTTTTTCACTTCCAGACCATCAGGAGTAGAAACTCAAAGAGTGTATGAGTTGGCAACCACCATACAGAAAGACGGAAAGGCTACACTCACAACCTTGGATGGGGAAAAGGTTGAAGCGGTTATCACTCCTCAGCTCATTCCAGATGCTCTGAAGCTACACAACAAAGGATGCTCAGTCAGAGAAAGACGAGAAGCCATAGAAGTGTATGGGCCAAAGAAGCACAATGCCACCTATGAAGACATAGCAGATCCGAGAGAAGCAAATCTTTGCCGGCTCTACAACCAGTTTTTACACATATGCAGCAAAAGGCCACATAAGTATACCACACCACCACATGCTATTGCCACAACAATCACTTGGGCAATAAAGAGCAACATCCCGAAGGAAGTCAATTATTCTCAGCACATCTATGAGCAAGTAATTGCTTTGCAGAATGAGACGCCAAAGTACATTGGAGGAGCCAAAGTGTTGACTAAGATAGCTTATAAAGCTATCGGAGCAAGGGGCCAGTGGCCAAAGACTCCCTCGCAAAACCAATGGCTAAAAGAGATAGATGAAGATGAAGACCAACCAAAGGTCACAAAGAGAGTGCCAACAAGGGCAAGGCGGAAACTATAAATTGTTTTTGAGCCAGAAGAAGAAGAAGACGAGCCCCTCAAGAAGAAGACCAAGAAGAAACCCGCCAGAATGGAGAGGCTGATTGAACAGTTTAGAGCCGAGCGAGCTTTAAAAGGAGATTTTGAGGAAAACCAGACCCAAAAAAAGTCGGAGCCACCTCAACAATACCAAATATTGATCAGTACGATCAATATATCAAGGCTTATGAAGAATCAGAAGCTATCTTGGAGCAGCAACCAGTAGAGCCATACACTGAAGCAGAAGTTCACCACCTTAAAGATGAATTAAAAAGAGGTGACAAGGGCAAGGGCAAGGTAGAGGAGCCAAGTCCTAAAGGAAAGGAAAAGATAGTGGAGGAGACGACTACTGAAGCTGAGGTGGATGTGCTAGAAAAGCCCGAAATACAGCAAGAGGAGAAGACAACGGATCCAGTTCAAGAGAAGAAAGAGCAATATGATGCTCTGATAGATACCAGATATACTCAAGAAGAGGCCCTCAAGGTTGTGTATGGCATTGTCATAGCACAAGAAGAACGGAGAGGAACAGAGAGGAGGACCAAGAATAGATTAGACAGAGAGCAGAGGTTGGTACCCGAGAAGGCAAAGGATGAGTTGAAGCTAAAGGAGACTGAAGTAGAAAGAGCACTTGAGCTTGAAGATGAGGATGAGCTTGAAGATGAGGATGAAAGAGATATCCTGAAAGTGGATCAACTATTGCAGCAGATCAAAGACAATGAGGGACAACAAAGAAGAAGCAGAAAATGAAAGAGATGGACTAATCCTCCAACTTGCTGATGCTTCAAGAGAGGTGGCCAGTGCACAATAAGCCAAAGAAAGAATTGAAGATGAATTGGAAGCTACAAAGGACGAGTTCATTGAGCTACGAGAAAGGATGGAGCTGCAGAAGAGAACAATACTAAGGCTTAGATCCACACCAAGAGCTGGCAGAGCACGAGTAGAGCCAGAGGGAGCAATAGTCCCCGTTCTGGAAGATCAAGTCCGGAGCTTGCAAAGAGAATTGCGGCTAGAGCAAGTGCAGAGATTGCACATTGCGGAGGGCTCATTGGCTGCAAAAGAATTACTTACATCAGAGAACCAAGCACTGAGAGCAGAGAATGAGGCCCTCCGAAAGCAGCTCCAAGATCTGCAAGACAAAATGATAAAAGATACTGAGGTTCAGCAAGAAGAAACAGGCGGGGCAGTTGTGGAGCTACCAGAGACTTGGGAAGCCACAACTATTGAAGATCCAGCCCCAGCACAAGAAGAGGCCACAACATCAAGACTTACCAAGGAGGAGGAAAACAGATTGCACAAGCAGATAGAGCAGGCAACAGAGGAGAGTGCAAAGGTGGCCATGGAGTGGGAAAGAAGACTCCTATTCTCCATCAGACTTCACGGGTTGGATACTAAGGTTCTCCAAGAACAGTGGATGCAACCTATATTGCCCCTTCCTCTACTAAAGTTTGAAGTTTTGAAAACAAAGAAAAGGCTAGAAGAGGAGCAAGTATGTCACTCTATACGAAGGTGACATCACAAAAGAGGAGGAATCAAAGAAGATAGTAGACTCCCATCCGAGATGGAGGAAAGGGTGGTTGACAAAGTACCCAACCTACCTAATCTATTTGGTGGGGGCACCCAAGGAAGTTAGAGAAGATACAACATTCTGTCCAGTGCCACAAGTCAGGAGTTGGCAAGAGCATGGCAGAATCACAGCAAAGAAGATAAATTGGCTTAATTACCCCAGGATGCCAGGACTGAAGGTGGGAGAGAGAATAAGTAAGGCCTACATGGTGAAAACCCTAACGGACACCATTAAGCTCTTTACTGGCTCTCCTAACCTTTCGTGCCAAATGCTCAAAAAGATTTGCAGAACATTATTGGCTTGCATTGAAGTGTTCGTGCCGGATAAAGCTACCAGCTCAATATTGTTGTCAACCGCCGACACAGTGGCAGATATGATGTATGATCTAGCCTTGCAGCCATCTCCAAAATTATTACACCTCTTTTATCAGAGAATCTTGTTTATGCCAAGCTTCCACATGCAGGCCTTTGAGGAGGCATTCTACACTGGTTTCTTTACACATCCCTACACTCACCATTGGAAACCTGACATACGAGTCACATCTTCAGATGCTGAAATCGACAGGACTCCACTAAAGACAAAGCAAGGATGTCATGTCAGGGACGACATGAAGGCGGAGGGGGGGAGTGTTGAGCGGAGGACCACACGTATACATTTTTGCTCACACTTATGTTTTTGTAAACACTTATTGTCATAAATGTCTTTCCAACATTTCATTTTTTTATGGAGCCGATTCATTGTAATTAGTGGGACTCAATTGAGTTTCCAGCTTGTATTCCCCAAGTAGTTTCACCTGCTTATGTAATTAGATTAGAGATGTTTTCACCCCTCCAAGGCTGAGGTATAAGAGCCAATTTCTGTAAACCTAAGGACACAATTTTGAATCATTAATCAAGGTGATTTTTTGAGCGTCGTGACTGTGTCTCAGAGAGAGAGAGAGAGAGAGAGAGAGAGAGAGAGAGAGAGAGAGAGAGAGAGAGTCTATCCTCTTGCTACGTGAGCTACGGAGCCGCCATTGGAGAAGCGACACCGCCATTGTGTTAGCAACGGCGAGAGCTATGCACCAATACCAAGCGTGCACACATTCGGCTTCTACGCGAGGTGAGCTCCCACAAGCTTCTATGTGAGTTTTCTCCCTACCTGTGTGTCGGAATTGAGTGTGCCATATATCTATAGAACCGTAGTAGAGCTACACGTTAGTACCATCGGAGTCGAGATTCAGTCACCTGTATTTTTCTGCCTGTCTTCATACGCGTTTACCTCACGGAGTGGTTACAGGTTGAGATTGTATTTTACATTCATAGGGTGTTGTCCTTACCTAGTGTAGAGACCCCCCTTTGAGTTTGAGGCTGATTCGATGACTCTAGATCATGTTTCGGATAGCATTTTTGTGTAGTACGAATTTCAGCCACTTGTGTATTTGAGAACTTAGATTTGATTTCCTTGGTAGTGATTGTCATTAGAAGGTCGAGTAGGTGATTTGACACCCACCTATTTGTTTCCATGCGCCTGTGGGTCAAGCTCTGTCCTTGTCTGACATTCTTGTTTGTCGGTTGAGTTCTCGCTATCATAGCCACCGCTAGCGACGTAATCGCCACAACAGTTGCCACCTTATATGAAGTCTTGTAAGCCCACAAACATTCATCTAGGTTAGATTCCTACTCTTCAACCTGCTAGTATATATACTTCGTAAGCATCTGGACTATCTGCCCATTTGCACTCTCCACCAAACCATTGCACTGCGGGTGGTATGGAGATGAAAATTGGTGTTGAATCCCCAATTTTTCCACCAGAGCACGCACCAACTTACTTCTGAATCCTTGTCCTTGATATGATATAAGCACCCAAGGCACTCCAAAACGGCAACATATGCAATCAAATACAAACTGAGCAACAGTATGCGCATTTACCTCTTTGACTGCTTTTGCCTCAACCGACCGTGTAAGGTAGTCTATGGCCACTACCACATATTTCTTACCGCTCGCTGACTTGGGCAATGGACCAATTGCATCCAAGCCCCACTTTTCAAAGGCATCATGTGCAATGATAGCCCCTTGTTTCTCGGCTACCAGTTGTCTTTCACCCATCACTTGGCACTGATGGCACGTCTTGCACCAATAGTGCACATCTCGCACAACAGAAGGCCACCAGAACCCACTTCTTAAGATACGAAACAAAACTTGAATCTTACCCTGATGACCGCTTTCCTCATGGCATTGCTCCAATACCATGCCGATCTCTTCTTTGTAAAGGACACGACGTAGCACCCCTTCTCGACCGTGCACCATAAGATCTTCGCCAACAAGAGTGAACCTTTTAGCCTTTTGAACAACTCTCCTCTTTTGTAGCTTGGAAAGCCCATCGGAACATTGACTTGTACTCAAGAAATCATCAATATCCTTCAAAGTCTCTCTACCTATATAAGTGGCCGACCCCACATACAAACTCGACACAGTGAGTCTGAACACGACTGCTAGCCAACCGATCTGCTTCCTGGTTTTGTTCTCTCCTCACATGTTTGAACTGCACTGCTTCAAAAAACTTCAACAGCTTCTTTATGGAAAAAAACCAATTTTTGAGAGAATCCCTCTTTACCTACCATTGGCCCAAAAGTTTTTTGACAATCAGTAGAGCATCACCTTTTACAACCAACCTTGATATGCCGAAGTAAATGCATTGCTTGAGCCCCAGGTGTAAAGTAAGATATTCTGCTTCATTGTTGGTATGCACCTCCTCCAAGTCGTAAGCTTTGGAAAAAATGACTTTGCCATGCGGATCTTGAATGACTATACCTCCACCTGCTTTATGTGTTCCTCATCTGTAAGTGCCATCAAACCACATCATGAAGGCCCCTTCCAAGTCAGGTTTCTCCTTATCCTCCTCTTGTACCACCCTTGGATAAATTGGTAACTCAACCTCCTTGTTGACTAGGATATTCGCCAAATGAGACTGCCGAGTGTGATCCACTTTGAACTCAAACTTACCCACTTCATGATTCGCTTCCCTGGCTTCAAGTGTAGCACCATTTCAAGCAAAAGATTGTTAGCAGTCAATACATAAAACTTCCAAACGACCAAATATACTTGGAACTTTCTGCATGCCAAGACCAAAGCCATCACCCACTGTTCTGCCTCCGTATAAGTAGCTTCACCCGGACTAATGACCCTGCTTTAGAAATAAATTGGCTTATAACTCCTTCCTACCTTTTGTAGCAATACTGCTCCAACAGCCACCGTTCCCACCGTCATAGCAATATAAAAATCATCCTCATGATTAGGAGGACATACTGTAGGTAATTGACATAGAATACCTTTCACTTTATCAAAGGCCTCTTGAGCTTCCTCATCCCACTGAAATCCATGCACCTGTTGAGCCCTTTTCTGAAGAGGGTAGACATATTGAGATAACATCCAAAAAAGCGGGATATATATTTTAACTTATTTATGAATGACTCCAATTCCGTTGCACTGGTTGGAGGCTCCATAAGAACCAATGCTTTCACCTTCTCTGGGTCTGCTTCAATTCCGTTCTGTGATACCACATGACCCAGCAATTGAACCCTTGGTTGTGCTAGCTTGCACTTCTTTGGATTCAATTGACCTCCTTCTTCATCTAGCCTTTGAAAACACAGCCTTAACTTAGACAAATGTTCTGCCCTGGAACTATAGCAACCAATATCATCCATAAACACTCTGATGAACTTACCCAAGTAAGGCCCGAACACCTTGTTCATCCAATCTTGAAAAGTCACATACGCATTCACCACTCCAAAAGGCATCCTACGGTAGGCAAAGCAACCCCATGGAGAAATGAACGTAGTCTTTAACACTAAGTTGGTAATGGGACACTTTTATGTCCTGGGACACTTTTATGTCTTGTTAAGTGACCATTTTCCTTGAATTATGTCAAGAGTTTCAAAATGGATTTTGAGGTGCTATCTATCTAGAAAGTTGTCTCATGAGCTGAAAAAAACTCAACATTTTTTTGAAATATCAATTCCATCTTTAACCTTGTCCTTGCACAACATTTCACAACCTAAATTGCGTTAAAAAAATGGATCCTGTTTTTGCCTTTTTTCAACTTTTTGCAACTATACCACTCTAGAATTCATGTTTGTGAGGTCTATAATGCTAGAGAACTATCTTTTGGTAGTCCTCAACATGTCATGATGCTTCTAGGGAGAAATAAATATTAAAGTTGTAAGTTATGACCAAATTACAAAAATTGTCAAATCCTGTTTTTTAGTCAATTTTAGCTCTTCTATGATTTTTTTGGTGGATTTCATGATATCTAAATGCATTTTTGATTTTCTATGTCGTATATTGTAACATAAAGCTAATATTCCTTGAGTTTTGGGGCACCTAATACCCTATTTTGCATAGTACACAACAATGGTTCATTTTTTCAATTATAGAAGAAAACGAAACATTCTAGTATATCAAGTATAGCTTTTTCAATATTGTTAGTTTCTTGTGACTACTACATGCATTTTGTAGGTAGTAACCATATCTAGTCATAAGGATCAAATTTGGCTAGATATTGAATAGTTTCTATGGGATTCTACAACTCATAATGTTGAACCCAATTTTTTCATGTTTGCTGTATTTAGCACTTCATCTTTGTCCCCACAATTCCCCTTGATAAGAGATGTATTATTCTTTTGACATGCTCCATGGCTCCTTATGAACATAAAGGACAATAGGGAACTAAGAAAACATGCATATATTATTTGTATTGAGCGTGGCTATAGAAACTTTGATGATAGGTTTGCAGAATGATAAAAATTCAACTTTTTTGTACCTATTTATTTTGGCAAAACAAAAAATAGTGAGTGAGAAGCAATCATATATTCTGATTACCAACCCATTGAAGTTAACTAGGGAATTTATATCAAGTCCTACAAAAATTCCTAATCTTATTTTTATACAACAAAACGTCAGAAATGACTGTTTTGATGAAAATGCATTGGTCCATCAACGTTGGAGGCTTGGCGTGACCAAAAGATAAGAAATTTTACAAGTTTCTTATTTTTTCCATGTGTAGTAGGCCTTGAACTATAACCTCATGAAAGGATTTTACAAAATGAGTGGATCTACTATGGTTTTGGAGGTTTTTTTTCAAAACCCTGAAAGGACACTTTTATGTCCTGTTAGGTTACCAACCTAGTGTTAACTGGTCCTCCAAAGCAATACCGATCTGAAAATACCCTGAAAACCCATCCATAACGGAATAGCGTTCATGTCCGGACACCTAGTTTAAAATCTCATCTTGAAATGTCAAAGGGTAATGATTCCACTTGGTTGCAGCATTCAAAGGCTTATAATCTACACATACTCGCCAATTTCCATTTTTTTTCGGGGTAATGACAACAAGAGAAACCCACTCAGACTCCTTTATTGGATACATAATACCTACCTCGAGCAACTTGTTGATCTCTTGCCATAGAGCTTCCTTTTGAATATCTTCCAACCTTCTGAGCTTCTGTGCTTTTGGCATGTATCCTTCTTTAAGTAGAATCTGATGCTCCACTCCTTTAGCTCCCCTCAGATCCTTATACTCCATTGCAAATAAGTCAGGGTAGGATGCACATAGGTCCATATAGCCTTCCTTATCCTGCTTTGTTAAATCTGAACCTAGCATATCTTCCACCTCTTTAGCTTGCAGACTACAAACAGGAACTTTCATACCTCTCCTTGCAGTGGTAGAGTCTACTATGACTCTGAACAAATCTGTATCCATCTTCAATAAATCCTCATCACTCTCTTCCTCTTCGACACTGGTCAACCCTTCATCATAAGTAGACTCCGTTTCGTACTCATAACTGGTACTGAAATCTTCATTATCTCCACCTGTTGAGGGATGAAAATGACTTTACTTGGTCTTTAGATCCAACACAATCTGTCCTCCATTTTCCCAATCTGGCAAGGTAAACACCCTGGTCCCCCAATCTTGCTTGGCTCCAATTGCCAACAGCCATGGCCTCCCCAATATAATTGGATAAGCATTCTCTCCTACTTTCATGACAAAAAAATCAATTAATTATTCAATTCCCATAACGTTTACCTTCACATCCTGTGCCACTCCTAAACAACGAGCTTTGGCATGATTAGCCATCCTCATTCGCACATTGGATCTGACAATGCCAATATCCCTCATAGCGGACTCTGTAATAACACAGACTTGGGCACCACCATCGATGTAGGCTTGAACCTGTTTCTTCTTCTCAATCAAAACATCCACCACCGGAAGCACATCGATCGGACTCCCCACTTTTAAGGCTAGATTGTGTACTATATGCACCTCTCCTCCCACTCGAGGAAGCCTCGTGCTGACACTGGTTGACCATTGCCTTCTTAACTTAGGGTTTAATGCAAGCAGCTGCCCAAAAGTGATGTTAGCCTTTTGATTTTGAACATCTCTTACCAAATCATACTCCAGATTACCGCGTCCCAATTGAAAATCCTTTTGGGCAATTCTCCATCTTTGCCTTCTTTTGCTTGGCTCTGGCTGCTCTTTACCTTCATTTATCTTCTCTTTCCCCTTCTTTGCTCTAGTTTCATGCTCCGTCTCAGTCTCCCTTTCACCTCGTGCTCTTTTGTTGGCCATGATGTCAACCTCGTGCCTGTAAACACCAATAATGTTAACCCTTGGTATTTCATCATTACCTGATGGAGCTGCATGTGATTGGTTTTCAACCTCTTGCTGCCCTCTTTGGCCATTAAAATGTGCTTGACCACGACCTCGACCAAATAGAGGAAATATGCTGCCCCTTTCCCTTGGTGGGTGAGGGAAATCTGGAGCATAGTGGCCCTCCTCTCCACAATTGTAGCACCTACCAGGCAATTGCCTAGCTCTACCTCTTCCTGTCCTTGCTTGACCTCTATCCATAACACTTAAACTCAACTGTTGCATTTTCTCAGACAAATCTTGAACTGTACGTACCCATTGTTGAGGAATGGTTGCTACCCCTCGATTGGGTTGATTCTCCATTTGAACTTCTTCTCTCGGATTCGAAGTCGGATTGGGAACCATCGCCTCATATCCCAATGCACCTTGCTCAATCTTCTTCTTTATTTTTTGGCTTTTAGACCGCGCAATAGCAACTGCCCCGTTGTAATTTTCCGGGCCCTCAAAATCCACCTTTTTACGAAGTTTGGGATGTAAACAAGACATAAACTTTTCCAATTTAAAGTACTCACCACCATTGACCAACTACATGGCCACTGCAAAGCCCCTCCAGCACTCTTCGAAGAGGGCGAGGAAGACGCTAAATTCCTCATTCAGGTCCTGCTTCAAATTTTTCAACCTTGCATCCAAGTCGACAGGAGACACCTCTTTTCGAAAGTCTTGCAGAAAACGGGCCCGCAACGCCAACCACATAATTCTTGGCTCTCCCTTCAATGCATAGAATCATGTCTTTGCTTTTCCCCGCATCAAGAATGGGATCGTTTGCATCTTGCTATCTTCATTCGGCATATACAGTGACAACATATACAACTCTTCCGGATCTCCTTCTCCGGCAAAAACTGGTCCATAACTATGTGTTGACATCTCTCCTTGATGGAAATTACCTTTCATTGATCAACACCGACGAGCAATCAGCAGCTCCTCAGTGGGGGCACCAGAAGATGGAGAGGGGGAATAGGGAACACACCCAGCACACAAAATATTTGCCTCTCTATAGCCCAGGGATTCCACAGCACCCCTAACCTCTAAAATAACACCTTCAAATTGGCTAATTTGCACTAACAACTCCACTTTAGCATACAAAAAAACTATCTCACACCTTGCAAAAAAACACCCCACAACACAAATGCACCCACACTGCTCAACTCACCCTTTTCGACTCACAAAACACTTCTCATCTGCCCCTCTTGGTAGCACCTTTCAAGTTGCAGACAAACCCTCTGCAAGCAATGGCCAATACACGAAGAGCGAGAGAAAAGGAGGGGAATGGGGAGAAGCAACACAAGAGATAGGGGCAAATAAGTGGTATTATTGCATGGGGAGTAGTACAATCAAGTATGCAGCTTCAATGGCAAGCTTAGCACCACACAAGCTTCAAGCTTCCAATCACACACTTAGGAAAAAAAGCCCTCAAATTTTCGCATTTACATCCTTTTATAGGGGTGCCTCTAAGAGGTCCAAAAAAGAAAAATGGATGAGTTCCTCCTCCCGCGGCCTTCACTTAGAGCCTCTTTTAGAATTTGTTTGCATTGCCGACATTTGGCATATTTGATTTTTGGAAACATCTGCATGGTGTACACCTTGGTTCTTTGTCGCTTCCATTTGACCGCCCGAATTTCCTCTTGGGCCTTTGAATTCTCCTCTCTTGCCTTCGCTTGACTTTATCTTTGGATGTCCTTGGCCTTGCCCTTTAGTTTCCCCTGTCGGCTCACCTATCTGCAGCGAGACCCCTCCCTTCCTTGAGCAATAGCAATGTCGCTATTGGAGGGGGGGTGGGGGGGGTACACCCCTTTCCTCAAAAAATTTGTCCCTTAGCGGGTGTGGGCACCGGCCCTTAACTGCCACATCATCACTATGAAATTCCACCCCATGCGGACGCCCATGGGTGCGCCACTGCCTCTGCACCGCCAAAATCACCACCAAACGCCACGCAACACCGTCAGGTCCGCGCGTGCAGCGCCTACGCCCACACACCATCTGCATGGGAGGGAGCTCCCATCTTGTGTACATTAGAGGGCGCACGCTCCTGCTGATATACCACGGCATCCCGGCATCCAACTGCGCATGTGGGGCAATTTTCCGGCCACGTGGCAGCTCGTGATGCTCCAAGCCTCAAGGCTTTGGAAATAAAACAAAACCACCTCTTTTTTTAAAAAAAAAACTTTGTTTTCCCCCATCTTGTCCTGCATGCCCATTGGCCCCTGATGGTCCATCTTCTGAGCCGTAAAACCCGGCCGCAAGCTCTCCGTGCCGACTTGAAAATGCCCGGCTCCAACCGCACTTCGGGATTTCCCAATACCCCATACTGAGGGCACAAAAATCGATCAAAGCATTTACAACCAACTTTGGACAAAGGCGCCCAATTTTCCGACTGCTAGAACATCTTGCTCCGGACTCTGTTTGACATGCAGTCACTTCCTGCTAACTCCGTATGATGCACACCCTGCTCTGGAACTTTGTCGGTGCTCAAAAGATGCCAGATGGCACATTCTCCAATGCGGTCAAGTGGGCCAAGACCCGATCCCGAAAAAACTTCAATTGATCATATCTTCCAAACCATAGCTGTGATCCGCAATCCGAAAAGACAGGTAGGATCCATGCATTAAGCTCTGCACACTTGTACCTCGATTTTCACTTGGATTACCTATCTTTAGCTGCCCTGTCCGGCAAGAATCTGCAAACCACTAAAACTTCAACCTCCAATAACTTGGGCTCCGTAGCTCGGTTTGATGAACCGTCTGGACCTGTTACTTCAGCACTTCAAGCTCTTCATTCTTGGACCCAAAATTTGCACTTTGCATCTCCTTCACTTGCTACCCAAATTAGACCCTCATGGAGCCTTTCTTGGCCTATAAGCCGCATCATGCATACAATTTCGCTGCTACCTGCCATCCCATGATTTTCCTAGCTGCTCCAGCCCCTTGCCATGCCTCTGCTTGCCTGCATACATCTACCCATGCCACCTTCTAGAGTCGACACACTTTGGCTGCACCAACGTGATGCTACGAGCAGCTCCACAAAGCGCTTAAATTAGTCTCTTTGAAACTTTCTTTAGCACCTCGTGTCGACACGTGATGCTACATGAAACTCCACAAAGTGCTTAAATTAGTCTCTTTGAAACTTCCTGTAGCTCCACGTGTCGACACGTGGTGCTACAAGCATCTCCACAAAGTGCTTAAATTAGCCTCATTGAAAATTCCTTTAGCACCACGTGTCATCACGTGGTGCTACAAGCAACTCCACAAAGTGCTTAAATTAGCCTCTTTGAAACTTTTTTTAGCACCTCATGTCGACACGTGGTGCTACATGCAACTCCACAAACCACTTGAATTATCCTCTTTGAAACTTTCTATAGCACCACGTGTCAAACATGGTGCTACAAGCAGCTCCACAAAGCGCTTAAATTAGCCTCTTTGAAACTTTCTTTAGCACCATGTGTTTCGACACGTGGTGCTAAAGGCAACTCCACAAAGCGCTTAAATCATCCTCTTTGAAATTTTATTTAGCACCTTGTGTCAACACGTGGTGCTACATGAAAGTCCACAAAGTGCTTAAATTAGTCTCTTTGAAACTTCTTGTAGCACCACGTGTCGACACGTGGTGCTACAAGCAGCTCCACAAAGTGTTTAAACTAGCCTCTTTGAAAATTCCTTTAGCACCACGTGGTACAAGGAACTCCACAAAGCACTTAAATTAGCCTCTTTGAAACTTTCTATAGCACCACATGAAACTCCACAAAGCTCTTAAATTAATCTCGTTGAAACTTCTTTTAGCACCACGTGTTGACACGTGGTGCACTAGAAGCCTCTTGAAACTTCCTTTAGCACTATGTGTCGACACGTGGTTCTACACACAACTCCACAAAGTGCTTAAATTAGCCTCTTTGAAACTTTGTTTAGAACCATGTGTTGACACGTGGTGTTACAAGGGTCTCCACGAAGCTCTTAAGTTAGCCTCTTTAAAGCTTCCTATAGCACTGCATATCGACACATGGTGCTCCATGTAGCTCTATAAAGGGCTTAAATTAGCCCTTATGAAGACTCATATAGCATTATGTACGAACATGTGGTGCTATAGACAACTCCACAAAGATATTAAATTAGCCTCTTTGAAACTTCCTTTAGCACCACGTGTCGACACGTTGTGCTACAAGCAGCTCCACAAAGCGCTTAAACTAGCCTCTTTGAACATTCTTTTAGCACTAGGTGTTGACATGTGGTGCTACAAGAAGCTCCACAAAGCTCCTAAATTAGCCTCTTTGAATCTTCCTAGAGCACTAGGTGTTGACATGTCATGCTACAAGCAGCTCCATAAAGTGCTTAAATTAGCTCGTATGAATCTTCCAATAGCATCATGTATCAACATGTGGCACTACAAGCAACTCCGCAAATGGCTCCGTGATTTTCAACCCCTATAATCAAACAAAGACGTTTGTTTATGTTTTAGAGAGAGAGAGAGAGAGAGAGTATGTGCACCGTGGTTCCCTATAATGCATACATGAAGGTTGCAGATAGGACATGTGGAGCTTAGTATTTATCAGCATGTAGGGCACAACTATCCTGCAAATAGGCTATTGTTGAAGTGATTGTTGGCATAGTTGAGGTGGAGTCACTATTTGTGTACTCCTTCTAGATGGTAACAACTTCATGCTAAAACGACAATATTTTTGTTGAGTGGATCAAGATTCAACCTCATTTTCAAGCTTAAAAATGCCCTAAAAATGGTTCTTTTCATAATTGTACTAGCCATGGCATTGATTGTATTTTTGACGATAGTTGACTTTGTCTCATTATATAGCTACATTATGGCTTCCATGTTTTGCCCACTAATATGAGTTTTTGGCCATTGGATCTTGGCATGTTGCTTGTGTGTGAATGACTCACAAGGCGCATACTTGAAAGTGTTTTTGTAGAATAAAGATCCACCACTTTTTGTATTCTTTGTAATCTTCAAATCGAGTTCTCTACAAAGACAAGACGTATTGTAGTACTTGTCGTTCTTATGTAAATGAGAACCACAAACATTTTGTGCAAGAGCTCTAGAGAGATAAGCAGAGAGAGAGAAAAGAGAACAAAAGAAAACATGCAACATAAATGGAAAAATAGAGAGAGAGAGAGAGAGAGAGAGAGAGAGAGAGATTGTATTAATGTCAGTTAAGGTCAAACATGACCTATGAGACCAAAGAAACATTTCTCATGCTCTATTGATATTATGAATGGGCACCTGTGATGCTTCAGGATCGTGGATGTATTGAGAGAAAAAAGCTTAAATACGACCAAATATGGACATGTGATACTTAAGGACCACGGATGTATTGAGAGTCCATGGGGTGGTTGTGAGAGAAAATAATATCAGGGGAGATCCAAGCTCAAAATGTGAAGGAGAAAAGCTTGAATATGTTCAAATATGATCCTCACTCCAAAACTTGTAAGAGACATAGTGAGCATATGTGTGTGCGTGGATGTGCATGCATACACACACACACACACACACACATGGCACACTGCTTTGTACAAGCCCAACAAAATTGCATGGTAACAATTCCTAGTTCCACACCTTGTGACTTATTGGGTAATTTGAAAGTTTACAAGGGCTCCTACTCTAAAAGTCTTGTACCTCATGTTCTATGAGGTACATTATACACACACATTCCTTTTTACCTACATCTTGAAAGAGCCATTTGCTGGACGGGAAGATACTCACACACCCATGAAGTGCATGCAAACACTACCTAGATCAACATAATGTCAATCGAGGACACAGATGACACGATAGGCACACGGAGGAAATCTCTTTAGCTTGTCAGGCTGAGATCATCCTACACATACAACACTCTGGAAGGCCAAATAAACCACAATCAAGGACCTCACTGATCTCACCTAATCATGCCAGATTCATACGAAACTTAAGGAACACCATCCCCTCACTAGGATACACATGTCCTTAAGCTTCTACACTCAAAACCCTCACTCTAAACCCATCTGTGGAAAACGCGTAGGATGACAGAGCCGAATTTCGAAAGTGCCCGAAACTAAAATTTATGAGTACCTATGCGTAGCTTATGTCGCCACGATTCTATAGACTACTAGCACGCAGATAACAGACATCGTTTGATACACTTACGGCCACAAATAGCTCGTAGATGCGTCGGCGTGTGCGCTTCGTCTCGCGTGGAATGCTTGGAGTTGTCGCGTAGCTCTCCTCGAGCCTACCTCAATGGTGCAGTCGGATCTCCAATGTGTTGAGCGAGCCGGGCGTAGTGGGAGGATGAAGCTCACACTCACTCTCTTTCTCTCTCACACATAGTAGACGGCAGCGCTAAAGTTTGATTATGATAAAAGTCCTCTTTACAAAATGACCTAGGTACCTTATATACTAAGGCTACCTTAGGTTTAACCAAAAATGGGGTCCAAAGGGAAATGGCTTTGTATTTACAAACTGGAAGTGCCATTGCACCCCGACTTCTGAAACTAGAATAACTACTCATTACAAATGACGTTTACAGCCATAATCCGCAGCATTTCATAACTCGCAAAAGATAAGACTTTGGTACGAAACTTGAGTTATGTTGTGTTGTTGACCAAGCGGTCAACATTCCCCCCTTCCGCGTTCATGTCGTCCCCGTCATGACCTGATTGTCGATGGCGATATGGTATTTGGTGTCGTTTTGTTGTTGGAAAGAAAGTCTAGACTATAGCCTTTGCAGTAGCTTGTCTTGTTCGTCCAATCCGATGTACATATTCTTCACATGATTCAGGAAAATCATAATTGATGATGAACTTTATGTCTTTCACATCCACGCTCCGAGCTGCAGCATCTGTTTCTGTCATTATAGGTCTACTGCCAGATCTAAATTCAAAAGAACCCAATGTCGTTTAACTTGACTCTTATCATCATGGATAGAGAAAGCTCCATCCATCACTTGCTCCAGCAAATCTGTCAATTCAGAGTATTTGTGATTCTCAGAAACAACTTCTACAATCTGTAGAATTGAGTGATTGGCTTTCTAATCTTGTGAGCCAATGAGAACTTTGTAAGGATTTTGTAGAAATTGTATGGCTAAACCCTTAACTTCTTTAGGCCAAGTTGCACTCCAATGCAAAGTCTGTCTGTCAGGCCGAATCCAGGACTTAATTATTCTAATTTGAGGTTCAAAACCCTGCCGAGCATTCAATGCGCATTATCAAGGACAAGCTTTTGCGATCCTCTGATTACCCTTATGTCTGCTCTTTGTCATTGAGGACTTCTTTGTTCCTGTGCAATCATGTTCTTAGTGTTGTCTGCAGCTTTGTCATTGTAGGCCATTCTTCGACTCGCCATTGAGGAGAAGTATGCTATGATCTGAAATTGGCGCTCCAATTCATTTGTCAATTGATTTGAGTAGCATTTCCTTATTTTTTATGTAGAAGGAATATGTACAAGAGGATGGTGATAGGTGTCTTTAGATTAGGGTCTAAAACCTGGATGACCAAAGGGAAAAAACCCGGTGGGAAAAAATGCCTTTGGTATACGCTCTTATTAGAGTTGAGCAGTTGAACGTGAAGTACATGTTCATGAAAGGTGAGTGCTTGGGTGAAACACAGAAAGAGTGCCTGATGCAAGTGCCAATTATAGGACACTCTATATGCATATGAGAAATTTGTCAATAAAAGCGTGCAATGTGAAAGAAGGAGATGATGGGTGTTTTGAGGAATAAATGTAGCACATGTGACATCAAAAGATGTCTCAATAGCTTCCACCTTTCCAAGAAGGGTTTTCGATGTAGAAGTTTCTCCACTCGTATCTCACTGTGCTCAGTACGTGAGTGTCTTTTGGACCTTCTCCTTCACTTCACGAGACTTAAGTATAGTAGACTTCGACTCTTTTGCTCACCTATACCAGCATGAGCGACACAACTTAAATATGCTCAACTCTTCCAGCTTGAGCAGTACCTAGAATAGCTAAGATGCTTAGACCACAGAGAATATTACTTGAAGCTTTGGGACTAACACATCACTGATTTTGTGGCTTAGCTACTTGACTCTGACTTTTATGACTTGTCGGTTGCCTATTGACACTGCTTTGTGACAAGTTCTTCGGCTGTTGTAGTGGCTGATGAGACATACTTCGTGAAGTTTCATCGTTTTCCTGTACCTTCTTCTCTTTGTAGTGCTCAGGCCTCTCGTCAGTCTTTTCTTCATGTGGATTATGGATTTTTTTTTTTCTTAATCATAAACAAAGAAAATCCTAAAACAACTCAACAAAAGAAAAATCATTCAAATAGAAATCTAAATGCTATGTACACTATACACATGTCCCTAGGGGCTCATATATGGATTTTGTCCCCATACTCCTCTGTAACACTACTATGAGGGCATATACTCCAAATTTTGTCAAAAATTTATCACAATAAAATGCAAAAATTCAATGCATCTCACAAAACATTCCCCTCTAATAGTCATAATGTTAGGTCCGCATTCAGAATGCCTCCCCCCTTCCTATTTGGAGTCATCCTTTACGACAGGGTGTCGCAAAGGGTATGTGTTGTGCTTGGGCAATTAAAAGTTGTGCCTATGCAGGCCTTGTAATGTAGCCCTATTATGCATACACAGTCAATGCATGGAAAAGATTTATGTTGTTCAAGATGTGGGTATAAGCAATTTGCTTATTGGCATTTGTTGGCGAGGCTTCCTATTCTAAGCAATGTAATGGTCTTTGAAGTTCATGTATCGTTGCTTGATTGAAGCGACTTTCTCTCTTCTAACTGTACTGTAATCGTAGGAAGAATTGTAAGAATTCAAGCGGCGATGCACTGACAGCATTTTTGTTGTTCTTCTTTGGGACCCATTTCTTTGCGATTATTGGCTGTTTTGTTGTTGACGCTCATTTGGGAACCCATACTTGCCCGTGCTTCGTTTGTGTTTGAAGAGACTTCTTTGGGATCCACCTTTTTGTTGTGTGAGTCGACAGTGGTCTTTGCTTCAGCCCTTGTATGCTTGGTTGGTGACGGGATTCAGGCTTTGAAAGTTGATACTGTGGTTGTTTTGGAATCCAAATGAATTCCTGAATTTTTTGTGCTTGAATCAACTTCTTTGGAGCCCAAACCTGAGTTGTGAAAGCTTGCGACTTTGTGATATTCTTACCCGTTTGTGCATGTTTTCCTTGTTTTTGTTTTGGTGTTGGATCTTGTGATTTGTCATTAGAGATCTTTGTCTTCTTGATCCATATCTGTTTTTGGCCGATCTGGCTTTTTGGTATACAGATTTGTCGAGCTTTTTGGCTTTGACTTGTTGTTCTGTTCTGTTGACCTGTCATGGTTGTTGCTGAAGGGATTGGTGATAGTGATGGCATGAGTTGATGATAGGGCCTGTCGTAAGATTCATCACTATCGCTACTATCCTCAGCAAGGTTGATTGCTTGTACTTTCCCTTGATTTTTTGGCTGGTAGTGGAAAGCTACTGTCTGTTTGCACGTGGGTGGTAGTTTCTTGGAGGACTTTTCTAGCCCATTGATTAGAGCATTGTTAGCTCGTTGCTCTGGTCGTATTCCTCCTAGCTGAGTCTTTGCCTCCTTATTAGTAGCCATGTATGAGGATGCTTGTGGTGGCTGTGTCTTCACCGAGGACTTTGGAATCCACTTTTGATGCACTTTATTCGTGTAGCGATGACATTGATTCTTGGGTCGTTTATCTTCTTGAAGCTCGAAGTGTTCTACAGAGTCATAGAACTCATCGTCTTCTTCATCTTTTGATTCTCCACATTTCTTTGTTTGCTCCTTATGTCGCGAGCTTGTTGATGTCTGGTTCTCTTCGTTTTCCTGGATTACACTCACTGCAAAATAAGGAACGACATCATAGCCATTTTCATCACAAAACTTTGTTGTGGGAGTATCCTCCACGGCGCACACGTCCAGAGTAGCCAAGATGTGTTCCCATCCAAAAGGCTCTAACTCTTCTTCAGGAAATGGTTATGGGATATAGTCCATATCCTCTATAACCCGCTCTAGGATACATTCCTCGCGTTTCAAGCTACCACATTGTGAAGCTCCACACATCCACAGTTCTTTAGGCTTACCTAACCAAGCTGGAAGTTCTGATCCTGCAACTGTGGCGGAATCAAAGTCCTCAACGGTGTTCTCGTCACATCCCTATAGCTATGGTCCCTCAAGTTTATCTTTGTTATGGTTTCCATATGTCTCAGGTATATATGGTCATAACCCCAATCTTGGACCATTTTCAATTGTCGCATGAATGGTCTTCCCAGAATGATTTCATAGTTGTTCTTCTTGCCAAAGTCAACAACAGCAAAAGTGTGTTCATATTCAATGCCACAAGAAGTAACGATTACTTTTTCTAGCAGTCCTAGGGGCTTTTCCTTGTGTCCGTCTGCAAGCTGCAAGGTCATTCGTGTGGATATCAAGGCAGGTTTTCCCCATTTTTTTCAAACCTCTTTGGTTGCAATGGCCACGCCAGCTCCACTGTCAAGGATTGCCATGGTTTTTACACCATTGAATTCCATAGTAAGGGTGGTATTTCCATCTTCTCCCTCATAATACTCGCCTACCTTGTTTAATGGCACAGGCCTAGTATTTAGTTGAGGCATTTCAAGCTCTTTGATGCCTTCCTCGATTTGAGTCATTGGGGTTTTTACACCAAATTTCTCTAGACATTTACCCACATTAGCCCACATGTTTGGTCTTATTCTGAGAAACTCGGCGAACATTATTGTACAGGTGACTGGGGTAGATAGAATATCTACTAGCCCCTTTGAATCAATGGCCTTGTTGGGAGACAGTCTCTGTGATGGGACTGCAACCACATCTGACTTGGTGTCATACTCTCCCATGTAGGAAGGTAGTGTTTTTAGCGAATGGGGTTGACTATCCATAGATTGTACAGATCCTTTGTCGCCCCAACACGATTGTATGTCTAGATTCATTTGAGATCCAGTCTCAAATTCCTCTATTGGTGGTAGAAACACTCCTCGTTCATCACCAGTCTTGTCTACTCGTCTTCTTAGGTCATCGGCTTCATTGGCCTCTCTGACTTGTTTTCACAATTTGTCAAGACCATCTATCTCTTTACAATCCTCAGGTATAGCTTGGTGAAATCCCTCGGAAGAGTTATCCGTGGTATTCAGTACTATCCTTGGTTCTAATGCTAGGTCTTTGAGGTTTGGTCTGTGATCATGACTAGATCTAGCTCTTTTACTTCCTGGTTTGGTGGGATTACTTTTGTAGGCATGACACGGATCACATCCTCAGGTTTTGCAACTGTTGGTTCTAGTAAAGCTTGGGCTATTTGAATCATTTTCTTGCACATTTCAAACCTTTGCTTTTCTAGTTCTGTATAGGGATATGTCATCCACCTGTGTTCTTGGGTTTGGTTGTTTTTGAGCCTCGCATCATAGGCTTTGAAGAGGGCATCTAATGTCTCATTAACCTTCTCTACCAACACAGATCCTCTTGAACTAGAACTTCTCGGTTTCTCATCCGTGGATGGTTCGTCTAGAGGTTTAACCATCTGTGTAAGATAAGGTGCCTCCTTTTCCTCATGTTGTTTTATCTTCTCCTGAGCTTCGGTAAGCTTCTTAGCTAGGGATTTTTGCTCTCGTTCCCTGTGTGCTTTCATCCTAGTCTTTCTAGCTTTCCAACTATTTCGTTTGCTCTTGGTTTTTTGACTAGGTGCGTCTGTCTTTGGTCCATCATCTGTCTTTGGACTCGTGTCACTTTCCGTGTTCTTTGTCTCTGGATTCTCATCAGCTTTCTTTTGAGCTTGTGCTCTCGTAACCACTTGAACTGGTACGAAATTTTCATTTTCTGAGCTACTAGGGAGCTGAACAATCCCTGATACATTTGTCATGATTTTCCTGATTTGGTTTGGGTTTTTCGGGCAATCGGGGATCAAGTGAGTGATGCCACACTCAAGACAATAGGCATTTACTTCAGTGATCTCCGTATGAGGACATTGTTTGACCAAGTGGTTGTCACGACTTTTGTGACAATCTGTCTCTGGTTGAGGAGATTCTTTTAGCATTTCCTCTTGGCTATAAGCAAGCTTTGACCTAGATAAGCCACTATTTGCAATGAATCGCAATGTCCTTTCGTCCATTTCATACCTTCTTTCTTTCGAATGAAACCCAGGAGGTGGAGGTTGTACCGGCCTAACCACTCCATGTGTTTCTCTCACATTTTGTTGCTCCGAAGGGTAGTACCCACTTTGGTTGCTATACCACATTGTAGCTGGTACTGGCGTTGGTTTATTTGATGCTTCCATCATTCGCATGTATCTCATGTCTACCTGTATTCTAGCACTTGGCAGCGGAGGTTGTTGTCCTAAGACAAGCTATGGCCTTAAAACTCCTACTGGTCTTGGTGCATTCCCCGTAATGTATCTAGGTGGAGTAGGTGCTTCTGAAACAGGTTGTACATACCTCTCCCTAGCATTTTCCATGCTATAATAGCACTCTTCCCCCGTATGGTTCGTCCATTTTCTCTCAATTTAACACCACTTGGACTCTCCCGAATCAGACCTTACAAGAGGAATCAACCTCTTGACCAAGTCGTCGATAAGCTTTTCTTGATCAATAGGTGCCATTGGCTTGGCAATGGACTCACTTACCTGTGAAACACTGTGCTGAGAGGATGTGTCATCTCCTTGACTCTTTAAGTCCTTTTCTTTGTATGCCTCATAGTTATCCACTAGATAAAGAGCTTCTTTGATCAACTCGTTCAGCGTCATCCTCCTTATCATATGCAGATCCTTCTGAAGGCCCTCATCTCTCATTCCCTGGATAAAGATCAGCATCAGTCGTGCTTGCGTAGGTAATTCCGCTCTCGGACAGAGCTTAACATATCTCTTGAGCCGT
Organism: Adiantum capillus-veneris; assembly: GCF_014529385.1. Classification (NCBI taxonomy): domain Eukaryota; kingdom Viridiplantae; phylum Streptophyta; class Polypodiopsida; order Polypodiales; family Pteridaceae; genus Adiantum; species Adiantum capillus-veneris. Next base: position 30,357,424 of record NC_140933.1, on the reverse strand, counting down.
AATGATGCTTTGCGTACTGATTCATCCTCTTTCTGTTTGAATCTATGGATTTGCGAGACCGTGTTGCGAGCAATGCCTTTTGGCGAGAATTCTTCAATAAACTCCTCAAACAGCTCATCTAGGGTCTCAAAATCCCATTTTTCCACTGAGTCAAACCATGTAGCTGCATCAGCTTCTAGAGTCAATCCAAATCCCGCAAACTGTGTAGCAAAATCTGAAACTTCCTCTGCTCTAATCACTCTTCTAAAAGCCGCTATGTGATCTCTCGGATCTTTATCTCCGGAGTATTTTATGTTTACCCATTTCTGAACTTGGGATGGTCTAACTCGTCGATTGTCTACAAGTCTAACCAGAGACTCTCCCAATCCTTCTCTCGTTATCTCTCTTGAAGGGAATCCTGGTGGCTCTCTTCTTGGAATTCCTATAGGAATTCTCGTGTTTGGTGGAGGCATTTGTGGTCCTTCATTGACCAAATATCCACCTCTTTCTAGTACAGTCTGTGGATTTGTGCTTTCTACAACTCTGTATTCTCGTCCATACTTGTCGACAACTATAGATCTCCATTGACAGTCGACTCCGTATGTGTAGACATATAAGAGCTTGTAATCCGTTATCTCTTCTAGGTATGGATCTGAGCACCTATAAAGATTGACCTCATTGTCGTCAATGTATCTATAAAGTCCTTCACTCTCATGACCAATCATCCAAACTCTCTGAACAAGATGGGTCTTTATCAATTGCAAGTTTGGAGATCCATTATGGGAGGATATTCCTCTATCGTTGGGATCTCCAATCTTGTGTACGCTGCGTTTGAATCTAGGGTAGACATGATTTCTAGGCTTAAGAGCTTTTGCTAGGTTCAAGTAGACTTAGTCCACTGTGTTCAAGTGCTTTGGTTAGGGAAAAGTCAAAACTATGTCCAAAACCGCAACCGTTTCGTCACAATTCTCGCAAATTGTCTCTTTCAGACACCCCTGACTTCCGGATGAATTTTGAGGCCTTAAACGATGTTTTTTTCATCTATGGATCTCATTAATAACATTAACACTAGGTTAGTAATGGGACACTTTTATGTCCTGGGACACTTTTATGTCCTGTTAAGTGACCATTTTCCTTGAATTATGTCAAGAGTTTCAAAATGGATTTTGAGGTGCTATCTATCTAGAAAGTTGTCTCATGAGCTGAAAAAAACTCAACATTTTTTTGGAATATCAATTCCATCTTTAACCTTGTCCTTGCACAACATTTCACAACCTAAACTGTGTGCAAAAATGGGTCCTGTTTTTGGCGTTTTTCAACTTGTTGCAACTATACCACTCTAGAATTCATGTTTTTGAGGTCTATAATGCTAGAGAACTAACTTTAGTAGTCCTCAATATGTCCTGATGCTTCTAGGGAGAAATAAATATTAAAGTTGTAAGTTATGACCAAATTACAAAAATTGTCAAATCCTGTTTTTTAGCCAATTTTAGCTCTTCTATGATTTTTTTGGTGGATTTCATGATATCCAAATGCATTTTTTATTTTCTATGTCACATATTCTAACATAAAGCTAACATTCCTTGAGTTTTGGGGCACCTAATACCCTATTTTTCATAGTACACAATGATGGTTGAGTTTTTCAATTATAGAAAGAAAACGAAACATTCTAGTATATAAAGTATAGCTTTTTCAATATTGTTAGTTTCTTGTGACAACTACACGCATTTTGTAGGTAGTAACCATATCTAGTCATAAGGGTAAAATTTGGCTAGATATTGAATAGTTTCTATGAGATTCTACAACTCATAATGTTGAACCCAGGTTTTTCATGTTTGCTGTATTTAACACTTCATCTTTGTCCCCAAGATTCCCCTTGGTAAGAGATGTATTATTCTTTTGACATGCTCCATGGCTCCTTATGAACATAAAGGACAATAGGGAACTAAGAAAACATGCATATATTATTTGTATTGAGCATGGCTATAGAAACTTTGATGATAGGTTTGCAGAATGGTAAAAATTCAACTTTTTTGTATCTATTTATTTTGGCAAAACAAAAAATAGTGAGTGAGAAGCAATCATATGTTCTGATCACCAACCCATTGAAGTTAACTAGGGAATTTATCTCAAGTCCTATAAAAATCCCTAATCTTATTTTTATGCAACAAAACGTAAGAAATGACCGTTTTGATGAAAATTCATTGGTCCATCAACTTTGGAAGCTTGGTGTGACCAAAAGATGAGAAATTTTACAATTTTCTTATTTTTTCCATGTTTAGTAGGCCTTGAACTATAACCTAATGAGAGGATTTTACAAAATGAGTGGATCTACTATGGTTTTGGAGGTTTTTTTCAAAACCCTGAAAGAACACTTTTATGTCCTGTTAGGTTACCAACCTAGTGTTAAACGTAATTCTTTCGCAAGATACATAAATGCCAAAAAGTGGAACATAACATAAAGGCCCAAAACACAGAGCAAACAAAATAGGGAAGTGAATCATAATACAAGAAAATGAACTCAACAAGCTACATTTTCACAAACACTATCTCATTTGTTAATAACTAAACTCTACATCACAAACACTTGCCAATAATTCTCTAGATTCTTGAAGGAGTCGTATTCGTCTCATCAATTCACAATGTTATGTATTATCCATAATAAAAATTATGTTGTCAAATCATTAATACAAGAGCCTTTCATACAAAAAATTGGACAAAGCTTCCTTTGTAAAATGAAGAAAATTTCAAACTAACCATGGTCCAATGGACACCTCACATGCGGATTTCAAAATATTCACTTTCAAAATCATAGAAGGAATGATATGTTCATTTGTCAATACTTAAACTCTACATCATAAGCACTCGCTAATAATTCTTAGACTCTATGAAGAGTTGCATTCGTCATCAATGAAAACATTGCGTTTATGACGCGTTTCACAGATACGAAAGTCGTATCTCAATTCCTTCGCCATTCTTTGAGCCACTGCCTCTGCATAAATCGGCAATGCACTTTCACAAACAAACAAAAGTATATGTAGTTATTATGCATATATGTAACATGTGGTCTGACACATCTGCAAACCTTGGTTGGGTTTTGAGCTCCAACTCATACTCCTCATTGATTCTATCCAAAGAGGATCCCACTTTTCCTTGATGTCATCTTCTAAACAAGAAATCAAAATTAGTGAATTCAAAAAGAATTTTTAAAATAGAAATTCACTTAACAAATTTAAGAAGCTTCAACTCACTTGTAGCAATGGTTTGCTCTCTCTTAAATGTCCAAAGTGAAACAATGAAAGCTCCCTTTTCTTGCATATATCCTTCCCTTGCAAAAGCCATTTTTAAACCTCTGACTCTAGCATATGGAATCAACCTACACAATGGTATAGGAGGACAGTCGAAGCAACTGAACATATGTGTGGTCTAAAGTACATCGGCACCTCTATGCATAAAAATATTTTGCTCCTCGTCAATCTCTGCAGCTGAAGTTACCTCATCTCGCATTTCCCAAGGGATAATTTAAAGTTCGTTTTCTTCAGGAGCCAATGTGTCATCAATTTCGTGCATAGACCCTTGGTCAACATCCACAGAGTGAATCTCTTCCTCTTCAATGCCATGACACTCTGACATTTCTGTTACTGACACTGATGACACATGTTCACTACTTTCAAGTGGTTGTGTAGACTTTTCATTACGTAGACTTTTCTTTAATCTTCCACGAGATGGACTACAAATAAAATACACAATCAACATCTGAAAAAATTTGTACATTGCCTCTAAACATGAACTTTAACATGCATGTCTATAAGCAATGAAAACTTGCCTCTAAACATGAACGTTAACAATGAAAACATTGCCTTTAAACATGAACATTAACATGCATGTCTATAAGCAATGTTTCAAACAGAATTTAATCTTTACATAGTCCATTGGAGGAGACAAAAAATAAAGATTGAAGACAAAAAATAAATACTATCTCCAACAAAACATTGCTTGTAAAGATGCACGCTAACATGTAACATGTATGACTAGAACCTCTTTTGTGCATAAAAACAAATTCTAGAAATACAACAATATATTCTGCTTCTCTAATGAAACATTGGTTTAAACATGCACGTTGACATGCAGGTCTTTAAGTTGCCCTTCAATAAAATACACAATCAATCTTTGAAAATATTTGGACAACACCTCCTTTGAATGTGGAACAAAATTTCAAAAAATATAATAATCCAATGGACACCTCACATGAGGGTTTCTTAATATTGAATATAAAAAACAAAAATAATCTCTTTTGAAACATTAATCACTTTTCTCTAAACATGCATGTTAACATGCAGGTTTTTAGACACTAATTGACATTTTAATTAATTTGAAATTTAGCAACCTTAGAAGATTTGAAAGCTTTTTTTCATATGTAAACATCGTCTCTAGGCATTCATGTTAACATGCAAGTCTTTAGACACTAAATAAAATTTAGCAAGCTACAAACATTCTCGTCAACGGGTAGTTCTAGAAGCAACTTGCTTTTGTAAAAATATATACATTATTTTTTATACAATTTGCTTTTAAGCATGCACATCGACGGGCACCTCTACATGTATAATAATGACATCAAAAAAATGGTGAGAAAATGTACCTAACAGGAGGACGTCCTTTACGTCCCGCCATTGCTCCTCTCCGATTTTTTGGTGATGTTGGCATGGAGATGCAAGCTTTGCGTCGATACTCGAATGACAGATACTTCGCAGGTGCTTTCTCGCCTGCATGTGTAACTCAGACTCATAACCATATTTTGAAAGCCTCGAGAGACCGCACACTCACGGTGAGGATGTCTCAATAATGTCTCGCTTATTCGCTTATGTTGTCGTTGCGGGAATCGGGGGTGCTCGCTAATTTCCTCTTCCTAATCAACATCTTTTGCACAGGCCAACGGCAATAGCTCAACAGACTCTAATCTCCCAAATCTCAGTGGCTAGCCCACACCCTCATGATTCTCTCTCTCTCTCTCTCTCTCTCTCTCTCTCTCTCTCTCTCTCTCTCTCTCTCTCTCTCTCTCTCTCTCTCTCTCTCTCTCTCTCTCTCTCTCTCTCTCTCTCTCTAAACTGCAGATAGAAATAATCTTTAAACTCTTCAAAATATTAGACAGCCAAAGCCAACACAAGGGATCGCACTTGACAAAACAAGTGCAAATTCACGCATTTGAATGCACATACAGCCTTGGCTTAGGATGATGTCTTAGAGAGGCGAACTCTTCTTAGCAAGACTCTCAGCCATATGATCTCATTGCTCCTTCAATCGTGATGCAAGAAGATTCCGATACTCGGCAACCTCATTGCTATATGCTTTTTCTTCAATGAAAATTTACGCCTCTTTCTTTGTAGGGTGACAGGGGTCACCGATCTCAGAATTTGGGTGCCTTACTAGGATTCTTGCCTTTAGGTGTTAATGTTCGTTTTACCGTCATCTTTTATTGAGAGGACTGAATCCACATACATGCAACCTGAGGAAGATTAAACCCAACTTTAAATGTTTTCATCAAAGTCATCTGCAAGACAACAAGGCGAAGGCACCTTTTTCCTCCTGAGTCCTCCTAAAGTACCAAAAGCCAGAGTAAATTCATTAAGTATGAAAGCTTCCTTTACAGCTGGGGTTCCCAACCTATTCATGGACGAAGGAGCCTAAATGCTAACGCTACACTCGACATGCCACACTTTTTAATGACCACTTTGAGGGGTTTCAACTTCGGTCCACATCAAAGTGAAATGAGCATATAGGGTAAAATCTGAATATCCGATTGAAGCTTTGCTCTGCATTTTACGTGTTGGACTAGTCATGTGTCGAGCTACATGCTGAAATTTTTTGTGCAGTCCATGATCCATTATCAGCAACTCCCCGTGCGTCTCAATAAGAAAGTCCTCGAGATTCTTGGATTGTTTTTTCTGACCTGTTCAAGTTTTTCTCCATGCTATTGCTAATTTATGAACAAAATAATGGGGATACATGATGTATCAGGAGCTTGAAAAGTAGGTTTGAAGGAGACAGTAATGCCTGGCCATAAACGTGCTAAAAATAATTCGGTCTCCTGATCTCGTTTTCCCTTCTACTGTGTACCCAAGTGGACCACATTGGTAGGGGGACATGAGCTTCCTTCTGCCAAATTTGAGCCAAATTTTATGATGGAGCAAGGGCCAAGGGCCCTGGCCCCCATAGGCATCTGGGACAGTACTCGAGGAAAAATCACAACTGAATTGCCCTAGCAATACGTAACAACACCAAGCAAATGTGGTTCTCTCTTTTTCATGAGAGATTGAAAAGCTTTCTGATCTTGCTAGCCCTGTTTGAGTCCCTCGTCCTCGGTTTGTTGATGTCAATAAGACCAGCTGGTAGATGTTTGCTCTCTCCTTGCTTCACAATCACAAGGTTCAAAACATATAGATTATCAAGGCTCACAATGCATCCTCTCACAGATTTGCACCTGTGTTCACCCTTTCATTCCTACTTTTGTCAAAGGAAGTTGACAAATCTACCTTTGTGTGTCCCCATTGTATGCGTATGAAATTTTGACAGGGTATCTCTCTCTCTCTCTCTCTCTCTCTCTCTCTCTCTCTCTCTCTCTCTCTCTCTCTCTCTCTCTCTCTCTCTCTCTCTCTCTCTCTCTCTCTCTCTCTCTCTCTCTCTCTCTCTCTCTCTCTCTCTCTCTCTCTCTCTCTCTCTCTCTCTCTCTCTCTCTCTCTCTCTCTCTCTCTCTCTCTCTCTCTCTCTCTCACACACACACACACACACACACACACACACACGCACACACACACACACACAGTACATACAAAGGCTCGCTTTCCACTTAATTTTAATGAAAGTAACTAACAAACTCACACCAATCTCGTCAGGACTGAGCAAATCTCGGCAAGCCAAAAACCTGACCAGACTTGCCGCGATTTGCTGAGTCCTGTCGCTGCCGAGTCCCGAGATTTGCTCAGTCCTGCCGAGAACTGCCGTGATTTGCCCAGACTTGCCGCGATTTTCCGAGACCTGCCGCGAACTGCGCTGACTTGAGCCTGTTGATGGACACTGCTCAGCTTCGCTTTGGTTTTTTGAAAAGAACCTGAGTACCAGTGTTTACTAAAAACTATTTTAGGAACCAATGGAAAAAAGAAAATCTACCAGTTCTTAGAGAAATTTAGCCGGTTTTTATTGGTTTTTACACTGAAATCCTCCAAATTTAGCCGGTTTCCTTCAAGGCAGCCCTCAAAACTAACCGGGAAATACACTAAAAGCCGGTTTTTTGTGAACAGTGCTTAGTACTCTGCTCCCAAAGAACTTGAGTACCAAAGAACCTGAGTACCAGTGTTTACCAAAAACTATTTTAGGAACCAATGGAAAAAAGGAGAGCTTTGAAAATCTACCAGTTTTTAGAGAAATTTAGCCAGTTTTTATTGGTTTTTACACTGAAATCCTCAAAATTTAGCAAGTTTCCTTCAAGGCAGCCCTCAAAACTAACCGGGAAATACACTATAAGCCGGTTTTCTATGAACAGTGCTGAGTACTCTGCTACCAAAGACCGCATGTTAACGTGGGGTCACTGTTCAGCTAAGCTTTGGTTTTATGAGCCCAAGGACCTGCTCCCAAAGACCCCACGTTAACGTGCGCACAACTTAGCTTTTGTTTTTTGAGAACTGCTTCGATCGAGACCTGCACCACTTTGCGCCCAAAGACCTCCCAAAGACTGCACGTCAACCTGCGCTTTGCTTAGAAAGTTGTTGTGACACCTGCTCGCAAAGTGCGTGCGCTCTCCTGCAGATTTGAGAGCTGCTTCCAGAACTGCATGTTAATGTGCGAAGAACTGCCGACACTATTGAAGAACTACCGAGTTTTCATAATTTCTTGATACCATTACTCCTCTATCTAACAAGCGAAGAATAGAGAGGAGCTTAGAGATTGCCAAGAGGTCAAAGCATTTCAATGCAAAAGGTTTGGAAGCTGTCCTAGACCTCAAGAGCAGGTGTAGGTATCATTTCATTCATAGTGTACTTTTTCCTGGACAGCTTGGAGGTTCAGAGCAGCCACATGTGTTCAAAATGTCGATCATAGGTCCAGGGAGTGGAGTTGACTTGGTGAATAAGATGCGTCCATGAGGAACTTTAGAGAAAATGTGGGTTCACTTTGATCATGTGCACCGTGTTCAAGGGTGGCCAACAATGTCTGCTCATGTCTACGACCCATTTGTGCATGAATTAATGACAATTGCCACCTGTGAATTCACTGTTGAAAATAAATTTGGTCAAATAGAGTTTTGGAAAATGTTAAATAAAGTGGTGCAAGATCAAGGGTATGGAAAGCCAGAATTCATAGGGTTTATGGCAGATGAAGCAAATGCAAACTGGGTTGCTGTTCGGACTGTTTACTTTGGTGGGGCAAAACCAAAAATACCTTCCAAAGAACGATCATGTGGCTTTCATTGGGAGCAGTCCATGATTCGACATGCAGTGAAATGTATCCGTCCATCTTCACAAGAGGATCACAAAATCTTGTGCCGAAAATGGCAGAGTGCACCATCTGAGAATCAAGCAGACATTTGTAAAGAAGATCTACGCCAATTTTGGAAGGCAGGGCATGTTGTCGATGGAGAGATGGCTTGTTTAGAGACTTGGATGGCTTGGTGGGATGTAAGAGTACAACATTGGGGAGGGAGATTTGTAACACAGGATGAGTCTGGAATTTTTGTGCCCACAACAAACTTGTCTGAGGCTAAGCATGTGTGCATCTATTGGTTACAAAGAGAAAATTAGCTTGTATGAGGCAGTTGGTGCAGACACTGCAATGGCAGTGCTACAAAGCGTCAAATACAATGCTTATCTAAAAGGTGTTAGGTCTGCTACTGGTCCTGGGATCGATGATCTGCGGCAAAGCGATTTTTGGGCCGATCATCAACAACATCAGCTTCCAAATCCCTCATTTACTTGACACACTCTTCAATGTCTGAGATGGGTTTTCAAACCCCTGAAATGAATAGAGCTCCCTTGCGAGAGAAGAGTGTTAAGAAGAAGCTACAAACATTTGTTGATGAAGATGAGCTGCTTGATGAAGACAGTCATAGACCAGAATTTGTGACTGTTACAGAGCCGGTTGTAGAGCCAGATGTGCATCCAGAGACTAGCTATGGAGTTGTCAAATATTGGCACGAGGTTAATGTTCCAAAGACACTTTGGGCTATAAGAAGAACTGAGCCTGGTCGAAAGATGACTTGCTTTGGGATGGTTGATAATCAGAGTGTTAGATGTGCACGATACATCAATGAAGGGAATGACGATGTCACACGTGGAACTGCTACTCCATGCTTTTGGGACGCAGAAAGTATCCTGCCTCTAGTTCAAATCCAAGTGGTTTAGTGGAAGGTTTTGTGTGGTTTTGCAACTCCAATAACATGCATACATGGTGGATACATGAAATGATTGTAGGGGCTCCAGGGCCAGCACCAGGTGTTTGGCCTGTAGCGCAGGGAACACAATTGTTAACAGTTGAGGTGGAGCACTTGCAAGCAAATGGATTTGTCCTTCAATCGACAACAGAAGCTACCAATTTAGGTAGTGGTTTGCGATCAAGAAATAGTGTTCCCAGTGCCTTCCATCCTAGGTATAGGGATGTGAAGATTTTTAAGTAGAGATCAAAGCTGACAAAAGATTTTCATACAAGGATTACTTTGGGGAGCACACTTGAAGCAAAATTGGTGAAAGAAGTGATTATTTGTGCAATGAAACACATGTTTTCTATGTCAGTAGAGAGGGTTCCAAGGCAAAGGGGATAACATACTCAGTGACAATCTCTGATTTTCCACGATGCACATGCGAGGACTTCCAAAAGAGAGAAAAAAAAAATAGACCTACGTGCCGTGCAAACACATGTACTATGTATTTCTTCATATTCTTGGGTTAGACTCACATGCCCATGAGTTCATGCACCAGGCTGCTTTATCCAAGGTAGAAATTTTTCAGGCTCTGGGGGGCACTAGGGCAATTGTGCGTCCTTAGAATACTTACACAACATGATGTTCAAATTATATGCTGCACACTGTTGCAGTAGTTTTTTGTGGGCATTTACGTTAACTATCAATCACCATCCTAGGAGTTTTTAGGTTGCAATTTTGAAATTTTTGAGAAATGTCGAACGTAAGGCTTTGAACACATAAACTTTCCATGTATTTAATATATTGTTGTCGTTTTTTGTTGGCATTTGGATTTACTACCAGCTTCTATCCTGGGAGTTGATAATTTTTGCATCTTTTGGCTTTGCCTTGTAAGGAATTGCGTGAGTTCAGTTCCTTAGTATGCTCTCGACTATATTTTGTTAAAAATTATAGGTCGTCAATAGCAATGTGTTTAAATGTCTACATTGTTTTTGCATTCAATACCAACAATCGTGGTAAGGGAGTTCATGGTTTTGAATATATTGGCTTTACCTTGTACGACAACACAGTTCTAAATCATATGGGTTTACCTCGTAAGAGGCACGGTAAACTATTAATTTATTTCCTTGGAAACTATTGGTCATCAACAAATATGTGTCTAAATGTTTTCAATGTCTTTGCTCGATTTAGTGCTCACTCAGATTTACTTGTTGCAGTAGTTTTTTGTGGGCATTTACGTTAACTATGAATCACCATCTTAGGAGTTTTTAGGTTGAAATTTTGAATTTTTGGGATACATCGAACATATAAGGCTTCGAACACATAAACTTTCCATGTATTTAGTATATTGTGGTCATTTTTTGTTGGCATTTGGATTTACTATCAGCTTCTATCCTAGGAGTTGACAATTTTTGCATCTTTTGGCTTTACCTTGTAAGGAATTGCGTGAGTTCAGTTACTTAGTATGCTCTCGACTATATTTTCTTTAAAATTATAGGTCATCAATAGCACTATGTTTGAATGTCTACACTGTCTTTGCATTCACTACCAACAACCATGGTAAGAGAGTTCATGGTTTTGAATATATTGGCTTTACCTTATACGACAACATAGTTCTAAATCATATGGGTTTACCTCGTCAGAGGCACGGTAAACTACCAATTTATTTCCTTCAAAACTATTGGTCATCAACAAATATGTGTCTAAATATTTTCAATGTCTTTGCTTGATTTAGTGCTCACTCGGATTTTCTCGCTATATGAATCCTTTGGGTTTTCCTTGGAAACTATTGGTCATCAACAAATATGTGTCTAAATGTTTTCAATGTCTTTGTATTTGTTTGCTCGGTTTAGTGCTCGCTCGGATTTGCTTGCTCGGAGATTGGGATTCTTCACAAGCTTGAGGTCTCCTCTCTTTCTCATCTGAACCTCTTCCATCAATAATAGTTCAGCTAAATCAATTAGCAGTTATTATTATTTTTTAATCATTTTATCTTAGAAAATAAAGTCAAAGATACAAATAATGCTCACAATAGGGCATGCAAATGGAAGTATGCTTGTAGGGCTTTGTATCCCTGTATGTCGCCATCTTGATCTCTGCTAATGTAGAGGCCAAACTATAATATTTGGTTTGTACAAAAATAGATCCAAAGTTTAGGGTTGTTTTCATTCACACCATCCTTAAAACTATACTATAAAAAATTATAAACATATACTTACAAAACTGGCTATGAAGCTGTGTTTGCCTATGTGACCCAAGTGGAACGTGTGGTCAATCCCCACCCTAGCCTTTGCTACCTCCTAAATCGTATTTACTAAAAATAAAATGAGATTAAAGTCACATTATATGTGAATACATATGAGCAATTTAATTTGAGATTCTGCGGGAATGCTACTTGTAACCACATTTTGCATTGAAATGGATCTACAACTCCTCATGGAATCCTGTAGGTCTCTTATTTTTAGAGACCATAGCATACTTACTATTTGTATTTACAAAAAGAGGAAATAATGTAATGTGTTAGTTTTCTATTTTCAGCCTCCCTTTCAGATAGATGCATTACCCACGCAAAAAGACAAATACTTTATACAGATGGCAAACCATATATACATAGAAACATAGGCGGCCTAATTAATAGTAGTTGGAAAAGGAATGCAAGAACCAATTGCACATTTGTAGAATGCAAAAATGGGCATGAAACTAGAATATATAAGTAGAGATGCTCCAAGAGACATTTTTGTAACTTTCATTAGATCATTATGTATCGGTGATGAACTATTAGTGAATTACGGATTTGGTAGGCCACAAAGAGAACCTTCACTTGTGGATTATGTATTGAATTTTTAAAATTCACACATTTATATTTGATATTATTTAGTTTTTTGTTTTATCAATTTGTTTTCTTCTTACTTGATAAGCATTTATTACTTATTAAGTTTTCTTTTTGTATATGGGTGAAAGCGTGGTTTGGTGGTACAAAAAAAGGACCTATTTTACTTCTACCAATAAAAAAGTAGGGACTTGTAAAATTTTTGCAGTTTAGGTCAAAACTTTTCGGAACTTGTGTTTTTAGATTCTCCTTTTGAAGATCTATCCAATTGATATATAGTATGATAGGTAGTTTCTCATGTGACATGTAGAAACTGTAGCTCAAAGATTTGTCAAAGGTGCTATCAAGGACAGTCCTTTTTGTACCACCAAAGAGTGCTTTTAGCTATATTGAATGATTATAATCATGTTTATGTAATAGGTTTCAGAGTATGATATTAAAAATATGTTTTCTAACTTCTCATGGCATCTCATGTATGTCAATTGAGTGCATGAAACTCCTTCTGTAGGAGTGATCCAAAAAGTTATGCTAGATTAAAGAAACTATTAGGCCCCCCAGTCTCAAAAAAATAAAAATCCTTTTAAAACATCCTAAGCGCATAAGTAAAGGGTGATTTTAGAAAATGAAAAGACACATGAAGGCATGAAAGTGGAAAGTCAATTCATGTCCATATATTTACGTTTCTCTTCTCCTTTTTCTTCTCTTCACACTGTCTTCTTCTCTTTGGAGTGTCCTTGACTATGTAGGTAGTGAATATATCTTTTTTTAAGCCATTAAGAATTATATTAGCTTACATTTCGACAAAAAGGATGATGTCTTTGATAAAACTGATGATATAAATAATTTTATTCATGGTTGTTATTACAAAGAAAGTGGTGCATGTGATAAAGAAAGTTTTCTTAGAGAAAAAGTGTATGAGAAAATCTACAAAGGCTCAAATTTGTCACGACGATTAAGCTCGAGTTTGCTTAATTTGAACCTCCAAAATCATTATGCTTAGAGTAATGCATGCTTTTTTATACTATTAAAATAAATGCGTTATTTTCAAATGTTTCGATACAAAATCTGTATGTGGTGTTTTCCAAAAATGTTGCAAGCTACTATCTCAAAAGTCTTTACCCTCAAAGAACATACACCTCCTCCAATCAACTCAAAATCCCTACATTCTACGGAATCGAACCAGGTGACGGCATCCTCTTCAAGGGTTCGTCCAAATCCTGTGAATTGCATTGGAAATTCTAGGACTTCCTCAGCTCTAATGATGCACACAAATGTTGTCAGCGGGTGATCCCTAGGATCTCTGTTTCTGGAATTTTTTTTGTTTACCCACTTTTTGACCTATGACAGTCTGATCCTATGGTGATCTAATGATCTAAGCATAGGGTTTCCTAGTCCTTCTCTGTGAGATCTTTTTGGTCTAGGGTATGGTGAGTATTCTTCCCCTAGGGGTGCTCCTAATCCATAATTCCTGAATGGTCTCACAGGTGGTTGGTCCTCTCCTTGTACCCTTTCTTCTTGTTCTTATTCTCGTTCTCAATGTGGTTCAGTCCTTGTCGACGTTCTTGTTTTACTCTCATCTTCGTACTGTTGATGGAGTGGTGTTATTGGTGGTGCTCCTAGACCTACCATGGCTTGATAACCACCTCTATTTGTGTTCTGGTTTGGTTTTGATGGTTTTATGGCATGTGGAGCTATAGATGGATGATCGGCTATGCATCTCTTTTTGTGGGACACTTCCCAATGTGACGTGATGTTAGGCCAGCACCTAACTAGCGAGCAAGAGGACGAATTGAAAAAAATTACAAGAGTTTTTTTAACGAGGAGAGGAGGGTTAATCTGCCAAACAAGACAAGAAAAGAAAAGGCAACATTGATGATGAAGGGGTTGCGCTACATGCATATGGGTGTGGTGTTGCTATAGTAGGCAGCATGATCAAGGGAAAGGAGATAGCACTAAAACAAGGGGCCTTTAAGGGAGGAAGGAAGATAAGCCAAAGTGAGAGAAAGGCTACCCATAATGCCAAGGGTATGAGAGAGAGCTAAAGAAGGGGTGTAGAATACAGGAGCCACCACGTCAAGAAGGAAGGAGAGAAATGTGGGTTGCCCATAACGGCTAGAGGAGAAGGCAGAGGTGATCATGGAAACCAATGGAAGGCAGCCCCTACAAGCCACAAAGACCAATTCATATCACAAATAAAGGGGATGTTCATGCACGATTGGGGGTTAACCAAGGCACAAGAAACTTGGATGGCACTCAGGGAAGGAGCACTTGGGGGGTATGTGCAAGGAGAGGAACATGAGGACCTTTCTACATCAAGAGATCAGGTGAAAAAGATATTGAGCAAACTTGGACTTGATTACAACACCATACATGCATGTCCCAATAATTATATTTTGTATAGAGGAAAAAAGGGAATAGAAATGTCTAATGTGTAAAACGTCTCATTATAAAGATACTAGCAAACAAATTCCTTGTAAGGTACTTCGACTTTTTTCTTTGATACCCCATATACAACTATTGGAAATAGGGTTGCAAGGAAACACACACAGCTTGAATAAGATGAAGAAGAAAGATAAGTTAGACCTAGAATGATGGACATATATACAACGCACGGAGGAAAAAACCTCTTAGTGAGGGAAAAAATGCCCCGACTGTCCTAAGTGTGTTCACACACATCACTACCACATATATATGGTAGTGATGTGTTCACACACATCACTACCACATATATATGGTAACAAATCCCCATGGAAGCAATGCAGTGAACAAGAGCTGGCACATAGTGTATAGGGGAGTATCATGCCCCGGGGACATGATCAATCCACAAAGGGGAGTAATCCCAAAGCTTTGCGGAAAGCTTTATACTTCTCATGAGAAAATGCCTTTGTGAAAAGATATGCAAGGTTGTCTTGTGTCGATGCCTAGGCCAAGGGGAGCTCTCCTACTGGAATCTCTCTGATATAGATACAACTCAATGTGCTTTGTGCAGGCATGAAAAAGTGGGTTCCTTGCTTGGGGGGGTCACCTAATAATTTTGTGACTATCACGTGAGTGAAGCGAAAGGGGTTATTATTGCATTTTACTTTTTCTCACATTTTCATATATAGAAGGGTACCATAAAATGGAATTGGAAGATTTTTTTACAGATTGAATAGAAAAAGGGTGTAGTTTATTTGTCAAAAATTCACAAATATAGAGTTTTCAAAATAGTCCTTGAACACACTCGATATATGTAACTGATACATAGTGAACCCCCCCCCACCCCCACCCCCACCCCGAGGTTCCGCGCAACTGCCAAATGCGCTCTAGCTATGCGTGTAGATGATGCTAGCAACGTCTTGCCAACACCCCAAATCAGTCATAAGGCATCTAAGCCATACACACGCAACCGTAGCTATGAATATTACCCTATGCTCATCTTCACAATTGGACGTGGAACAATAGGTTGCTTCTTGCTCAACCATGATATGCATGAACTGCCAATCATAAAACAAAAACCATTCATGGACACTCGCATGTCATAATAAGTAGCCCATTTTGAGTCCAAAAAAGCATGTAAATCTAGGAGCAATAATCCCCCTTGGGATAAAACAAGCCAAGATATAAAGTGCCAATCAAGTAGAGAAAAATTGTCTTGATAGCCTGCCAATGCTTATACCCTGGTCTATGCATAAATATACACACCTATGAGATGGCAAATTGAATATTAGGTCTCATATTGCATACATAAATAAGGCATCCAATAGCACTCTGCTAAAGAGTGCCATTGATAGAATCACCACCATCATGAAGACTCAATTTCAAACCTGTGTCAATGGGAGTAGCAATAGGTTTACAGCCCTCAAGTCCAAACTCACATAGTAATGTTTCTATGTAGCATGTTTAATGCAAGGCAACACCACCATCACATTGTTTAAACTGTATGCCCAAGTAATGATGCAAAAGCCCCAAGTCTTTCATCTTGAAAGTAGCATTCAAATCAGCCTTAAATTCAACAATATGTATCTCATTTGGTCCAGTGATTAGCAAATCATCAATATAAAGAATGACAATGAGAAATGCATCACCCCCACCTTATACAGACAAAGTGCTTTCTCTTGGACTGTTACAAAAGCCTCGTTTAACCAAATGTGTGTCAGCTTTCTCATACCAAGAACTAGGAGATTGCTTCAACCCATACAAAGCTTTCCTACATTTGCACAATTTATCTTCTTATCCTTTCTTGACAAAATTGTGAGGCTACGTTACATAAACTTCCTCAAATATATCATCATTCAAGAAAGAAACAACAATGTGTGATTGATGTACATCCCATCCAAAAAGAGCTGTCTCAATGCACATAGAAAATGAGCAGTAGTCATATGACAAGTGGGAGCAAAAGGCTCTTTATAAGCTGTGCCTCTCTTATGTGCATAATCTTTTTCAACAAGTCAAGACTTGTAGGAGGGTGATAGCATGTTTAGGTGGTACCAAAAAGGAGTGTCCAAGACACTCCTTTGGGAGGAGATATAATGGGTGGTGGGTTGTTCATTTTCATTTCATATAAAGGAAAGATAAAATCTTTTTGGCTGAGAGGTTGGAATTTAGGCGGGATGAAAATTCCATTTTACTTTAATACTAAATCTTAAAGTAGCAAACTGCCTACGCATTTAAATTCCCTCTCGGCACCACTCCTTTGGGCTCTCTGCAGCACTGCCTCAATGGGTCCCTCTACCTCTTGTGCCCATCTCTCTCTCTCTCTCTCTCTCTCTCTCTCTCTCTCTCTCTCTCTCTCTCTCTCTCTCTCTCTCTCTCTCTCTCTCTCTCTCTCTCTCTCTCTCTCTCTCTCTCTCTCTCTCTCTCTCTCTCTCTCTCTCTCTGTGAGAGTACTATGGCACTGTTTTGACTGTCTTCATTGTTGTGTCAATAGCATCCTTGCACGTTCCACATGGAATCACATAATACTCATAATGTCAGTACAAACCCCCTTTACCTTCCTCCATTATCTGCTACACAGCATATCCGAAGGGATCTTCTGCCGAGTCTACAAAACTATTGGGCTACAAAGAAGAGGGAAAAGAAACATGCAAAAAAGGATGGCACGAGTGCAGGAGGATGGTGAAATTGATGAGTAGGAGGCAAAGAAAATTTGTAGGGCAGTTGTTAAGTGTTGGCATAATTAAACAAACGGGCTTTTCAAGGGTCTTCAATGGAGCATTCTATAGGAACTTCTCAATCATCCAACATTCTCAGTGTTGCAACCCACATAAGAGACAGTTTTGGGAGGCTGATTTTGTCCAACATTTTTCATCATTGTCTGAGGTGAAGAATCCTCGTTCAAACAGTGAGCTATTTTTGGAATGGGCTACTGTAATGGCATGCCTCAATGGAGTCAATGGGGCTGACAATGTAATGAGCAATAATGATGTTACAAAGGCATTAGGACTTCATCGAAGAAATTTCATGGGAGCCAGTTTCCGGTTGCAAACTGATATGGAGGAGGGGTCACTTCCCTTAGACACGTGTCAACATCAATAGCATAGGACCAGTACCTTAACAATCGAAATCAGAGAAATCGTGTTTTAATTCTGGTCAATGGAAACCCGCATCTCCCCAAACAAGAAATATGTTGTTCAAAAGAGAATTGGCAAGAGGACACATGTGGTGCATCTGGTGCATCTTGATGGGAGCTATGGGGGATGGTGAAGCCTTGCAGAACTCATGGTGTGCAGTAGATGAAACGAGAGAGAGAGAGAGAGAGAGAGAGAGAGTCAATATTTAGTAGCAAAAAAATAACACACGCTTGTTTTAATTGATTAAAGCCTCTTAGGGTGAACTTGCCATGCAAAGTCCAGGCAAATTGAACTACCTGCCATAGGTTGTGCCCACGGGCTTAACATACCTAACAATCCTCCCCTCAAGCCCTAACTAGAGAAGCAACTCATGATACCTCAAGTTTTTGGTGTACTCATCAACCATGAGGTTTAGGTTCTCTCACAACCAAGGATTTTTGGTGTATCCATAACCTGGTGTTATGATAATAAACCCCCCTTGAACAGACAGGGTTTAGGTCAAAAAATTAGCTACCAAAAATGGAGTTTTTGGTTCACTGCCAAACCTTTGGTTTAAGGTGTACCCAGTAACCTCATGAAAACCTCATGAGGTTAAGGTGTACCCAGTAACCTCATGAAAACCGGTAATAAAATAGGACTTGAGAACAAAAACTGATAATTTGGGAGGTCTTACCACTCATGTGTGGCAGTGTCTAGAGCCCATACACTTTATTTTGACTAAAAATGAAAACATGAAAAGAGTTTAACTAAAGAACATCATTGTCAATAGAATATATTGCAGGCTCGGTGTCTCCCTCAATCATATGAATTTGATTTTTACCCTTTTGAAAGCATCTATTTGAAGGATGATTTGTTTTACCACAGTGAACACAAGGATTCTTCTTGAAACGGTCTTTTGTCTGATGATTGTTGCACCCACAAATGGCACAAGATCTGACTCCACTGAATGGTCGAGAGGAAGTTGAGGTAGCAGCACAATTAGGGACTGCATAGGCACTAAAAGTATCAAAAGAACTGATGGGGAATACTACATTGGAGATTGTATATGCACTAGGAAAAATAGTAGAATTGGTACTAGGTACACTACGTTCATCTTCTTGCAATGAATTGATGATACCATCCAAGGAGGGCAGTGGATCTTTCTCCTTTAACATAGTAACAATCTGATGAAATTTGTCAGGCAAAATTTTTAATAAAACGGCTATGAGATCTTCTTTTGGTACTCAGGCTTCGACATAAACAAGTTGAGTTTTAATACTCTTCAGCCGGTTAACTAAAGATATAATATTTTCATCTCAGCACGCATAGCAAGAGAACACAACTCCATCTTTAGACTCATCATTGAATATTTAGCTTTAGCACCAAAAACCTTCTCTGACTGTATCCAGGCACTGGCAAATTGCATGTCATCCAGATAATGAATAAAATCATCTTCGAGAGATGTCAAAATTATACCTAATGCTTGCTCGTCCTTGCGTTGTTGCTCGGCAGATAATGCTCTGGTAACTGCAGCGGATGTGCCAGATTTGTCGGTTGATAGCGGCTTGACGACGTTCCACAAATTTTTCCACATCAAATATCCCTTCACTTTAATTTTCCACGTATGAAAGCCGGATCCATTGAACTTGTTGACTTTTGATGCCATATTCGATATGCAAAGGATAGCTTGGTATTGTTTGCTATGCTTGCAAAGAATGATCGTTGACCTTCGTTAATAGAATTTTCGAATTACCTTTTAACACATCAGTGGATCTGTAGCATAAAATAACCAAGAAGAGTCGGCAGCAACTGAACTTCATTCAATATCCCATTTGCATCAGCTTCAGCTTGAACATAAGCCTTCAAAATCACCTATGAGCACCAAGCACCAAGCACGGCACCGGAAGGTGTGATTGTCCACTTGCTTAAAAGGGGTAAATTAAGTTGGACATCTTCAAGAAAGTGTGAACACAAAAGAAAATAAAACGAGCTCTCTATGTGATGCAGCAATTGGCGCAGAACGACAGCGTGGAGGATGTTTTTGCTCGCACCGGGAAGAGGAGACTGAGTTAGGAGACGCTTCAGTGTCAGAGGTTGCTCCAAAATCCAACTTGAATCTACTACTACCGATTATAGGCAAAAGCATGCAGGTTGATCTCCTCCCTTCTCTCTGCAAAAGCGCCCGCGCCGTGTTAACTTAAGCTGAGGCCTCCAAGGAGCTCTGATACCAGTTGATGGGAGCTAGAAAGGATGATGAAGCCTTGCAGAACTCATGGCGTGTAGTAGAAGAAACGAGAGAGAGAGTCGATATTCAGTAGTAGCAAAAAAATAACACACGCTTTTTTTAATTGATTAAAGTCTCTTTACATATAAAGGGTGAACTTGCCATGCAAAGTGAACTGCCTGCTATAGGTTGTGCCAACGGGCTTGACATACCTAACACATCTCCTCGATTTACCTCAGGTATATCAGCCAGAACATCTTCAAAGTGTGTCACAATGCTTTACTTAGTAATTTTGGGTGCTTGCAAAAGCTTTGAAATGCTTTTTAAGTGTCTCAAAGTGCTTCAAAGTGCATCACTTAGAGCTTGCAAATGCTTGAAAGTGCCAGAAAAGTGCATCTCTGTGTGCATGAAAGTGCCAAAAAGTACTTCAAAGTATTTCAGAGCGCTTCCAAAGTGCTCTAAATTGCTTCATGGTGCTTGATAGTGCCACAAAGTACTTTAGAGTGCTTCAGAGTGCTTTTTAAACTCTAAAGTGCTTTGGAGTGTTGCAGAGTGCCATAAAGTGCCTCAGAATGCTCTTAAATAGCACTGAAGTGCTTTCAAAGAGCCCTTAAAGTACACTTTAGAGTGCTTTCAAGTGCCCAAAAGTGCTTTAAAGTGTTGCAGAGTGCTTCAAAGCGCTTCAAAGTACTTTAGAGTGCTTCAGAGTGCTTGAAATCTTTAAAAAGTGCTTTACAATGCTTCAACCTGCTTCAAAGTGCCACACAATTCTATTTAGTGCCCCAAAGTGCTTTGTAGTGCTTCATAGTGCTTGAAAGTGCCACAGAGTGCCTCAAAGTGCTTTGAAGTGCCACAAAGTGCTTGAAAGTGATTTTAAAGTGCCACCAAGTAGTTTAGAATGCTTCCAAAGTGCACCAAAGTAGTTCAAAGTGCACCAAAGTGCTGGTAAAGTGCTTCAAAGTGCTATCAAGCGCCATAAAGTGCCTCAGAGTGCTCTTAAAGTACATTGAAGTGCTTCAGAGTGCTTTCAAGTGCCCCAAAGTGCTTTACAATGCTGCAGAGTGCTTCAAAGGGCACCAAAGTGCATGACAGGTTTCTTGAAGTGCCATATGCTGCTTGAAACTGCCACAAAGTGCTTCACAGTACTTTCAAGTGTCCCAAAGTGCTTTAAAGTGCTGCAAAGTCCTTAAAAGTGTTTAAAAGTGCCCCAAAGTGCTTCCGAGTGTTCTCCAAGTGCATTGAAGTGCTTCACTAGTGGACACCAACTCCCACTGCTCAACCAACCCCACCTCACTTTGGTTGAAAAGGTGGAGAAATGACATACCTATTTTTTCGTGGACAAAAGATGAAATCATACCTACTTTTGTGAAAATACACCCCGAGGTGGTAGTATATAAGTGTTGCAACTAGAATTTCCTACTTTATAGTATTTTAAAATGTCTTTTGTGTGGCAGAGGATTTGTACATACAGTTCCAGGAGGCTCATCCTAACATTAGGATGTCCCTTAGATGCTTTGAGGGTCTGAAGCCATACTTTGTACGCAAGTTGAAGGACCACAAACCTGCTATTGTGAATACCATGTTCATCTTGTTTACTTGAAGGAAGGCTTCAATCAGATGTGTCATGGAAAATACGGGCTACATGGAACGTCATGCTTTTGCAGGTGTCTTGTGTGCAGTCCGAATGGTGGAATAGTGCAATGCACAGCATCAAAAAACCACTTTTTCATCCTTGACAGAACTATGGGAGTCTGTATTGTATCCAAAGGCAACTGATAGTGCCTTTCACCACAGCAAATGTCGTTTAGAAACATGCATTGATCGCAGGATTGAAAGGATCTTGTTGTATCTCGTCGAAGAGAGTGATAGTATCTCTATAATGACTGTCAAGCTTTTTGACAAGGTTCCTACACAAGAAAAGGATGAAGAAGGTCTAGATAAATGTCAAAAAGACCTCGTGGTTCAGCAGTTCAGTCCATGAGTTTCATTTCTGTGCTCCGAGGGAAATTAGGGAAGTTCATCAAACACAACTACTTGTACAGGTGGCAAGCTCAACAGTTCAAGGAGTGTTTGGCCAATTTTCTTGACTATGTAATGGTGTCTAGAGTGGATTTTGCAAAGAATTACTCCTTCAAGGTACAGAACAAGATCCAATCAATGCATTGGTATTCATCTCAAGTCACAATCTTTGTTCACATTTCATAATTACATGATGCACTTGGTGCTATACAAAAAAAGACTCACTTCTACATCTCTGACGAGACACGACACATGAAACTTTGTTTGTGTAGCACTATTTTCTTTTGCACAATGAATGACAGAAAAGACACGGCTATAGTGTCAAGCGACATTGGGTGTGGTCAGATGGTGCTGCATCACAATTCAAAGCAAGGTGGCCATTCTATTTTGTTGCACAATTCTTCAATATGACAGGTGTCAAAATGATGCACAATTTCTTTGCTTCAGGCCATGGAAAGGGTGAACACGACAGGGCTGGTGCAGTGGTCAAAAGATCCCTCACACAGGAGCAATTGAAATCTGACGGGTGGGAGTTGCATAACACTTCAAGCGTTGTTGCATTCCTCAATGCAACTCTTAGAAATCAATGCACACAGACAGGCAAGAAAGTCGATCGTGCTTTTTGGGAGGTCAAGCTCGGTGATGTTGATAGAGTTATAGAGTGGGATTGCAAGCACATGACAAGGTCTCGATCCTGGCACTATGTCAATGGCTACAGTCAAACGGATATTCACAGACTAAGGCACAGACTGCTCTCTTGATTTTGTGGTGCGTGCATCAAATGTCAATGGAGGAGATGTGCCAACAAAGATCATGTGCAGGGGTGGGTATACTTGCAAATACAACCCGCAGTTATGGATGAAAGCGATGGAGAAGCGTCGAGCGAGGATGAGGATGAATATGCCCCCATGTATGCTGGCCACCACAATGACCTGAGCAATGCCTTGATGGTTGGCCATCACTTTGTAGTGACTGGAAAGGAGGCAGGTGCAGACTTCTACATCCTAAAATGCACCAACACAAAGCGGCTAGCCAAAATAAAGGAAAAGGATCAATGGCACAACATCATTAAGAAAAATTTGTATGTGGTTGAGGGCCTATTCTATGACAAGGTAAATGGCCAAGATGATACTTATGTCCTTCTGAACAAAAAGCCCACTGCTCTAATCTACTCCCATCTGGTGCGATGCATCAGGTTTTCCATGTCCATGAGAGAAGGTGAGCATAATGTATATGATATGTCAAATGACATATTCGAGTAAACCTATAATAGCATGTCCCCCAGAGAAGATCTTGTAAGATTTATCTCTGTAAATTTGACTTCGGGCCAACACTTTTAACAGTAGCTAGCACTTCTTTTTTTTAAGGAGGTAGTGAACTATATTGAAGAGAGTTAGGAAGGATTACATCAAAGCTGGGGGGGGAGGGGGGGGGGGGTATAACCTGACTACTGCCCTCTAAAATTACAGCTAATCACCCCTGTTGAAAAGCTAGCACTTTTCATACTAGAGTGATAAAAGACATCTTTTAAAACACTTGAAATCACTTCTAAGCACTTGGCAAGTTGACCATCACTTTACCAGCCCCCTTGAACCACTTTACCAGCCCCCAAAAACACTTAAAAGCACTTCTGAGCACTTTAGAAGCCCCGTGCACCACTTGACCAGCTCTTTGGAGCACTTAGGACCACCTAACCATAGCACTTTTAAGCACTTTATACTACTTGACAAGCACTATGAACCACTTGATCACACCCTAAACCACTTGGCTAGCACTTTATACCACTTGACAAGCACTATGAACCACCTGACCAGCACTTTGAACCACTTGACAAACCCGTTGAACCACTTAAACAACACTTTGTTCCACTTAACCACCATTTATCAATCCCTAAAAAACTTGACCATCTATTTGGACCACTTAGGACCTCTTGACCAGCACTTTTAAGCACTTTATACCACTTGAAAATCCCCTTGAACCACTTAACCACCCCCTTGAACCACTTGGCTAGCACTTTATACCACTTGACAAGCACTCTAAACCACCTGACCCAACACTTTGAACCACTTCATCAACCCCCTGAACCACTTGGACAGCACTTTGTACTACTTGAACACCACTTAACAACCACCTGAACCACTTGACCAATTCTTTGGACCACTTTGGACCATCTGACCATCACTTTATACTACTTGACAAGCACTATGAACCACTTGACCAGCTCTTTGGACCACTTAGGACCACCTAACCAACACTTTGAAGCACTTTATACTACTTGACAAGCACTATTGACCACTTGACCACCACGCGCTTTGAACCACTTGACCACTTAACCAACACCTGACACCCAATCTAGTTGACAGCAGCAGTAACAATTGACTTGCAAAATTCTTCATAGTATATTCAGGTTTAGATACAAGAACAATTTTCTTTACAGGGAGTTAGCTTTTTCAAGGAGTAAAGTCAATTAGTTAGTAGACTGCTCTGGCCATCCTTGCCGACGTGGCCGCTTATAATTGGTTGCTGGAGGTGGCATTTTCGGTGCAAGAATTTTATGTTGTGCCCGTACTTTTCCATTTGCCAGATTCCAGTCCAATTGTGCAAGTTCATCCATCCTGGCATCAAATGAACATTCCCTAACAGTCTTGGATCTGTCAGGAGTCTCAGCCCACTGTATTATAAATGAGGCAACATCTTCTTTAAAGAAATTTTCCCATTGCCTCTCATTTTGCTTTTATATCCCATGCAGAATGACAAAGTTACTGGGATCATGGAAGTACATCTTATAAAGGGAATCATCTAGTAGAATAATGAACTTAGGAAAGAGGTGCTAAAAGGTTTATAGTTTTTTGAAAAAAATTGCTTTGGGGGGTTTTCATATTCCCTACTGCTAACATGGCAGCAGTTCTATGACAGCCACCAATTTAGACAACGCTTGGCGTGAGATAGGCACTTGTCCATAATTCTGCATTGTTCCGTACATAGTAGGTGACGATATCATCCCCTTTTACTTTGTCAAAGTACAGCGTGTTTAAATCTTGGGGTTCCAATCCTTTGCGCTTATCATGCACACAAGCAAGCACATTGTTGAAGTCTACAATTATTCCCAAATCTCTATGGACTGGGAAGCGAGACATTGGTTCGTAGCAAGGAAGCTGGCGATCAATGTGCTCTACCTCATCAGTGGGCGGTGGGAGTTTTGAGCCAACCACATGAATTTTAACTACATAGCACAAATGGAGAGAAACTAAGAGAGAATCCTTAAATTTATATTGCCAAGGGAAAAGGTACAAAGCTGCAATCTAAAAAAGATAGCATGAAAAAAAAAGATACAAAGCTTCAAGAAGCTAAAGCTTCTTGCATGCTCTGGTTTTTGGGGGGAGTATGCCAGTACTCTTTTTGGGGTCCTGGGACAGCTTGTCCTCCATTTGCTTCTTTCTCTTCTTTCGCATCTCCACCGCTACAAATTGCAGGGTTGATTCCATTTCAAGATCCTCTGCCTCAGCTACAGTGTCCTCCTTACAGGCATCAGTACCTAGGCAGCATATCGTGACCACAATGAACACGGTGACCATGATTCAGAGATGGGAGGAGATAGATATACAAAACTGACATTACCTTGGTTGCTTGCGGATGGAGTTGTCTCCTTCAAGATGTTGGTCACCACCCTCAACATTTTTCCTACCTTCAAAGTTCTTGTACTTCAGCAACATGGCGTCAAGGTCAAAGACCTCGTCCACATTATGCATGAACAATGT
This sequence comes from Adiantum capillus-veneris, assembly GCF_014529385.1. Lineage (NCBI taxonomy): Eukaryota > Viridiplantae > Streptophyta > Polypodiopsida > Polypodiales > Pteridaceae > Adiantum > Adiantum capillus-veneris. The sequence goes on along the minus strand of NC_140933.1, from coordinate 30,331,680 downwards.
GGAAGCTTCTTTCTCAGCCACTGGCTTAGCTAAACCAATGCACACAATTAGTCTCCACAACGGATTGCATCAGTTTTGTTGTATAAAATGACCACCCTACCTTCAATCTCCTCATAAGAATTCCCAAGTGCCGAGCATCTTGCTATATGGGGTATCTCCCATTTACAGTTTGGTACCACACACTTGGGATCAGTCGCGCTGACCACTGAAAAGCAGAATGGATGGTATCCATGGGCATACGGTAGCTGAAAGACTGTGGCCGTATATTTTCTCAACAATTCTTAACCACAGGCCACACAATTTCCAGACAATAAAACAATATCCATACTAGATTTAGACTTGGAAGGTGGAGTGGCCACTAAAAGCGCCCTGCTCTCTCTTTTCATGAACTTGTTGGACCCCTTCATGAAGAAGGCCTGCCTTCTGAACTCACCAAGCTCCCTCTCCATTTCATGAACTATTTTCTGTACAAAATTAAAATCAAAGGAAGATTATTGCACAACCAACCATACTGGGGGACATGCAGGCCCTAGCAACAGGCACTTGCAAGTACCTTGGAGCACTTGCTAGAACATTCAAGTACTTGTAGACACTTGCAAGTGCCTGCAAGTGCTCTATCTGTCCACTTGCATCACTTTGAAAGGCACTTGCAGCACTTTGAAAGGCACTTGCTAGCACTTGGAAGCTCTTTTTAGCACTTTGAAGCACTTTCACCCACTTGCAAATGCTTGCAGGGTATTAGAAGTGGATAAAAGCGCTTAAAGTGCCTCAAAGTGCTCTGAAGTGATTGGAGAATAAACTTTTAAGCATTTTGAAGCAATTTTAAGCACTTTGAAGCACCTTCAAGCCGCTTGCGAGACTTTGCAAGTGGTTGAAAGTGCTTCAAAGTGCTTCATTGTGCCTGCAAGTGGTTCAAAGTGCTTGCAAAGTGCATAAAAGATAGGCACTTTTAGCACTTGTTGGCATGTGTAGGTGTTTAAAAGTGCTTGGAAGTGCTTGCAGGTGCTCAATATGTCCACTTATAGCACTTTGAAAGGCACTTGCTAGCACTTGGAAGCTCTTTTTTGCACTTTGAAGCACTTTCAACTACCTGCAAACTCTTGCAAGTGCTTGCAGGGTCTTAAAATTGGTTCAAAGTGGTTAAAAGTTCTCTGAAGTGATTGCAGAAAGCACTTTTAATCACTTTGAAAGCATTTTGAAGCAATTTTAACCACTTTGAATCTTCTTTAAGCACGTGCAAGAGTTTGCAAGTGGTTGAAAGTGCTTCAAAGTGCTTTAATGTGCCAAATGGTGGTTTAAAGTGCTTGCAAGTGCATAAAAGGTAGGCACTTTTTAGCACTTGCAGGCATTTTTAGGTGTATAAAGCACACATTCCTGCATGGGATATGTCAACTTTGAACCTATAGATGATGTCAATAATGATGATGAGATTCAAGAGTTTACATATGAAGGACATCATGATGTGTTGAGTGATGCCCTTTGTGTTGGTGAAATTTTGATGATATCGCTCTTGATGACAATGTGGAGCTTGTGGATTTCTATGTCTTGAATGCATAGCATAAAAAAACTCAAACTAAAAGTTTGTTGAAAGATGCATGGGGGAATGTTTGCAATTTTGGCTCATTTGTTGTCAAGGGATTTTGATACGAACAAGTAGAAAGAAATTTCTACGAGTTCAAGCTGTTGAATTGTAAGCTTGAAGCTACTTTGCAATCCCACATTTTACGAGCTATTAAGTTCCCAATGCAAAAAGTGGGATGTCAAAGAAAATTCCTAATTTCCTCAAAAGCGTATGAGGCTATTTACAATAGCACCCTTTTTGGTGTATAGCACCCCCACACCTTTCTTGTCCTTGAATGTAAAGTTTCTCAAAGTGTATTTGGTCGAGGCTTTTGTCTATGCTGCTTGTATACTAAACCTAAGATGTTTTTTGCAAATTTTGGAGAGTATATGCAAGTAGGACAAGGGTAGCTACCATGCAAACTAGGATCTACCAAAGATATCTTGGTAGCTACCGAAGATATCTTGGTAGTTACCAAGTATATCCTAGTAGCTACTAGTATTATCTTGTTAGTTGGCTGACTGAGATCTACCAAGATGACACTAGTAGCTATCGGTGCTACCAGCAAGAGTATGCAGCTACTATGCACATATTGGTAGCTACCAATCCACTAAATACTATTGGCTACCACTATTAGAGATTGTAGCTATTGTTGCTTCCTAATAGTAGAGTCAACACAAGGGTTGTTACCATATAGATTGGTGGCTACCAATAAATACTCTAGAAGCTACCACTCAATACATGGACTCAGATGTATGTAGACCATGCATACAAGGGTAGCTACCATGCAGACTATGAGCTACCATTGATATCCTAGAAGCTACCAAGCATACCATGGTAGCTACCAGTATTATCATGTTGGTTGGCTGGCTGAGAGCTACCAAGATGACACTAGTAGCTACCATTTCTACCAGCAAGACTATTCATCTATTATGCAAAAATTAGTAGCCACTATGCAGATGGTAGCTACCAATGCAATAATTACTAGTGGCTACCACTATTAGACATTGGTAGAAGGTGTTGCTTCCTAATAGTGGAGACAATACAAGGGTTTTTACCAGATAGATTGGTGGCTATACCAATAAGTACTCTAGAGGCTCCCACTCAATACATGGACTCAGGGCTTTCAATGTATGTAGACCTCATACACAAAAATACTTTGGAAGCTACTGGCGGTACTCAATTCATAGACTTTGGGCTTTCAATGTATGTAGACCTCATACCCATAAATAGTGTGAAGTTTAAATCTTGATAGTTTGTCACACACAAGGTACTACAATGCCTACAAACCTCGAGTTGATTGTGTAGCAAAAATAGAAGCAGGATATTTTTTATTGACTCGTTCAAAAAATCAATAGAAAATTTGAGAAAAATACTCTTTAATACATTTACTACTAGATTGTTTACACCACTTATCGTGATTACATGTCAGAATAGAATGTCTACTTGTAATCATAATTTGTTCCATTTCCTTGCACCTTCTCTGTACACATCATTGATCGGTCATGACAACGGTGAGTGGATGGCACATTGGAGGTAATCTTGGCATAAAACCAAGATGTGAGCCAAGATCTGACACTTGTTGTAAGATATCTTGAATTGTAGTGGGATTCAGATCTTCCATTGTCTTCACTGTGAATGAAGTACCTTTAGGATTCCATAGTAGCTTGTACTCTAAGTCATCCACTACAATTGTGGACGCAAGAGTGTACCACTAACTTGTGTCCCAAATGTCAGATAGCTTCTTGTAAAATAAAGGCTTGCCACCTTGTAGTAGTGAGGATCTCTTATCTCTTGTGCAATTTTCTTGTGAAAACACTACCTTGAACCTGCGAAAGTGCTTTGGGAAGTAGATTTCTAACAATTATTATGCTCTCTTTCTCATACAGCATGTCCACACACACAAAAACGTCAAAGTGCTCAATCCAAGAAGGCAAGTGCATCCCTTTTGAACCTAGCAGACTCCCTGGATGCCATTTTCACAATTGTGAGTTGATCCCAATAGGAAGGCACATCTTTATTGTTTTTTCTATCTATTGAAGTCAAAAGGACACCATTAATATCAGGGATTACAATTGGCTTTGACTCAAATAGTGCATTCTTTGGATCCTCCCATGATCAGTACACCATCCCATCCGTGCGCTTCACAGATCCACTCGCCCCAAATGCATCACCACCTGCCCCACCTACAACACTCCCAGATGCATCACCAATATCATCACCACCACATGCATCACTCTCTACAACACTCCTAGATGCATCACCAACTGCCCCCAAAGGAATCAACAATTGCATAACGTGCATCACCATCACTCCTAGATGCATCACCATCTAGTTTATCACCAATATCCATAGATGCATCATCATTGTCCTCAGCTCTGCTTCAGACTTTCCAACAGCAGCAAAAGCTTTGATTACTTTCAATAACTCACCTGTGCTAACCACAATTAGCCCATAACCCAACTCATTTAGTGCCTTATGCAGTGAAGACAATCATGCCAGCTTCCAGCAATCCCAACTTAGACCAAAACCTATGTCCTTATTCTCTTACTCCTCAAGAGTGCTAGCACATGGAACTTTGACCTCATCCTTAAATGAAGTGTCTACATCTGGAGGGTCTTTCACTACATACTTTACTACCACATCTATTATGTTTGTTAGCAGCATAGATACCACGGATACCATTTTTCGGAGTTTTCATTGTAAAAACACTTATTATTTTGATAAATTGGGAATAATGTAACTCCTAATTTTTGGATAAACCTTGTAATTGATGAGCCGGGGCTACAAGCTTCTAGATTGTATCAACTTGCCATTACCCATCTTTGGTAGAACTCCCAGATTATTAGTTTTGACCACCAAAAACCTTGGCTAAGGTATAAAAGCAAATTTTTGTAAGTTATTAGTAAGTTTTGGATAATGAAATACACAGCGTGAGCTAACGGCGCTCACTTTTCTCCTTCTCGCGCTTCCTACTCGCTCCCCGGTTGTCACATTGCAGTCGCGTTTGTTGCATTGCAACCGCAGGTAAGAGCTCTACGCATTGACGTAAGCACATCACAGTAATTCGTAGCTTTTGGTGTCGCTGACCTGCAGCCTAATTTCATCATAACTAGGAATTTACATTTCAAAATCAAAAACTAAGCATAGTCGGGGTATTGGGGCATCATTGCTAAGTATTTAGATGCATTCTGGGTCGAAAATGACTAGGTCAAAAATCCACTGTTGTTAATAATCGCGATTTTGGCACTTGATCTAAAGTGGGGTTTGAGACCATTAGTATATGTGCTTAGGTCTTATAAACATGTCCTAGAAGTTTCATTACGTTTGGATGTCATTGGATGCTACAACGAATGTGATTTGTTTGTCGATGAGCGATTGGCTTTTAGTGATTTCAGCCACTTGAGTGTAACTTAAGTTAGATGCGAGTTGTTAGTTGTTTTTCGAGAGATTGATACCGTATTGTAGCCTCTATGTACTAGTCGAGTCAGCTTCATCCCATGGATTGACAATTTAATCGTGGTTCTCGCTAATACTACAATAAGATAGGACAGTGAGGTTAGACACCCGTTCCACATTTGGCGCCGCTGTCGAGGATCGAAGAGATCTAAACTAGGGAAAAACATGATCGTCTTGTGAAGTTATCCTTTAACTTCCTCTAAGGTCTCCTAGAGTTAAAAACTTTCTTTTAGAAACCACATAGCGTAAGATTGACGTCTTTTGCTGTGTAGAGGTAGCTTGGAGGTAATCGTACTTGCTGAGTGCCTTTAGGATTGTAGGATTGTAGAAATAGATTAGGATTTTGAGGATGATTGCTAGACGAGACAAGTCTTAAGATCAATGCTCAGAAAACCATGAAAGACAAGAAAACGAGTGTTTGTGGACACTTTCCACAACCCCATTGCATGAGAATCTAGGAGTAGGGTAAGAAGGATCTGAGGTGGATTTCAGAACATTGCTCTCTCCAAAAGAATCATTGTGAGTTGTTATTGGAAGTTGCAAAATTTTAGGTCTACGGCTAGAAATAGCACGAAAAGACTCCAAACCACTCAATCCGACTGGAGAGTAAGCTTAAAGTTGTATGAACGAGTGGATAAGCTCAAGGACACTTTGAGGTAAAAATTTCAAGAGTTGGCCAAAACTCAGATTATTTACTTTTTCTTGACATTTTAGGACAAATTAAGTTTTGACTTGATTCATAGGCTTGAAATAACTCATAAAACAATTGGCCTTGAAAAAAGTGCAAAAATTGGTTCACTTCAAGCTTGAAGTTAATAATCGTGATTATTAACTTTCATCTTAAATTTGACCAAGGTTCATACCATTGACTCATTACATGTGTACAAACAACTTTTGTAAAGGCACAAAAGATTTGGATCACCAAACTGGCAAAAAACTGGGTAAAACTAAAGTTTGTACTAATTTATTGAATCTTGAGTGTAAATGGAGAAAACATTCATCCAAACTTATTGAAATCTGATTCATATGCTTATATTGATGTGATAAACATGTGTACATGCTCAGTTGACCAAAAAGATACAAAAAGTTGCCAGTAGTGAATAATCGCGATTATTTACATCTGCCTCATTTTTCAACTTTTTTGACCAAGTCAGCATACCACTAGCTTTACCATGTTGTAATAAGCCCACAAACCAAATTTTGTAAGATTTGGATCATTGGATTGAAAATTGTGACCAAATTTGCCAAAGTTAGTCTATAGACAGAAAATTGATGCCCATTTGACCAAAACTTGTCCAAATTTGTTCAAACTTGGCTAGGGACCTTAAGTTAAAGTGCTTAACAGATTTGTGTAAAAGTTGGGACAAAAATTTGCAAAAATAGAGCTGGAGTAAATAATCGTGATTATTTACATCTACTTCAAAAATTGACAAATTTGCAAATTTGAGTATACCACAAGGTCAAGCATATCAAGTAGACTCCACAAATCAATTTTGGTTCGATTTGGATCACAAAAGTGAAATTTAAGCCAGATTCTTGAAATCAGAGTCTGCGACACAAAACTGTTGATAAACTTGAACAGATTTTGTCCAAACTTTTTGAAAATTGTCCAGGGACTTTAACAGGTTATATACTTGGCAAACCAAGCCAAAAAGTGCAAAAAAATGGCAAAAGTAAATAAATGTGATTATTTACTACTGTTACACAGGGACATCAGTTTTGACTTTTGAACTTGTACAGTGTTAGACCAGCATAATACAAAGCCACCAGGCAATTTTGGGTTCAATCGGATCCAAATTGATACCTGTTCACTCAGTTTTCAAGTTGATTTGAAGCCTTTTAAACGGCTTAGTACTGATAATCGTAGGATCAGAGTCTATTGTTGGGAGGATAGAAACATAAAAGATCAATACAGTGGATCAGGGGATCCATACGACCACTTAGCAAGCTTTAAGCAAGTGCTAAGAGCAGAACATATATTCGATTTTCATACTCAATTCGAGGGGTTTGGAATGACATTAGAAGGAAAATCATTGGCATGGTTCCAAAACATTCCACCAAGGTCATTCATGGACTTAAACACATTAGCTCAAGTATTTGTAGCTACTTATTTTAAAACGGGGATCAAACATAATACGGTAGCTCAAATCTACAGCCATAAACAAAAACATGGTGAGTCTGTTACGGATTGTGCAACTCGAATGAAATAATACATTGCGAGATGCCCAGGGCTAGAGATGCCTGCAGAAGAACGACTCGTATCTTTGTTTCTAGAGGGACTGCTAAACAAAGAACTCCATGCTATACTCTATAGAAAGAAGCATACAACCCTAGAAGAGTGTGTATCAAATGCTATTGACTTAGGAGACAATTGTGATATTTTCAACAAAGAACATTTCCCTAAGGATAACCAAAGTGAGAAAAAATTATCCACTAAACCAGCACAAGTGGGAATGGCTACTGTAGCACCGCTTTCAACCATAGAAGATATGCTCAAAAGGATAATTGACATGATGAACAACATGCAAAAAGCACCTATGAGGGGACCAGGACAAGGGATACCTCAACACGGACAACCAATTAGGCCACAAAAATGGTGTGCAATCAAGGGTAAATGGACCAACCATGAGACCAACAATTGCTACTTCCAACCAAAGTATGATGGGGAATGTTCAGTACGTGCCTTTGAGGCCACAAAAACAACCCATGTGCAGATACCATCCTAGCATGGCCCAAGCTCAAAGACCACCGATGGGTATGAAAAGACCTCAACATGTGTTGGGTCAACAACCTCTGTAACCAAGATATAATGCAGTGCCTATAAAATACATGCATTCCGAAGGAGTTATAGATGAACAAGTGTTAACTGAGCCGCCGTCAGTTAACGGGAGCTGCTAAAGATTGAAGCCTTATGAATGCACATCGAAGATAAATATGAAGAAGCAGTGGAGATTGGAGTTACACACTTTTCACATTTTTTTAAAAAATGGCCATGTATTGTAATTTTCCGAATTATTTAGCCATTGTGATAATTGTAACGTGTTACGGGCTCAATAAGAGTTCCAAGATGTAGATCATAGGTCACTTAGTGTACCTGGGTTGCAGATACAATAACTGTGGAACCTCAAAGGTCTTGGGTGTCGAACATTACACATTTTAGACCTTGGCTAAGGTATAAAGCCAACTTTGTAAAGATTTTATTAAGTTTTGGATAATGAAATACACAGGTGAGCTAACGGCGCTCACTCCTCTCCTTCTCGCGATTCTTACTCCCTCCTCGGTTGTCACATTGCAGTCGGGTTTGTGGCATTGCAACCACATGTAAGAGCTCTACGCATGTAAGATCTTTACGCATTAAGCAGTTCATAGTATTTTGTAGCTTTTGGTGTCGCCAACCCACGGCCTAATTTCATTATAACTAGTCAAATCAAAAACTAAGCATAGGTGGGGTATTGGGGCATCATTGCTAAGCATTTGGATGCATTCTGGGTCGAAAACGACTAGATCAAAAATCCAATGCTGTTAATAATCGCGATTTTGGAACTTGACCTAAAGTGGAGTTTGAGACCATAAGCATGTGTGCTTAGGTCTTGTAAACTTGTCCTAGAAGTTTCGTTACGTTTGGATGTCATTTCATGTTGTAACGGATGTGATTTGTTTGCCGATGAGCGATTGGCTTTTGGTGATTTCAGTCACTTGAGTGTAGCTTGAGTTAGATGCGAGTTGTTAGTTGTTTTCCGAGAGATTGACAACCTCTTGTAGCCTCTATGCACTGCTAATATTGCAATAAGATAGGATGGTGAGGTTAGACATGCGTTTCACATTTGCGGTCGCTGCCGGGGACAAATAGACCTAAACTAGAGAAAACATGAGCGTCTTGTGTAGTTGTCCATTAACTTCCTCTAGGTTCACCTAGAGTAAAACTTTTTTTTTAGAAACCGTATAGCTTAAGATTGTCGTCTTTTGCTGTGTAGAGGTAGCTTGGAAGTAATCGTACTTGCTGAGTGCCTTTAGGATTGCAGGATTGTAGAATTAGGTTAGGATTTTGAGAATGTTTAAAGGCGAGACAAGTCTTAAGATCAAGGCTCTGAAAATCGTAAAAAACAAGAAAATGAGTGTTTGTGGACACTTTTCACAACCCCATTGCATGAGAATCTAGGAGTAGGGTAAGTAGGATCCGAGGTGGATTTCAAAACATTGCTCTCTCCGAAAGAATCAAGTGTGAGTTGTTATTGGAAGTTGCAAAATTTCATGTCTATGATTAGAAATAGCACGAAAAGACTCCAAACCACTCAATCCGACTAGAGAGTAAGCTTAAAAGTTGTATAAACCAGTGGTGGGTAAGGTCAAGGACATTTTGAGGTAAAATATTCAAGAGTTGACCAAAATTCAGATTATTTACTTTTTCTTAACATTTTAGGCCAAATTAAGTTTTGACTTGATTCATAGGCTCAAAATAGATCATGAAAAGACTGTCCAATAAAAAAGTTAAAAAAAGTGTCAGTTTTGGGCCTAAAGTTAATAATTGCGATTATTAACTTTCAGCTCAGATTTGACCAAGGTTCATAGCAGTGACTCATTGCATGTGTACAAACAACTTTTGTAAAGGCACAAAAGATTTGGATCACCAAACTGACAAAAACCTGGGTAAAAACTAAAGTTTGTACTGACTTTCTGAGTCTTGAGTGTAAATTGGGTAAAAATTTGTCCAAACTTGATGAAATTTGATTCATAGGCTTATATGGATGTGATAAACATGTGTACATGCTCACTTGACCAGAAGATGCAAAAAGTTACCAGTTGTAAATAATCACAATTATTTACATCTGTTTCATTTCTCAACTTTTTTTACCAAGTCGGCATACCACTAGTTTTACCATATTGTAATAAGCCCACAAACCAAATTTGGTAAGATTTGGATCATTGGATTGAAAATTGTGACCAAATTTGCAAAGTCAATCTACGGACAGAAAACTGATGCCCACTTGACCAAAAATAGTCCAAACTCAATGAAACTTGGTTAGAGACCTTAAGTTCAGGTGCTTAACAGGTCTGTGTCAAGATTGGGACAAAAACTTGGAGAAAATTAGTCAGAGTAAATAATCAATATTATTTATATATGCTCCAAAAATTCACAATCTTGCATATTTGGGCATACCACAAGGTCAAGCATAGCAAGTAGACCTCACAAATTTGTTGAAATTAGGGTTGCAAAGAAACACACACAGCTTGGAGAAGATGAAGGAAGCTCAAGGCACACAATAGAGAGTGTATTACTTAGTGTGCAATGGAAAGATAGATAGCCCTAGAGTGATGGGCATATATACAATGCTCGGGGGAAAAAACATCCTAAAGAGGGAAAAAATGCCCCGGCGGTCCTAGTGTGTTCACAAACATCACTACCACATGTATATGGTAACAAATCCCCCCTGGAGTGATGCGGTGAACGAGAGCTGGCACATGAGTAAAGGGAAGTGCCATGCCCTGAGGACATGATCAGTCCACAAAGGGGAGTAATCCCAAAGCTTTGCAGAAAGCTTCAAGCTTCTCACGAGTCAATGCCTTTGTGAAAAGATCTACAAGGTTGTCATGTGTTGGCACATAAGACAAGCTAATCTCTCCTGCTGAGAGCCTCTCCCTGACATAGCGGTAATGCACCTCAATGTGCTTTGTGCGAGCATGAAAAACTCGGTTCCTCGCAACTGCCAATGCGCTCTGACTGTCAGTGTAGATAGTGTTGGCAGTGTTCTGTCCAACACCCAAATCAGCCATAAGGCGTCTGAGCCATACATACTCAACTGTAGCTATGAAGACTGCTCTGTACTCAGCCTCACAACTCGAAGTGGCCACAGTAGGTTGCTTCTTGCTCAACCATGAATACATGAACTGCCAAGCATGAAACAAAAACCACTTGTGGACACTCTAGTGTCAAAACAACCAGCCCAATCTAAGTCCGAAAAAGCATGTAAGTCTGGCGGCAATTGTAATGGAATTGGCCTATTTAATTTGAGAGTAGAGGAAATTAATGAGAGTAATTTTGAGAAATGACTTTGTGAGCATAGCGGGTGAACATAATTGAAGATAGCAACATAATCATAGCAATTAGTTAACTTGGCATGAACAATACTTTTGCAAGAGAGAGAATTTAGAGAACATGACAACAGTTGAGGACCGGATTTATGTGGAGCCGGTCCCCCCTCCAATAGACATTTGTATTATGATTTCTCCCATTAAGAGAGACTTGTTACAATACAATCTTTGTGTTCCTTGTGACCTAGGTGATGCAATGAAGATGGAAAGCTTCATGCATCACAAACATAACATAAACTTGAATAAATCTTTAACTATCCCAAGCCTCAGTCCCAAGACCTCAAACACCTTCGAATGTGGAGAGAGCTAGCAGGGAATGAGGGTAGGGAAGAGGAAGAAGAAACATTTCATAGGAGAAAGAAATAGTCCTCACTTATCATAACTCTTGTTGCTAGCATACATAATAGCATAGTAATGAAGAAGAAGAAGATGGCAAGCTTAAGCATTGAAGCATGGCTCTTGGTTGGATTTGCACTCCATATCCAAGAGTGTTGGTGTAGGCTCTCAACCTCTACTTGCTTGGAGAAGGAGAGGGATCTGTTGCACTTTTCATAGCACACAATGAGAGTGTTTGTGAGTGTGTGTGGGTGAGTATACCCCCTAAGCAACCCTCTAGCTTTCTTGGGTCGTCCCCCCCTTGTAGCTCATGCTTGAAGCTCATTGGACCCCTCCAGGCCTAGCCAATCACAAGCAGGAGGCATTACAAGCAACAAGGGTAGCCTTGAGACAAGTGTCCCCCTTTCCCCTTTGAGAGAGAGGGCTAGATAAATACTAAATCATTTAATTAAATCTCCTAAATTATTATTGGACCCCTTGGATGGCCAACCAATAGGCTTCAGGCACACCATGAGGGCAACATGAGGAGGAACTTGACAAGTGTCCCTTTTGCTTTATTTGTACCATGCATGCCTTGTGTGAGTGTGTGGGTGTTCTCTCTCATCCCCCCTCATGTAGAGCTCGCCCCCTCCTTGTAGGATTGAATCTTTGACTTTTTGACACCTCAAGCCCCTCATGCATAGGACCAGTTCCCACCACAATCTTGGTTCATAAGCACTTTAAGCTTGGGCTGGGTTCTCACCTCAAGTGCAACCTTAGCATCTCAAGAATGTCAAGTACCTCAACCATCTCAATAATTAAGCACCTCAAGCATCTCAAGCACCTCAATCATCAAGCACCTCAAGCATCTTAGTCATCAAGCATGACAAGCAGGACAAGCACCTCGAGCTGGGTCGAGTTTTCGCGCCTCAAGCTCAGTCCTAGCTTACCTAAGGTCAAAGGCCTTTTACACACATTATTAGAGGTCTTCAATGAAGCTAACCCTAAGGTCTTATGCTCCATTTGTTAGCCTTGCTCTTTGATAGACCATCTCTCATTTGGGCCCCTTTACCATTGGCCCCATGTTGAGATAGATCCATAAGCACATGTCTATATCTTAACACTTGTTCCCGTTTATTCTCCCACATTAAGTGATCAATTTAATATGAGAAAATCATTTGGGTTGGTTAGATATTAGATATTAGATTTTATGACATTACCTCTCTCTTGAAATCATAGTCGTCCTCGACTATGAATTAGAAGAGATAAAGCCTTAGTCATTATTCAATTTTACTTAGCAGGTAGAGGATTCCTTTTTACCCTACGACATCTTTCCAAGATGGATGACTAATCCATTTGGTGCTTGGGAGACATAGCTGCCGCAAGCATGTCTTCTCTTTAGTCCATTTCATTCTCCCAAAGTAGAGTGACAAATTCTACTTGGGAGACCTGTATCTTAACACTTGTTCCCGTTTATTCTCCCACATTAAGTGATCAATTTAATATGAGAATCATTTGGGTTGGTTAGATATTAGATATTAGATTTTATGACATTACCTCTCTCTTGAAATCATAGTCGTCCTCGACTATGAGGTAGAAGAGATAAAGCCTTAGTCATTAGTCAATTTTACTTAGCGGGTAGAGGATCCCTTTTTACCCTACGACATCTTTCCAAGATGGATGACTAATCCATTTGGTGCTTGGGAGACATAGCTGCCGCAAGCATGTCTGCTCTTTAGTCCATTTCATTCTCCCAAAGTAGAGTGACAAATTCTACTTGGTGTTTGAGAGACGTCGTCATCACAAACATGATTCTAAGCATACATACTAGTTAAATTTGTGCACGATTAAAAAGAGGACTAGTCTTATAAGACAAAAACATGAGTCATTTAAAAGAAATTTGTACATTTGCTTACTCTAATGTAGCATTGTAAGCATTGACAAGGTTCATACTATCCTTAAGCTGTATTCCTTGCATCCATCTAGCATCTTCAAAAGGATAATTTTTGAACTTAATAAGATACTGTCGGATAATCTTACCATGTCGTAGTACCTTGTCTTCATGTCGAAGGACAGCTTTGGGTTGTAGCACCTCTTCTTGGTCTTCAACTTCGGGAGGGTCTTCAATAGTTGGTTCAGTCGGTGGCTCTCTTTTGTAGGGCTTAAGTAGGCTTACATGAAAGGCATTGTGTATGAGCCAATGGTTGGGGAAGTTGAGTTGATAATCCGTCTCATTGATGGGCTTCAAGATTTGGAAAGGACCATAGTATCTTTTTGCTAGTTTAGCATAATACTTTTGATGGCCCGTAGGATTTTTGCCCGTCGTTTGCCTTAATCGAGCCTTAGGAAACTTGAGTAAGACCCAATCATTTTCTTTGAACATTAAGGCTCTTATGTGCTTATCAGCACAGCAGCGTTTTGCCTTTGTTGAGAGATGGATATAGCCTCCCTAATCTTTTGAAAATATTCTTGTAGGTCACGGCTCTACTCATCGGCGGGGCGAAGATCTTCCCATGTACTTTGAGTAGCAAGGGACTTTTAGGTCTTCCCTCAATGATCTCAAAAGGTTCTTTTCCCGTAGAAGTATGTACAGTATTATTGTAGGCATACTCTACAAGAGGTAAGTACTTTTCCCATTGTGAGCGTTGATCTACTTCGGTAACATAAGTCTTGAGTAGATCGAGTATCGTAAGAGGTAAGTACTTTTCCCATTGTGAGCGTTGATCTACTTCGGTAACATAAGTCTTGAGTAGATTGAGTATCGTAAGATTGGCTATCTCACTTTGGCCATCCGTTTGTGGGTGATAGGCCGAAGAGAAATTCAATCTTGTTCCTAGATTTTCAAAGAGAACTTTCCAGAAATTACTGGTCATTCTAGGATCTCTATCTGACACGATCGATGTGGGTAATCCATGGTGCTTGAAAATCTGAGATATGAAGAGAGTTGCCATTTGATGTGCCTTAATAGTCTTTTTGACAATAATAAAATGTGCTTGCTTGCTAAACCTGTCAACTATTGTCCATATTCCTGTATTCCCATGGATAGACTTGGGTAATCCAAAGATGAAATCCATGGATATACTCTCCCATGGTGAATTTGGAATAGGCAATGGCTGGAGTAATCCAGGTTTCTTCCCTCTATCATACTTGGTCTTTTGGCATACTACACATTTTGAAACATACTCTTGTATGTCCACTTTCATGGTAGGTCAATAGAAGTACGTCTCTACTCCTCGGAGAGTAGGTTGAATACCTCTATGTCCCGCATATGGAGGAGCATGGGATTCATACATAACTTTCTCACGAAGGGAATGGGTAACACATAGCCTATTGCCGTGGAGAAGATAACCATCCTGTAAGGTGAATGGTTCCTCTTTCTTCCCCAAGGCAAGGGCTGACATTATGTCTCTAAAGTCAGGCTCAGTAGCATACTCATCTATCATAGAGGATAGATCATTGTGAGTAGCTATAGACACCGCATTAAAACTGGGTCATCGTGAAAGTGTATCGGCCACTTGATTGTGCTTACCAGCTATGTGAGCAATATGGAAATTAAATTGTGAAAGAAAATTTGCCCACCTCATTTGTTTGTCGGAAAGCTTGGTTTGCGTCATGAAATACTTCAGACTTTGGTGGTCGGTTCATAGGATAAATGGAGTCCCCAATAGGTAGTGCTTCCATGTGTCTAGGGCATGTAGAACAACTAAAAGCTCTTTCTCATAAATGCCCAAGACTCGTTCATCAATATTGAGCCTTAGGCTCTCATATGCTATGGCATGCCCTTCTTGAAGCAAAACGGCTCCAAAGCAATCACCACAAGCATCACATTGGACCTCAAATGGCTTTGAGAGATCTTGAAGCATGAGGACTGGTTGGGAAGTAAGCTTCTCTTTGAGCTTTTCAAAAGCATTTTTCTCCTTAGCAGTCCATACAAACTTAATTTTCTTCTTAGTTAAGTCGTGTAGTGGTCCTGCTACTTGAGAGAATTTTGCTATGACGCGTCTATAGTATGCGCACATACCAACAAAGCTTCTTAGCTCATGTAGATTTCTTGGGTTAGGCCATGCTTTTATTACCTCTAACTTTGATGGATCCATTTGGATACCATCTTTAGAGATAATATGACCTAGGTACTGAATCTCTTGAAGGAAGAATTCGCTTTTCTTTTAGTTGAGAAAAAGCTTGTTCTCCCTCAATGCTTGAAAAATCACTTGGAGATGTTGCTTATGTTCCTCCAAAGACTTGGAGTAGATGATGATATCATCAAAGAACACTCCAGTGAATTTGCGGTATAGTCTAAAAATTTTCTCCATCAAACGATTGAACGTAGCTGGTGCATTAGTCAAGCCAAAAGGCATGACTAGATATTCATAAAGACCAAACGTTGTGCGAAACGTGGTCTTTAAGATATCTTCATCCACTATCCTTATTTGATGATAGACACTCTTAAGGTCAATCCTACTGAAGTAGGTAGAGCCTTGTAGCTTATCAAACAGATCTTCTACTCGAGGTACGGGAAATCTGTTTTTGATAGTGATATGGTTTAGTGCTCGATAGTCCACACACATACGGTATGTACCATCTTTCTTTTGCACTAAAAGGACTGGAGAACGAAAGGAAGAGGAACTAGGCCTCACCATCCCTTTGTCTACCAGCTCTTGGACTTGCCTCATGATCTCCTCTTGTTGAGCTTGTGAGACTCAATAAGGAGGCTTGTTAGGTGGTGAGCTTCCAGGAAGGATCTCAATGCGATGGTCATCATCCCCTCGTTTTGGAGGTAAGTCCATAGGGATATCATCGATGAACAAATCTTGGGAACCCTTTTAGAAAATTAGACAATTCTAACTCTTCTTGATTCCTACCATTTACATTTGATGAAACATTAGTATCTTTTAGAGACTCTTTGACAAAAATCATGTACGCAGAAACAGATCTCTTCATTGACTTATCAAAAGCAAGAGGATTTACAAGTGGAATAGTGCGACCACGCTCACTAGCATCTATATACATGTTCTTTCCCCTGTAGGTGAAGTAGATTCTTCTTTCAGGGAACTTCATGTTGGCAGACATGCGATCAAACCATGGTGCCCCTAGGATAACATCCTCATGTTGGAGAGGAGAGATGAATAAGTCTTCTTTGTCGACATAGCTTTGGACATGAAGCCTCAACTTCCCAATCAAGGGAGTAACGGAGGCTTGTTTTTCCTTGAAAGTTGCATCAGCCACTACTATATCTCCCATCTCAAAAGCTTGAATGCCCAACTTGGTGGCCACCTCCGTTGATATGAAGTTGAGAGTAGAGCCAGGGTCAAGAGCCAGGGTCAAACAAGATGAAGGCATCATGCTCTCTTACCTTTCCCCAAGCATAGGAAGCCCTAGGAGTCTCATTGCGAGTATTCTTCTTGGGGCAAGAACGATAGCCATGTCCTTGCTCCCCACACTTGAAACACTTATGGTCCTTGCAAAAAGCTTCAAGCTCTTCAGGAGAGAGTTTGTTTTTACCTTTGTAAACTCCCTTCTCCTTGGACCGATTGTTGTTGTTGTTGGAATTGGCTTGGGAAGTATTTTGAACATTGGTTTTCCCCTTTGCATCATTTTTGTCTTTGTTTTCCATGGGCTTGACATTACGTCTAGCCCCTTGATGGAAATTGATGCGTGAAGCAACCATGGTGTGATGGATTACTTTGCTAATAGTACCAGGCCGTTGAGAGTTGATGTATTCGGCCATCTCTTCAGGTAATCCCGCACAGAATTGTTGCCTTTGCTCCACAAAGTCTATCTTTTGAAAGACAGTAGCCTTCGGATGTAAATCCCAAAACTTGTCTACATATTTGTGGATAGACTCGTGGGAGAGGAGCTTCAAGCTGCGCCATTCAGTAAGAACTTTGTCCTTTGCATCGCTTGCAAGGAATTGCTTCATGATGGAAACTCGTAGAGTTTTCCATGTCTTTGGGGCTGCACCATTGCCACGAAGGCTAGCCCACAATTGACGAGCTGATTTTTGGAAGTGCATGGCTACATGGCGTAGCTTGGAGGACTCTGTGAAGCCCTCATCTCTAAAGCCCGCATCAAATTGCTAGATGAAGGCCAACACTTTGTCAGTAGCACCGAAGGTGCCATCATAGGTGAGAAAAGAGATACTCTTTCCTCCCTCCTTGAACTTCTTTAGCTTTTGTGACCTTCGCCATTCAGGAAATGATTTGCGATGTCCTCCCCTCTTGTATTCTCTAGGAGAATAGCCATAACTTTCGTCGGAAGAAGAGGAAGGTGAAGAAGAAGGAGAAGAGGGTGACCTCTTCCTAGCCCTTTTCTTCCTTTGTTTCCTCTCTTGCCTTTCAGAGTGATGAGGAGAAGGACTATGTGTTGATCTTTTCCTCTTGGGAGGAGTGGGCAATTGTCTAGACCGTCGTCTTCATGGAGCCACATCTTCAGAGGAACTTAAACTTTCATTGCTTTCTTGCTCTTTGGATTCCTCCTCTCGAATGGGAGAGAGTCTTCTTTTGGGGGTCTCTTCAAGAGGCCTCCTAAGCTCTCTCTCATCTTGGAGAGGAAGGGAAATTCCATAAGCACGAAGTTGTTGAGGAACTTCGGCTTGCAAAGCACGGTTGCCCATAGCTTGCTGCAACCTAGTAATGAGATAATTCACAAACATGGGAGCATCATCATTAGCACCTTCATGTGTAAAATCAAAGCTATCAATGTTCATTCTACTCTCTTGATTATTGTCAGCCATGTTAACAAGATTTATGTATGTACTTAGTGTATGCTTTGGCAATTCAAAACCTTAGTTGCCACTCCTCTTAGCCTTTGAAAATCGCCTCTTAAGTATCTACACCCACGGCTCGAAGTGGTTAATTATGGAGAGTAGAGGAGTAGGTCTAACATAGCAGAGTTGCCGAGGGTTAGCTCCTTTCGGACTTCTTATGGCTCAATAATGGTAAAGCCGTAGGCAAGTCTAAAAATACTCCATTATTAAGTCCAAAGCTCCCAATGTGTGCACCATCCCCCACATAGTGGGCTCAACAAAACCGATAATAGATCCCTGTTCCACTTACCCTAATATAATTAACAACATCAACCATTTATAGGCTACTTAAGGACCTCTCTTCTTAAGCAAGAAAAGAGAAACCAAATGCTCTAATACCAATGTAATGGAATTGGCCTATTTATTTTAGAGTAGCGAAAATTAATGAGAGTACTTTTGAGAAATGACTTTGTGAGCATAGCGGGTGAACATAATTGAAGATAGCAACATAATCATAGCAATTAGTTAACTTGGCATGAACAATACTTTTGCAAGAGAGAGAATTTAGAGAACATGACAACAGTTGAGGACTGGATTTATGTGGAGCCGGTCCCCCCTCCAATAGACATTTGTATTATGATTTCTCCCATTAAGAGAGACTTGTTACAATACAATCTTTGGGTTCCTTGTGACCTAGGTGATGCAATGAAGATGGAAAGCTTCATGCATCACAAACATAACATAAACTTGAAGAAATCTTTAACTATCCCAAGCCTCAGTCCCAAGACCTCAAACACCTTCGAAGGTGGAGAGAGCTAGCAGGGAATGAGGGTAGGGAAGAGGAAGAAGAAACATTTCGTAGGAGAAAGAATTAGTTCCTCCCTTATCATAACTCTTGTTGCTAGCATACATAATAGCATAGTAATGAAGAATAAGGAGATGGCAAGATTAAGCATTGAAACATGGCTCTTGGTTGGATTTTCACTCCATATCCAAGAGTGTTGGTGTAGGCTCTCAACCTCTACTTGCTTGGAGAAGGAGAGGGAGCTGTTCCACTTTGCATAGCACACAATGAGAGTGTTTGTAAGTTTGTGTGGGTGAGAATACCCCCTAAGCAACCCCCTAGCCTGCTTGAGTCGACCCCCCCTTGTAGCTCATGCTTGAAGCTCATTGGACCCCTCCAGGCCTAGCCAATCACAAGCAGGAGGCATTACAAGCAACAAGGGTAGCCTTGAGAGAAGTATCCCCCTTTCCCCTTTTAGAGAGAGGGCTAGATAAATGCTAAATCATTTAATTAAATCTCCTAAATTTTATTGGACCCCTTGGGTGGCCAACCAATAGGCTTCAGGCACACCATGAGGGCAACATGAGGAGGAACTTGACAAGTGTCCCTTTTGCTTTATTTGTACCATGCATGCCTTGTGTGAGTGTGTGGGTGTTCTCTCTCATCCCCCCTCATGTAGGGCTCACCCCCTCCTTGTAGGGATTGAATATTTGACTTTTTGACACCTCAAGACCCTCATGCATAGGCCCAGTTCCCACCACAAGCTTGGCTCATAAGCACTTTAAGCTTGGGCTGGGTTCTCACCTCAAGTGCAACCTTAGCATCTCAAGCATGTCAAGCACCTCAAGCATCTCAATAATTAAGCACCTCAAGCACCTTAGTCATCAAGCATGATAAGCAGGACAAGCACCTCGAGCTGGGTCGGGTTCCCGCGCCTCAAGCTCAGCCCTAGCATACCTAAGTTCAAAGGCCTTTTACACACATTATTAGAGGTCTTCAATGAAGCTAACCCTAAGGTCTTATGCTCCATTTTTTAGCCTTGCTCTTTGATAGACCATCTCTCATTTGGGTCCCTTTACCATTGGCCCCGTGTTGAGAGAGATCTATAAGCACATGTCTATATCTTAGCACTTGTTCCCATTTATTCTCCCACATTAAGTGATCAATTTAATATGAGAAAATCATTTGGGTTGGTTAGATATTAGATATAAGATTTTATGACAACAATGATCCCCCCTTGGGATAAAACAAGCCAAGATGTAAAGTGCCACTAAGGTAGCGGAAAATCCTCTTGGCAGCCTGCCAATGCTTAGACCCTGGGCTATGCATAAATTTGCTGACCTGTGAGAGTGCAAACTGGATATCCGGCCTCGTGTTGCATACATAAATGAGGTAACCAACAGCAGTTTGATAAAGAGTGACATTAGCAGGATCGCCAATATCATGTAGACTCAACTTCAAACCTATTTCCATGGGAGTGGCAATAGGTTTGCAATCCTCAAGTCCAAACTTGCATAGCAATGTCTCTATGTAACTTTACTTACACAAGGCAATACCACCATCACATTGCTTAAACTGTATACCCAAGTAATGATGCAACAGCCCCAAATATTTCATCTTGAAAGTAGCATTCAAATCAGCCTTAAATTCAACAATATGTCTCTCATTTGGTCTAGTGATCAGCAAATCATCGACATAAAGAACCACAATGAGAAGTACATCACCCTCACACTTTACATACAATGTGCTTTATGTTGGATTGTTACGAAAGCCTTGTTTGACCAAATGAGTGTCAGCTTTCTCATACCAAGCACGAGGAGATTGCATCAACCCATACAAAGCCTTGTTACATTTGCACACTTTGTCCTCTTGTCCTTTTATGACAAAACTGCGAGGCTACCTTACATAAACTTCCTCAAATATGTCACCATTCAAGAAAGCAATAACAATGTCTGATTGATGTACATCCCAGCCAAAATGAGCTGCCAATGCACATAGAAAATGCACAGTAGTCATACGACAAGTAGGAGCAAAAGTCTCTTCATAATCTATGCCTTTTTGTTGTGCATAACCTTTTGCAACAAGTCGATCCTTATGGCGATCAAGCTCACCATCCGGCTTGCGTTTCAACTTGTAAACCCACTTCGTACCAATGGCCTTTTTGCCATGAGGCAAATCACATAAAGTCCATGTGTCATTTTCTATAAGTGCATCATATTCTGATTGCATGGCAGCCATCCAATTTTCTGAATTCTGTGCTTCATCAAAAGACAGAGGCTCCTCAACATCATGTAAGCTAGAGACAGCCAAAGCATAACAATCTGATTCATAAGATGCATGGCGAGAGCTTGAACGAGTACGACTAGACAAAGGTGCATCCAATTTACTGTCACGCAAAGTGTGCACCAGCCATTTTGGCATACCTCTAGCCTGCTGATTTTCAGCCCTTTCCTCATCAAGTACATCATGTACATCTGCATCAATAATAGGCTGATCTAGAACATTTTCAGAAACCCCCATAGGCTGTACATTTTCCTCATTGGAACTTACATTCGTATTTCCACCACTGAAAAGAGGCAACAAAGTGTCATAAATGTCCTGTGAGCTTACATTACTGTCTCTAGTACATGATAGCAAGGGCTGAACAGAATCTTCCACAAACACTACATCCCGTGAAACCAGAATACGTTTTGTTTGCAGATGATACAACCTGTAACCTTTTCTTTTAGCACTATAACCAACAAAAATACATTTGACAGCCTTATCATCCAATTTTCTACGCTGCACTTGTGGCACCAAAGCATATGCCAAACAGCCAAAAACACACATGTGCTCAATAGAAGGCTTACCTTCATGCCATGCTTCATATGGAGTAATAGACTGCAAAGCTTTCGTAGGAAACCTGTTAAGTACATAAGTGGCACACATGATGGCCGCAAGCCAAAAAGAATGCGGCAAAGCTTGACTTTTGACCATACATCATGCCATTTCCGTCAGTGACCTGTTTTTCCTCTCAGCAACACCATTTTGCTGAGGTGTATAAGGCACTGTACATTGGTGTTTTATCCCATGACTAGCTAGAAATGCATTAAATTCATGAGACATATACTCCCCCCCTCGATCGGAACGGAGGGTGCCCATAGTACATTTCGAGACGTTTTCAGCCATAGCTAGAAATTTTTTGAAGCACATAAAAACTTCGGACTTCGCTTTAAGCGGAAATACCCATGCATGCCTGGAGTAATCATCAATGAAAGTCACGAAGTACAGGTAATTGCCCAAGGACAGAGTTTGCATGGGCCCACAAACATCATTATGCACAAGCTGCAACCTGCATGTGGCCAGAACTGAACCATCCTTTGGAAACTTAGAACGCTGCATCTTACCCAAATACAACCTTCACAAACATGCTTGACAGGTGCTTCAAGAGGTGGCAAAGAAGCAACCATATCAGATTTCTGCAAACGCAGCAAACTGGCAAAATTCAGATGACCAAAACGTGCATGACAAAGTTTTGCATCTGAAATAGCCCTTGAATCTGCAACAGCATTTGCAAAATTTTGTCCACACTTGTCATACAAAGTGAGCTTATACAGCCCACGGCACAAAAGCCCAGATGCAACAATTTCATCACCGAAACTGAGATCATGAACTGTACATCTGTCATCCACAAATTTGACTACAAGTCCAAGTCTAGCAAGTGCGGATACAGACAAGAGATTCTTCTTGATCCCACGTACATAAAGTGCATCAACAAGTGTGAAGGAACTGCCATTAGCAACAGTGAGCACAATCTTTCCAACTCCCTGAACTGGATAAGAGGCATTGTTGGCACAAGTGACTGAGTTCCCATGAGGGACAGACTCGAGAGAGGTAAACAATTCACGATGTGAGGTAATGTGCTTTGTAGCACCACTGTCGAAATACCACATGTGAATATGCAGCAACTGACAAGCATGCATCATGGACAGCAGGATTGTAAGTGCACTCTGCACTAAAAGCCCATTCTGCATCAACATCATCATCACAGTCTTCTTTCACAGAAGACTCAACAATGGCTGCATTTGTAGTGGAACCAGCATTTGCAGTGGAACCACCCTCTTTCTTCTTAGCCTCTTTGGCCTTCAACTTAGGACACGACTTGATCAAGTGATCATTAGCTTTACAATAATGGCAACGCATCTTCTTTTTGTCCTTATCACCAGAATTTCCAGACGAATTGCTGCCAACAGAAGCATTACGAACAGAATTTTTTCCACTCGCAGCAGAACCATAAGAAGCGGTTGCATTGCTGTTACCACCCTTTCTTTGAGAAGCAATAAAAGCCTGTTCAACTGCACGCTGTCTAGTCCTGGTTTTTCTGGAAAGTGACTCTTGCAACAGCAAGGTGCATAATGCATCAAACTTGACAACTTCTGGATTTCCTTGGGTCATAAGTCTCCAAGTACTAGCAAAAGTCTGGTAGGAATCTGGTAAGGCATCAAGAACATTCTGCACAAGGGAACTGTCTGAAATGACTTCACCTACAGAAATAAGCTGCTCATTGATATCCTTGACACTAGCAAGGAAAGTGTCCATATCATCTTCCTCATGCATAATCTTTGACTCCAGCTCTTTACGCAGCAAAGAAATTTTAGCCTCATTGCGGCTTGCATAAAGACCTGCTAGAATATCCCAAGCTTGTTTTGCAAATTTTGCTCATACGAATGTGAGGAACAATGGTGCGCTTCACAGACAACGCAATCAATGCATGAGCCTGCGCATCCATAACATCCCAACGAGCTTGTTCTGCCATAGGCAAAATAACTCTAACAACAGCAATCCTTGCAGCAAGACCTGCAACATCCTCAACATCGCCTACATCCTCAGAACCAGGACGTACATCAATGCCCTGCACAATGTTCCAAATGCCCTTTGACACAAGAACATGTTGCATCATATAAGCCCACATAGGGTAGTTATCGCATCCAACCTGTCCTCAGCAGCAAACATCTTGAACACATCTGTGTTGTTGTTGTCAGCCATGGTAAATGCTGCACCTGATGTGAAAATTGCCCGAAAATAGGAGAAACGGAGCGGGAAAAACACGTGCTATATAGCACAAACCGTAGAAGACTATAAGGCACCTGTTATGCAGAAAATGGCACTGATAGAAATTTTGCACAAAATGACGAAATAGCCTGTGCAGTACTGTCTGTAGTGGAAACGGAGTCCGAAATGAGCCCAAATCAAAAATCTGAGCAGACCGAGCTCTTCAAGCCTACCCGAAGTATTTGTCAACCTGCGAATGCTCGCCAAAGCTCACTGAAATCAGAGAAAGTGAGCATGCGTGTACTAGAGCAGCTGGAGACTAAGCCCGGGAGGACGCAACCTGCTTTGATACCAATTGTTGGAATTAGGGTTGCAAAGAAACACACACAGCTTGGAGAAGACGAAGGAAGCTCAAGGCACACAATAGAGAGTGTATTACTTAGTGTGCAATGGAAAGATAGATAGCCCTAGAGTGATGGGCGTATATACAATGCTCGGGGGAAAAAACCTCCTAAAGAGGGAAAATATGCCCCGGCGGTCCTAGTGTGTTCACACACATCACCACCACATGTATATGGTAACAAAATCAATTTTGGTGAAATTTGGATCACAAAAGTGAGACTTAAGCCAGATTCTTGAAATCAGAGTCTGCGAACATGAAACAGTTGATAAACTTGATGAATCTTGTCCAAATTAAGTTCTAACTTGACTCAAAGGCTCAAAATAGATCATGAAAAGACTGTCTAGTGAAAAAGTTGAAAAATTTGTTCATTTAGGTTTTGGCTCAAAATTGATCAAGGTTGATACCAGAGACTCTATGCATTGTTGCAAACATCTTTTGTGAAGGCTCCTGAAGTTTGGATCACAAAACAAACCAAAACCTTGATAAAAACTGAAATTTGTACTAAATGTCGAGAACTTGAGTGTGACTTGGTAAATCTTGTTCAAATTCAGTGAAACTTGACTCATAGGCTTATATTGATGTGTTAAACAAGTGTACATGCTCAAATGACCAAAAATATGCAAAAAATTACCAAAAGTAAATAATCATGATTATTTACTTTTGAGGAAAAAAAAGTTCACCCAAAAAAAACCTGTAGTAAATAATCACGAATATTTACATTTGCTCCAGAATTGAGAAATTTTGCACAACTGAGTATACACAGCGTCAAGCACATCAAGTAGACTCCACAAATCAAATTTGGTAAAATTTGGATCACAAAATTGAGACTTAAGCTAGATTCTTGGAATCAGAATCTGCGGACACTAAACAGTTGATAACTTGGACAAATCTTGATCAAACTCAACCAAACTTGTCCAGAGACCACAACAAGGTAATTTCTTGGCAAAACAAGCCTAAAAAGTGTATAAACAGAGAAAAGTAAATAATCAAGATTATTTACTTTTGAGTCCCAGAAACAAGATTTTGGACTTTCGAGCTTATATAGTGTTAGAACTACATAATACAAGGCCATTGGCGGGTTCCATCGGATCAAAATTAATACGTAATAACTCATTTTTCAAGTTGCAGGTTAGTCCTTTAGGTCCTTCCAAGGATAGAATTTGGAAATCTTGATTGCTACTTAGCTCAAATTGAAGAACCAAGTTGCAGGCAAAGAATTAGGAGCTTGACAAGGGCTGAAGTCAAGTCAAGTGGAAAAAATGGATAACAATCTAATCTGCAGGTTAGGTCATTCAAGGCCTAGATTCTCATCATTTCAAAGGCTGCAAACAATTCTGACACTTTCAAGCTAGAGTTAATCAACTCTTGTGAGTCTAAGAGAAATCGACTGCCAAAAGTACTTTGGCAAAAGCACTCTTATCAAACCCGAGTAGAAAGTTTTTTGCTAATCAATACCGAAATCTGATAGGAGACAGTTTTTACAGAACCAGTCAACATGGACTCATCTTGAGTTGAGAGTTTAAGTACAACAGATCAAGCCAGTAGCAGTGGTAACACAGGTACAAGTGCAACAGAGCAGATTTTACAACTATATGGCTACAATGGAGACAAAGTCTTATATGCAGATTCAGAAGGCCATAGATATCTAATGAGCAGCAAAAGCGGCACACGAGCCAAGATCTTATTGATCAGAGTAAAGCCAGATTTAGAGAACTCCTAGATGTTCACAAACTTCAGTGGATCCAGGTATTGCAAGCTCAAAGATGAAGTGCAGATAGAAGTTCAGATAGTCAACCCAAGTGTTTATCCAGAAATCTGCACAAGCCAGCAAAACATACAGTTAGTGCATATGCAATCAGGATCATTGTACATGGACTACAGTGGTTAGATCTATAATCGAGAACTAGAAATGAAAGATCCAACAGATCAACCAATTGAAGCCAGTCTAATTGGATAACAGAGCCAAAGACGGTACAAAGGTCAAGATGGAGCATTCTACAACTTGATGCTTAGTGTTTTAAAAGAAGATGTCGACAACTTGGCCAACATAGAAGAAGAAACTTCTCAACTAGAGCTTGACATAACAGAACCAAATGAAATACCACCAGTCATGGCGTATTGCCCAAGTTGTGAACAAAAAGGTGGACATTTTATGAAGATTGTCCAAGAAATTCTGACAACAGGGATCATCAACTGCCAAGCAAGGTATAGAGCAAATTGGAAATGTGAATCTTGATGTAATTGCATCTACCTCGTCACTATCAATGCAATCAAATGATTCTGCGTTACCATTAAAAGCACTAGTAATAGCAATGCAAATTCAAAATGAGCATAAAGATGCACATGCACCTGAAAAGCTTAAAATTGATCCTTTGAACAACAAATTCTTGCATGAATTTAGTCAAAGTGTCAAGATATCACCTGAAAAGACTATTAGGTTTGCAAATGATTCTGCATCCACTGACACAAGTGTGCAATCATTCACGAGTCTAAGGGACACATCAGAAAGAATGATGTTAGCTTTGTATGGTACACATAATTCATATGCACACTATGTAGACCAAAAAGGGAAACTATACAAAAAGGATCAACCAGTGTTTGAACGGCCCACATACCAGCTCATAGAAGTGCGTCCAGTGATAGATCAGAAAGGATGGTTCATTTCAGAGGAAAGAATCTATTATAACCCATCCTCTCTAGAGTTAAAGGATATTACCCGAGTGAACCCAGAAATCTGTTCAGAGCCAAACTCTCCTCCATCGAAAATCAAGCTTTCGATGTGGTGACCAAACAAGCATATACTTTGACCAAAATAGTCATAGATATAGACGAGAGTCTAGCATTTATGATGCCTTGGGTCCTGAAACCACAGAATCTCATATCAGAGGAGACCCATGGGATAGACAATATCATGGAAAAGATAATGTTATCTACAGCTTGACTTGGGGAATAATTTGTCATGTTTCACGGAGATGTATAGGAAACTATGCAGAAGGTTTACAGATGCCAAACATCAATAGTGCTACCCAAAGTGTACCTTCACAATCCCAAAAGGTGAGATTCAACAAGAGCCAAATAGTTTTGAGCTCTCACAATGAAGTAGGCTATAGTGATCACCCTAGGAAGGGGGGAGCTGCAAATTCATCAAGCTCAGCTCTAGTACCAGAAAATGCTACACCAATTAGAAGCCCAAGAACTTCTAGCCAGCAGACCCCTTCAAAGCAAAAACATTTGGAAGACCATATGATTGTTGGAAGTTTTCCATTGACCCAGAAACCATCAAAATCTGCAGAAAAATTCTTCTATGAAGATCATCGGGGACAAAAGTTTCAGTTGATCTCCACGAGTCAAAGTCAAAAGCCAAAAAATCTCATAGTGTTCAAGCAATTGCGTGAGACCAAGCTCGCATATGCATATCGAAATGCAAATGGCAATGATTCTCAGCAGGTTCATGACCTTGTACAAGCCCCTACATATGCTAAACCTGAAGTCAAGGACTATCTGAAGATGATGCAAAGCCTAAAGCTTCCAAAAAAGGTGGCAGAAAATTCAAAATCAATGAGATCTAAAGTCCAAAAGGCTACACAAAGGTCACCACCAAATCTCCTCTGAAGAAACAGATTCTGTCAGACTGTGAAATGGACCTTTTAAGGTCAAAGGTTACTCAAATGCAGGAGGACAATGCTCAACAATTACAAAAAAGGTGCAGTATCACAGTCATACGAGTCGACATCAACGGAAGGAGGTGATCAAAGCAAAGCCAATGTAGAAAAAGTTCAACCCACGGACACCGCCACCACAAAAGAACTCAATACAAAAAGAAATCCTGAGAAGATCAAGTGCAACATGGTTGGTGAAAACGAAGAAAAGCTGTCAGGAGAAGTAAAGCTATATTTTCAACTAGACAAAAACCTCATGTCTTTTCGCACTTGGAAAAGATGTGGACAACCACAATTGAAAGATGCTCCTGAATTTGTCAGCATATCTGGAGACAAACGAGCAGAATGCTGGGGAGTCATCTCCACCACCATTGAAGTAAGTTCATAGATCATCATAGCTCAATTCTACGTGATCACAGCAAATATATGCCATACAACATCATAATGGGAATGCCAATGGCCCAGAATATGTCAGAGATACAAAATGTAAACATGACGGAGTCATCACAGACAACAAAGAATGAAGACCAAGACTGGTCACCCGCAGACGACAGCACAAAGTCCTCAAGCACAATTCAAATGGGAGATCTTATTGAAGATGATTCATCTCCATTGAACAAAACATCAGAAGAGCTTAAAGAAAATCAGGCAATAGCAAGTTCAAATCAAACAAAGCAAAGAACAACCACGGAAGCTATTGAGCAGAGAATGCCATCAAAGCCAGACATTAAGAAGAATGAGGTTGCATAAAACCAAGAAGAACTTAGAAGTCCAAAGATCAATCAGATGCTACCAGCTAAATCAGCTGAAGAAAGTTAGATTGGAAAGCAGAGTCTCAAGCCACCCTCCATAGGGACACAGCAAGATCAAGATGAGACCATGACAAAAGCAGGACAAAAAATCTTCAATAGAACCAACAATGAAAATAGTTGTAGTTCTCAGCAAAACAAAAGGAGCAAGTGTTAGGTGCAATGCTCTACTGGATAAAGAAGCAAAATACAATATGGTTGCAGAGAACATCCAAAGGATCCTCCAGATCACTCCATGCAAACATGATAGCAAAACAATGCAAGGTTTGCATACAAGTAAAAAAGAAATGGTTGCTACCTTTAGCATCCAAAATCATGAAGAGCAGGTGAAGTTTCAGGTGAATCCTTCAAAGGAAATGCTTGCAGATGTCATCCTTGGGCATTAGTGGTTAGACCAACACAAGGCCTACAAAGAAGATAAAATGCTAATACTCTCTTTTCCAAGAGGTAACAAGCAACAATTGCATGTACCATTACTGCTAGATTTAGAGTTGCAGAAGTCACAAGAATCAAACACAAATCTTGCAGACAAAGGTAAAGCTAAAGTGGAACTTCCATCGATTAGCACAGAAGGTGTGAAAGCATATGCCTCTACATCAAGAACCCTCATGGATCAGCTTCTTCAAGCCTAACTTGCTTCTTCAAGCAAGTTAGGTTTTCAAAACTTCAAATCAATTGCTGACCCAACTAAAACCTCAATGGAGACACCCGAAAAAGCAAAGGTATATCAGCCAAAGTACTCAAGAAATCAAGGAAAAGTTAAGCAAGTGTTCGTTCCGATCAGTGTAGTCAAAGTCAATGATCCGATTTGGGTTAAAGACAAGAAATCGACACAAAAAGACAAACACATGGGATGGATAGCATCACACTAGAGCTTAAAGGAACAGGAGCATTATGGAGGTAACAGACAAATATGGGTGCCAAAACCACAGGTTAGGGCATATGAAGTAATTTCAAGTCCCTCCCAAGAAAGAAGACCCACAAGATATCAACCTCGACAATATCCTAGGATACCTAAGAAGCAGGTATACAAAAAAACAATATTGAAAGATGCTAAAGCCAACCACAGCTCTCAAGAGGATACAGAACAAAGATAGATCTCAAAGGATCTTCCTCTCAGACAAGGATTTTACACAATGTATATAAAGATTTGGCTACCAGTCAACCACAAGTCAACTGCAACTACACCAAACTTGCATGAAGATCTCAAGAGCTCAACAAGACCTAAAGCTCAACAAAGTCAACAACGGAGATACAAAGGTCATCAAGAGATTTGGATTCCTAAGTCTTCCAATGCTCCTAGTCAAGAAGGACAACCCAACCAATGAGAATGCAGATTCAAAGATGACAAAACAGGTATGGCAAAAGAAACCTTCAATGCCAACTTGGTCCTTCACTAATCCTCTTTTTGAGGATTCAAGCTTACTTTTACCTGAAGAAATGTTTGTAGTGAGCACAAGAATGTAAAAAGTCAAGTCACCAGGGTGCAAAAAACACTCTTTGGTATAGTCAGAGTTGGGCTGCTGAAGCAATAGTCCCAAAGCTTTAAGTCATACTAAACTATGTGCTAAACGTCATGGTTATTAGGCTTACGCTCAAGCTGGAAGAGTTGAGCATATATAAATTCATGTTGCTCATGTTGGATGAGATGAGCATAAGAGTCAAAGTCTATTAACTTACAAATGGTGGCGTGTCGTAGAGTCCAACACCCATGCACAGTGCATAGTAAGATGAGAGCACATATCCTCCTCAACGAAAACCATTCTTAAAGGGGTGCGAGCTTGCAAAGCTATGTCATATGCTTTTATAGCTACACTGTCTTTTTGAAGAACCCCTCAAAATCTTTCTTGCACAGCATATTGTTTCCCATGCATTTTTGTGTATGCATAAATAGGATGCCCCATCATTGGACATATGCATTAGACACTCTTTTTTTCTTCCAACTATGCACCTTGAGTGGACTACAACAGGCAACAAACCAATGTCATGCTAACCAACAAAGTCATGCAGTGGGGTCACTACTGGGCGAATAGGAAGCTTGGGGATGGCCCAACGCTCCCTATCGCTTGGTGTTGACCTTCATGTTAAATCTGTTACAAGCGCCAGCAAAGACCTTGGGACACGACAACCGACAAAAGAAAGACAAGTCATGCAATAAGTCACTACGGAACGAATAGGAAGCTTGGGGATTCTCCAACACTCCCTATCGCTCGGTGTTGACCTAGGTGTTAAAGCCATTACAGGCGACGTCGAAGAC
This sequence comes from Adiantum capillus-veneris, assembly GCF_014529385.1. Taxonomy (NCBI): domain Eukaryota; kingdom Viridiplantae; phylum Streptophyta; class Polypodiopsida; order Polypodiales; family Pteridaceae; genus Adiantum; species Adiantum capillus-veneris. The sequence goes on along the minus strand of NC_140933.1, from coordinate 30,300,567 downwards.
CTTGGGGCATGATAACCGCCAACAAAAAGGCAAAATTGAGTTGAGTCACTACTGCGCGAATAGAAGGCTTGGGGACTGCCCAACACTCCGCTTGGTATTGACTTTGCTCTTAAAGTCATTACATACAACAGCTGAGTCAATACGGGACGAATAGGACGCTTGGGGACTGCCCGACGTTCCCTATCACTTTTGGTCATCCAGGTATTAAACCCTAATTTAGAACCTCATCATTCTACTTCCTTTGTACATACTTGTCATAAATAAACAACAGCCTCATAATTATGCTATTACAATGCACAAATGAAAAATCATCTTTCACATCAGACTATTCAGACCAATGAAGATGCTACAATAAATTGAAACTCATCAACAAATTGAACAGAATATGAAGACAACCAGCCCCCATCAACAACCAATCAAAAACCTTCCACAACCTCCACGGACACTTTTCAGCAGTGCCCGAGGATGGGCACTAAAATCGGAAGGGGGAATGTTAACTAAGCCGACATCAGTTAACAGGAGCTGCTAAAGATCGAAGCCTTATGAATGCACATCGAAGATGAATATGAAGAAGCAGTGAAGATTGGAGTTACACACTTTTCACATATTTTCAAAAATGGCCATGTATTGTAGTTTCTCGAATTATTTAGCCATTGTGATAATTGTAACGTGTTACGGGCTCAATAAGAGTTCCAAGATGTAGAGCATAGGTCACTTAGTGTACCTGGGTTGTAGATACAATAAGTGTGGAACCTCAAAGGTTTTGGGCGCCAGACATTACACATTTTAGACCTTGGTTAAAATATAAAAGCCAACTTTGTAAAGATTTTATTAAGTTTTGGATAATGAAATACACAGCGTGAGCTAACGGCGCTCACTCCTCTCCTTCTCATGCTTCCTACTCCCTCCCCGGTTGTCACATTGCAGTCCCGTTTGTTGCATTGCAATCGTAGGTAAGAGCTCTACGCATTGACGTAAGCAATTCACAGTATTTCGTAGGCTTTGGCATCGCCAACCCGTGGCCTAATTTCATCATAACTAGGAATTTATACTTTCAAATCAAAAACTAAGCATAGGTGGGGTATTGGGGCATCATTGCTAAGCATTTAGATGCATTCTGGGTCAAAAACGACTAGGTCAAAAATCCATTGCTGTTAATAATCGTGATTTTGGAACTTGACCTAAAGTGGGGTTTAAGACCATAAGCATGTGTGCTTAGGTCTTGTAAACTTGCCCTAGAAGTTTCGTTACGTTTGGATGTCATTTGATGTTGTAACGGATGTGATTTGTTTGCCGATGAGCGATTGGCTTTTGGTGATTTCAGTCACTTGAGTGTAGCTTGAGTTAGATGTGAGTTGTTAGTTGTTTTCCGAGAGATTGACAGCCTCTTGTAGCGTCTATGCACTAGTCAAGTCAGCTTCGTCCCATGGATTGACAATTTAATCGTGGTTCTCGCTAATACTGCAATAAGATAGGATGGTGAGGTTAGACATGCATCCCACAACAAGCACTAGTGCCTGTTACACTCTATGCGGAGCCTAGTCTATCTACAGCAATGGTAGAGGGAGATTGGTATAATTCACATCCACCACCAATGGAGGAATCTGTGACTTATGCTCCACCAGAGCTTGCACCAATGTATTATGTAGCTAACCAAGGTGTCATATGTCCCATGGTAAGACCCATGATTAAGCCAAGAACAGGAAACTGTCATACTGTGGTGCAGATGATCATTGGAAAAATGAATGCCCAGAGCCTGACAAAACCCTCAAGCCAGTTGAAGCTTATTGCATACAATGGTTCAAAAAGGGAGGACACTTCCCAAAAGATTGTCCTAAAAATCCTTTAAACAAGGGGAAATGTAGTCCAAGTGATACCTAGTAGCTCATCTGAGAGTGAACCGATTGTTCCAATCAAGGTAATCACTAGAGCTCAGGCTAAGAAAAAGAAACATAACTCCTCTGATGATTTGGAGAACACAAAAGATGCCTCTCAAAAGACCAAAAGAAACAGAAGCAAAAGGTATGAATTGAGAAAACAGAAACAACGGGCTGAAATCGAGGAGAAAGCAAAAAAGCTATTTTAGGAAAAGGTGAAAGAAACTGGAAGCGAAATCAAAGAAACAACCGTAAACTCTATAGGATCAATTTTGGTTGATAAAATTTTTGAGCCTATTAATGCAGCGTTGGAAGCGGAACATAAAGCAGGCCAAAACATGAAAAACAAATGGAAAAATTGTCCCTCTCCAAACATGGAAGCAGCTAAGCTTGAAACTTATCAAAATTTGGTAAGAATCATCCAAGAAATGCTGAAAAAACAAAAACCCAAGCTTGAAAGTATCGCAAAACCTGAAGAGCTTGTAGTAAGAGACACTAAAGAAAAATCCAAAGTGGTGGTAAAACCCCACCTTGAAACAAAAGAACCAAAACTTATACTGCCGGACAGCGAAGATGCCTTAGATGGAATTCCATTCGTAGAGGAAGATGGACAGGACACTTATAGAAAAGAGTTCGAGAGATCAATGATGGGAGCCTAACTCTAAAGTCAGCTCCTATAGAGGAAGTTTGGTTGGACAACCTACCTCCTGATATGAACATGGATGTACAATCCTTGCATGGGGATTGCAGATCTGAAGCTTCAGGAATGTCAAAACCATTGACCTTGAAAACATTACCCTCTTACTTGGGAGATAACAAAGATGAATTGTTAGCAGCAACAGCTAACACAGGCTACACCAATTATGCACCAAGTTGTGGATGTGCTATAGTGCACAATTTTCTTTTCATTGTATAGGGCATTGGGCTCATTTAGGAGTTCCAAAGTTGTATAAGTCTAGGCTAGATAGCTCAACTTTATTCCATAGTTGAAGGGTTTGAAGCCCAAAGCTATAAAAGAGCCATATGCTTAATGAAAAGTCATTCTTGGGTGAGTTCTTCTCTTTGTAGAGTGGATGGTCATGAGGCTCACGAGCTTTTCATGCCCATGTAGCTCTTGATTTCTAATAATCAATTACACTTTCTTTCTTATTAGTCTTGTTTGTTTGATTGTGTGGAGTGAGATTGTATTAGTGTGATGGTTGATCTCCTAATCCCTTTTTTGAGTTAATCTATTCTATCCACACCATTGGCCATGGTGTGTGAGGGCTATGTCTTCCTTGTCTTCATCTCTCTCTACAAGGTGTGTGGTTAGTGTGTGTGCATACGTAGTCGCATTGAGGGGATGTGACGGAATGGACACACTAATGCGGAGTAGGTATGTTCATTGCATGCTTGTGTAGTTGTGTGATTAAGAGTTGTGAATAGAGTGATTGATGTGAAAGGTTAATTTCAACAACATGATTGTGTGTAAGTGATTAGTAAGTAGGAATGTGTGGTTGATTAGAGGAAGCCCTTTCCATGACTTCTCTCTATGATGAGTAGAAGGATCCCTTGAATCCTCTATGTCTATACATCTTAAGTTCGTGCTTCCATGTCCTAGTTGGGTTGCTGATCCGCGATTTGACAATTTTGTGGGTTGCGATTAGGTCGTGCTACAACGCCACCCTACATTTGACACCGTTGCCGGGGATTGATAACCTAAGCTAGTGAGTTTAGGATGTGTAGAATAGAGTAATTTCATTACTAATTTCTCGGTTTTTGAGTTTATGTAACTCAATTTTTGTGTGATTTGATGATGTTTGTGCAAGAAATTGATGCTAATGTTGAGTTATGACTATCCTAAACCCCCAATTTCACTAATTTCATGCTAACCCTTACTAATTTCACTTCTTTCCATGCTATTGTATTAATTTCATGCTAATTTTTACTAACCTTGTTAACCTAACCACTAACATTTGAAGTGTAAAGTATGTGAAATCCCCTTGCAAGAGGTGGAATCATCACTCTTATCAAGTTAATTGTGCTAATTTATGCTTAATTTGATGATTTGAGAGTGTGATTTTTTTACTAACAAATGGTCAATTTTGGAGCCGATTTGATGGTGCACACACTTGTTTGTGCAATGATGCGACTTTGCGTGGAGCAAAGGAATAGCTTGGAGTGTAATTATGATGTAAATGCACTCACTCGTTATGTCAATTCTTGATTGATTAATGAGGTTCAATGTTGCTAATTATTTTCTAAAATTAGGTGTGTAACACAAATTGACCTACACCTAATTTGATACACTTTGAATGAAATTGATAGTCAAATTGTGACTAATGAACTTTGTGTGTATCCAAATAATGTTTAATTCTCATCGAGAATTTATGTATGTGTATAAAAATCATTGTGTGTGTGCACACAATGATGTGCACACACCAAAGAGGGAAAAAACTGTCAAAAATTTCAAGTGTGTGTGCACCTAATCTTTAGTGTGTGCATGCATATAAAGTGATGGAATTGATGATACATGAGTATGCAATCATGTAAATGATGTGTATGTTAGGCTAATTCAATCATTGGATAAGCCTAATTGCCAAAAATTTGGGCAAAAATTGAGTGTGTGTGCCTATCCAAAACCACTTGATTTTCTGTAATTGATGGTCGATTAGAGCACCTAAATGATTTTTTATTGTGAAATGATCATGAAAAGTGTGTGCAATCATAAGGTATAAGCCTAAATTCATTGCCAATTGAGAAAAATTCGATCGATTGTGCTTAATTTTTGAGTGTGTGCATTGCTTGATTGGGTAAAAATAGTGTGATTTTTTAGAAATTGAGCATGCATTCATTCATTTATGCTTGATTGAGTTTGCAATTTGAGCATTGCAATGTGGAATTGATGTAATTTTTGCATAAAATTTTGGCCTAAATTTGGGTGTGTGTGTCTACTCAATGGCATTTGCAATTCGGTGCTTGAATGAATAATTGATATTTTTTACCAATTATGATTATTAATTTGGCCTAAAAGATTTGCGTGTATTTGATTAATCGACTTTGAATGATTCAAATGATACCCAATTGAAAATTATTAATCTACATTGCCATTGTGATGCGAATGCCAATTCGATTGGATATGTCAAAAAATTTCATTTGCAAGTACCATAATGAAAAACGTGAAGCGATGCAATGAAAAACCTAATTAGGTTTGATCAATGGGTTTGATATTGGATATGAGCAATTTTGCAATGATTGAATATCAAGTTGGATTGGCCAATGAGAACTTGTGTGCTCATTTAGTGTATATGCACTTTGCAGTAACCAATTGATAAGTTTGATGTCAAGTTGGTGCATGGAACTAATCCAAATCAAAGAAAGTATGCCCAGATGAGCACAAAATGAGCCTAAATGAATGATTTTGAGAAAACGTTTTGGTATAATGATAACAATGCTTCCAAACCTAGGGAACTTAGAATGTCACAAATGAGATACACACACATACTCGTGTTTTTCTCTCTCATTTCGAGCCATAGCCTCATACCAATTCACGCTCGCACAATTACACTTATCCGATTGTGATGCAAAGCTCAGCTGCACATGTGCGCTTGGTTTCCGTCATGCATTTGCTTGCCTTGAGCTCAAGCTCACAACACACACCATCAGAGTGGGAGCCTCCTCTTAAGAAGTTTTTTTTTTAAGAAAAAAACTGCGTTTTTTAAAAAAAAACTGCGCCGCCTGCCTTGCACTTTGTCAGGCTCGACCCCACCTACTTGCCAGCCATTTGGCTTGACTCACACACACACACACGCGTGTTGGCCGCCGCTTGCTTGGCTTGTAGCACAACCACACACACACACACACACACACACACACACACAAAAACGATACCCAAGTGTGTGCAGCTTTTCCTGCAAGACAAAACCCACACACTCAACTTTGCTATTCTAGAGACGGCCCCAAGCCTGCACGCCTATCTTCTTGCTGCTTGCGACCTGCAATACCTCAGCCTAATAAACTCACACCGCTCCTTCATTCACTCTCACCCTCGTTCTGTGCCGAGCCAATACCACCTCGTCCATGCACTCGGCCTCCCTCATCTCGGAGCATTTCGCGTTGATCCGCCTGCAGGCTTTTCAAAGCCGCTTCACCCAATGGCACACACACACACACACCTACTCTTATGTGAAGCTGGGCCCCGCAGCTTGTGACAGCCCTTACTCGCGCACACACTTTTCGGCCCTGGTTCGCAGTTGTGCCGAGATTTATTCCAGAGCACTAGACACACAGGGTCCACTACCTCTGCCCGCCATACCGCTCGCATACAAGCCCCTCACCCTTTCCCAACCGTCTCCCTCTCTTCCTCAGCCAGTTCCTCCACCTTCTACGAGACCCTCTGTGATGATGGACACTTGCTGTGATTATCCTACACATATTAGCCATAGCTTTGAGTACTGGTGTAGACACAACCAGTGACTCAGCCTTGAAGCACACAATGCAACCACATCCATAAAAGCCAGAAAAGAAACATTGAGAGGGAGAAGAGGACTGTCCAATTGTAACAAGAGAAGTATATATTGTAAGTGTAAACATACAATGGTAACTTGTAAGGGATGAAAACACACCAACATCATACTGCTAATCCAACTCTCCCACCATCATCAACTAAGTATTCAGAGAAGCGTCTTTCTACTCGATTCAACTTTGGAAGCCATGGAATTGCAAGTGCTCTGTGTACATCTGGATCTTTGTCCAAGAAATCAAGCATCTAAGAGACTCTACATTGCTTCCCTACTCCTTTCCACACATCTTCTTGTGCTGCTTCCAGTCTGCCTTCTGGTGTTCCTTCGTGCAATACCATACCTTCTTGCATCTTGCACTGTGGTTGCTTGTCATCTTGTTGCAGACATGGCATCTTGCAGACAAGTTCTGGGCTGCGTTAGCCTCTCTCAATTCTTGTGCTTCCGAGGCAGGCTTCAAGCTGTTGAACAGGTTCTTGTCCAAGAAACCACTCGTAATACCCGCCCCTATTCCCTACGCCAGGAATTCGTGAAAACTGCTCTTCTATGAAGGCCCCTCTCCATAGGCCGCCAGGTGACACTCCAGACGAACAATTAGCCCTATATACAGGCCGAGAAGGGCGAGTTGGTCCAATTCGTGTAGCAACAGCTTGAAGCTCTAGAAGGAGAATATAAGGACTCCTACACATATTATTAACGAGTTTGCTTAACTGTTGCAATGCAGGACCATGCGGAGTCCCCAGGAAGTGAACATCGGGCTCCATCTCGTGGCGCTCTCCTGCTATGCTTCCAAGTCATCAAAACTCACTCACACACCGACATTCCTCCCTCAGTGTCGCCTTGGAATCTCCCCCATAGGATGTCGCCAAGAGTAAATGAAATAAAATTAAAAATAAAAATTAAAAAATAAAATAAAAAAACCTTTTGGGCTTGTTCTCACCCTTCCCTCGAAAAAGGGTGAGAGTGCTCAAGTTAAAAATTCAATCGATCACTTTTTGTATTACCCTTGTTGTGCATGAGGGCATGGACAGCATATGCATTCGAATTTGGTGCATCCCATTGAATGATCAAACAATTTTTTCAAGGATTTGTCCAAAAATTGCATGGTTGGTGAGGGTCATGATACTTGAAACTTCTCGCATTATGCTGACACTTTAGCTCTTTACAAATGATGTTTCCCAATGGTGCATTTTGGTGCTACCAAAAAACCATTTAATTGATTGTGATTGACTTGGGAGAGCTAAAAATCTACGTCACTATGTGATTTCTCCCCCATTTTTCATATATGCATTATGTGCTATAACCAGCAAAAGCATGAGAATCAAGTGTGTGATTTGATTGTGTGAGCACTTTTATGCATAGATGAAATTTCATTGCACCATTTTTTGCCTTATGCATTGGATTAGTGTCACCTTTGATGATAAACTTGGATGCACTAAAAGAAATTCTTCTTGATGATATGCATGAGAGCTTCCCTTGTTGAAAGTACCATTGACATTGCATTCATGCTTAATCAAGAAGTCTTGTGCATTAAAACTTCAGTTTGGTATTGAGTGTGCATTTTAGTGCTTGACTTGAATGACATGCTTGCATAGCACTAAAATTTAAGCTTGTTTGATGGCCAAAACATTTTGGGCTTGTGATTGAGCATTCTTTTAGTGCTTGTATTAGATGATCAAATGCTTAAGAACACTAATGTTTTGAATTGTTTTGAAGGGGTGTGGCAAGGTTGAACTTTCATTGATCCAAGGAGGGGTCATCATTGCAATGTATTGTAAAATTTGGCTAATTAGAGCCATTCCAATTGTTTGGATTAAAAGTTGTATATATGCTAGTTCATAGCTTGGTCCAAAGTTAAATTTTTTCAATTGAGCTAGTGTTTACCCAACTTTTTTGAGCTTTCAAGTACATAATTTGGTTATTGAGAGCCATTCATTTTCATTTCATCAGTTGCAGTCATCTCTAGCTCATAGATTGCTCTAGAAATTGAAAATTTCATGTGAGCTAGTGTTTAGCCAACTTATTTGGATCTTTTGATTGTAAATTTTGGCTATCAAGAGCCACTTCATTTCATTCAAAAGTTGCATTATTTTCAGCTCTTGGCTTGTTTTTCCATATTTCATTGAGCTAGAAATTAATCAAACCTTTGAATCATGCATAAGAGATTGTAAAATTTGTAAAGTTTGCTTATGTAGAAGCATATTTTATCTCTCATTGTTGTTATGTATGCATAAATTTTCTACTAAAGAGCATCATGTGCTTAACCAAAGGCATTTTTTTTCCTTGGGTTTTTTCCCTTTGGCAAATTGGGGTATGCAAGACCCTAGCTTTAGATTTTCATTAATGTTTTTTGTGTGCTTGTGGATTTCAATAATTGGCTTTTGTAGCTTGTGTTTACACTTAGCTTCAAAAAGCTTCTGTTATAAATAAAAAGATCAAGAGACTTCTTTACACAAGGGATGCTTGCTCAAGGATGCTCAAAAGAGCATGAATAGGTGTAATTCTTCCATGATTTTGCTCTTTTGTTCATCTTCCCATTCTCTGTGCTTAAGTAATTTTTGCTTCTAAGCTATGATTTTTCATGTTCAAAAGCTAGGCATACTAAAGTTTCAACACTTTGCTTTGTGAAAATTAACTCATCAAAAAATTAGGTGTTATGTGTGCTAATCATAGATAATTGGCCTTGACCTTAGATTAATGTAGGTTCATTTCTCATTAGTCCTAGACTCTTAGTGATAGTCTTAATACTCCATTCATTTTTAACATGACCTAGGGTTATGATTAGGCTTTAGTTCTTTAGTCCAATTTCCATAAACATCTCATATTGGAAGAAATAAAAAAGTGCTAAAAAATGAATCAAAAAAGCAAAAAAGAGTCAAGAAAAAGTAGCAAAAATGCTACTAGACAAATAAAAAGAAAATTTATATGTTATGTTGTGTCTATGTGAGGCCTAGCGCCTTATTAGCACTTGGCAGGCGAGGGGAATCACCTTGGCTCGCTTGGTGAAGGCCCTAAACCGATGCTCTGGGCTGATAGGGGTTAGTCGTCGCCTTGGTAGGCTAGTAGGCCTTTGGAACACCTTCTTGAGGGTTCAAGAAGCCGAGAGTCGCACCTAGACTTTCCTTGGGGTGGTAGCCTTGTGATTGTGCTTTACTTTTTTCAATGAATGATAAAAACAAAACTTCCATGAGTTTCAAAAAGCTTTGACAATGTACTAATAGATTAGGAGTTTTTTTTATAGCCCGTAGACATGATACACTTGAATGATTTATTAATATTGGTCACATAGTTTTTAGGCTAGTAAGTTTACGAACTTGCATTAGCCCAGGGTCATTATTAATTGCTTGTGTTTCATGCATAAAACTGAAATTTCCAAGTGATTTAATCTTCACAATAGTATAGGTGTTGATTTACGTTGTCTAGTTTTTGACTATGATTCACCCATCTTCTAAGAGCAAAAAATCACTTTGCATGATTGTTCATTGTGCTTCATGTTTTATTAATCCTTGGTGGCCTTTGATGCTCATTACTTGTTCTTATGTTTTGCAGCTCAACATTTCTTCCATGGACTTACTTTCTACCATGTCACCGTGTTTTGCTTCACCGGTACACGAGGACATGCGCCAAATTAGGAAGGGGGGAATGTTAGCAGCGGCTAACACGGGCTACACCAATTATGCACCAAGCTGTGGATGTGCTATAGTACTGTTGACCGCTGGGTCAACAACACAACATAACTCAAGTTTCGTACCAAAGTCTTATCTTTTGCGAGTTATGAAATGCTGCGGATTATGGCTATAAACGTCATTTGTAATGAGTATTTATTCTAGTTTCAGAAGCCGGGGTGCAATGGCACTTCCAGATTGTAAATACAAAGCCATTTGACCCTTTCAACCCCATTTTAGGTTAAATCTAAGGTAGCCTTAGTATATAAGGTACCTAGGTCATTTTGTAAAAAAGACTTTTATCATAATCAAAACTTAGCGCTGCCGTCTACTGTGTGTGAGAGAGAAAGAGAGTGTGTTGGACGGATACGCCGCGACGGACGTCAGCACAGCGAGAACTCACCTAACAAGTAATGTCAGCTAAGGACGAAGCTCGACCCGCAGGCACGTGGAAGCAAGCATGAGGTGTCAACCTACACTCGACCGACTCCTAACTAATTCCTACAGAGGTCCCTACCAGTTGTCTAAGCCACAGTCTTCAAAAGTGCAAAAGAGGAATCTTCCTGCAACGCTTGTTAGAGCCGAACACCCATCAAACACTTTCGAAACACCATAGAACTTGAAGGAGACCCTACTAATACTTATAGGCCGCTCTCCCTAAGGTCTATAAACCAAAATCACGACCCAAAACACCCGGTGCAGAAACACGTAGGATGTCTGGCCAAAATCTGCAGGTCTTTGTTTTCGAGATCTGAAGTGCCTAATGTGTAGCTCTACTCAATGTGAATGCGTGGATATGCTGCAATGTGAAGTCAAATAACGTATGCTCACCCAAACAACCGATGAAGCTCGTAGAAGGAGCTTCCAAAGCAGGACCGTACGCGCGCAATGTTGGGATCGGCTCGTAGCTCTAGTCGGGGGCAACACGTTGCACTTCTCCGCACTCGATTCCGACCACCGTAGCACACATAGCGTTAAGACGAAGCTCACGCTCTCTCTCTCACATACACAGTATGCTCACTCACAGACTAAAAACTTGTTTTAAAATGACAAAAGGTTTTTCATTAAGGTCAAAAAGTGGTATATATACCTTACAACTTCTCAAACCCTAAAGTTCCAAAATCAACCATCTACTCAATCTAACTATCAAAAGTGGGATGCAATCTGGAAAGTTCTGTAAGTCCTAATATGTACAATGTGAAAAATCGGGTTTTCCTCAATGAATGAATAATTACAAAAATAATAGTCCGCCGAGTAGTTAGATGCCGTGGGGTGTGTCCAGCTTCTAACATCCCCCCCCTCCTTGTTCATGTCGTCCCCGACATGGCCTTGATCCTTTGCTTCATCTTATGGTCTCCCGCATCTTTAGCAGTGATTCGTACCGTGCATGTAGATTTAGCATTGTTGGGCCAAAGATATCTGTATGCATGGTGAAGAACCCCGTGTAGAATTCTTCTTCAAAAGCCTGGAGGTGATAGGATGGTAGAAACATAATTCTTTGATACAACGCATGTATCACCTCCTTGGAAGGCTGACCTGACATATCATAAGCACATCTGTATGTATCCTAGAAGAAGAATATGCTGTCAGTCACCTGGCCTGGCTTGAAGGTCTCGAACACTGCTAGGATGGTTCTGCAGATCTATCTCATCATAATGCATGTAAGGTCAGGTGAGCCAGTGAACAACTTTATGGCGCCCGTTAGGGTTTTCACCATGTATTGTACACTTATTCTCTCACCTGCCTTCACAGTCGGCAGCTTTGGGTAGTTCAGCCAAGTGGGTTGGCTTGTTTGTAAGATTTCTTGTGCTTTCCACGTACTAACTTGGTAGAGGACAGAAGCTGAGGTTGTCTCTGATGTGTTTAGGTGCCTCTACCAAGTGTATTAGGTATTGCGGGTACTTGGTAATCCAAGCCTTCCTCCACTTTGGCTGAGAATCCACTATTAGCTTTACTCCTTCTGGCCTCGAGGTGTCTGCGTTGTAGAGAGGGACCGTTGGCTCTTCTCTAATTTGCCTGTTTATTGTTGTCGCCTCATATTTCAGCAATGGATATGGGAGAGAGGGTTGAAGCCATTCACGCCTGAGATTGCTGGCGTCGATTTTCTAAATTGTCATAGATTTGAAAACCCTCTGTTCCCATTCCAAGGCTTTCTTTGTGCTTTCTCTGAGCTCTGCCTCTATTGCTTTACGCAATTTTTCCTCCTCTTCTTGTGTTAGATCCTGTGGCTCTTGAGAGGATCCTGCCGTGCTTTCCTCTGGCATGGGTGTGTCCACAGGATCTGCCACATCATCGAGGTCGATGCCCTCATTGGCAGTTGGCCCTGAGCTTTCTGCTTCTGCTTGTTGCCGGCCTTTCAACTCCTCAATTTGCTTGAGGAGTGTCTGCTTTTCCGCTTCGGCTTCCTCGCCCATGGTCACGAGGAGGTCATTGAGTTCAGTGTTTACGTTTTTAGCTTCCTCGAGCTTTATCTTTATGCTCTCCAATTCTTCTTGTAGGGCTCTTTGGCTGTCCTCCATTCTGATTTGCATTGCGATAGAACCTTCAGCCATCATCAACCTCTGCTTCTTCTCGAGAGTCAGCTCCTTCTGGAGTTCTTGCATCTGCTCTTCATATATTTGACTCTCCGAAATGATTCGAATCGAGCTCGTAGCTCTAACTCTAGCGGGTGATGCTCGCAGCCTCTGGATGGTTTGATCTTTGACTTTTAATTGGTCCTTGAGCTCAAGGACTTCATCCAAGCTTGCTTCTTGTTCTATCTCTACCTTTTCCTTGGCATTTCTCATGGCCTCTACTTCTTTAGTTTCTTCTGCTAGCTGGAGCGTCAGATTATCCCGTTCTTTTTCGGCATCTCGCAATGACTTGCTGAGTTGCAGACACTCTTCTTCAGCTGCTTGTAATCTTTCTACTGCTGCCTCATTTGCTTCTTCCGTTGCTTGGTAGTTTTGTAGAGCCGTTGCCAAGCTGGCCTGGAGGTCAGATTCTCTCTCTTTTTGTCCTTGGCTTTGTGCCTGCAGAGTATCCCTTTCCATCTTGGTCTTTGCTTCAGTGGCCTTTAGAGTTATCAATTCTTCGTCAGATGCCACAAATTGTGTTGTTATTCCAGCTAGCATTGTCATCACCACGTCCCAATCATTAGAGGGCGGGTGCAGGTCTACCGTGTCGGTAGCAATTTCCTTTAGCTCAACTAGCCGGATGCCTGGCATCTGTTCTTTATGTTGTGTCCTCGCCAAGTTGAATGCGACTGTGGCGGCTTCTTCCCTTGTATAGCCTGCAGCTAGCAGGTCCAAAAATGCATAATATGCCTCCTCTAGTTCTTTTTGCTCAGACGCAGGCTTGGCCTCTTCTTTGGGCTCAGGTTCTTGCCTTTGCTCTTGCTCCTCAGTGTTATAGAATTAATATTTTATTATTTATTGCAGCTGACAGGTGGAAAATACTAGACCCAGCTTGGCCTATGCGAATGGATATGTATATCATGTACATTTTATTACTTAAGTGCTCTTTTATGAGCTTTGGCCACTTATGACCGGCCGGCCAGTTTATACTCACATTGACCATTCAAGAAATCTATAAATGAAATACGTGCAAGAGGGAAATGGTCACTCTTGCACGGGGGGAGATTGCACCCAGTGTTTGTGTCTTTCTTCTCCCTTCTCCTCTCCTCTCTCTCGTCGTGCCAGCGTAGCACTCCACTCTAGGAGGTGCGCCTGCACGTGCTCTCTCGTTCTATCACGCTCTCTTTCTCTCTCTGCTCGTGTACAACGTGGATTAGGCATCGTGTGATTCGAGGTATGCAGATTTAGTCGTTTATGTCTCGCTATGTGCTATTTTTCAAGTATTTTGCAGGGCAGCCAGGCTTCCGGCTGTAGCAGTGGTATCAGAGCTTTGGAAACACTCCTCTCAACGCACACGTGATGGAAAAACATATATATATAAAGATAAGTGCAAATTATGACCTCAATTTGCATAATTTTTCTTAAGAAGTTGTTTCACGTTTTGCTTAATTATCCATCATATTTACTAATTATGCTTTAATTGACGTCTTGCCACAAAAAATATAGGCATAAGATTAGTAGGTCAAATATGTCCATGTAATTAGAACTCAATTTGTTTAGAGATCATGCATGTAAATCTTTGAGGCACACTTAGTGTTGATCGTGCCAGTACGAAGCCAATTATGGTAAGTAGATCATAGCAAATAAGACAAGTTTTATGAGAACAATTGCACCTCCACTTGCACGAAGGAGAAGATGAATTATAGGATTTTTTTTAAAATATATATATTTTTTTATTTTTATATGAGAGGAACCTTTACGTATAGTAACGTAGCAGAAACAATAATCAGAGAGAAGACATCTTCTGAACTTCACGATTTGTACTTGACGAACTGTTAATGCAAGAACCCTTACTCGAGAAAGCACCAATGTACTTAGTGGGAAACAACCCCAAGAGGCTACCTACCAAAACAAAACAAAAACAAAAAAAACAAAACAACCCCAAGAGGCTACCCACCAAAACAAAAAAAAAAACAAAAAAAACACAGTAAGTAAGACTGGATGGAGTAGTTCATCAGTGACTCTGAGGGGAAGTCATGCACGTCGCTGGCACTCATCACCGCTCATCAACGTGAGCTCCTAGCTATCATGCAGGCACAAGAAACACTAAGGTTGAAGCACTATGGCAAGCAACTTGCTCCAGCCCGACAACAACGTCGACAGCTTGCCGACCAACCCACTCCATACACGGCATGCATACTTCCACCTGTGCCGCTTGTCCACCGCATGCAACGCTTTTATTTTGTCCATTGCATGCAGCACTTATCCTCCACCTGCCTGCGTGCTCATATCTCTCTCTCTTTCAACCAGTTATCTAAATGCTTCTCTTTTCTTTACCTCTGATTAGGTGCATGCAGACGTAGAACAAACTCTCTCTTAATTTGTCTCTAAGTCGACCTCACTCACTCTGTCTCCCTTACAACCCCCATGCTGGTGATGGAGAGACACTCCACCATCTACACTCCCCAACCACCGCACATTTTACTTTTGCATGGAAAACGAATGACTACTGGTCTTCTCATTTTTCGGCCACACCTGCATGATGTGCAGTTGTAGTTTCCGTATCATCTTTGGCAGGCATAGTAGCCACCCTGCCATACTATCTCAACCACTACTTCATGGTGCCTTCCACTTCGAGAGCCGCACATCACCACCAACTTTACGCTCAGTTTTGTCACCTAGACTCCCCCTTGAGACGTAGCAATTACAGATACCTCCGCCATCCAGCATCAAGCCGCTCGACTTCTCCTGGCCTGCTCACGGCTGAACTAACCTGCTTGCCAAGCTTCCCCCTCCCACGACCACCTGTAGCGGCAGCCATTGACAAAGCTCTGCAGTGGCGGACCTAGACGAAGCTCTTCAGGCCTGAGCAGGTACCTCTGCATGCTGCTGCTACCCAGCTTTCCCATATCAACTTTGCCTGTGTGCTTGTCACGCATGCAGCACACCATCTTGAGCAGCACATTGTGAATCTTCTACGAACCCAAAAACCATCTCCCGCTCGTTAGTTGCAGCATCCCGTCAACCCTCTCTCATGCGCTGAGGCACCCCATCAGACACTCTCTCAGTTCAGTACGAAGCCGTCATCCCTCTCTCTCTCTATGGTCCTGTGAAACTGGACCCCCTCGTGTACTGCTTCTGCCACCCCCTCGTGCTTCTGCTTCTGCTTCTGAGTGGCGCCTCTCTCAGTACGGCAATTTGCAGAGACAGACATTAAAGCGCTGTTGAAGCAGCGCTTCAGGCTCTCGATCCATAATTTCTCTCTTATTTTTAATTTTTTTTTTCTCTCTCCCTGGGCCGCTACCAACAATCTCTCTCTCTCTCTCTCTCTCTCTCTCTCTCTCTCTCTCTCTCTCTCTCTCTCTCTCTCTCTCTCTCTCTAAAGTGTGTCTATCTACATTGGGGATAAATTGTTATCATGCTTGTAACCGGGGCCTCCATATTGGACAAGGCATATTTCATCTCCTTACAGATGGTTACAGCGGTAGACAAACTTGACACATTGGACAAATTGTCTGCGTGAGATTGATGATTTCGAGGCAGTTATGGCGGGCAAGCCATGGCCACTTGCAATAGTATAGTGCTCTTTTCATGATGCAAATAGCCCTGTACAATTCTTGTCAATTTTTCAAAACAAGAGAAGACCAACCCAATTCTCTACTTAAAGGTAGTTGTATGTTCATATCAATAGCCCTTCATCATCATTATTACAGTTTGTTCTTCTTGACATGGGCATTCTAAAACAAAATAAAAACAATGGCAGGCCCTTAAATGAAGAGTCCCATTCACTATCTAAAAGAGGCACACAAAAGCTTGTATGTCTTTTCTCCCTTCTCCGGTAAGGCATGTTTTAGCATGCCGAGAATATTGTTTACAAGGAAGACAACTTGTGCAACTTTAGATACAACAAACTTTGGTAGTGTTCAAACGGGACTGTTGTGGGCATTGTTGTTAGAATATAAAGATAGAGGCAGGGTATATATATGGCTTCATCGGTTGCAGATTTGAGACTACTAATAAGCCCGGAATGTGCCTATATATTGACTGAATATAGCTACTTGTTTCTGTTGATGTCGTTTCAATTCGTGAGTATCATTTTCAGAATTTACAATTAACATGCACAATCTGTAGATTACAACATTGATGTAACGCATGCATGATTTGAACTTAGAACTTTGCATTGAGTTGTGTTAACCTCTGCATGTTTTGGACAAAAGAGAACTTTTGTATGACTCCATAGTAAACAGACCATTTGTGTAACAATTGATCTCAGCCTATCCGCAAGGCTCCAATGTTTGTTCATCCCTTTGGGTAGCTCTATTTTGTACTGTGAACAAAGTTGTTGTTTAAAACTATAAGGATGATCCCCAATGTTTGTTCATCCCTGTATAGCGAGTTTCGGTAGCTCTACTTTGTATTGTCTCTCGCGCTCCCAGTTACACTACCTTCGTCAGCGACTGGAACCAAAGCATTATTATTATTATTATTTTCTTTCTCTCTCTTCCCCAGTATCACTACGTACGAAGCGCACATTGACGAAGCTCTGCAGTGCCATGGCAATACTTTCACAAACAACGCCCGATGCAAACCATCCTCAGACATTGAGTTCATTTTAACCTTTATTTTACTTCATTTTATAGCTAGGCATTAGTTTAGATCTACCAGGATTGCATCAATTTGATCTCCTATATAATTTATCGCATTTTGAAGACGTTTAACATAACATTTCATTTCATTTCTCTCTCTCTTTCTCCCCCCTCTTCCCCTTCCCTTTTGGACCTTCATTGATATCAATAATACAATCACGTTGAGGACCCTACCTTTGTATTCGATTATCCCCAACCTCGCACATCGCATGACGTCTTGCCCTCCACACACACTCACTTGTCAATTCCATTGATATACGCATACACACTCACCTAAACACATATACACACACATACTGTAAGTGTTCTATATGGTTTCTCATAGCTTGATGTTAATGTTTGTGGCTACGTGGTAAGAAAATTGTGTGTCTATATTTAAGGTGGAGCTAAGTTCTACTATGTCTCTTGGTATTTTAGTGTTTGTTGTATCCATTCAAAGATGACCATTGAAAGTAGTTCCTACGAAATTTTTCAGGAGAAACTCTCTTTGGATCAAAGTACTCATAGCAATGTTTGTTAATCGAGTTAGGGCTTGCCAAAAACATTTTTCCTAACTGCAGACAATAAGGGCACGCCTAAAGCTCTTTTGTTTTTAGGTCAAAACTCAAATATTTTCAGATACACACCAGAATTGTTACAACTTTGCCGATTTACTTAAGGAAAGCATGGAATCTAGCCGATGTTTTGCTATTTTAGCTAGTTTCAATACCACTGGTGAAATTTTTACTAGCTTCTAATTTTCTTGTGACAACAATCAATGGGTTAAAAACTTACTCACATATATAATCCACCTCACCGATATCTGACGTCCATCTGTACGATTTGAAATTTATGGCATCTGTACTTGGTTTGTTCTACCTTGCATAACATTACTCAAATGATGAATTTTGCTATTGACCTTTGCTTCTAGAAATTGTTCAGCATTTGACGATTTGGATACTAGTTACTTCTTCAAATCACCTCCAGGTACGTATATCTTTTTTGTTGGTGCATATATTTAAGGACACAAAGTCAAGCAGTTTGCAATAGAGATAATATTTTTGGAAAATTTGAAAGCGAAAACATCTTTTACTTCCTTACATTTTCTTATGGCATATGAAATTAAGAATCCATAAAGTTCTGCCTTGTGCTTGCACAGCATGTAAATTCTATTGAGAGGATTCGGCATTAAGCTATGCACCTACTCATATGAGTTGCGGTGTTTTGAGTTAGTGAATAAAAATTTGTAAGTACTCTGCTATTCAACTACACTCCAATGTGGTGTCACACAGGTAGTACGTGTTTTATCTTTTTATGTCTTGTCTAGTCCATTGGTCACATGCACACAGATCCGCCGATTTAGGCAGTGTGTAAATACTCATCTTGGTGTAGATTCGCCGATTTAGGCAACACCAGTTACCTGTGCAGATCCGCCGATTTAGGCAATACACAAAAAAATTACAGATTCACAAGGGTGAATCCAGATTCGCCAATTTAGGCAGCATTAGTGCAGATTTTCCGATTTAGTCAGCACGTTTTATTGGTGTAGACTCGCCGAATGAGGCAACACCGATCACAAAATCATGCTGCAGTGGTTGGCCACCACTGCAACTGGTACGATTTTGTTACCCGGGTACATAATGAAAGTGATTTGTATTTGGACTTATATTGTGGAATTGGAATTGGATTGGTATTTGGTATCTGGTGATTATTATGGCAGTGTTTATGTGATGAGACTTGACAATATAAGATTGATGATGAGTGTGACCAATGATATCCTGATTCATCAGGGTATGACATGTACTACTTATTATAGTGGTATGGGACACTAGAATAGGTAGTATGTGGATGACGGCCGGCAGGCATAAGCAATGTTGTCTAGTTTTATAGCTTTTTATTTTCATATCTAATAGTTTCGATACATATTTCTAATCAATGTTTTTGACAAGTATTGTTTTCAGATTTTATCTTCGCAACTGAGGACAGTTGCTTTCCAACGGAGAGGTATGTTATAGAATTGATATTTTATTATTTATTGCAGCTGACAGGTGGAAAATACTAGACCCAGCTTGGCCTATGCGAATGGATATGTATATCATGTACATTTTATTACTTAAGTGCTCTTTTATGAGCTTTGGCCACTTATGACCGGACGGCCAGTTTATACTCACATTGACCATTCAAGAAATCTATAAATGAAATACGTGCAAGAGGGAAATGGTCACTCTTGCACGGGGGGAGATTGCACCCAGTGTTTGTGTCTTTCTTCTCCCTTCTCCTCTCCTCTCTCTCGCCGTGCCAGCGTAGCACTCCGCTCTAGGAGGTGCGCCTGCACGTGCTCTCTCGTTCTATCACGCTCTCTTTCTCTCTCTCTGCTCGTGTACAATGTGGATTAGGCATCGTGTCATTCGAGGTATGCAGATTTAGTCGTTTATGTCTCGCTATGTGCTATTTTTTGAGTATTTTGCAGGGCAGCCAAGCTTCCGGCTGTAGCACTCAGCCTAGTGTTCTTCTTGATTGTTCTCAGCCTCCTTATCTTCTGGTGGAGGGCTAGCTGCTAGGAGGTGGTGATGGTGGCAGTGATGGATGTGGGCTGGGTTTACGGCTATCTGGTAAAGTTGCAGTTTTGCCCTTTAAGTCTCTGTCCACTTTCGTTTTTCTTTCCCTTTCTTGGCTGTCTTGTTCATCTAGCAATGTCTACCTTATCTGCTCCACTTCTTCCTCGGTGAAAGGGACATGGGGAATGTTTTCCGCTGCAGCATCAAGAATCTCGAAATTCTTGATATAGTCTTCAAAGCGGTCCCTCTGCACTCTTCTGGATGATCCGGTCATAGACTCGAGAGATGGCTTCCATAATTCGTTTAAATCACCCTTGAGGGCTCTTTCTGCTCGGAAACTCTCCATCAGCCTCTCGAGTCTAGCCGCTTTTTGTTATCTTGTCTCTTTGGCCGGCACTTGAGCAGACTCCTTTTTTCCTTTCTTCTGCTCAGGTTGCTCCTTTGCAACTGGCTCTAGCCGTCTCTTCAACCTTGTAGCCACCCTTGGTGCTCGTTGTGGCTCGTCTTCTTTGTCTTCCTTTACCCTTAGCCAATCATTCTGAGATGGGGGGTCAGGCCACCTTCCCTTGGCGTGTAGTGCTGCATAAATTAACTTGGTTATCATTTCTCTTGGCACTATGTAGGTTGGCTTTTTGTTGCCCATTTTTACCAAGCTGTCATGTATGTATGCCGCATAGTTGATTATCTTTGGGGTGCCTTTTGTCATTGCCCAAGTAAACGTTGTGGCAATTGCACCTGGCGGCATCCTGTACTTTTGTGGCCTCTTCGTGCACATGTGGAAGTACTAGTTGTACAATTGGCTCATGATCGCCACCTTTGGGTTGGCGATGTCTTCAAAGGTGTAATTGGCCTTTTTTTCTTTATACACCTTGACTTCATCCCTTCTTTTTGTCACACTGTCTCCCTGATTGAAGAGATCTAGTGCATGGGATACAACCCACTCCGTGATAATGATCTTTGTATCGGGTCTACCGTGCAAATCTGTCACCTTGGCCACTCCATCCTCTTTTATGCTTGTTACAAACTACTCTTTTGACGTCCACCCCTGTTGGTACTGCTTCGAAATAGTTATGGAGGTCAATTTTCTCCAAGTAGATGGCCATTTTGCTTCGGACAAATTCATTGAGCTCTCTTGGCAGCATTGGCAGCTCTATTACATTGCCTTCATTGTCTTTGAACACCCCCTGGTAGATCTTTAGGTCGTTTGACTCTAACAGATCTTCCTGTATCCAGGTGTTGGTGGGCTTTAGTGTTCCCTCTAGAATGACAAAAGGGTCCACCTCGTCCAGATAATCTTTGATTGTCATTCTCTTCTTCTTTGCCGGTGACTTCGAGGCTGCCATAGATCCTGTTGCACTCAGCAGTCCAAAGTTAGCGTTTTTTTTTTTCATATCAGCTGCTAAACTGAGTTTTACTTATCCAAATGACTTGAAAATTGAAATTATAGCTTAAAAGGAACTTGTGAAGTTGTGCATGTGCTCACAGTGCAACTCTGGCCAAAAAAATCCATCTAGACATCCTACGCGTAGGATGTCTTTTTCTTCAGAATTGGTTCATGCTTGACATGCAGGTAGTGTAAGGCTCATGGAACATGGTTATAAGCTTGGATTTGAATTTGGATGACAAAAAGTGGATTTTTGGGCTGATTTAGGCTTTAGGTCACAATTTGGGTAGATTGTCCATCATGGGTAGCAATTGATGTCCAAATGGGTTGAAAATTGGTATATGGGCTCAATGCATCATGGTATTGGCTCCTATGATGTCATTTCTTGCACAGAAGGATAAATTTATGCTGAAGACATCCTACGCGTAGGATGTCTTTTTCATCAGAATTGCATGAAACTTGTTCTGTGGGTTGTCCTTGGCCTATGGGACATGGCCCTGTTCTTGGATTTGAATTTGGATAAGATTTGATGCATGTAGGACTCTGTGAGGTGTTTTTGGACCCAAAAAGTGTATCTTGAAGGTGTTGGGGGTCAAAAGTCATTAGAATGGCTTCAAACTTGACATATGGGCTCTTGCTGATGAGGTAATTACATCTGGAATGACAAAGCTTCCCTTCCATGCCAAAAAGGTCCGTAGGATGTCTAATTCATCATTTTTACTCCCTGACCACACAGAAAGTTAGCTGATGTGTATGTGAATGTGTTGTGCAAGTTTTATGAGATTTGGACAAGATTTGGTAGGTCAATGGCCCATTATTGCCTCTATGCCCTAACTTTGCCTTTTTCCATGCATATGAGGTCAAATCTGATCCAAATGTGATGAAACTTGGTGTAGGGCTTGCAAATTTCATTCAAAACATGTGCATGACAAAAATTATTGGGTTTTGTGCCAAAAAGTGTCCTTGAGACATCCTACGCGTAGGATGTCTCCTGATGATTTTTTCAGTGCTAGTGTTCCCAGTGCTTGCCCTTTGCCCCCTTAAGTCCCTTTTGAGCCTAATTTCAACAAAAAAGTCAAATGGATAGAGTATAACTCCCTGTGTGGACTTCAGAGCCTCCGAGCCATTTTTTGACTTTTGGAGTGCTTTTTGGCGATGAAATTTCTCGATGTTGGTCTCCATAGCTTTCCAATCCCTTGGGGATCCTTGCCGTATGGTTTTTGTCGACTTTGGCTTCATCGGAGCTTCATTTGGCAATTTGTCGCTCTAGAAGCACCCGTGGTTGCGTTTACATACCTTTGATGATTTGTGGTGGTCTACCACCATAGGACTTGGTTGTTGATGGTCTAGGAAAGCCTCTCGTGAAGTTTGGTGGCAAACGGACTTGTGGTTTGGCCGCAAGTGCATTTTGACGCTTGGGGAATTAGGTTTTTCCCGATGGTCTCCCACTACCTTTGGCTATCCAGGACTGGTCTCGTAGACTAGGGTAAGATGCCGATGAAGTCTTGTTGCTTTCGGGTTAGCCGTTAGGCCGCCGTCTCTACTTGCAGGTCTCTACCGCTCGCTTTGTGTGTGACCTCTACGCTAGTTTTCGCGACATAATGATAAACATGCGCGAAAAGCTCAAGGTGGTGAGCCTACCTCTCATGTCTGGAGATGGTCGGGTAGACGTGCGCGTCGTAGAAGCTGCTGGAAGGTCGATCCGTTCTAGGTGGTAGAAACTCTCTCCACAAGGTCAATAGTGAGAATGAGCTAAAAATGGGGTGGAAATTTCTTATAATGGAGGTCCCCAAACCATTTTTCATGAAATTTGACCTGTGCTCCTATCTTTCTACGAGATGCAGTTTAGGTTCAAAAATTTCTTGATTTGGACTCCATTTGCCCTGTTTACCAGAAATTTGTCATTTCGGTCAAAACCTGGCCAAAACACGCTTTCCATTCCAGTCTCATAATTGCACCCCCACTGTACCATAGGTTGTCCTTTAGTCACTGGTCATCCCCATATTTTTTGTTTTTCATTACGACTGTTTTTCACCTGCTTTTTGTATTTTTTAAGTTTTTCTGTCGAAAATTAGAAAAATTAAAAGGAAAATAACAAATCAAACCCAAAAAATTCTCAAAAATCATAATAGATCACAAACATCACCGCAACACATTATATACACTCATATGCAATTTTTATGGCCGGATTTCTCCGTTTTACCAATATTTTGCCTGAAAATGGCTATTTCTACTTATATACACACACCTAGGGGCTTGATTTGGCGTTTGGCTCCCTATACCTGTAGCTTCATGCTGTATAAGGGCATCTGTACTTGGGTTACTTCCAGAAAATTTCGCAATCAAACGTCAACCCTTAAAATAGTCGAAAATCATGCCCTTTTTTGTTGTTTCTGTTATTGGTTCCGCATTGAGAATGCCTCCTCCCCTCCTAGTCGGAGTCCTCCCGGACGACAAGGTTTCGCCTCGGAGTATGTACCGTGCATAGGTTGAAAAAGTTGTGCTAATGCCTGGCCGATTATTGTGGCCCTATTTTATGCATACTCGGTCAATGCATGGAAAAATTAATGATGTGCAAGAGAAGGGAATAAGCAAGATGCTTATTGGCATTCGTCGCCGAGGCTTCCTGCTTTCTTTGCAAGTAGCAGTTGTAATTCTACTGCTCTCTGTTTAATGGTCTTTGTGGCAAGAAGCAAGTGCTTTGCTAACACTTTTGATGGAGTCGTAGCTGTTTCTGAGGATAGAATTGGCTGGGACGTGATAGCTATGGGCCTTATGGCCGTGGCTTTCCATTGGTAGTTTGTTTGCTCCGACTTTTGTAGATGGTTTGGCACTTTCTTGTTTGCCACTAGTTTGTCTGTCATCGACATCCACATATATCGGTTCTCCTTGTTGACCTGCAGATGTCTGCTTTCCATTGTTGCTTGTATCGTAGGTATTTCCTTTGGCTTTTGCTTTGGTATCCAAATGTGAGTGACATTTGGGTTATAGCTAAACATTTTCTTTGGATCCATATCTGTTTTATGACCTTGGTTTTGGGTTGCACCGTCTGCTTTGTTGGAATCCGGTTGTTACATTGTTTCTTTCCCGCCATGGCATTTCTATCCTTCCGCATCCATACTTGTTTACCTTGTGTTGGTAGCCTAGATTTTTGCATTGTGGCCAGTGACTTCAGCTGTCTGTGATTAGCATGGTTGGCTTTCACCTGGTTTTTGGTCTCAGGTTTCATGGTGGTCTTCAATGGTATTTGTTCCTTTGTCTCTGTTGCCTGTGATTGCATGGCTTGCAGTTCATCATGATGGTATTGCTGAGCAAAAGCTATCACCTGTTGTTCATGTTCGTGCTGAATTTTTGACCGCCTTTGCTTTCCAGTCTATCTGGACATTGTATGCTTTTTGCCAAGGTTGCCCTAGCATCATTGGGTGTTGTGTGCTTTCATCTGTCACCACATAGAATTTGTGTGGGTAAATATATTGATGTAGTTGTACATGCAATATAGTCCATCCTAATGTTTTCAATGGGTGTGATGTGCTACTTTCCAACACTTGGGGAGTAGGATGAAGTTGATCTGTGACTTTGAACTCTTGGTATAATCCGTAAGAGATCAAATTTGCTTGAGCACCCGAATCAAGCAAGGCTGTTGATTCAACTTGATTGTTGCCCACTTTGACTGTAATTATTGGCTCTACTATTTCCTCCTCCAAGTTCATCAGTCGTATGGCATTGATTCTCAATGGTGGTTTACATTGTTGTTGTTGTCGCAGAAGCCGTCTTTTTGCAATGCGTTCTTGTGCTTCGGCTTGAGCTTCCTCCCCAGGCTCTAAATCGTTAGCTATATAGACCGGATGATGCTTTTCACCTGGTTCTACGAGGTCTATTCTCTTTGCATTTTCAGGCCCATCGTAAGATTCTTGGTTGGTCCTCTCCCTGATTGGTGGTGTCATAATGATTTTTCTATCTTGGATAGTGAATTTCCGGTAGTGTGCTGGTACGTTCATGTTGCCCTTTTCTGACTCCCCTTTACCATCACTATCTTCTTCAGTAGTCCATATCTCTCTCAAAGACCTTTTCCGTTCTTGGTATTTCTGTTTACGCTCCAGTTTGGTCCACTCTTGGTCTTTTGTTATTTCTTTTTTTTATTTTTTAGATTTTTGTGATGTTGTTTCGGTTTTAACTTTTCTTACTTGTTTTATTTCTTCTCGCGTTCGTTCTTTTCAATTTTCTGAGAATTTCCCTGATATTTGATCTTTCACACAATCCTCTGCTTTTACAAGCATCAAATAGTGAGTTTTACCTTTTATTTTGGGAATCAGGTTCTCTCTCGCTTTCTTCTGCTCTTTTCCTCCTATAGCGTTCTTGGCGTCTAGGGTATTGATTAGCAAAATCATAAAACTTGATATTCTCGGCTTCATTCCCACGCTCACTTGAGGTGTCTGAACACTCATTATCTGCCTCATCATTTACTTCCAATTGTTCAGAGGAGTTGTAAAACTCTTGTTGTTCTGGAGGTTCTACGGTCTCTTTCTCTGGCACAACGCTTACCATGTAATAGGGTAGGACATCGTAGCCATCCTTATCGCAAAATTTTGTTGTTGGAATATCGGTAATGGTACAGAAATCTAATGTTGCCAGTATGTGTTCCCATTCTAGCGGTTCCAAGGCATCTTCAGGGAAAGGTTCCGAGATATACTCCTTGTCCTCAATTGCTCTCTCTAAGACGCATTCCTCTTTTCTTAAGCTTCCACAATGTGAAGCTCCGCACATCCATAGCTCTTTTGGTTACCCTAACCATGCTGGTAGTTCTGATCCTGCTATTGTAGCCGAATCAAACTCTTCCACTGGTGTTTGGTTTATATCTTTGTAACTATGGTCTTTCAGGTGTATTTTAGTTGTCGTCTCGCCATGTCTGAGGTATATGTAGTCATAACCCCAATCTTGGACCATCTTCAGTTGTCGCATGAATGGTCGTCCCAAGATTATCTCATAATTGTTCTTTTTGTCGAAATCGACTATTGCAAATGTATGCTCATACTTGATCCCGCACGAAGTGACAATTACTTTTTCTAAGAGTCCTAGAGGCTTCTCCATGAACCCATCTGCCAACTGCAGCTTCATTCTGGTAGCCCTCAAAGCTGGTTTTTTTCATTTTTTCCAGATTTCCTTGGTGGAGATAGCAACTCCCGCTCCACTATCAAGAATAGCTTTGGAATTCTACCGGTAGCGTCGTGTTTCCGTCTTCTCCCTCACAATATTCTCCAACCTTATTCAATGGTACCGGCCTAGTGTTCAGGTTAGGTCTGTCCAACTCCCTGATTCCTTCTTGTAGCTTCAAGGTGGGGTCTTTCACTCCAAATTTTTCTAGGCATTTTCCTACTGTGGTCCACATGTTTGGCCTTAACCTTAGGACTTCTGCTAACGTGATTGTGCATGCCACCAGGGTGGATAACAGCTCAATCAATCCTTGTGAATCCATCACCTTGTTAGAAGAAAGTCTTTGAGATGGGATTGCCCTCACTTCCGACTTAGCTTCATATTCTCCCTGGTAAGAGGGTAAAGTTCTCAAAGAGTCTGGTTGGCTGTGCCCCGAACTAATAGATCCTTGGTCTCCCCCTTGTGAATGTATCTCAAAGTTCACTTGTGATCTTGCCTCGAATTCTTCAATAGGAGGTAAGATCACGTTCTTTTCTTTTCTCGTGCTATTCATGTGGTTACTCATCCTATTAGCCTCGTTGGCCTCCCTGATTTGTTTCCACAGATCATCTAGACCGTTACCGTCCTTTCCCATTTCTGCCAATATTTTAGGATGGACCCTGTCACTTGCCTCATCGGTGGTATTTGGTATTATGATAGGCTCTCCTCTGGACTCATAATCATTAGTGAGTCTTTCCTTTTTTTTTCATGTTTCTCTAACGTTGGCTGGATAGGGGTTGGAGCTGGTGCGTTATGACAATTTGCCGGTTTACCCAACGGGTCTTCCATCAATGATTGAGCTGTCTCGATCATCTTTTTACACATATCCAACCTTTGTTTTTCTATTTCTGCATATGGATAAGTCATCCACCTTTGCTCCTGGGTTTGGTTTTTTTTAAGTCGAGCTTCATAAGCTTTTAGAAGCGCATCCAGCTGCTCGTTTACCTTGTCTGCCAGTACAGATCCTCCTGATCCTGCACTTTTGGGCTCTGCTATTTCCTTAGGTGCTATGGCTGCTGTGGTGTGTGAGCTTAAGATAGCTAGATCTTCTAACCGCTCCAATCTGTTCTTTGTATGTTTCAACTCATCGGATAGGGTTGTTTGCTCTCGTTCTTTCCTGGATTTCCTACGTGCCTTTCTCGCTTTCCAAGTGCTTCTCTGATTTTTCGTTTCTGAACCTTGGGCATCTGTTTTTGGTTCTTCTATTATGGGTTCGTTCGTCCTTCTTTGGGCTTGTGCTCGTGTTACCGCCTGAATAGGTATGATTGTTTCATTTTCTGATCCTCCAGTGGAAGGTACTGTTTCCAACAGGTTCAAGGTGGTTTTTGCTCCTTTGCTCGGGTTTTTAGGGCAATCGGGAATCAAATGAGTAATTCCACATTCTTGGCAATACGCATTGACTCTAATGATTTCATCATGAGGACAATCTCTCAGCCAATGGTCTCCGCCACACTTGTAACAGGGGCCCTTGGGTTGTTGAGGTGCTCCCTGAGCCCCTCTTTGCTGGTAATCCTGTCCAAGCAGCTAGACGTAGGTTTAGTGCTTAATAGCGACTGGAGTCCGAGACTAGCCAGTGCTATTCCTTAAGAGCAAAGAAAGTTGTGAGTGAGGTACAAGATAGTATTTCGTTCTTTGATTTTTCACATGCTTGGAAAGGGCTGTTCCACCACACACATTGTTGTTATTTCTGTACTGTTAAGTTCAGTTATGTTTGCACATTCATTTCAGTTGTAGGAGTAGGTTAGGTAACAAATTACACCATCATTTGTGGCCAAACAGATCGAGGGAAAAACTGTCGAAAACCTTATTTTGGTGTTGAAGACCATAACTCGGGAAAATTGAAGAAGTGATGGTCAGAGCTTCAAAACTGGACCAAACCCAGTAAAACTTTCAAGAAGGGGATAAAAACACTTGTTGAAAAAGACTATGCAAAAACCTGTCAAAAATCTTGCCCAACATGGATCGCGATCCATGTACCTTTTTGGCAAAATGTGCTAAAATTATTTCCTCTGCTTAGAACAGGCTCTCAGGCATCAGAACATTGAGTTTGGTGAGAAGAAGAGGATCAGAAGATCATAAAATCAAGATTGGGGTGATCAGACAAAAAACCTTGGAGAAAAGGAAAAACGAGGAAAATTTGAACTTTTAATTGGCCAAATCCAAAAAGAGATGAGAATTGGGACCAACTCGAAACAAGGAATCCAATGAACCAAATTTCATGCCCAGGTGCTTCCCAACATGGATCGCGATCCATGTTCCAGGTAGGCATCTCACATCAAGATTTGACCAATGTACTCCTGATTATTAGTTGAACAACTTTTCCAAAAGGAGCCATAGACAAAAAGTGAAAAAAACCTGGTTAAAATACCAGAAAAGGAGTGGTTTGCAAAAAACCGCAAAACAGACACAAACTTTGCTTTTCACTTGGAAAAAACTGACCAGATTCAAAAATACTTAGGGAATAGCATCATCATAGCTTGCGTGATCAGCTCACAAAGTGTCGGTCCAAAATCATGCCAAACATGGATCGCGATCCATGTACGTTTTTGGAAGTTTGAGCTGATAAAAGACAAAGCAGGGAATTGATAACAATTGTAGAACTTTCTCCTAAAAGATGCTTATCATGAAATCTCAAAGAGAGGACAAAAGGTGGCGAAAATCAGGTCAAGGGAGGAAACCACTGACATAAACCCTAAAACTGACTTTTGCTTATCCTAAAAAGCTTTAAAACATTCAAAAACCATATAGGCAGCATCACTAGGCCAAGGACTAGCTGTAGGACAAAATTCAGTGTATTTTGACACAAAGGTACATGGATCGCGATCCATGTTAGAAGACACAAATGACACCAAACTAGTACCATAGCTAGAGAGTATCACAGAGAGTCTAGTGGTCCTTCCAGAGTTGAAATTGGGTGCAAGAAAACCTTCCAAAAGCTCAGAACTGACAGGAGCTCAGACAAAGTGACAAAATCAACTTAGCTTCCAATCCACAGATTCATATCTGAAAATTTTGATACCATAAGATCCCCTAACCATGCTGAAGCTGAGGGTATCAACAAAAATACAAATGGCTTTCCAACATGGATCGCGATCCATGTACCTCTGAGCCAGAACAGAGACAGAAACTTACCACACAAGGAGCTAGGCCATAGCAACCAAGTGCTTCTTTCAAAATTGAAATTGGATCAAAATTGTTGAGGTTGTGTAGGGAATTGTGTGCCAAGTTTTGTCGAACAAAAGCAAGAACTGACAAAAACAGTTGTAAGCTTACAGCTATCAAGCATATTCTTGACAGGTTACAGGTACTAGAAGATATTACCAGTAAGCAAGAACAAACGGGAGATTCAAACTATTTAATGAGGTAACTCGGTTTGGATTTTTCTTGTTACCCATTATTCATGAATCTGCAATCAGGAAGATTGTACCATAATAGGAACCACAACATCTTTGATCAAGGGAGTAATCACTCAACAGAAGAAAGTGTGAATCAGAAACCACTACCGCCTTTGGAACCCATTTTAGAGGAGAGTTTCTCTGACACTTCATCTGAGAGATCATACGGCCTCATGACTGAAGATTCTAACAAGTCAAACCCTAAGGGAACAGATTCGATGGGTGCAGGTCCTTCACAGCCCACATCTGATGTAAAAATATTGTATCTGAAGTTTCAATTTGAAAATGTGCTTAAAACCAAAATCTATAAGGATGGAATGGACCGCTACTGTGTTAAGTTGGAAAATAGGCCGAGCGAGTTCAGAGACCTTGCAGATGTTGATTATGACGGGGATAGGTATTTTGACCGAGAGGGAATGATGTACTTAGTGATTCATACCCGTATATTGTGGATAAATGGGGAATGACCGGCACCAAGGACAAAGTAGATAATCAGCCGGTCGATGCACCACCCAAAATGGAGAAACAAAACACGGTACTCATACGCACCAATGAGACTGAGCACCTTAACACAGACAACACATATGTGGGGCTTTATAAGTTCAATAATGGAGACCAAACACTCTATTACAAATGTGACGAGCTTCGCATCAAGGAATTAACCGACTGGAAAAACTTGTATGTTTACAATTACACGGAGGGTAGAAGTATTAAGGTGGTCATAATGGACAAGTATGGCCGAAAGTACTCCCCAATGGACTAGAAGGAGTTAGAGAGATATACATATTTTGGAGGACCACTCCACGAATACTATGTAAATCCGGAAGCTAAAAAAACCACGACCACTCACATCAAACCTGAAACTGTACTTGAGAGTCCCTTGAGAACAAGAGTGGAGGATTCTTATGGACATGAACGAGTGCCGAGAACAGAACCCTTAGGGTCGACAGCAACTAGGGCTTCCATGAACACACATAGGGGCAGCTCTATTCCTGAATTCACTTACACCACTGGAATCCCTCCGACTATCACAAGAGATCGAATTGATGAATGTAGGGCGGATAGGATACCACTGTTAGTACCAAGAGGAGATTACGAAGCAAGAGAAGCCATCCCAGGGGGACCAAGAGTTGTTAGAATGGTTGCAAAGGCCACGCGTATGCGACCATCTCACGTGGCAAAATGCTTACCCAATAAGTATAATGGATCTGGCGATCCATATGTCCATGTTTCAACCTTCAAATAAGTGTTGAGAGCGGAACAGGTGACTGATTTCCACACTCAGTATGAAGGATTTGGGTTGACATTGGAAGGTAATGCCTTGACTTGGTTTCAACCATTAAACAGCTTAGAATTTCCGAGTATTGAGCAACTTCTCTAATAATTCGCTGAGGAATTCTCAAAAAGAGGGATCAAGCATAACACTATCTCCCAGATTTATGCAGTTAGGCAAAAGGAAAAGGAAAAAGTGAAAGAAGTATCGCTTCGTTTCAGGCAGTACATTGAAAGATGCCCCGCTCGAGAACTACCTCAGGACGAAAGACTATCAGTCCTTTTCATAGAGGGACTGCAAAATGACACGCTCAAGAAGGACTTGCACCTGAAAGCCTGTGTCACCTTTGAACAAGTCACGAAAGAGGCATTGTATCTTGTAGATAACTGCAAAGCATATGGGGAGGTGATTGAAGACATAGATCAGGGGACAAGTATCACCTCTTCAACTACGATCGAGTCCACGACGAAATCGGGAGGGCAAAACCCAACTGTACCGGACGTTGATCGAGTGATCGAGGAAGTGATCAGGAGGATGAACCAAGGAAACAGGACAAACCCAAACACATGACAACCGCTCACCCAAAAATGTGATACTTCTGGGGGTGACCATCCAACCCAGTGGTGCAACCTTCAACAAAGGCCAGGAGCTAACGCACAGCGGGTATTGAAATGGTGTGCTACAGAACAAAAATGGACAAACCATGAAACTCACGAATGTTTCTACAATCGGAACTATGTTAGAGAGAGACAATACGAACCACCTGGAGGACAACAAAATCCACCCCCTCCAAGGTACCAAGTGGGGCCAAATAACGCAATCTTGGGTCAGGAAAAAGCTC
The DNA here is from genome assembly GCF_014529385.1 of Adiantum capillus-veneris. Lineage (NCBI taxonomy): Eukaryota > Viridiplantae > Streptophyta > Polypodiopsida > Polypodiales > Pteridaceae > Adiantum > Adiantum capillus-veneris. Next base: position 30,268,705 of record NC_140933.1, on the reverse strand, counting down.
AACCGGTGTTGGGACATCAACCTCCTTTACCCCAGGAAAATAGGGCTATGGTAAGGATTTCTCAAACCATAGAACCACCATCTGATCAGAGTATGATCCAGGTAATCTCACACCTAGAAGATTCAGACAGTACTTATGAAAGGAAAAGTGATAGGAATGCATATGCTCCAGAGGGATATAATCCATGGATAATTCCAAAAGAAATGCTTGAGCCTTCATACATAGCACAACCAACCAAAAATCATTACTTGGTTGCTCTGAATATGCTAATGTTTATGGCAAATTAGGGCTACAAACCTAGAGGCTACCCTCCTAGCATAGGACAATCAATGGAAGCTCCTCAAGCTTCCCCACCACTTGTAGGACCATGCTATGAATGCGGTGGGGATCACTGGGCTAGAGTGTGTCCAAACAAAGGAGAGTGGGTGAAATTTTTTGGATTCTGCAACGGATGCACGACGGACCATCTTATTCCACACTGCCCAAAAAACCCCGAAAATAAAGAAAAAGCAACCATGAACAAAATAGGGATTGTGTCAAGCTCAAGTGGATCAGAAACAAAATGAAATATTCCAATAAAAGCGGTTACTAGAGCTCAAGCACATGAGGTAGCAAAGAGTGTCCCGGCCAGCCAAACAGAGATAGACAACTTGTCTGTCCAAACCCCTAGAAACTCCTGGAAGGCAAAATGAAACAAGATGAAAGCCAAAAGAGAAAAGGAAAAAACGGCATTGAAAACCAAATTGCGGAAAACAGAGGAACAACTTCAAAGGGAAAGAGGCCTTAATGGTAACAATGAGACAAAGAAACTGTCGGAACTGCCATCCGGGGGGTCAGTCCTAGCAGAAAAGGTGGTTGAACCCTTGGACGCAATTCTGAAAGCTTACGAAGCAAGGCTAAAGCCTAACCAAACCCAAGAGGATTGGTTTTTAATGTACCCTCATCTAGGGTATGAGAAAGAGAGGCTAAAGATGTGCAAGGAGCTCATTCAAGCCGCTCAAGCGCTTATGGAATCATCAGTTCCTACGACTCCAAAAACCGAGGTATTCATACGAGAAAAGATTCAGGAGCTAGATGAGAGGAGAATTGAAGTGAATAACCTACCCAATCCGGTCGATATAACACCTTTGGACATGAGGGTAGTAGCCAATACAACAGATGGAATGCATTTTCAGGTACCACTACCAATTCCGGAGGTACAAGAACAATGGCCTCAAGAGCTATGGGAACATATCAGGAATAGGAAGGACGAGAGTGCCACACTTGTGTCAGCTCCTATCCCGGAAATCCACCTGGAGCATGAGCTCTACCCAAATGACATCCAATCATTGTATGGAGATACAGGCACATCGATATCGAAAGACAATAAACCACAGTCGTTGAAAACTTTACCCCCGAGGGATTCACCATGGAAAACTTACCGCACCACGTAAGTGCAGGGGAGGGGTTTTTTTTTTACAAGTTACATAAGCGTATAAGTTTGGGGTAGGCCCCCAATAATTTATCTCCCAAACTTAAAAATAATGAAGGGGGGTATCATATTTATGGGGAGGGGAAGGGGGAGACTAACCCGTGTTGCTTACTTGTAACGATTGGTCACAAGTGTGCACTAGAACTTGGATGAGTTTTGGGGAAGTTTTTTATGAGGTTACATGTCAAATTTTTCATCAAGCCGGTCATAGATAAGGGTTGATTTGGAGCAGGTCAAGGATTGATTTACAACAGCTTTGGATGGGTCAGAATTGAGGGACAAGTAGCTAGAGTGCAGGTTGATCGGGCACATAGTTTGAAAGTCAAACTAAGACACATTGAGGGCACATGTAGTTATCATCAACACAAGTGGTTCTTCCCTTAGTACGTTGTCAGTCACTATGCTACACACTCTTTGACTAGTTTTACTTAGTTAGATCATGTGAGACCTAAATTTTATATGTAAGATAGGGGTATGATAGTTTTCTTCATTGATTGTCGTATATGCATAGAAAGGGGGGTCATGTTCCCTAATATGAGTTGTATATAGGGGTTTTATCAAAGTTGTCCGCTCGTAGGCGGCGTCCCGTTTTCTATATAGAGTGAATCCCCTAGGACTTTACCTTCATTTATTGGTAACCTTGAAACTCGATCAGAGGTAAGGAAAGTTCCATCTCCATGGAAAGCCAATCCTAAGATAATGGACACTAAAACTCTTCACGAGTTGATGTCATCACCTATCCGTTGTACATTGACTTTGTCAGAGTTGCTGAACATTAGACCGCATCTTTGGGAAGAGGTCACGAAAAATTTGGAAAAAATGGGGCTTGTAATTCCTTCAACCGAGGTTTCTTGAAACACATTAAAAACACAACCCTCAAAGCAGACTAAACACGAGCCAGTGCCAGACAAAAAAGTAGGGGACTATTGTGAAGGTGAAGAAGGAAATACTACCCTATCGGTAGAGTACCAGGATGTAAAATCGATAGCGATATTGGATAGTGGAGCCGAAATTGCCATAGCCACCAAAGCAATGTGGAAAAAATGGGAAAAACCTACTCTACGAAAAACGAGAATGAAACTTCAACTAGCATATGGGTACCTGGAGAGACCTATTGGCATCTTGGAGCAGATTGTAGTAACCTCTTGTGGAATTGCATACGAACACACCTTTGCTATCATGAAATTCGATGAGAGCAGCAATTTCGACATCATTCTGGGTAGACCATTCATGCGTTAGCTCAAAATGGTCTAAGATTGGGGTTACGACTATATCTATCTGAGGAAAAAGGATGTCACTACAAAAATTAGTGTCACCGATCATAGCTATAAAGACGTAGACAGAGCCCCAAGAGAAGACCTGCATTCCACAACTGACCAGGAAGGAGGAATAGCGGCCTGGCTCAAGAAAGCTTACCAATGGACAAGAGAAGCTTCGGATTCTGTAAGTCTAAAAAAGGAAGACTGCATTCTTGATAGGACTGCACAAGATGAAGCATACATACCAGAGCCTTTTCTAGAGGAGATGTTCAAACCGTTTGGATGGCAACAAATACTAGCTACTCTTGATTTTTGTGTCAACAAAGTGACCCTCACCAAATTTTGTGACGAGGAAGGGTACGATATCATTCCATTCCAGATGATAAATGTTCACCTAACTCCGAAGACTGAGGAAGACGTACCTGACAAGGAAGGGATGGCCGAGTGCCAATGCATAGTGGATGAAATCTCTGTGAGGGACCTTGTCTAAACGAATGACGAAGAAGAGTTTCAAGACTCAACTGATAGGGCGCTAGAGGATAACGTGAACGATGAGCTGTCCAGAGCATCAAACGGAAGGATCGCCGAGTGATCTACTATGATTTCCCTAACCAAAACCCTCGAAGATAATGCAGGTATCGAGATAAACGCAAAAACAACCACAACAAGTACCACGGGGACTCAGTACCTCTGTTAACTGACAAAACACAGTACTTGAGATTAGTCAAAGCGACTCACTTCCTCAAGGATAGGATATCAAAGCGATACATGAAACATGACTCAACCAAAACATCGTCAAAACATAAACCAAAAAAAGAGAAACAGACAGAAAAACCGTCTAAGTTGTCCAAAATGGAACACAAAGTCAAATACAATGATTTAAAACGGGCATTGAAAGAAGTTTGGACAACCAAAATGGAAACTGACGAGGAATCAAATGATGATAAATTCGATGCACCATCCCACTATAAGAAGTATACCATTCAGGATAGGAAGATACTGGTGCAAAAACCCAAACGAGATCCCAAAGAACCAGGAACTTCATATGATGGGCCTGAAAACACAAAACGCATCAATTTAGCAGAACCCGGAGAGGAGCCTCAACCGGCCTATATTGCCACGGACCTTACTGAAGAGGAAGAGAAACTTCTAGTCGATATGCTCAGGCAATATAAAGATGTCTTCGCATGGTCTTACAAAGATTTAAAGGGGATAGATCCTGAGATATGCCAGCACACAATTCCCCTTAAGAGCAATGCTAGACCACGCAGACAACGTCCTTACACGTACAATGAAACTTTTGCAAAAAAAATCAAGGAGAAATAGACAAATTAAAGGACGCCAAGTTTATCTACGAGATTGAGCACACAGAGTGGGTGTCCCCGATTGTGGTGGTACCCAAAAAGAATGGCAAACTGTGGGTTTGTGTAAATCTCAAGCAAGTAAATGCAGCCACCATTAGGGATAACTATCCGCTGCCAATAACTGATCGTGTTATTGAGAGGGTAGCAGGGAAAGAGGCCTATAGTTTCGTGGATGGGTTCTCAGGCTACAACCAGTTGACAGCGGTTAAGGTGGAGGACAACATAAGACAGCTTTTGCAACAGAGTGGGGTATATTTGCATATAGGGTAATGCCTTTCGGCTTGACTAATGCCCCGGCCACATTTCAAAGACTAATGACCCACGCATTCAAAGAATATCTCAGACAATTTCTGGAGATCTACATGGATGATCTTTGTGTTCATTCCCACCGACGAAGTGACCACATCACTCATCTGGGTAAAGTCTTTGAAAAATGCAGAACGTATCGTGTTTTCTTAAACCCAGAAAAATGTGCCTTCATGGTGAGACGGGGTAGAATTCTGGGCCACATAGTGTCAAAAAACGGCATTTCAACTGATCAAGAAAAGATGAAGACAATGGCTGCACTACCAAGACCAATGAAGATAAAAGAAGTGCCAGCATTTATGGGGCATTGCGGATATTATCGGCGATTCATATATATGTATGTTGTAATAGCCAAGCCATTGTACGCCCTCATAACTAAGTTTGAATGGATGGAGGAATGTGAGCGGGCTTTCCAAAAATTGAAGCAACATTTGATTTCAACTCCAATTTTGCAAGCCCTTGACTGGAGCAAAATCTTCCATGTCCATGTGGATGCGTCAGCCTATGCCATTGGGTGCATATTAGCCCAGCCAGGAGAGAAGAAAATGGTTTTTCCCATTTGCTACTCCAGTCGACAACTAAACAACGCAGAGCGAAATTATACCACTACGAAAAGAGAGGGCCTAGGAATGATCTATGCTGTCAAGAAATTTAAACACTACCTTCTAGAAAACAAGTTTGTCTTCTTAGTGGATCACCAAGCACTGCTATATCTAGTGGACAAACCTTGCAACACTGGAAGAATTGTTCGTTGGTTTATACTGTTGCTTGAGTTTGACTTCACGGTAGTTGTAAAAAAGGGGACCACACACCAGAGAGCAGATCATCTTTCACGACTATTTCATGGGGAAGCACCTGAGGGTGTCGATGATGAACTTCCTGATTCATATCTGTTCAACATAGAAATGGTGCCGCAATGGAGCGAAGAGGTCATGCCACTACTCACAATTGGCTCTTTGCAGATAGAAAGACAACCATCAATGATCCACAAAACACGGAATCTCATCCTTTTAGCAGGACAGCTGTACAAACACGATAAGGATGGAATACTGAGACTATGTGTACAACCTGAAGATACCACCTACTACCTCAAACAAGCTCATATACAAAACACGGGATTTCACATCGGTGAAATACACACAGGCCAATGTTTACAAAGACTGGGCGTCTACTGGCCAAACATGGAATACAATGTCCATAAATATGTAAAATCCTGCGATAAATGTATAATACAGTCACCAGTGGAACATGCCACAATGTTTCGAGTAGTACAAGCACCGAAATGGAGTGCTCACATCGTTGAGTACTTGAAAAACAAACCTTTCCAGAGGAATGGGACAAATCAAGAAGGAAAACCGTTGAGGAAGAGGCCAAACACTATCTGCTCATTGCCAACCAACTGTATAAGCGGGGAAAAGACGAACAATTACGGTTGTGTGCTACAGAAAGCGAATATTACGTCATCCTAGATCACGCACACGTGGGACAACCCGAAGGACACTTCTCCGCTGATAAAATGGCAAAGCTAGTGCTAAACTCAGGTATATGGTGGCCAACCCTATTCATGGATGCAACAACATACGTCAAACGATGTGACAAATGTCAACGCACAAAACCACCCCTACAGAGAGATGACATGCCACTGAGGCCGATGATGGGAGTTTGCGCTTTTGCCAAATGGGGCATTGACTTCATTGGTCCTATCAACCCTCCCGGATACAGGACACACACGCAATACATTATTGTAGCAACGTATTACATGACGAAGTGAGCGGAAGCCAAAGCAACCCAAAAAAATGATGCAAGGACTATAGCTCAGTTTCTTTTTGAAAACGTCTTTACGTGGTATGGACTACCAATCGAAATAGTAAGCGATAGAGGAATACACTTTGTAAACGACATCATTGAGACTCTCCTTCACGAATTCATGGTGGTCCACCAAAAGTCAACACCCTATCATCCGCAAGCCAACGGATAGGCAGAGAGCACTAACAAAATCCTGTGCACCGTGCTCACCAAAATAGTCAGTGACTCAAGAAATGGTTGGGATCAGAAATTACACACCACTTTATGGGCTTACCGTGTAGCTTTTAAAACTTCCATTGGCACGACTCCCTTTAACCTGGTCTTTGGAATTAATGCGATAGTACCATTATAATTCCTAGTCAAATCCCTTAGGGTGGCAACACAATTAGGATGGACGGGCCATGAGCTATCAGAGAGACTAGACACCGTAGAACAGTTAGATGAAACTAGACTCAAAGCGATAGCTGGGATACATGCTCAGAAAAACCAAATGAAACCTTTTCATGATCGACACGTGATTGGTAAGGAGTTCCAGAAAGGGGATTACATTCTCATGTACACCCTGAAATAGCACTCCAAGAAACTCAAAAAGTGAGGAATGGGGCCTTTTGTGATCCATGATATATCGCAAAGTGGTGTCGTGAAACTTGCAACATTGATAGGAGAGGAGATGCCTAATTGGACGAGTGGTTGCAGGTTAAAGAAATATCTTCTTCCGCTGACACCAGACGAACTCGCAACACTCCATGGAGCAGCTCAATGCAGATGTCAAGCACAGGACATTCGGGAATAAGCACACTAGGAGGCCAAACTTAGAATATTGAAACGCAGGGAACGATCAAACTTCCAGAGGAAAAATTTGTCAAATCGTGGAACGGCAACCCGGCTAGGGCATGGAAGCACGAGCGTAGGATGTATAGACATAGAGTATTCAAGGGATACTTCTACTCATCATAGAGAGAAGCCATGGAAAGGGCTTCCTCTAATCAACCACACATTCCTACTTACTAATCACTTGCACACAATCATGTGGTTGAAATTAACCTCTCACATCAATCACTCTATTCACAACTCTTAATCACACAACTACACAAGCATGCAATTAACATACCTACTCCACATTAGTGTGTCCATTTGTTAGCGGGTCGCCACGACGGACGTCTGCAGCATAGCTCTTTTGTACTAACATAATATCAATATGCAAGGAAGCGACTCGGGGTGGAGCACGGAGACTTAATGAGAGTGTCAATATCACCAAAGTGAACTCAAAGACTACTCGTTCTTACAACAAAAGCAAATCAACCACTTCCTAGTCAGACAATCAGTATGCATCCATTCTCAACACTTAACACAATCACGCTGTTTCGGTATCCAAACAAATCCGGAATGTCACGAAACTTAAGGAGAGGTATCACAACACTTATAGGCTCAATCCTACCAAGTTCTATCACCATCTAGTAAGGTACATAAATCATGATCCATCACAAAAATGTGCAGAAAACTAAAACAGAAGTACTTGGAAAGATCCTCCTTAAGCATAGAAACACTTATCCAAGGTCAAAACATCAAAAAACAACCATTTTAACTCCCAAATCAATGCATTTAGCTCACAAACGACTCGTCGCGAACCACAACAGAATTGGAAATGACTACACTTAGATTGACGAGCAAGAGACAAGGAACACAATGTACTATTCGGAATAGAATTCTGATTACCCGTTTAGGAGAAATGATGATTACAAATTGTAGCCCCACAAGAAGCTTTAGTAGCGTAGGTTTTCTTCTCCAAGCTAATGATAATATTCCCTTAAAAACTAAGGGTTTTGACTTTAAAAGTTAGGGGGCTTTCCCATGGCCAACTGGTCTCTTACAAGGGGTATACTCATAGAGCATAAAAAAGAATATGGTCTAATCTTCTTCTGATTACAACTCATTTTAGGCAGAATTACAGGGTTTTTGCCGAAAAATAAAGTATCTACCGGTTTCGGTGTGCATACGCCTGCTCGCTCGTATCCACCAAACACTCCCCCCTTCTTATTCATTTGCATGCCCTCGTGCAAGCTGCATCTGAGGGAAGTCACTTTAGTGCCTTCTTTCTAGTGTTGCAGTGATATTTCTGAACTTTTGCACTCTAGCTTCGATCTCGACTTTGATTGCCAGTTCTCTGAAAGGATTATTTGCAATGGTGCTCTAATAGGCAATGTGACGAGCTGTGAGATCTTTCGTCATTGGATTAAATATGGAAGAGTCCACTTCGGAGAAACCTGTCATGAAAGTTTCTTCGAAGGTCTGCATGTATTGAGATGGCAGAAACATGACTCTTGCATATAATCCCATGATAATATTTCTGCTGGGGATTTTTGTCTCCATGTTCCAGCAGATGCCCTGCGTGCTCTCGACAAATACCTGCCATGGATGCTCTGCCACTTCAATGTCTCTGGAGGCTGTAATGTACGTGATGAGCATTTTAGCAATCTTTACCAGCATCTGGCAAGCGAGATCTGGGATCTCCTTCATCATGTTGATGACTCCTTTCAGAGTTGAACCATGTAATTCTCTGATGGGGGGTTATTATTGATCGGCTTGGCTATGACAGGGTAGTTTAGCACTGCCAGTCTTTTGCTTTGCCAACTGTAAAAACTATCCCAGGATCTCCGCATGTTGATTGGACAGTAAGTGGGGTCGATCCTGAGATGTTGGGGCGCATTCCCGTAAGACGTTTCTTCGGTCGGTCACTGATCGAACCATTTCTTTCTCCAGAGGGGTTGATTGTCAAGGACTGTTTCAATCTAAAGAGCTGTAATTGGGACCTCTCTGTAATCCCCTCTGCTGTTTGGTTCAATTTCTGGGAGCATCTTTTGCTACCATAATCGAACTTCTTGCCGCATCAACGGTAGAGCGATCATTTCGTGCCCAAAATTTTTTACAACCTCATCTCGAGTGATCATGAGGAGGGCAGCTGATTCCAGCACTTTCAATCCATATTCCAGATATGCCTTGTGCGACGGGTCTTTGACTTCTGAGATCCAACGCTGAATTTCATCTTTGGCCGACTCCGAGGTGGATGTCGTGGTTGGATCTGCAGACTCTTGCGTGCTTTTTCCAGTGCTTGTAGTTGTTATCTCCTTTTGTTGAGTTTCAAACTTGAAGTGATCTGATCTTTCTCCCTGCTCAAATTCTCATGTGTCCGGCTGATCCTTTTTTTTATTAGCTTTCAGATCCTCTACTTCCTTTCTTGCCTCAGCCAGTTGCTTTTTCAAGTCTTTAATTTCCTCATCCGTTGCCTGCTGTAGGGCCCTATGACCTGCTATCATGATCTGTCTATCATATTTTTCTTGTTTTAGGGCTTCTTTTAACTCCTTGATCTCCTGGCTCAAGGAAGTAGAGCCTGGCTTCATAAGAAATACCTCATTGGATGCCGATGGTTTCTCATAGAAGTCGTCAAGTGACTTCATCAAGTCCTCTGTGGTCTTCATCTGCGAAACATTGAAGGCCACCGTTGACGCTAAGCTTAACCGGATTGTTCCCAGTGCCTTTCGATCAAGGAAAATCCATGCTTCATCTGCCATCGTTGCGGGCTTCTTTGCAAGACCGCCTAGTGGCAAATAGAGGTCCTTCTGGTAGAGATAGTCTTCAATCTGCATCTTCCAATGTTGGTAGTTTTTGCCATTGAACTTCTCAATCTTGAGCTTCCCTTCCTCCGTCATAACTCCCACTCAATTCAAGGAATCCTTTCCTTGGGATAATTTAGCTACGAGCAAACCTTGCTCTGATACCAGTTGTTAAGAAATAAGACGTAGCTAAATAGATAATTGAGTAGATTACTTAATGGAGAGAGACAGATTTACATACACGAGATTATATAGTAGAGAGAGAGAGAGAGAGAGAGAGAGAGAGAGAGAGAGAGTACACACGATATACGTGGTTCACCCAATGTGGGCTACGTCCACGGGAAAGCAACCACTCAATGGCTTTAGTACTTCAAAACAAGAAGTAGTTTACAAAGGGATTATACCCTTAATGGAGCTCCCGCCTTGTTTCACTCTCACCACCTCACACTCACCTTGTTGTATCAACTTCACACTATATAATGTGTGTAGAAATGGCCTCCTTTTATAGGCCAAAAGGAGAGGCAGCCATGTGTAGCCGCCCTTGTGTAGATAAGTCCAAATCGGACCCTCCAATCGGCCCATGTGTGGCCGCCCTTGAGAAGACAAGTCCGCTTTTGAATTCGGCCACCGGCCAACCGACGGTTGTTTTCCGACCGCCGGCCGGCCATAATATTCCGGCGAAAAGGAATATTCCGGCGAGGGAAAATCAAAGTTGCCCCTCATTTTTTGCCGTGAAAACCCCTAAAGTTGCCCTTGATTTTTGGCCGTGAAAATTTTGGTTTCCGGCGAGTGATTTTTCTTCACGCACGATGGCTTCTCCTCATAATGGGGGCCTTACAAATGTGCGCTTTTACCACATAAAATTACAAGGGTAAATCAGGCTCCATACTTAGCATGAGTGCGCTGCGTTCTTGGCCCCTGCTGATCTAAATGCTCGACCACTTCAGCTTTTCCTTTTGTTTTAAACCCTCTCTTGCATCAGAGGTCGTGGCAGGCTGCATCCGTGACTCCGTTTGTTGATTGCCTTGTTGTTCCGTCTGCTTTTCGTCAGCTTTTTGCTCCGACTGTCTTGCACTTTCCATTTTTTCTTGTTCTGACCTCTTTGAAACTGTCTCAGCATCCTTGGGCGAACTGAGGTCTTGGTCTTGTTCTTCTTGTGTCTCGTGTTGTTCCTCACCTTGCGAGAGACTTTTCTCCTCTTTTCTTTTTGCAAATTCATCAGATGATTCTAAATCATCGACGCGTTGCTTCTTTGATTCTTCTTGCTGTCTCTGCTCCATCTTTTGTTTGAGCTCATTGTGAATTCTTTGCCGCATGGCACTGGCAATTTCTTGTTTCTCTTCAGCTTCCTTTCTCTTTTGTTGCTTGATTCTTTCCAAGGCCTCTGTCTACCTGCCTATCAATGGAGCATCCTCGACTTCATCATCTTCTTTCTCGTCATCCGCTTCTGTCTCTTGGGTTTGCTGATGATCTTTCTTTTGTTGGCGAAGCTTTTCCCTCAATGCATGTGCCTCTTCCATTGTTCTTTTGGCATGAGTGATGGGGATAGCTTCTGCCAAATGTGTAGCCTTTCTCTTTAATCGAGTGTATCCCAGGGTGTAAGGGATATCCTTCTCTTCCTTCGAAGACTGGTATTCAGAAGGAGTATCCCGTGGGTTGGATCCCTCCTCTTGGCTGCTGTGAGCATCCAACTCTGTTTTCTCACTGTCCGAATCCCTTAAAGGTGCACTTTGCCTGGTTTGTTTGACTCCGGGATTCGGTCTTGTAGAAGGCCCTGCCACTGGTCTCATGGCTCTTTTGGACCCGTGGATTAGGTCGATTTGTGTTTGGGCAAGTGGTAGATCATCAGTCATGCCCAATGCTTGATAGGCTATTCCTGTGAGCATGGGTCCTCCGTTCATGTAAGCTTTACTTCGTTGGCCGCCCTTTAAGTTTGCTTCCACAATCGTGTGAAGGAGGTAGTTTCCAAAGTCGCAACTCACCACCCTTCCTTCAGCCAAACCCATCACCATCACCACTACCATATGCAACAAGGGTTTTGTGTATCTGGGTGGCTTCTGTACCTTGAAATTCTCGGATATAAGATGCAACGGTAGTTCCGTTTCTGAGTAGATCAGGTCCTGATATGTCAGCTTGTGACCACGTTGCTTCAAAAAGGCCTTATCATTGTCGATTTCCTTTGTTTTCTGCAAGAGGTCGTGCGTCCCTTGCGGCAGATGGAGGGCTTCATTTATGATTTCCGTTGTAATTTTTACCTTAACGACTACCTCCACCTGCAGTGCCGATGCCGACAACTACGCTCCGAGAATAAAAATTTGGAATACACACAGATGCTGCATAAAATTCTATGGTTAGAATTAGGTCACATAGAAACCACCATTGTGTCTGGAACATGCCAAAACCCTGGGATAGAGTCCTGGGTTGCCCAGTTCTGAGTCCGTGTGAGGGAATTATGTCCAAAAATGTGTTTTTTGGGGCAAAAAACACACTTGCGGAAATCAATTTTTGCAAACCTCCTGCAAGTGTGGCTGCAAATAACCATACACACATGCAATATACTCTCCCCTCAAGCTTGGGAATGTCCCTCAAGCTTCCATGAGCTCAGATCTATTGCATCACAAGCTCTCTCCACCATAGCCGAGCTCCGAGCTCGGCTATGGCAGAGAGAGCTCCGAGCTCAAGGCAGTGTCATACACCACTGCACCACCACCACTGCAGCTCTGATACCAGTTGTTGGAGATCGGGGACACGGGAGCAAAGACAAGACAGGCAAGAGAGGGAAGGGAAGAGAGCACACACGATGTGGGTGGAGCTTCACTCTGTGTCAACTATGTGTGAGTGAGCCCCTTATTCATATGTATATAAAGAATAAAGTATGAACACATGTGGGCGGTCAAACACTAACTGGTCCTCGAGTGCAGGCACGCTGCCTTTACCCAACAATATTTTTGTCTAACACATGGGAATGGAACACATGATCAAGAAAAATATAAAATTGTTTGCAGAACAAACCCCTAGGGTGCTTGTGATATCCTTCAAACGAGGGAGCTAGAACTCCATGCTAGAGCTTTCAATAAACCTTCCACATCTCCTTCCTCCACGTGGCATGCCACTATGTATCATCTAGCTCCCAGTGCCATGTCAAATTACTTTCTTGATCCTCCTCTCTACTACCAAAGACCACCTTCTTCTCTTCTCCTCTTTGGTGTTTTTGAGGGCCCTTCACACGTAAAGAAATTTTTTCTTTTCCATTCACTCACAAGATGATCTTGAGTAACTGATTATACTCCAATTGATGTGGTGACACATCCTCTACATTGATGACCTCTATTAACAGCCTCTTTTGTTGAGAAGTTTCCTCCCATCAAAGTTGAGGGTGACCTATAGCATGGGTTCCGTGTGTGGCTTCATTGACTATCTTGATGACTTGAGCCGACCCACTCACGAAGACGTTGCAACAATGGTCCCTTTCCTATGTATTTTCTCTACATGTAATAAAGCATGCATTGTATAAAGATATGTGCCTCTTGAATCCCTCCTATAATAGACAATTCTCATGCTTGCTTGTAGTAAGATTTGTGTGGACTTCCCTCCAACTTAGCCACCAAGAATCCATGTATGGAAGGTTCTTCTTCATACAGTGTCTGTTGCACCACCATTTTCGTATTAGATGGGCCTTGATAGATGCTACTTCTTCCTTGGATGGTGCTTGTCTCTACTTTTCACCTGTGAATCACTTGAGATAATGTGGCTATGTACTTAATGGAATATTGAATCGTGCTTTGCTTTCATTTCATAGGCAGGACTACTCCTTGGCATTCACAAGATTATCCTTGCTTCCATCGAAAACATGGCAACTTTCACTCAACACATGTGAGGTCCCCACCCCGCCGTATCAAACGGCGAATCTGATGGTGAACCTGGTGGCCACTAGATCTATAATGGAAGCAAACAAAGTGGTTCAGGGTTCAACTAGCGGACGATCTCTCATCACAAAGTGAGTCGAGTTTGAACCTACTAGCAATGAGATCTAGCTCCACCTCGCAAGGGAAGCGTAGTTAACCTATCTAGCGATCCTAAGACCCACCTTCCAAGAGGAGAGAAACCCCGAGTGCCTTTTTTCCCATGTTTCAGAGGCACGTACACTTGAGACTTCGCCACTCTAGGGGCAATGAGTATTACTAGTATCGATCTAAACACTATGGGGACAGAGAGTTCCTGACCAATCGGGACCACCCTTCTCATAGGCATTGGCAACCTGAGCCAAGCCCCCACTTTCCACCCCCACACTCACACTTCCTTGTGTGTTCTAATTACTACCACAATGGTTGTTCAACATAAAAATTCCTTGATTAGATTCTGAATCACAATGTTCGTTAAGACAGCCCTTCAACCAGTATTGCAAACGGCACCAAGACAGTACTCTAGTAAAAATTCTACTCAAACTTATTCATTAAAATTCCAATGTTCTGGAGGTACAACATCCCCCCTCCAGCGAAAGTTTACTCCTCCTGTTGTCGCCTAGCTGCCCATACAACTAGGTATGTCCGCCGCATAGAAAGCACGACATGGACATTCCCACCGCTTAACTAGCAGATGTGGGTTCCCACCGCTTAACCAGCAGACGTGGGTATCCACCGCTTAAGCAGCAGACGCGGATTCAAGAGCCCTTAACGAGGAACTCTGCCCCCTGTGATCAAGAGGGGGTTCAGGACTAGTTCAACATTGGAAATAGAATGAACAGGCCGAGCTAAATTTTCCCTAGCAAACATTCTTTCCTATTGCAAACAGTATATCCATCAACCATTCTTTCCTACTTAAACTTTAATATACAATTGAATTCAAATGCCGAGGTTTCCGTCGGATTTCTCCAACATGTTTAGGGGTATATTCTTTCCTAGTTAATCATATGCAATGTTAAATTAAACAACTTGAAAATTGTGACCTACCTCTTCCATTTCTTCGTCAATGGCCCGTGAGATGGCCGGTGCTTGTTCGTCCATGGGAGCTTTTCCTTTTCCATTCACATTGCTCGTTCCCGCCTCACGGTCATGGGCACCACCGAAGCGAGTTCTCTTAACCGGGGCCATTTTATACTCACTACTTTAAATGATAAACTTTAAGAAAAGAGCTAAGGTCCGAGAGCATCATAACAATCCAAATGATAGATTAGAATCATTGAACAATCCTCCTTATGCAAGAGGGTTAGATTTTTCCTTCGAGACCTAGTAATTTTATGGATAATACTTTACTCGTCCTATGGGAACCGGCTCTAAAGTTAATCACTTGGCTTAGATTATTAAGAATTTCGAAATTTTACTAATTAAATTACAAGAGAGATGAATTACGCAAGCTCAATCACTTTCCTAATGCAATTAGAAAGATGCAAAAATTACCGCATGCATAGGTGAGAGAAAATTCTCTTCTTAGTGGCTCAATGATGGATTAATTTTGCCTTAATCACATCTTAATGTATGAGGAAAAATTAATCTAACTTAGTTACAACAATATTGAGTGGTAAAAGAATGAATTTCATCAAATTTACATCATTACCGGCCTGACAATTAATTACTATGCTGCCTAGAGAGAGAAATCTCTCCTAATCATGTATTAATCATTGATTAAGAGTGATGAATGGCTGCATAAATTATCTAATTGGATGATGATTATGTAATGGAATATAACTATGTAAATTAGAGAGCAGCTATTGGGAATTATAGCTAGAATTAAGCATAGTAGACGAGGAATTTGGAGAATAATGAAGAGAATTAAGAAGGGCAGGAATTAAACCATGATTACCGTGATTAGGGGCTGAGAACCCTCTTGATTTTTCTGATCCAAATGAATCCTCAAGATGAGAATTTCGGCAGCACCTCCCTCCTTGCTTCTCCTTCAAAAACTCTGTGTGTGCCGGCAGCACCTCCCCAAGGTGTGTGTGTGTGTGCATGTGTATTGGGTGTGTGTGAGCATGTGTGTGTGTGTGTGCATGTGTACTGGGTGTGTGTGAGCATGTATGTGTGTGTGTGTGTGTGTGTGTGTGAGCACACCTTTAAATAGGCTCCACAAGGCTGAAAATCGATCTGGGTTGCTATAAGCATCTGAGTGAGCACTCAGTTAATGCATTGGCAAGTCTAGTTGCCTACCCACCAAGTGTCCAGTTGGTCAGTTTAACTCGCTCTCACACCCACTCTCTGGCATGGAAACTCTCCTGCAACTCCCACAAGGCAAGAGGGCGCCCCCTAGCTACTAAAGCTGGCTCAGAGTGGCCTGGAACCTATTCCCACACAACCTCGAGTCCAGGTGCCTCCCCGCACAACTTTAGGAAAAATTGGTTTTAGGCTAAAACGGCCCATACGAGTCGGAATTTAATGTCGTACATTGCTATACTAAGCTCTAACTAAGGTGTATATGTACAAGTACATGCCATATTTAGCAGTCCTTGGTGTCCGAAAATGCATTTTTTTCAAATTCGGGATACGGGTGCAGTTTTTCGAGATGGTCAAAACTAGACGGGTCGGGTGATCAAAAACTTACTATCTTTTGAAATTTTTTACAAAAACTATTTTAATTCACATTTTGAAGCTTTAAAACATTCTAAACATCATGGCACTGACAGAATTCGGAAAACTGCTAAAAATTGTAACTTTTTCCATTATGTTTATTTCATGGTACAATAGTGCTCTTTTTGGGTCGGGTCAGGGACCTTACAACACACCACACAAGAAGAAAAGAACAAGGTAACATGGATCTTGGGCTATGTGTAAAATTGCCTAAAGTACTTGGCTAAGTATGAGGGGGGAATTGGAGCATGACTAGTGCCGTAAGGGCTACAACTTACTATGGTAAGAGACCGCATAAAGGCAACGGTTAGTGCACTCATCGAGAAGCATTTGTCTTGGAGGTGAAAGAGAGGTATACAAGGTAGCAGATAACATCTACCATCTTGTTTGCTTGGCCAAGATACGTAGGATGCACCACCATCCTAAAGCAAATGGCCAAGCCAAGCATATAAATAAAATTATTTGCTATGTGCTTACTAAGAATATAAGCTTGGGAGAGATGAATCTCCATTCATCTCTATGGGCTTATAGGGTTTTGTACAAAACAACTCTAAATGCCACTCAATTTAATTTGTCTACGGACTTGATGCTATATTGTTAATGGAGTTTTTATTTCCAATTGTTAGAGCTACACATAAACTAGAGTGGACGGGTCATGAATTGTCAGAACGACTCAAAAATCTTGAGCAATTAGAGGATCAAAGACTAGTAGCTAGTGAATATAGCTATGCTCAGAAAAGAAAATGGAAACGATTATTTGACTCACATTTGTTGACAAAAATCTTCAAGCAAAGCTATCTCATATTAGTCTATTCCTTGAAGCAACGCATCCCTAAGCTCAAGAAAAAGGGGCATGGTCCGTTTATAATCAAAAGTGTTTCACAAAACAAGGTGGCTAAATTGGCCACCTTGAATGGTAAAATAATGAAAAACTAGATTAGTGGATGTTGATTGCAAAAATATAATTTTCCATTGGCTAGTGATCTCTTAGAAAGGATGCAGACAACAAAAGAACGCAAAATGAAACAACGATAGGTCATTGAAGAAGGTTAGGAAGATGCTTGCATTTGATTTTTTAAAAGGATAACAACAATGCGACCAGACCATGAAGTACTGCCAGTCAATATGCTTCAAGTTCAAAGTCTACATTTCACTCAGGGTTTAGCAAAAAATGAAGTAGAGACAGATAATGAATGGCTAGATGGAATAGACATGAGGATAACAGTGACCCCGAAAGAGGGATTCAAATTCAAAGCACTAGGAGATACATGTGCAAGGATAAACATAGTAAGCTATTTAATCTACAAGAAGGCGACTACCCACAACCCTTGGGGTACTGCAAAGCTAACGTGAAAGTGTGCCATAAAGAGTTGGAGTGAACATTGGGCATGATCAACTTGAACATCTTTGTGCACATGTTTCTTTGCCCACACAAATTTATATGCATTCCAAACGAGCATATGAATGAAGATATGGTACTCAAAGTTCCATATATGCAAATGTAGAACGCTATCCAAGATTGGGATGCAAAAGTATTGGAATTAACACTCAAAGGTGGACAGTGAAAGGTATTGTTTACATACAACAAGGAAGAGTGGAAAGCGTACCTACAGGCCTTGAAGTAGACAAAAGAAAGTTCGAGCAGCATGACACCTATATCAGCGGCTCAACACAAGATTTGTCCTCATAGCACAGACATGCAAGGAACCATGAAATATTGGGTACCAAAACCTTAATTGCGAGAAATCCTTAAAACAAATTTGGGTGCCCAGAAACAATCGACCTAAATATCATTGAAAAAGCTTAAAAAGTTACATTTTTCACTCTTTTTACGTGTTTTTCGGCCAAAAAAGTGACTAAAATGGAGAAATTCACAAAAATATGGCCAAGTATAAATTATTTTGTCTTTAGATAATTTATGGATTGATTTTCTATTTTTTAGACTGGTTTTGTAATTTTTCTTTTCATTTTTCTACTAAAAAGGTCAAAAATAAAAAAATAAATAGTAAACACTCTCAGATGGAAGAATGGACAATACCATGATGATCAAAACAAAGAGACATACAAGCATGTTAGTTCTTGCTCAATTCTCACGACGGTGATGGGAGGCCTAAATTAAGCCCAGGAAGCTTGATTTGGTGGAACCTTCAAAAACAAGACAATCGGAATTTTTTGAAAGGGATGTATACTTTACAATCTATTAGGACTAACCGGGGTGTTTGAGAGAAAGTGACTCGGCTCGAGGGGTGCACCTTTAAGAAACTATTCATATAACATGCGTTCAAACGGTATTAAGAAAACCCCTTTACTTACATGCTTAAGGTAATAAAATGACCCCCTTTTTCTTAAAAAAACATACGGGTTATTCTCTAAAATCAATTAAAAAACCCCTTTTGTTAATATAATCCTATTAAAATTTTAAACTCTTGACAATTAAAAAACCCATTCATTTGAACTCACGTGGTAACTTACATATCTAAGAGGTGAACCCCCCGAGTGAGTTGGAAACCCAAGTATGTATAGTCCTAGTAGGCCAAAAATAGTCTCATTTTGTACTTGCCACCTTTTGAAGAGAGCTCTGCGAGACTCCCTTGCACACGCCTTCTGCAGCTTTTAGCGACTTCCACGATGCACAATCTCACACAAGACATGAGGGGTAAGTTCCTAACCTACTAATGAATATTGTTGATTATACTTACAAGGTTGGGGTAGACCAAAAAAACCCTAGGTTAACAGAAAATTCTTAAGAGAGAATGAAGGCAAAAGTGATTGTAACGACCGACTTGGTACACCAAATCCAACCAAACTTGAAGGGAGCTACTAGCGTAGGTATCTAGAACATTCACACAAGTTAGATGACCATTTTATTGGGGGGTGGGGGGTCTTACAGATAATAAGCTCAAACTTGACCCGGTGCCAAAATTGAGTTATGACTTCATGGCAGGCTTTTCCATAGGTGCCATAAGCAATGTACATAGGTATAACCAAGCCAAAACACCATTCGAGGCCTTTGGCATTAAAAAAATGGCTCGGAGGTGCGCAAAGCTTCATTTTTTCACTAAAGGCATCAAATCAACTCCAAACCAAACCAAAGCTAACATGGGGATTCTTCTCAACGTGTGGGCCACGCCCAAATGCTTCAAGGTGGCAAAAAGCCATCACGATCAAAGTTTGGGAAATACCACAAATGTTGAAGAACAAAGTGGAGAAGACACCTCCATGACAACCAATTCCGACTCAAAATGGATAAAGTTTGTGTATTAAGATTAGTTAGCATGTGTGACCAAAAGAGTTAACTTTGGATGAAAATTTGCAGGGGTAGATAATAATCACAAACCATATTTAGAAGCCCAAAATGACCAAATTTCGGCAAAGTTCCATTACACCTTGCTCCCATGTCATAATGATAATATGACACCTTGCTCCCATGTCATGATGATAATATTTTCACACTAAAACTAGAAAAAATCATTTTCACCTTTACACTTGGTCAAAAAACGCACCAAGGCTTCACACTTGCAAAATTGGATCCAAGGGACACTTAAATATCCAATATTTACCAAAATCACATTCAGGGCTGTATCTTGTCATAGTCAACAAGTGTATATGGTCAAAATGTCAAAAGTTGTAAAAATAGGAAGGTAGATAGTAAGCGTGATTAATATTTACCTACCCAAAAATGGCCCCACTCCACAAATTTTTGATCCACATTGTTTTCCCATGTCATTACAAGGCCACCCCTGTTTGATAAAATTTGGGCATCCCATGTATTCTCTTTTACACTTAGCCAGTTTCAGAGATCTGTTTCCAAAACTCACCCCATCTCTCACTTCAATGGTACAAATCCTTCCAAAATCTTATCAGAGTCTATTCATAATGCCCTTGACCCATGCATGAAGCCAAAGTCCAAAATTCATGCCTAAAGCTAGCCCTAAATAATAAGCAGGATTATTATCTTACTTGCAAAATATTGGCCAAAGTTAACAACTTTTGACTTGCTTCATGTTTACTTAGCTTAAGAAATAGTCTTTAACCACCATAACAAAAATTGGCGATTTCAAGCTTCACATGAGGAGTTGCACAAATATTTCCACTCTGAAGCGTACCTAATCGACAAAATTGTGTTTCTAATTCATAAGCTCAATGCATCCATCACCAGGGCTTGCCCAAAAGAAAAACACTCTAAAGCAAAGAATCCAAGAGCTTTGGAAGCTTACTAGTTAGAGGACAGATCTATCAAAGTGGCCAAAAAAGGGCTATATCTCAAAAGCCAAGCTGGAAGAACACGGGGGTTTCCGTTCTCCGAGCTAAAACCCATGTAAAACCAAAATATTATTATCATTTTTCACAAGACATGACATACTTTTTGAGGAATTAAACCCTCTAAATGTGCTTATATGGCATTTTTCCTTCGATTTGAGTGGTTGAATAGTATATTTGGACCTCGAACGTGAAAGTTATTGCATTTTCAAAGTATTGTCCCAACCTATTTTGCTAGCGAAATTAGCTGGGAAGACCTCAAACTTTTGTAACTTGTACTCAATTTTGTCAATACCAGAGTTAAATCGTCAAAATTTTCTCATATATTGAAATAAAATGCATAGAGATATAGTTGAATGCTTGGACTATCCCTAGAAAGGATCCCTAAATGTGGACAATATATGAACTTCTTGACGAGTCTCTCCATCCATGCTATCACAATGAAGTATCATCCATACCATGCTCTTAGCCTTGTTAAACTGAAATTCTCCAAAAAATATAATTCTTGCCAATAAATATGGTTGTAGCATGTGTTGTATAAATTAATTTCTCCAAATAACTATGGTTATGAGTTGACATGGGATGTAGCCTCTCCGACAGAATATGATTGTGGTGTGGTTTGCAACATAATTCATCCAAATAAATATGGTTTTGAGTTGGGCTTATATATAATTTCTATGGAAAGTATGGCAAAAATATATATTTCTTGATTTTGATGAAATATATGCTACATGTTCTTTTAATATTGCATAATGAATATGCAGCGGCACAAAATCTCAATTACTTATATATTTTTCTCAACCTTCATATATCTTAGGGAAATATGTGTCTCATCAAGATAATTTATTTAAAGCTCATCATTCCAAGCTCGGGTGTTTTAGCTCGTAAAAATAACATATCCTAAGAACACCATGTCGCAATCTTTTAGGGAAGATTCAAGAGTGCAGAGACAACAAGGCAGTAGAACTCCGACTCTTGCTAAATATATATATGATGTGTCCAAGCATCCAGCCACACGAGAAGCCAACCAGCGGCTAGGATTGCTAGCATACTACAAGATGAAGTCATGTGGTGTTGATTTGTAGAGATATTATGAAGTCTTGAGCTCTATTTAGGAGGATGGCATTGCCCAAATCATAGACCCATCAAGGCAATCCATAGCAATCAACATCACCAAGGAGATTGTAGTTGAGGCCTTGAATCTACCAACCACGGGTTAATCAATGCAGTCAAAAGAGAAGAGACGCACATGGATCTTCACCAAGAATTTAACAATTACTACCTTTGCAAATATGATCCATAAGCATGTTGAGATCCCACCAGGCTATATTTTCAACACTTCTATCTTGTAGCCAAGAGACCTTTAAGGTACACTACACCCAGCCCAATGTGGTTGCTCTCGCATTTACAACTGCCCTGAACTCCAAGCAACCAATGGCCATCAACCATGCCTGGTACACGCTCAACACCTTAAAGAGCACAAGAAAAGTAAGAGTGTACCCTATATTGGGGATCCAAAAGTGCTTACACAAATAGCATATCACGTGGCGTGCATGACTGACAACCTACCACCTGCACCCAACCAAAATGCATGGTTAATTGTTGGTGTGGGCAACAAAGAAGACGAAGAGGAAGAAATGGAAGTCGCAAATTCTCCAACCACTAGATCAAAGAGGAAACTAGTTGAAAGCTCTGAAGACAAAAGAAACGAGGATTCGGATGAAGGTGACCAAGCAGATAAAGAGGAAGAATATGCACCTTCAAAATTGGAGGGCAGCCAAAGGCAAACAAAAGGTGGAGGAATGACAAAGACAAAGAGCATGAGAGGCCCTACCAGTACAAATTGAAGAACCATCCCAAAGGGCAGCTTACTTGCAAAGGGAACAAGAATCCTTTGAGCTAGAGAGGGGGTTGCAAGGGGACTTTGAAGAATATTGGCAACTTGACCCCAGAAAGCTCTGCACTAATAACCCTATGCTCAGACACGCCAATGGCCCATTGGCAGGGCTGGAGTATCTATATGGCCTTGAGGAGCACACAAGAAAACATACCACATCTGAAGCCAAAGAACACACTGATCAAGCAGAGGATACCACCACTGCTGACACTACAAAGGAGGAAGAGTCTTTTCAAAAGCAACAACATCGAAAGAAGTAGAAACACCTACAACAAACATTGCAATGCACAACAAGATTTGTCCCCCCCTCCATACAAGAAGAACCCCTAGAAGGTGAATTGCCTATGGATATGGATCTCAATCAGCAAGAAGATGATAATAATAACCAGGGAACACAAAGTCCAAGTTAAGAAACCCAAATTGAAGACAAAGGAAAGCGAGAAAGCAAAGTTGATCAAAGAGAAGTTTGAGAGGAGGCAAGCACATCTACTACCAATCAAATTGCTCCTTCAAAAAATGTCAATGGTTTTGTTGAGCATATACACTCAATGGTGGAACTCCTCATGACCATAAAATGATCTCTACAACAAAGCATCCACACTCTAGAGATCCGAAAACGTTATTGGGCCACAAGGGTCAGGCTCACAGATTCTCTCCTTGATGAGTATAGCAACATGCATGATCAATCACAAACAACTATCGACCTACAAGAGAGAGATAAAAAACACATAGAGGAGATGCAAACCATGGCCTCCATTGTGGAACAGCTCACATCTACTACAAAAGATCACGAAAGAGAGCTACAAAAAACCAACAAAAATCTATTGGACACAAATACACATGCCCAATGGCTGTTGCGGACTCAATTAGAGGTAGCAAACATGCAGGTAGCTCAAGGAGAAACTAGAGTGATGGATCAAAATGAGCTCCTTGCAAAACTCAAAGCCATTATAATAGTCTTAACACTACAAGTTTCAGATCTGGCCTACCAAGAATTGGAGATCAAAATGAGCTCCTTGCAAAGTTCAAAGACAATCCAACAGTCTTAACACTGAAAGGTTTAGATATGGCCTACCATGCATTGGAGAAAACTAGAGTGAAGGATCAAAATGAGCTCCTTGCAAAACTCAAAAGCCAATCCAACATTCTAACGTTGCAAGGTTCAGATGTGGCCTACCAGGCATTGGAGAAAAGGAATAAAGATCTAGATATGGAATTGAAAATTGAACAAATGCAGAGGAGAGAACTGGAAATCAATTTTATGAAAAAGGAACAGGATTACCAAGTAGAGATAGAGAGCTCAAAGAGTTCACTCAAAGCTGCATTGGTAGACAAAGGAAAGCACACTAACAAACATGATGAAGCACTAGATCAACCAATGGGAGATTCCAAAGCTCTACAATTTGTGCAATGCTCGACGGATACAAGTAGTGAATCCACCCAGATTCCAAAGATCACACCCACAAAAGCAGGATCCTTGTCAGTGCTTGGCTTAAACAGCTTGGCCAAACTAGAACTCAAGAGATAATGGCACCCGAAGAGTCTGATCAGATATGGAAAGAAGTCATGCAACGGGAAGAATGAGTTCTTCCTTTTCTTAATGCTACCATGATCACTCCTAAAACTATCAATGAAGAATGTCATCAACAGTCTCTTCCCTATCCATTGATCAAGTTTGAGATTCTCTCTATCAAGGAAAGACTAGTAAAAGAGAAGAAGCAAATCCGTCCCTCACACATCCCAATTGGTGGCATATCTGGTTAACAAAGTACCCAAGGTACCTCATCCTTCACACAAATGCGCGAAAATATATCAAAAAGGATCCTATTCATTGTCTAGAGAACCATAAGGTCATCTAGAAGAAGCATTGGACCTGGCTGAATTACCCAAGACTGGCATCGCCAAAGGGTAGGAAGCCCAGTGAAGCATACATGGTCCAGACCCTCACAAAGGCAATGTAATTATTTAAGAGGATTCCAGATTTTTCTTGCATCATGCTTATCAAGATAGCCAGAATGTTGCTGAATTGTTTAGAGTCATTCTAGGAAGCAAACCAGAGTGACACTACATGGATCCTCAAGGGCAATAAAGGCTTGTGCTATTATCTATCCAGTCAGTCCTCGGATGAATTGGTTTATGGATTTTATGCCCGGAATATGTTTCTACCCTCGTATTACATGCAAACATTTAAGGAGAATTTCTACACAAAGTTCTTCACTTTTAGCTAAAGAATATTCGGCCCGGTGGTACATAATCTCAGATCCATATTTGTGGCCTACTCGGCAATTGAAGAAAAGAACAAGATAACCATGCAATTCATCACCATTGCAGAAAAAGAGTTTCAAATCAAATACTGCAAAGCTCTATAATACCTCCACAAGCGCCATCAATCACAAAGACTTGAGCACTACCTAGCTATTAGCTAGTTGTGTCAGAAATGACCTAGACTAGTGATAGCCGTTTTTTCGGCTCTTTGTAATTGCCACAGTAAGTTACCTCACCCTACCAAAATCACCCAAACACTGTGGCTATCCCTACCATTTCACTGTACATAGGCGTGCGTGAGTCACGGGACTTTTCCCTTATCTTCTTAAAAACCCTCAGCTAGCTAGTCACTGGGCTAGGTGAGCCAAAAAAATAAAAAATAAAAAAAAAATAAAAGTATATTATGGCCTCTTGGTGTGTAAATATTTCATTGTATATATGGCCTAAATATAGGGATTTTTTATAATTATTTTGGTATTTATTTAAATATTTCTACTTAGGTGTGTGTTTTATTAAACCTATGTACACCTTCTTTCATCCTCTTACACCATAATTTTATTTTTTTGCCAATATGTACATACTCTAACCTCATATTTTTCCTTTATACAAATCACTCCCACATTTTCACCCTCACCCTCGTGAAAACAAAAAATTGATTTCTACTCATTGGTTACTTTTATTATATTATTTACTTGCATACATTTTCCTCTTTCACCCAAAATAATTCAAGGAGGGACCATATCATATGATTCCAATATCTTTCCATATCCATAACTCCTCCATATTTTTATTATTATTTTTACTCATTATTCTAACACCATGTGCTCATTAAGCTAAAGTCCATGAATAGTCCATACACTAGTCCCACCATGTATATATTTCTTATTTCACCAATAATCCTCCTCCATGCATGGGTCAAGGGCAACTTGAATGCTTTGTATTATAATATGACAAAGGAGGGGCTCACTCTTGGATGCATTGTACAAATTCAACAAAGGAGGGGACCACTAAAAGACCTTTGCAGGCCTAAAAAACAGGCTTTTTGGTGAGAATTTTGGCGCCTATCTCCACTCCGAATTTGGAGCGGTGGTCAAAAGAGAAAATGTAGCCCACACTCTGAATAATCACCCCAAATTTTTTCATGATTTTTGGAGCTACCAGCTGTGAGCTATGATTTTTTTAGTGGACCCCAGTTTTCCCATGCTATGCAGCCACACTCTCTCTTCCACTTTATCATTTTCCTCTTTCACACACACTTCTCCACTCATCATCTCCATCTCTCTCACCACTCCTCTCTACACACTACTCACCTTCTCCTCAACCTTGAAGAATAAGAGAAACCATGGTGAACTCATACCTCCCACACACAATTCCATTCCAAAATTGACCACCTAGTCTCATTTTTCCTCCTCCAAATTACCCATATCTATCAAAAAACCACAAAATTCAGCCTCTTCTCTTAAAAGACAGCATCATGGTGGTTGATTACTCAGCTTCAATTACCTTGTCTCTCAAGGAAGGTCAAGAGTGGAGAAAAAATGTACCGTCAAAGCTAGTGGACCGTCAACAAGCGTCAAAATTGGCCCTACTCAAGACACTTGGAGCATCAACCTTGTAAGAAATCCACCTTTTCTTACCTCTTAAGAGTTTTTCTTCCTTATTTGTATCCTACATGGATACTCCCATTGTAAATATTCAATTCCATTTGTAAATTAATACTAACTCTACTAACACTAACCCACTATGAAAAGTCCTATCACCTCCATTTCTCTCCTCTCTCTTTCCCCACCAACTTCTTGATAATCCCAAGCAAAAGAAATTAGATAAATTGCTGAAAATCTAACCCAACCATGGTTAGAGGAGTAACCCTAGCCTTCAAAATTGCTATAAAAGGAGGGTGTAGCTAGCATAAGAGGGGGAAGCCATAAGCAAGAGCACTATGCTATAGCTTGAGAAGCCAAGCTCAACCTCTCTAGAAGGAGCTCTTGAGTGGAAGCTCATTGTCTTATGCATGTGCATGTGTTGTAATAGGGGATTAGCAAGGGAAATCTATGCCATTGTAAGAGAGAGAGTGATCATTCAATTGAGAGTAGGAAATCTATCATTTCTCCTACTAGTGTAAGCCCAACATTCGCTGAATCAAGGAGGGTGGATTTGGACTAATCTTGGATATTTTGTCTCCCTTCCAACGTGAAGTAATGGAAAACAATGATGCGTAAGTGTCTTGGTTTTTTTTAAGTTCTTGATAGCTTGTCTCTGGTGTTGTCATCAATCTAGCCATAAATCCCACATACTGTAAGAGGGCGACAGGGTGGAGAGGACTCCCCTGGCCTTAAGACAGTGATTGGGGTGGCTTTTCTAGTGATGTGTTGTGGTGAAATTTACGCAAGCTATGTTGAATAAGTACTAATCTCACTTTGATTTGTCATGACAGATTTGTAAGAAGGTATTAATGCAACAAGCACCCCCTCCCCCTTTCTCTCTCTTTCTTAAATATATAGTTGTGTTTGCTTGATCATCGCCGATACGTTTCAAAGCAGCCCGAGCACTATCTCTCTCTCTCTCTCTCTCTCTCTCTCTCTCTCTCTCTCTCTCTCTCTCTCTCTCTCTCTCTCTCTCTCTCTCTATCTCTCTCTCTCGTGTTTTAGTGTGTGAGAGTATTCCATTGGTGTTAGGGTTAGTGTAATTCCTTGCTTGTTTGTGGGTTGCTCTAACGATTCTCCTCTTTTGCGTCCTAGTTCGCTCTTAA
Organism: Adiantum capillus-veneris; assembly: GCF_014529385.1. Classification (NCBI taxonomy): domain Eukaryota; kingdom Viridiplantae; phylum Streptophyta; class Polypodiopsida; order Polypodiales; family Pteridaceae; genus Adiantum; species Adiantum capillus-veneris. The sequence goes on along the minus strand of NC_140933.1, from coordinate 30,241,157 downwards.
ACTAGGTGGTGCCCCTTGTGTAGTTGGGATTTGGCGGTGGGTTTGTTGTTTTGGTTTGTGTTGTGTTGTGCCCCAGCCCCATTGAGCAGCACGGGAGCCTTGAAGGGTGTCTAGAGGCCACTCTTCTTGTTGCCCGCCCCGGACCGCCTCACTAGGAGGGGGGGAAATGTTAGCCGCACTACTAACAAAGGAGCCTTTGTAACAACCTAATTTATATTTCCCATTTTTTTGAGCAATTTGGATGTCTCTTGCTATACGCCTTCGTAGTTTATTGATTCCCATACTAAAAATGTAAAGGATAATGTGATTATGAGCCAAATAAAGCAGGGCTAAATGCTTCGAGATTGTATCAATAAACTCCTAGGCTGTAAAAGAGTTAAAAGGTTACCCTTTTTTTACCTAAACCTTTGTCTAAGTTATAAAAGCCAATTTTTGTAAGGGTTTTGTAAGTTTTTTGGATAATAAGCATACAACATTTCTATAGAGCACTGTGTACTCTCCTTCTTCTTTCTCCAGCTCATAACTCCCTCTTGAAGTGTTTGTTTGACGTGCCATCTGCTTCGTTGCGTTCATAGGTGAAAGCTCTTCATGACATTGTAAGCTCTTCTAGATTGTATCAGTAAACTCTTGGGTTGTAAAAGAGTCATAACATTATCCGTTTTTGACCTAAAACCTTTGGCTAAGGTATTTTCTAATTGTGTTGTATACAATCATAAGCAAATCAAGTCCTCCAAGTGCAATCAAATTCAAAATATAGTATTGAATCTCTTATACAATTGTATCACTCTAGAGGCTAAGTGACACTTCTATTTGTATCAAGTATTTTTGGATATAAATTGATTTGTTTTAAGTAGGGTGGCATATTTTTTCAATTCATGGCCAATTACTGGCACAAAATTGACACATTCTGGACTCATTAACTATACTTGGGTGTGAGGTTGATAGTTGCAGCATTCTCCTCGGGGGGTGCACTATGTAAACATGTTAATGTACCATGTGAGGTCAACAAGAGGGGTTTTAAAATACAAAAAATTTAGGCAATTTAATAGAAATACATAAAAATAAGGGGTTTTTGTATTCCATTTTGGAAAAAAATCATAAAATAAGGGGTCATTTTATTCAGTCAAACATGTTAAAAAATGGGTATTTCAATTACCCTGCAAACGCACGTTATATAGGGGGGTACTTAATATTGAACCCCCCAAGGCACTCTCCAACTTGTACAAGAATTATATTTTGTGAAATCAAGAGGCTTGAGTTTTGACAGCTCTGTCAATGACATTTATGATTCTTTCAATGACAACTCCCTCTATATGCACACACTAATGTCATATATCCTCTAGGTATATACGTCTAATAATTCACTCCTATTTTCACCTTATCTTTTCCTATATTGTTTTATGAACTGTGAAATCCGTCATCTCTAATGTCGTGGCTTGTACTTGCACGTATTGGAATTTTTTTTGAGATCATTTGACATTAAGCTATATAGCCACTCACACGAGCTAAGGTGCTTTGGGTATTGGAATTTCTTTTAAAATCATTCGACACTAAGCTTTGCATCCACTCACAGGAGCTAAGGTGTTTGGGGTAGTGGACAACCATTTGTAAATACTTTGATACTCAAACATACTCCAATTTGGTGCCAAATAGGTAGTACATGTTTTGTCTGATTTGCTTTTCCTACTCAATGTGGGACGCATGTCTAACCTCACCATCCTATCTTATTGCAGTATTAGTGAGAACCATGATTAATTTGTCAAACCATGGGACGAAGCTGACTAGTGCATAGAGGCGACAGGAGGTTGTCAATCTCTCAGAAAACAACTAACAACTCACATCTAACTCAGGCTACACTCAAGTGACTGAAATCACCAAAAGCCATTCGCTCATCGCGGCAAACGAATCACATCCGTTACAGCATCAAATGACATCCAAACGTAATGAAACTTCTAAGACATGTTTATAAGACCTAAGCACACATGCTTATGGTCTCAAACCCCACTTTAGGTCAAGTTCCAAAATTGCGATTATTAACATCCAAACGACATCCAAACGTAATGAAACTTCTAAGACATGTTTATAAGACCTAAGCACACATGCTTATGGTCTCAAACCCCACTTTAGGTCAAGTTCCAAAATTGCGATTATTAACAACAGTGGATTTTTGACCTAGTCGTTTTTGACCCAGAATGCATCTAAATGCTTAGCAATGATGCCCCAATACCCCAACACCAACTATAAAATCATGCTACAATGGCTGGCCACCATTGCCCTTACTATGATTTTGTTACTCGAGCATATAATGAAAGAGATTTGGATTTGGATTTGGATTTGGTTTGTGATGATTTTTTATCGACAATGTTTATGAAATTGGACTTGCAATTTATGAGAATTTATTATTGAAGGATGCTTGGGACCATTGCTATCCTGATATATCAAGATATGAAATATACAACTTATTCCCTTGTATAGGACAACAAATATGCAGTATGTGAATTGACTTTTATACCTTAGCCAAGGTTTTTGGGTGGTCAAAACTAATAATCTGGAGTTCTACCAAAGCTGGGAAATGACTGGCTGAAACTAGGGCTGCTGAGAAGTATAGGAAACTCAAGTGCTTAAGGGGAGAGGTTCCAATAGAAGGTCTTAGACCCAAAGGTAAGTCACAAGCATCAACATCGAGGGAGCTTCCTGAGGTAACGGCGGAAGTAATTGAGAAGTTAAACGAATCTTTAAGCAGCCTGTCAATTCACCTTGCACAAGCTGTAGGTCCAAAGGGACAAGCAAAGAAGTCTGAAGAGCGAGATCCACGACCTAGGAGAGTCTTGCAATGTTGGAATTGCAGAGAGTCTGGACATGGGATGTATAATTGTCCTTGGCCCCGTGGGGAGCCAGGGAGGCCTAACTTGAATTACCCAGTGATGAATGCAGGTGAAGGAACTGGTCAACAACCAAGGCTTCTACAAAGGCCAAATGGACCAAGACCACCTCCACAAGGGGTAGAAGGAGTTCCACCTTTGCCAGATCCAAATGTGCATGTGGTAGAGGTGACAAATTCAAATGAGGTTGACATGGAAGCCAATGGAATTAAGCGTGGCCGAGGAAAAGGTAAAGAGAAAGAAGGAGTCACATCACAGAGTGACCATGGACAAGGCAAGAAGGCAAAAGAGACCAAGGAAACCAAGAGGACTCGACGTCGTATCAACCTCCAAGACTTCCCTCTTGGACATGGTATGGCTCCGTACAACTTGTTGGAAGACATGAGAGGTAAGGGTCCTGATATTTCATGGCCTCAATTTCTTGCATTATGTCCACAAGTTAGGAGGGATTTGACAAGGGCAGTTAGCACTAGGAGAAAGGTAAAAGAGAGTGTGCCTATTGTAAAAATTGCACAAGCTGAAATGAATGAGGACATTACACCGGTGCTAGACTGTTACATCAAAGGGAGATTGGTTAGGAAAGGTCTAGTGGATGGGGGTGCACAAATTTGCATCATGACAGAGGGACTCATGCAAAAACTAGGCATGCACATCCATGAGACACCTGAAATTAGGGTCAAGATGGCAAACAATAGCAAGGCTAGGTGCGTAGGCATTTGTAAAAATGTTTTTGTGGAGGCCTTTGGCATTAAGAAGGCAGTGGATTTCTATGTCATGTCTACCAAGGGAAATGGTTACCCATTTATCCTAGGAAGACCATGGCTAATGAAAATGCGAGCTTTGCAGGATTGGGAGAGTGGAAAGCTAATTTGCAGGAATGACAATCACAAGAAGGTTGTCTTTGACATGAAGGAGCAACGCCAAGAGGAGCTCCATGAAGAATCATCTCAAAGTGAGACGGAAGAAGGTTGGACCGATAGCACTTCAGAAGAAGAAAGTAGCGGCAGCATTACTGAAGAGGAGTCTTCCATCGAAGTCATGGGGATAAGGTTTAAGCCAAGCAACCAAGAGACCTCTTGTCAAGGCTTGGAGGAGGTAGGTCCTCAAGAGAACGAAGGTGATCAAGATGAAGGGATGCTGGAAGGTATGCTATCAACAACACTTACAAAGGATGAAAGAGAGGAGTTCAAATGTGTGCTAAGGAAGTTTCCTAGGCTTTTTGCTAAAGACTACACCGATGTGCGTGGAGTAGATGCTGTTCAACACAAAATTGAGTTGAAGCCAGAGGCCACACCTAAGGCTCAGAAGCTACGAAGGCTAGGAGTCATCAAGGAGCAGGCTTTACTCAAGGAGGTAAGAAAGCTTCTAGCAACAAGGTTCATTTATCCAGTGGAGAATTCAGAGTGGGTCTCTCCTGTTGTTGTCACTCCTAAGAAGAACGGCAAGTGGAGGGTGTGTGTGGATTATCGTCCCCTCAATGAGGCAACCAAGAGAGATCACTTTCCCCTCCCATTCCAGGATGAGATACTAAATGAGGTAGCTGGTCATGAGAAGTACACTGTGTGCGATGGTTACTCAGGTTACTTTCAAATAGGGATTGCACTGGAGGATCAATTGAAAACAACCTTTATCACTCCTTGGGGTTGTTATGCTTTTAGAGTCATGCCATTTGGTCTGACAAATGCTCCTGCAACATTCCAACGTTTCATGAATATGGTGTTTCAAGCATTCTTTGGAAAGTCAATTAGGGTGTTCATTGATGATTTCTGTATTTATAGCTCAAAATCATTGCATCTACAAAGGGTAGAAGAAGGTTTAAAGAAGCTCTACGACATGGGAGGTCAACTCAACCCCGACAAGTGCCATATAGGTGAGGATGAAGTAATCTTGCTTGGTCATAAAGTTTCTTACAAAGGCATTGAAGTGGATCCTTCGAAGGCAAAGGCTCTTATTGAGCTACCATCACCCAAGAGTCTTAAGGAGGTCATCTCATTCATTCAAAAGGTGAAGTATATGTCACGCTTCATTCACTTAGCCTCGGAGTTACTTCACCCTTTGCAAAAGTTGACACAACAAGTAGAATTTGCATGGTCTGATGAGCTTGAAGAGTACTTTTGTAACATTAAAGTCATTTTGTCAGATCTACCAACACTCATGCCTCCTTGTTGGGAGTACACATTCTTTGTTAGCTCTAGTGCTGGGAAAGAAACAATTGGTGCTGTGTTGCTACAACAAGATCCCCACAGTACAAGGATGCGACCCATCTACTTTGCTAGTAGGGTCATGAATGCTTTGGAAAGAGACTACACAGAAGCAGAACTCATGATGCTTTCTCTCATGTTTGCGGTGAGAAAGTTTAGATCCTACCTGCTACCAAAACCTTTTGTAATTCTCACTGCAGAAAATTTGTTCCCTTGGGTGTCATCTCAAATGAATCTTAGTACTAGGATCTCAAAGTGGATTATGGAGTTGCAAGAGTTTCAATACTCTTTCAAGGTAGAAGATAGTGTGCGTGCACAATTGGCAGGGATTCTCACTTATAGGGTGCACGAAAAGGAGATTAAGGTGCCTGAAGTAAAGACCCTACCATTGCCACCACCAAAAAGTATTCCTAATGCTTTTACTTTGTTCTTTGATGGAGCTTTTCGTCGAGCCACAGGAAAAGCAGGGGGAGGGCTAGTGTTGCTCAACCCAAGTGGAGAGGTGGTCATGAAAGAGAAGTTCAATCTACCAAGTTCAGCTAGCAACAATGAAGCAGAATATGACACTCTACTTCATGGTTTGAAGATGTGCATTGGCCAAGGGATACAACGCCTCATGGTAAAGGGAGATGCACTTCTCATTGTTAAACAGATTTTAGGCATTTGGGCATGCAAGAATGAGAGCTTACGGACAAAAGTTCATGCCATTCGTAGATTGTTTAATCAATTTGAAGAAGTGCAACTATATCATATTCCTAGGAAACAGAATGAAGATGCTGATTTACTTGCACAACAAGCCGTTGCATGTGTAAAGAAAGAAGTGCAGGTCATCATGGTGGCGGCTGCTGTGAAGCAACCGAGGTACCAGGGATTGGAGTCATTGGCTCCCATCATTGGCTACATTTTGGAGGGTGAGTTTCCACCAGACTTCACAAAAGCTCAGAAGAGGAGACTCATGAAGAAGGCAAGCGTATATCTCTTCCTAGAAGGCTCCCTCTATCAAAGAGGGAAGGATCAAGTGTGCAGACGAGTACCAACTATCAAGGAAATTCCAGCCATTCTAAAAGGTTTGCATGAAGAGGCATGTGGTGGTCATTTTGCCCAAGAATTAACTGTGAAGAAGATTTTGCTTTCGGGGTATGTTTGGCCAAGTTTGCATGTGGATGTTCAACATTGGTGTAAAAGCTGTCACACTTGTCAAATAAATGGAAATAGAAGGTTGGTGCATGGCCCGAGGCAAATAGTGCTTGCAAATGGACCCTTTGAAAAGTGGGGCATTGATGCTATGGGTCCTCTGCCTAGGACAAAAAATGGTAAACTCTACATTCTAGTGGCTGTAGACTATATGACTAGGTGGGTGGAAGCACAAAGTGTGGCAAAGGTAAATGAGAAGACAGTGAGCAAATTCGTCTACACTCACATTTGTTGTAGATTTGGCACACCTTTGGAGATTGTTTCTGATAATGGTCCAGGGTTTAGAAAAGGATTGCTCACAGAAGTTTGTGCCACAGTGTTTGGGTGATTTTGGTAGGGTGAGGTAACTTACTGTGGCAATTACAAAGAGCCGAAAAAACGGCTATCATTAGCCCTCCCCCTGGATGATGGTATATTCATGTACCATCATAGAGCATCTTTTCCAAAGAGAGTGCTTCAGAGTCCTTGACGAGATCTTCATTGTTTAGCCCCTCAGAATTTTGGCTGGAGTTACACTCATGCTTCATGTAACAATACTTACATAAAACAGCGGCCTTTGGACAGATCTTTGGTAGATCCTTTGGTAGAAGGCGACTCAAATAGGGCTTCAAGCGATACCCGTTTACTTTCCTGGAGTGCTCTTTACCATTCAAGTCCATAAGCTGATAGTAACTTGAATTGAAAGCCTTCTTGACTATGTATGGCCCTTGCCATCTTGTTTCAAACTTGGCATCAAAACGATTGTCAAGTCGATTGTCATACCTTAGCACAAGCTCTCCTTCCTTGATGCCTTTGTCCTTCAGTTTCTTGTCGTGCGTTTCTTTCGCTTGTGTGGCTTTCCTCTTGTAGCACTCATATGCTGCTTCTCTTTTCCACTCAAGCTCCACTAACGTAAGAAGTCGATCCATCCATACCTCTTGATCATCTTGTGCTCCTTTGCCATGAAGTCGCATTGTTGGAATGTTGAGCTCGATAGGCTGCAAAGCCTCTTGACCATAGACCAAGTGAAATGGTGTGAACTCCGTGGCTTCCCTATATGTGGTTCGATATGCCCACAAGGCACCATCCAAGAAGTCATCCCATAATTTTGTCTTGTTTTGCACCATCTTTCTAATGATTCCTGCAATGACACCATTAGCCTTCTCCACCAAACCATTTGACTGTGGGTAGTATGGTGTGCTATGACGATGTAGAATGTGAAGCTCTTCACTAAAAGACTTTTGCAGGCCTAAAAAACAGGCTTTTTGGTGAGAATTTTGGCACCTATCTCCACTCCGAATTTGGAGCGGTGGTCAAAAGAGAAAATGTAGCCCACACTCTGAATAATCACCCCAAATTTTTTCATGATTTTTGGAGCTACCAGCTGTGAGCTATGATTTTTTTAGTGGACCCCAGTTTTCCCATGCTATGCAGCCACACTCTCTCTTCCACTTTATCATTTTCCTCTTTCACACACACTTCTCCACTCATCATCTCCATCTCTCTCACCACTCCTCTCTACACACTACTCACCTTCTCCTCAACCTTGAAGAATAAGAGAAACCATGGTGAACTCATACCTCCCACACACAATTCCATTCCAAAATTGACCACCTAGTCTCATTTTTCCTCCTCCAAATTACCCATATCTATCAAAAAACCACAAAATTCAGCCTCTTCTCTTAAAAGACAGCATCATGGTGGTTGATTACTCAGCTTCAATTACCTTGTCTCTCAAGGAAGGTCAAGAGTGGAGAAAAAATGTACCGTCAAAGCTAGTGGACCGTCAACAAGCGTCAAAATTGGCCCTACTCAAGACACTTGGAGCATCAACCTTGTAAGAAATCCACCTTTTCTTACCTCTTAAGAGTTTTTCTTCCTTATTTGTATCCTACATGGATACTCCCATTGTAAATATTCAATTCCATTTGTAAATTAATACTAACTCTACTAACACTAACCCACTATGAAAAGTCCTATCACCTCCATTTCTCTCCTCTCTCTTTCCCCACCAACTTCTTGATAATCCCAAGCAAAAGAAATTAGATAAATTGCTGAAAATCTAACCCAACCATGGTTAGAGGAGTAACCCTAGCCTTCAAAATTGCTATAAAAGGAGGGTGTAGCTAGCATAAGAGGGGGAAGCCATAAGCAAGAGCACTATGCTATAGCTTGAGAAGCCAAGCTCAACCTCTCTAGAAGGAGCTCTTGAGTGGAAGCTCATTGTCTTATGCATGTGCATGTGTTGTAATAGGGGATTAGCAAGGGAAATCTATGCCATTGTAAGAGAGAGAGTGATCATTCAATTGAGAGTAGGAAATCTATCATTTCTCCTACTAGTGTAAGCCCAACATTCGCTGAATCAAGGAGGGTGGATTTGGACTAATCTTGGATATTTTGTCTCCCTTCCAACGTGAAGTAATGGAAAACAATGATGCGTAAGTGTCTTGGTTTTTTTTAAGTTCTTGATAGCTTGTCTCTGGTGTTGTCATCAATCTAGCCATAAATCCCACATACTGTAAGAGGGCGACAGGGTGGAGAGGACTCCCCTGGCCTTAAGACAGTGATTGGGGTGGCTTTTCTAGTGATGTGTTGTGGTGAAATTTACGCAAGCTATGTTGAATAAGTACTAATCTCACTTTGATTTGTCATGACAGATTTGTAAGAAGGTATTAATGCAACAAGCACCCCCTCCCCCTCTCTCTCTCTCTCTTATATATATAGTTGTGTTTGCTTGATCATCGCCGATACGTTTCAAAGCAGCCCGAGCACTATCTCTCTCTCTCTCTCTCTCTCTCTCTCTCTCTCTCTCTCTCTCTCTCTCTCTCTCTCTCTCTCTCTATCTCTCTCTCTCGTGTTTTAGTGTGTGAGAGTATTCCATTGGTGTTAGGGTTAGTGTAATTCCTTGCTTGTTTGTGGGTTGCTCTAACGATTCTCCTCTTTTGCGTCCTAGTTCGCTCTTAAACTAGGTGGTGCCCCTTGTGTAGTTGGGATTTGGCGGTGGGTTTGTTGTTTTGGTTTGTGTTGTGTTGTGCCCCAGCCCCATTGAGCAGCACGGGAGCCTTGAAGGGTGTCTAGAGGCCACTCTTCTTGTTGCCCGCCCCGGACCGCCTCACTAGGAGGGGGGGAAATGTTAGCCGCACTACTAACAAAGGAGCCTTTGTAACAACCTAATTTATATTTCCCATTTTTTTGAGCAATTTGGATGTCTCTTGCTATACGCCTTCGTAGTTTATTGATTCCCATACTAAAAATGTAAAGGATAATGTGATTATGAGCCAAATAAAGCAGGGCTAAATGCTTCGAGATTGTATCAATAAACTCCTAGGCTGTAAAAGAGTTAAAAGGTTACCCTTTTTTTACCTAAACCTTTGTCTAAGTTATAAAAGCCAATTTTTGTAAGGGTTTTGTAAGTTTTTTGGATAATAAGCATACAACATTTCTATAGAGCACTGTGTACTCTCCTTCTTCTTTCTCCAGCTCATAACTCCCTCTTGAAGTGTTTGTTTGACGTGCCATCTGCTTCGTTGCGTTCATAGGTGAAAGCTCTTCATGACATTGTAAGCTCTTCTAGATTGTATCAGTAAACTCTTGGGTTGTAAAAGAGTCATAACATTATCCGTTTTTGACCTAAAACCTTTGGCTAAGGTATTTTCTAATTGTGTTGTATACAATCATAAGCAAATCAAGTCCTCCAAGTGCAATCAAATTCAAAATATAGTATTGAATCTCTTATACAATTGTATCACTCTAGAGGCTAAGTGACACTTCTATTTGTATCAAGTATTTTTGGATATAAATTGATTTGTTTTAAGTAGGGTGGCATATTTTTTCAATTCATGGCCAATTACTGGCACAAAATTGACACATTCTGGACTCATTAACTATACTTGGGTGTGAGGTTGATAGTTGCAGCATTCTCCTCGGGGGGTGCACTATGTAAACATGTTAATGTACCATGTGAGGTCAACAAGAGGGGTTTTAAAATACAAAAAATTTAGGCAATTTAATAGAAATACATAAAAATAAGGGGTTTTTGTATTCCATTTTGGAAAAAAATCATAAAATAAGGGGTCATTTTATTCAGTCAAACATGTTAAAAAATGGGTATTTCAATTACCCTGCAAACGCACGTTATATAGGGGGGTACTTAATATTGAACCCCCCAAGGCACTCTCCAACTTGTACAAGAATTATATTTTGTGAAATCAAGAGGCTTGAGTTTTGACAGCTCTGTCAATGACATTTATGATTCTTTCAATGACAACTCCCTCTATATGCACACACTAATGTCATATATCCTCTAGGTATATACGTCTAATAATTCACTCCTATTTTCACCTTATCTTTTCCTATATTGTTTTATGAACTGTGAAATCCGTCATCTCTAATGTCGTGGCTTGTACTTGCACGTATTGGAATTTTTTTTGAGATCATTTGACATTAAGCTATATAGCCACTCACACGAGCTAAGGTGCTTTGGGTATTGGAATTTCTTTTAAAATCATTCGACACTAAGCTTTGCATCCACTCACAGGAGCTAAGGTGTTTGGGGTAGTGGACAACCATTTGTAAATACTTTGATACTCAAACATACTCCAATTTGGTGCCAAATAGGTAGTACATGTTTTGTCTGATTTGCTTTTCCTACTCAATGTGGGACGCATGTCTAACCTCACCATCCTATCTTATTGCAGTATTAGTGAGAACCATGATTAATTTGTCAAACCATGGGACGAAGCTGACTAGTGCATAGAGGCGACAGGAGGTTGTCAATCTCTCAGAAAACAACTAACAACTCACATCTAACTCAGGCTACACTCAAGTGACTGAAATCACCAAAAGCCATTCGCTCATCGCGGCAAACGAATCACATCCGTTACAGCATCAAATGACATCCAAACGTAATGAAACTTCTAAGACATGTTTATAAGACCTAAGCACACATGCTTATGGTCTCAAACCCCACTTTAGGTCAAGTTCCAAAATTGCGATTATTAACATCCAAACGACATCCAAACGTAATGAAACTTCTAAGACATGTTTATAAGACCTAAGCACACATGCTTATGGTCTCAAACCCCACTTTAGGTCAAGTTTCAAAATTGCGATTATTAACAACAGTGGATTTTTGACCTAGTCGTTTTTGACCTAGAATGCATCTAAATGCTTAGCAATGATGCCCCAATACCCCAACACCAACTATAAAATCATGCTACAATGGCTGGCCACCATTGCCCTTACTATGATTTTGTTACTCGAGCATATAATGAAAGAGATTTGGATTTGGATTTGGATTTGGTTTGTGATGATTTTTTATCGACAATGTTTATGAAATTGGACTTGCAATTTATGAGAATTTATTATTGAAGGATGCTTGGGACCATTGCTATCCTGATATATCAAGATATGAAATATACAACTTATTCCCTTGTATAGGACAACAAATATGCAGTATGTGAATGACGATAGGCATAAGAAAATTTTATTTGTTTAAGTTTATAAGTTTATTTTTGCACATGATGTATCTGGCACATAATTTTAACCATTGTTGTTGACAAGCATGATTTATCAGATTAATGATATAGCAATTGAGGACAATTGTTTCCTAATAGAGAGACATATAATGGGATTTATTTATGATGCATTAACAATTAATTATTACAAATGATCGGTGGAAAAGCATGACTAGTTTATAGATGATGAAATATGATAGCATTCATGAATATTTTATTATTAAAGTGCTCTTTATGAGCAATGGTGACATACAATTTGTAAACATGGAAAAGGGAAAGAAGTCTTTGTGAAAATCTTACGAGTTTTGATCTCACATGACAAATTCTGATGAAATGACTTACCAACGATTTGGTAATCTCATATTCAAGAGAGCTAGACCGACTCTTGGAATATAGAAATAGTAATGAGGGACCTAAAAGTGGTTTGGGTAGCTTAGTGGGAAGAGATATGACAATTTCCATTGGAAAATCTTCCAAAGAACCGAAAGACTTATTTGACAGTATGGACAAATATACGCAAGAGATTTTTGAGGCGGGGGTAAATTAAATAGTATACGTAGAACAAATTATTTGGAAAAAGAAGGGAATGAGGTTGGATATTTAGATCTATTTATAGATGTACCTATCTCTACCTTTCCGACATTTGTTCCCCTCCCTCCTTTACAATATGAAATAAACTCAACTTTGGTAGGGATAACTGAGTAGTGCATCTAAATCATTGCAAAAAAATGATTACAAAGAATCTATAAATAAATACAAAAATGCTCACTGTTTGCACGGGGGAAGATTGCACCCGGTGTCTATGTTGTTTTTTTCTCTTCTTACCTCTCCTCTCTCTCTCTCTCAGTGCTTGTGTAACACTCCGCTCTAGGAGGTGCACTCACACCTTCTCTCATGCTCTATCGCGCCCTCTATTTCTCTCCTACCAATCTCGCTTTGCATTCGCGTGTCTACGATCTTTCAGGTTTGCATATTTGTGGTTTTGTTGTTTGTCGTATGCTATGCTATGCTATTGTTTGTTTGCACTGATTATCGAGTATCCTTAGCAAGGCAGAGTAGGGGTATTCAACCATAGAAAGAGAGGCATTGGGAATAGTATTTAGTGCCCTTAAGTTTAGACATTAGAATTAGAAGCCTTTCCATTACAACTAGGTAAAACGACACCACCTTTGGCGGCGGCATGGCCCCTCTTGGCCTCAAATCCCTCGCTCTTCCAAATTTTCATAAAAGCAGATGAAAAAAAGTTCTCTCTCTCTCTCTCTCTCTCTCTCTCTCTCTCTCTCTCTCTCTCTCTCTCTCTCTCGTGCGCTTTCATGTATGGAAATGAACATTTAAAAAGATTTTATTCAACCCAAAATGCAATGACTTATGTCCAAAACTATAGCATTACAAAGACCACTTATTGCGTTTAAATTGCAAAGCTATATAACTGCAGCATTATGTTTCAAGTGCAAAACATACAATGCTATCACAATGTGATTTACACACTAACTATGCACTGACATATTCCAAATCGTTGCTATACCAAATTATTTATAGCATCCTTGAAAAGTTTGCATGGCAAGATATTGTTAATGATCTCTAAATACGCAATCAAAATGTCAAAATGTCCAAAATAATATCTATGCACAGTACATAGAGATGCAAGCTTTCTACATCCTAAAGCGCAACCTACGACATGCTCTACCATGGTATCGAACCACCCATGGTCCACAATGTAAGACACATCGACCAATCACTGGGGGGATAGACCCCAGAACAAAAATGCGTAGGGACCAACTACCATGGGTTAGACTTTGAGAAAACACAGCATTCATTGGGAGGGTTCTTCCGAGCTCTGCAATGGTGATACGTGCTTTGAATCCTCTACGGATAGCAATTTGGATGTAGCAGAGCAAACTTGGATCATATGAGGCCTCGAAAAATCCCACCAGCAAGAATTGTGGGTAGTTTTGTAATATATATCCAATCAAAAGTCTATTAGTATAAACAAAATAGAGACAAAATAGAACCTGGTTACTTTACGACATCAACATTGTTACCTTTCTACATCCAAAACCTCGAGCAGATGAATAACCTCCATGGCCCCTCCATAGTATTGGATCTAGAACATAATGGGTGATTGTGAGTTTCAAATTTGTGTGTGTGTGTGTCTGTGTGTGTGTGTGTGTGTGTGTGTGTGTGTGAGAGAGAGAGAGAGAGAGAGAGATAGAGAGAGAGAGAGAGAGTGTAGCATCTTTTACCTTGGATGTGCCGATGTCGCCTTCCTAGCGTATAGGTCACGAAGGCGTTAGGATCCATCTTCATTCAAAAGAAAAAAGTAAATGAAGATCAAAGATTGGTGCTATGTGTTAGGAAATAAGACGTAGCTAAATAGATAATTGAGTAGATTACTTAATGGAGAGAGACAGATTTACATACACGAGATTATAGAGTAGAGAGAGAGAGAGAGAGTACACACGATATACGTGGTTCACCCAATGTGGGCTACGTCCACGGGAAAGCAGCCACTCAATGGCTTTAGTACTTCAAAACAAGAAGTAGTTTACAAAGGGATTATACCCTTAATGGAGCTCCCGCCTTGCTTCACTCTCACCACCTCACACTCACCTTGTTGCATCAACTTCACACTATGAAATGTGTGTAGAAATGACCTCCTTTTATAGGCCAAAAGGGCTGCCCTCTCTTATGAGAGACAGCGTGGTGTAGCCGCCCTTGTGCGAATAAGTCCAAATCGGACCCTCCAATCCGCCCATGTGTGGCCGCCCTTGAGAAGACAAGTCCGCTTTTGAATTCGGCCACCGGCCATTGAATTCGGCCACCGGCCACCGGCCATTGACTTTCGACCACCGGCCACCGGCCATTGACTTCCGACCACCGGCCATCGGCCATTGACTACCGGCCACCGGCCAACCGACCGGTTGTTTTCCGACCACTTTCCGGCTGCCGTCCGGCCATAATATTCCGGCGAAAAAGAATATTCCGGCGAAAAAAAAGTCTCGGGGGCCTCCGCCCCCGAGGCCTTTAAAGTTGCCCCTGATTCTTGTCCGTGAAAATTTTGGTTTCCGGTGAGTGATTTTCCTTCACGCACGATGGATTCTCCTCATAATGGGAGCCTTACAAATGTGCGATTTTACCACAGAAAATTACAAGGGTAAATCAAGCTCCATACTTAACACTATGTATTTTGGGGAGAGAGAGAGAGAGAGAGAAAGAGAGACCAAAAATACATAGCACAATTATGGAGATCCCCTATCATATCACTATATAAGGCCTCAAAATGTAATATTCCAAAGAAGACACCTCTCTGATATATGAGCAAATTGGTAGACTAAAAATGTACGTTTACAAAGCTTATAAATGAGATGGGTGCTTATATATTATATCTACATAGCTACTACATAATCCAAATCTTGCAAGGCTGAATGGGTCTTTACACCTGCATTTCATTTCATAATGAGGTCAATTGCAACACTTCCTTGTAGACAATGTTAGAAGTGTATGTCCTTTGGTCTTCCCCTTTCCTCACACTTGTGTGGTGACCATCATCAACCACAACCTTGATGGCAGAAGACGATCTCACGCGAGACATTGCCACATACAATTGACCATGGGTGAAAACAGGTGTTGGGAGATACAATCCAAGCACTCCCAATGTTTGGCCTTGCGCTTTGTTGATCGTCATCCCAAAAGCACATCTCAGGGGAAATTGTCGACGTTTCAACTCAAAAGGGAGGCCTTCTCTAGCTCCCATGAGAAAATCAATCCTTGGGATGAACACTGCATTTCCTGCATGTGACCCTGTAATGATTTCTGCTTCAATCACTTTGCTGTGGAATTGCTTACAAATCAAGCGTGTTGCATTACAAAGACCACTTCTTGGATCCAAATTGCGGAGCAACATAACTGGAGCATTTTGTTTCAAATGCAAAACATGCGGTGGAAAACCTCCTCCAAGATCTAAACTATTTAAGAACTCGGTTGTGAATAAAATGCCATCACAATGTGATTCACACACTAAGTCTGCACTGACATATTCCTTATAAGTACCAGGACATTTCTGCAATACCAAATTGTTTATAGCATCCACATCCTTGTTGCGAGGTGCCAAGATTGCCCTGTCCTTGAAAAAGGTTGCATGGCAAGAGAGTGTTTCAAGGTCTCCATATATGCAATCAATAAGACCTTGCAAACTATTTTGTGCTGGCATCATGCAGGGTGGCAAAGCTACATTATCATCTCTCTCCCCATCACAAACATTGCCATTCCCAATATCAAGTGTCCATTGCACAAATTCTCTTCCTCTAACATTATTGCAACAATTGACCACTCGCATGTTCTCTGTTAGACGCAGAATTTCTTTACAACACCAAATGTATGAGCGGCACAAAGATGCATCAACAATGTCTGCCCTTCAACCTCTATGTACAACAGGCAAGATCTATCTAAAATCACCACCAAGGAGGAAAACCTTTCCGCCAAACACCATGTTATTATGCATCACATCTCTTAGTGTCTTGTCAAGAGCCTCAAAAGCATGTCTATGAGTCATGGGAGCTTCATCCCATATGATCAATGAAACCATTCGCAACAGCTCAGCAAGTTGGCTATTTACTTTAATATTGCATGTCGAGTCAGAAGTTATATCAATAGGGATCTTGAATCTAGAGTGTGCGGTCCTTCCATTGTCAAGAAGTTGTGCTGCAATACCAAATGATGCGCATGCCAAAGCAACTTTGCTCTCTCCACGTATGCGAGAGAGCAAGGCATTATAAAGATAGGTCTTTCATGTTCCACATGGCCCATCCAAGAAGAACACAGTCCCACTATTCATGCCAATGGCTTCTAAAAATCGATTGTAAGCTTCCCTTTGTCCAGCATTCAAAGATGATTCAATTCGAGCAGACAGGACTCTTTGTTCCTCCACATTATACATTAACTCTTCAACAAGCACTCCATGATCACTCATTACTTGCAATGTGTGATCCACCTGGGGCATTCCAGAGTAATCTGAGAGCCTCTTTCCATATTGTTGAAGCATTGTCTCCAAGTTCAACAATGCTTGGTTTTGTGCCATGTGTTCATAGATACGCTCATTAGTTGTGGAAGTACTCATATGATATACATGGTCCTCAGAAAGCTCCTTACTGAAGTGATTCCATAATGCACCAGGACATATCGGCTCACAAAAAACCAAAATGATTACAAATAGTAGCCGTAATTGTTTTCCTGTTTGTTGAAATGAAGCTTCCTCTAAACAAAGAAACCATTCATCATCAACTTGCAATAATCCCCGTGCATTGCATGCTTCTTTAAATGTTTCATATACTCGTCCATTGAAGGTCCGAATATCCTCAAAAGACCTACATCCTTTGCACTTGTTGAGTAACATGCGCAAATAGTATAACTCTCCGGAAGTGGGAACTATGTTGTACATTCTTCCAATCACGTCTCCTTTCTGTCTTGTAGTCCATGTTCTGCTTGTTGACTTCCAAACCCACTTTGTTGGGAAGTCTATGTACAACAAATCATTGGCCTTTGGATATCTTTGATTTGCAACAAACCACTCAGTGAGTGTAGTCTTTTTACTGGCCTCTCTCTCCACCACACTCTGTATAGTCGCTCTATCATTAAATACTTGATTTTGATGAGGTAAATGAACATGGAGGCGTTGTATGTCAGGTTTCTCTTGATGCAAGTCAAACCCAAATATCCGCCAGATAGCCTCGAATGCTGATACATATCGTGCATTAAGATAGTTTGTAACTTCATCTAAAATCCCTGCAGTGTCTTGTAGAGCAATAGTCGCCCTGTCGTGTCCCTTATACACATACTTGTAGAGATATAGTCGCCCTGTCGTGTCCCTTATACACATACTTGTAGAGATATTTCACAGCGGATATAGTGGAGCAAACCTCGACATTGATATGTGCATTGTACCTTACTGACAAAAATGGATTGTATGGGACAATCCATTTATTATTCATTTGCACATTCTTATAAACAATGTGATTTCCATCATCCCTCCTCATGTATGTTGGGTATCCTTCCCTATCCACATTAGTCGATCCATTGAAGCCTCGAGGGTATTTAAACCTGCACTTTCCCTCTACCATACATGGAGCATTTCTATTCAAGTTTCCACATGGACCATGTACATTACACCGACTGATAATGTCATACAATTGTGGAAACATCACCTTATTAGGAAGCTCCGCACACACCATCTTATCATAATGGGATATCTCTATTGGTTTGTGTTCATGAGAAAGTATCAATAGAATGTGGGCATGGGGAAGGCCTCTCTTTTGGAACTCAATCACAGAAATGTGTCCAATGACCTTACCAAAAATCTCTCCCTTAATCAGCAAGCCCATCAAATCCTTGAACTTATGGTAGAAAACACGTGCAGTAAGGTCAGGACGATTGTTGGATGTTTGTCCAGGCAATAACGCGTCCTCTATCTCCTTCCAACCAGGATTTCATGTGAATGTTATGAAGAGATCAGGCTTCCCCCTTTTACGTACAATTGCCATGGCATCTTGATAAAGTTGGTGCATATAGCGTGGACTACCAGCATATGATGAAGGCAATACCACCCTCCTGCCAACATTAGCACCCAATAACTGTTCTCTATCACCCCTTGTTCCATCTCTTGCTCCGATCATGTCAGCCAAACCTTGATACACCTCACTGCGTAGATCACTTTGATGATTGCGAACCCATAAAAGCCTCAACTCCTCCATACAACTGTATGCATCAACAATATATTGTTGCAGTAGCCTACCACCACGTAGAAGACATTGTGTTGTGTCATCCATGATTTGCAATCTATACTTGTAGAAATCCATTGTAGAAATATACCTTGTATTCCCTCCCCCTTGCTCTTTGCTTTCCCGTGGCCTGTCTAATGCCTGTATGTAGGGATTCCAACCTTCTTCACCACTTGTAAATAGCAACACATATAAGAGAGGCATGTACGACCTGTGGCAATTTGAGATTCTTCTTAGACCACCACCAGAAAGATTCAACACAATATCTCGATGGCCAATGTTGCTCTCATCGCCTTGACCAGGCATGATTGCAGCAACTTCCGCACCTGTTGGAGCAAGGTACTGCCAGCCATTAGTACGTTTCTCAGTGATGACCATCATTATGTCAGGAATATTGGAAGTTTGAACCATTGATGCAAACTGCATGAAAGCTTGAACGTACGGATTTACGTGATGCATCATTGATTGCAAGATTTCCAAAACATCTGGCCTGAGTTTAGAAACATGTTGCATCCTATTTTGCAACTCATTCTCAGTGTCAAAAAAATACAACTGAGCAAAGCGAGGGATTTGATCTGGCTGTTCTTCAGGCATCAATGGACCAATTCTATGATAGATAGATCCATGCACTTTGAAGGTATAGATTCCTTTTCTTTGACAGAGAGATTCATCTATATGAGCTCCTAAAGAAGCAAATGCCAACACACTATTGTATGCTCTAATATGTTTTAGAAATTTCTTGCTTCTAGTATTACCTCCGTGCATTAATTCTCTTAATTCTAAAGGAGGTTCACATAATGGTGGCAAAGAAACACTCCCTGAGTTGCAACAACTTTTCCCCACAAATGTGCGAATGGTCTTCACTTCTATCTTCCAAGCAAAAGCACCACAAAGGGAACATGAAAAATCCAAGCTGCCTATGTTGTGAAGTATAGACTTTTTGTGAAAAAGTGACAACATAGAGATATGCATCAAGGGTGTGTTTTCAGGATATATGTAGGTGATGGATAGGCAATGCCTTTCAAATTTGGAGTAATCTCCCTCTCTAGAGACAAATATGGGCTCCCCATGAACATTTCCATTATTGACTTCCAAATTGCTTCTCACTTCAATCTCCTCTCGATTTTGGAGAAGCATTGGATCAATATCTACATCCATTCCAACCCTTCCCTGAGAGAATTCATTGCATTGATCCACATTTATCAAATGCTGGCAATCTTCCAAGCGAGCTACATTAATCCCCCCTAGAGAGCGCCGAACTCTCTCTTTTGCTGCCTCACGTCGCGTAGCTCGAGAGGCTTGACAGATCCTACTATGTCTTGCATGTCCAAGAGACAACACCTTCGGACCAATAGCCATCTGTCCCAAAAAGAACTCTTATAAGTAATCTTAAATGTGGAGAATTAAGGAGAGAGTGGATCTTCTCTCATAGTCTCCATCCCTGACGTTTCATGTATGGAAACTATGAGAGAGAGAGAGAGAGAGAGAGATTACAGAGGGGGGAGGAGCTTGTGCAACAGATTAGCATGACTACTATGGAACAATAGTTGTGTGTGTGTGTGTGTGTGTGTGTGTGTGTGTGTGTGTGTGTGTGAGAGAGAGAGAGAGAGAGAGCTGGTGCATAACACAACTTTGGAGAGCACCTCATTTAACATGTTATGGCCACAATTTTAGAGAGAGAGAGAGAGAGAGGGGGCTACTTTTCTTACAAAGACCACTCCGAAAAGTAGCTCACAGAGAGAGAGAGAGAGAGAGAGAGAGAGAGAGAGAGAGATCTTGAAAGAGGCAAATCTATACACCTTAAAATAGGCATTGGGACTTTGTGCATCAAATTAGCATGACACTTAGAGAGAGAGAGAGAGAGAGAGAGAGAGAGAGAGAGAGAGATGCGTTGCATAACAACTTTGGAGATCACTTCTTTCAACATATCATGGCCACAATTTTAGAGAGAGTGTGTGTGAGAGAGAGAGAGAGATAGATAGATAGAGAGAGAGAGAGAGAGAGAGAGAGAGAGAGAGAGAGAGAGAGAGAGAGATCTTGAAAGAGGCAAATCTATACACCTTAAATTAGGCATTGGGACTTTGTGCACCAAATTAGCATGACACTTAGAGAGAGAGAGAGAGAGAGAGAGAGAGAGAGAGAGAGAGAGAGAGAGAGAGAGAGAGAGCTCGTGCATAACACAACTTTGGAGATCACTTCTTTCAACATGTTATGGCCACAATTTTAGAGAGAGAGAGAGAGAGAGAGAGAGAGAGAGAGAGAGAGATCTTGAAAGAGGTGAATCTATACACCTTGAAAGAGGCGAGAGAGAGAAGGGGAGAGGAGTTTGTGCACCAAATTAACATGACCATTTAGAGAGAGAGAGAGAGAGAGAGAGATCTTGAAAGAGGCGAATCTATACACCTTGAAAGAGGCGAGAGAGAGAAGGGGAGAGGAGTTTGTGCACCAAATTAACATGACCATTTAGAGAGAGAGAGAGAGAGAGAGAGAGAGAGAGAGAGAGAGATCTTGAAAGAGGCGAATCTATACACCTTGAAAGAGGTGAGAGAGAGAAGGGAAGAGGACAACAACGAGACACTTGAAGTTGTTGAGAGCTTTAAGTACCTTGGCCTTGAGGTTCCATCCAATCACAAGTGGCATGAATGTGCTATGCGTCGTTTGGAAGCGGGAAAGAGAGCATATTATGCATTTGAGAACATGTGTAATGCGGGAAACATCAAGTGTTGGGTTCTCAAGAAGTATCTTTTTTATGCATTGGTGACACCGGTTCTTCTTTATGGAGTTGAAGTGTGGGGCGGGAGCATCTCAAAGTCTACTTGGAAAGAGTTTGAGAATGTCCAAAAGCGTTTTCTTACAAACTTTCTCCAAGTTAAGACACAAACACCATATATGCTCCTACTTCTTGAGTCGGGATCTCTTCCAATTGAGGTTATGGGCATGGAAAGGGTTGTGGAGTACATGATAAAGATGCGTCAAAACCCCTCACATCGACTTCCTACAATTGCATGGGAAGCAAGCAAAAAAGTTCAAAAGACGCATAAAAGCAAGATCTTGAGCACGGGATGGATGCAAGACATAAATAAGTGGTTTGGGAGATGGGATGCATTACACTTGCTACATGATGCTTCAATTGACTCTCAAGTGAATGAAGCTTTTCTACAACGCCAATGTATTACGGCTTGGGAGAAATCCGGTGGGTCACGCTTCATACATTACACCACCTATATTGCCCCCAACTACAAAACCATGTTCTTCGCTGAGAGAGGAAACCGTACTCACACTTACATGCTTCAGCCTATTCCCTTGTCCGGGATACGCACTATCGCAGCAATTCGGCTTAGCTCCCATTTCCTTCGATGCGAGATAGGGCGTTGGGGCAATGGAGAAGAGTCAAATCGATTGTGCACATTATGCTCACTACAAGTTCGAGAGTCTGAGTACCACACACTACTAGAGTGCTCAGCTTTTGATCACATCCGAACTTGCTTCTCTCACATTTTCAGCCATAACTTAGACCTACACACTTTCCTCTCCCAGCCAAAGTGTGGGCTCTCCATTGCGACTCTCATCACTACAATTTTGGAGCATCGAGAGTCACTCATCAGCCATACACATACTACATCACATGTAACTTTGGTCCCATAGGTCATATTTGACCTCCGAGGACGATAATAAAATCTATCTATCTATCTATCTCTCTCTCTCTCTCTACCTATCTCTCGATTTCTGTCTTTCTCTCCATTTCTCTCCCTATCCCTATCTGCGTCGGCTACTTCTCTCTCTATCCGCTATCCCCCCTTTTCTCTCCATCTATCTCTCGATTTTTTTTCACCATCGTTGTAAAGAATTTCCTCCCTCTCTCTCTCTCTCTCTAACTCTCTAGTGGGTGCAGTTATTGGGTGCCTCTCTCTCTATCCCTACAAATCTCCACACCAACTACTCTCTCTATCCCTCTTTCTCTCCATTTCTCTCTCTATCCATATCACGATTTTTCATCTCTACCAATCTCTTGATTTCCCTCCTCTCCTTATCCCTATCCGCGCCATTCTATAATGTCATTTTGACATTTTGAAGACGTCAATATTTCATTTCATTACATATCTCCCTCTCTCTCTCTCTAAATTTTTTCCTCATCCTCTCTCTCCATCTCTATAAATCTCCGCGTTGGCTACTTCTCTATCTATCCTTCTTTCTCCATTTCTCTCCCTATCCCTATCGCGCTTCCTCCTTCTCTACCAATCTCTTGATTTCCCTCCTTCTCTCCTTATCCCTATCCGCACCGTTTTATAACGCCATATTCACCTTTTGAAGACGTCAATATTTCATTTCATTACATCTCTCTCTCTCTCTCTCTCTCTCTCTCTCTCTCTCTCTCTCTCTCTCTCTCTCTCTCACACACACACACACACACACGCATAAAAAAACGCACTCATAGATCATTTTGACCTTTCGAAGACGTCAATATTTCATTTCATTACATCTCTCTCTCTGTCTCTCTCTCTCTCTCTCACACACACACACACACACACACACACAAATAGCTTGAGTTCTTTCTTCTGACTCTTCTATCACAAGGGACAAAAAGAAGCAGGGCTGATAAGTATTTTTGGAGCACCTCATCTACATCTCTATTAAACCGTCCATTACGTGATCACACAAACAACTATCGCAGTAATAGCAGGTGTTTGGGCGCTCTGTTAAAGGCAAGATATGAGTCGCCAAGACTAACCCATACTCCCGTGTGCGTGGAGTATAGTTAAAATAACCTCTTAACTGATGACCATAACTTCGATACAAAAAGATCTTTTGAGATGGAAGGAATTGGGCTAGCAGGTATAACCGCTTTGAAAAACCTGGCTTCATTGAATGTTCTATGTAATAATACTGTGGCCCTAGGCCCAGAGCCTTTGTAACCATCGCCAATCTGATATTATTCCTAAAATGCTCACGACCCCAAAGGGTTACACGAGTCACTCAATTTTTGTATGACCACCATTTAGTCTGGGAAACAGAGATTCCTAATTGTGAGAATAGATATAGTTCATAACGGAGTAAAGTTGCTCTCCGTGTAGAGTCACCTGATTGATAAAGGTGTGCTTTTGCTATGGAAAAAACCAGTTCTCGATTGTAGGCCATTTTTTAACACTCCTGATATGCAAACATGCGGATATGTATATTACTTTTTTACAGTTACTCCTTACTGTTACCTTGGATTGGTTTATATATTAGTGTCTTCTGGCTTTTATAGACTCACTTTTTGACTTTGAATCGGAATTGGAAGTATGAATTAATCACAAAAAAGTGTTGTTAATATGCAGTATATCGTACACTGTTAAGTTCCTTGCTGGTATACTGTACCCCAGTTGTTGGATGCATGACTTGAGCCGAGTATAAGGGTTTGTGGATTTTGTATTGGGATGTGTGGGATAAACCTGAGCCAGGTTCAAAAAGCTCGATAGTCGATTCGAACCAGGTATCGACTGCATTGGTGTTTCTAGTTGGTATACATTATGTGACTAGATATATATTTGACTTGACCTTGCTTTAAGGTAAATAAACATCTCTTTATACTGTACCCCAGTTGTTGGGTGCATGACATATGGCGAGTATTAGGGTTTGTGGATTTTGTATTGGGATGTGTGGTTAAACCTGAGCCAGGTTCAAAAAGCTCGATAGTCGATTCGAACCGGGTATCGACGGCATTGGTGTGTCTAGTTGGTATACATTATGAGACTAGATATTTTATGACTTGACCTTGCTTTAAGGTAAATAGCATCTCTCTCTCTATATACACTCTGTAACGTATTTTTTACTGCCTCTCTGTTGTGTCGGGCTGCCTGCAACACGCTTTTGCCTGCGCTAGGGTTGAGGTGGCAGGTGAGTGTAGTTGCAAATACTGAGGTGAGTTAATCAAGGTCAAACCGGATCTTCAGCTAGGATTATCCCTGAGTATCTCGCCCGTATGGGTGTCGTCTAATTCTGTAGCTGGTCCGTGTTAGTGGCGGATCTGCTCCCGATTTGCTTCAGCAAAGTATAAATGCCCCCTAAAATTGTGAGTACTCTTACTCACTTGGCATCGTGCTGTATTCACTTGTGTGCATTCTATACTGTGTGGGTTAGTAGATATTTTTTACTGTGTGCTCAATCATGCCGAAAAAGAACGGGAAGGAGACTGTGGACGCCTCATCGTCTCCCAATCTACAGGTTATATAAAAAATTCTTTGTCTTGCATTTGGAATCTCTGTGTAGCTTTGCTGTGACCGGTTTTTGGATTAAAAAAAAAAAACCCAGGTATTTTGTTTTCGGATATTAAACCTAAAGCTATTATGTCATGTATTATTCTGAAGATTTGCTAATAAAAAGATTTGAATGGGTTTTTTAAAAAAAACCAGTAATATAGAGTTAGGAAAAATGGAAAATTTTTCCGGATACTTTACTTACACGTCTTTGGGAGTTATTGTAAGTGCGAGTACATTTCTGCTCTGTGACAGTTTGGAATTTATATACTTCTGTGACTAATGATGGTCGTTGTCGTAAAATAAACAAAAAATTGAGTTGTAACCTGGTTCTGGAAACTAAGTGAATGGCTCAGTTAAACTAAGTACTGCCTGGATTCTTGTGAATGATGGTAGTATTCTTGTGAATGATGGTAGTAGTATGCCTGGTTGCCGTATACAGTGCTGTAAAACTGGTTCTGGAAGCTGAGTGAATGGCTCAGTTAAACTAAGTACTGCCTGGATTCTTGTGAATGATGGTAGTAGTATGCCTGGTTGCCGTATACAGTGCTGTAAAACTGGTTCTCTGATGAAAAATCTTTTTTTTTTTTTGAAGGGGGAGACTGCCAAGTAAGAGGCTGTTTTGCTACTGAGGAAAGAGTACCGTATGGTACTTATTAGAAAGGAATTGTATATTAGGGTGATGATGTTATGATTTGGTTAAAAAACTGCTCAATAGATGAAATGAACTCTTGTAAATTAAAAAAAAAAACCAAAAACTCACAAAAAAAATGAGCTGTAATGATCATATAATGTTGATTAGATATTTTGGTTTATGGCTTCACTAATTTACTGCTGTCCATTGGGTAAAATGTCAGTCACATGAATAATTTACTCTCTAGTTTGGGTTCCTATTCCAGTAGATCAGTGGTACACTTGTTTGAGGGCACTTAATACAGGTTTCGGAAAAGGTGTCCTGACTTCTGTTATTGAGTTGGTAGTATGTAGTATCTCATAACCATGTGAAGGAGTAAAGGTTTGGTTTTGGAAATTGACTTAACCATTTTTTACCATACTACATCTCCTACTTGTAAGATAGAACTTGTTTTTTGAGCTTATACTTATCTCACTGAATCGGCTAAAAATCTATTTTATATTTACTTCGTACTAGCTTCTGTTATGTTGCTCTTTTTCTTATTCGTGATAATGCTAAGAGTTGCTACACATCCGGTATTGAATATGAGTGGCAATACATACTCGGATTGTATATGGAGCTAAAGTATGGCAGCACATACCGGATTGATTAAGCTGGTTCCAAGATACTTGTTTTTTTTCACATACGATGATGTTTTTTGATAATGTTCGGTGACTTACATTACTTCAACAGGGAGATTGAGTTCTATAGGGCTTGGCTGGGTTTGAACCTCGGCTATTCTATAAAATTTGTTGGTCTTCATTTGCCGGCTTCCTAAAAACACTCAAAGTATATAGGAGCTGACTCTAACCTAGCATCTTGCAGTATATACAATAGTGCTTCTAGAAGTTGGTTATAAAGGCCTCGGTATTATAAGGAAAGTCATATAAACTCCCTTTATACTGATCTTTTCTGGTTTTTCTTATGTCGTATCTGTCTCGGACCAGGTCTGAGTCTGATCGAAGGACTGACTCACCTAGGGCTTTATGTTTTTTAATAAAAACAACAGTTTATTTCTCGCTAGGGATACAGTATAACAGACATGACATGATAAGCATTGATATTTCTTGAGAAATATAGTCTTTTTATATATAAAAATATATATATAAATCTTAACAGGGGGAGTGTACTTAGATTTATAAATTTGTAAAAATCATAAATGATCCTTTTTGAATATCTCAGGGTGATTTTAAAATCGGTTCTTAAAGTAGGACCTGTTCTAGATGTTTTCAAACCACAAGGATAAGGTTGTCCTTAATTGAGCTGGGTTTTGGCTTGAGATTAACTTTACCTACCGACAATGAGTGAAATTCTCTCCTATCAGATCAAAAAAGAAGTTTTTCGTTTCTCCAAAAAACTTTAGTGTAGCAAAAGATGTTTCAAAAAAAGAGAGATATATATATTAAATTGAGGAATAAACAGATACATAGCTGCTTTATGGGTGTTCAATTTCCTTTATCAGATTGGCAAAAATGCCAAAGAAAGGTTTATTTCAAAACTGAACAATATACTTGTTAAGAACTATATGTTTTTTTAAGGTGACATGGATAACAACTGGGATGCCCTGCATCACTTGCATACAATCACGTGCTAACGAATTGTTTTCTTGTGGCTATGGGTGCAGGTGAGGGCTACCTTCCTTGATTAAATTGTCCAGTTCTTAACAAATGGAGGATATCTTAGTGTGATGCAAATTATCCCAGACTTTGGGTTTATGGATTCTTGAACTATATCTTGTTATCTTCATTACCTTGTACAAAATTTATTTTCAACTGCAAATAAATTATTGTGCAATGCCACTGTACTTTTCTAGAATTTTTGGTCTGTGAACAGCTAGTGTTCGTTTGCGTATATTTATATAGATTTAAAACTGCTACACACACACACACACACACACACACACACACACACACACAAATTAACTCATAGGTGATTTTGACCTTTTGATGAAGACGTCAATATTTCATTTCCTCTCTCTCTCTCTCTCTCTCTCACTCACACACACACACACATAAAAAAACACATAAGTCATTAATATATCATTTCCTCTCTCTCTCTCTCTCTCTCTCTCTCTCTCTCTCTCTCTCTCTCACACACACACACACACACACACACACACACACACACACAAAACGTAGGATAAATATATCATTTCCTCTCTCTCTCTCTCTCTCTCTCTCTCTCTCTCTCTCTCTCTCTCTCTCTCTCTCTCTCTCTCTCTCTCTCTCTCTCTCTCTCTCTCTCTCTCTCGCGCGCGCGCGACGGGTTGACAAAGGGTGAGGAGAGCGTCTGCGGCTCGTCTGCAGCTCACGCACAGCGGGCGACTGCACAGCGGGACAGAGAGGGTGCAGAGAGGGTGGGGCAGGGGGGTCAGCGGCTGCTGGTTGATGACAGCGTGGGTACAGCGAGGTGGCGACAACGCCGCAAGAGAAGAGGGTGCAACGAGGGTGGGGCAGGGGGGTCAGCGGCTGCTGGTTGACGACAACACAGGTGCAGCGAGGTGGCAACAACGCGAAGAAGAGGTCGCGCGAGTGCAAGTCAGGGGCGGGCGGGTTTGGAGTGCAAGTCAGAGGGCAGCCAGTTGACGACAGCGCGGGCGGGCGACTACACAGCATGCAGCGAGGTTGGTCAGCGGCTGCGGGTTGACGACAGTGAGGGTGGGGGAGGTGCAGGTCAGCGAGGGTGGGGGAGGTGCATGCGACAGAGGAGGGTGCAGGTCAAGAGAAACTTGAACAACTGCCTTCTTGAACAACTGCGAGAAGAATGTACCTGAGCCTCTGAGCAGCAGTCGACAAAGCTTGTAGAATCAGCAACAGCAGTCGAGGAGGCCGTAGAATCAGTAGCAGTAGCAGTCGAGGAGCCCGTAGATTGGAGAGAAGAGCCCGCAAGTGTTTGTCAACTCGCAGCCGTGTCTGCTTCTCTCTCTCTCTCTCCCGCTCTCACAATTGTTCTCTCAGCTGCCGTGTCTGCTCTCTCTCTCTCTCTCTCTCTCTCTCTCTCCTGCTCTTGCAGTTGTCTCTCTCTCTCTCTCACCCGCTCTCACAGGTGGCCGCTGTAGCAGTCTCTCCCCCTCTCTCTCTCTCTCTCTCTCTCTCTCTCTCTCGTAGGCAATGGAATTTCTCTCCCTCTTTCTCTTCCAGCGCTGACTCTCTCTCCCTCTTTCTCTTCCGGTGCTGGTACCTCCTTCATTCAAGCTACTCGCGCGACGTGAATGGGGCGGCTTCGGCTTTCCAACGTCAACTCCAAAGTTCAAATCCATCCGGCGGACCTCCAACCGGAGGCATCAGCTGAAGCCACATGGAAGGGGGGGGGGGCCTGAATCCCTCCCCGCTTTATATTAGTATAGATTCTTATCATCATTCCATGTCTATGTTTGGTTTTACAAGACACGAATTAGCTGGAACATGGGTTGTAAAAACTTGAGATAGAAACTTGAAATGTAGGTTGAGATGGGAGAAACCAAAGTACCAATTCCCACGTTCATAGTGGGACACTTTTCTACCTCACAGCACTAATTTCTACTTCTCAAGAGCTTCTCGATCACATCAGAATAGCTTGGTGCAAATATCTGCTTCTCAAAACGAGAGGAATTAAGAATGAAGAAATTTGAGACAACACAGATGTATTTCATTGGATTATGAATCATATTTGATGTTGAATACTGTCTTTAAGAAAGGTGTGAGCTAGTTGCTCATTGACTGCCTCGAGTGCAACAAGTATCTGTTCCAATAGATTGGTCATTAAGTACAAAACTTTGTGCCCACTCATTCCATACTACCTTTGGAGGTATGTGGTCTACTTTGAAATTAAATTTTGCTTTTAAGAATCTCAAAAAGTATGGTGCTCGTATTCGTTTTCAACTTGAGACTTCATCTTTTATTAGTTTAGTGGTAGTTAATATGATGTATTTAAATGGGATTGTTTTTGTTTTGTTTATGAAGAGTTCAAGGAGAATGGATATTCAAAGAACAAGTTCCTAATAATGTATGCGGGGTCCATGTATTGTGGTGGTTTTTAAGTGATAGTTTAGATGGTTCACGATAAGAGGTTTCTCTCTTTCCAATAGCGTTAGAGGTCTTCTATAGTATAAAAGAACAAGAAGCTATCCTACAAAAAACTAGGCTCCATTGTTGATAAGTACCAAAGGACGAAACCAACCAATGAACTTCATCGAGGATTGAGGCACCCCCAACGAAAAAGCAATGGTTTAGTCGGTTCAACTCTGTTGAGGTTGAAGCGCACGCTCTCCGCTTAGAGGGCCCTTTAATTGCACTTTTAGTTGGAGTATGGGGAAGCGCTCTAATCTCCAATTCAAAGTGAACATAGGCTCTGTTCAGACTGCATGCCCGCACTTAAGCCCCTTTCAAAGTAAGTTTCTTTGGCACTGCCTGCTTGTTGCAGGTAGTGATATGGGCGTGGTGCCTACTAAATTGTGTACACATTTTTTAGGCATTCGTTTAGGCTTACTATTAAAAATAGCATATCTCTATCTCTCTCTCTCTCATCTGCGCTACCAAAGGAGTCGAGATCGCCCTCTCTCTCTCTCTCACACACACACACACACACACACACACACACACACACACATAACAACAACAGGGAGTGCCATCGTCTGCGCGTTAGTGTCGGCTTGTTCACACTGCAGCACACGGAATCTTTAGAATTGAAAAGGGTCTCCAGGGTACTTCTCCTCTTGAGCCGGAAAAGCATATAGCCTACACATCCTTTTTGAGACGAGTCCGGAAGCGCTCTAGTTCCTTTAGAATTGTAAAGGGACTCTGTTCTTGCTAGGATTTTGGCGCGAAGTCTAGTTTGAACTCTGTAGGCCTTGCGCAATATACCCCGCCTCCCCCAAAACTAAAAAACACCACCACCACAAACAAACACACACACGTTCATTCTCTCGCTCAAAAATACGTATGGGTACTTGCTGGAAAGAAGCGGAGCAGCTGCTGAAGACGCTTCCGACCCTCATCGCCTCGGAGGAGGACTCCAGCAGAGTGTGTGGGTATGTCAAATGTTTGCATTTCTCGAAAAACACCTGCGCCTTTTGTCACCTGCGTAAATACATAAATGTTGCACTTCATGGTTTGTCAACCGAGAGATGGTTTCACGGATTGACCATATATCCGCTACAGAAAGAGATCACGAAGATCATGCTAGGGAAACTAGAAGAGCCCTCTTTGAATAGTGGCAATTGAAACTCTGCTTTGAGGACATGGCTTTGTTTGAAGTTGTAGCAAGTTTACAGGCCAAGCTCGGATCTTCCTGTAAAATTAGTACATAAAAGATTTCCATTTTCTGCTGGTATGCTAACTCGGATGATATATCTACAAAGATCCTATCTTGTATACTTGTATACGCATCGGCATCAGAACTTGACATGCTGCCTGCGTATCTTTGGAGCTTACCATTGCTTGAGCCATTATACTTCTAACATATGTTGGTAGGAGCTGTAGTTACTCAAAGGGACTTGCCTTAGCCTAGGAATAAGCGTTGTTATGGTGGAAAAAAGAGTTTCTATTCTACTGATCGACTCACAATTGTCAGTACTATGGTTTTTATTTTCAGCCTCAGCAAATGTGCAGCTTGCTTCAAGCAGTTCAAGCAAAAGGCCTTTTTTATAGAGCACATGCAGAAAGCTGGACATTCTCCTCATGAACCCATATGTGCCCATTGTGGAAAGCATTGCAGGTGCCTTGACGCATTGAGGGAGCATCTTTCAGGCAAGAAATTTCTTCTCTTTGCATTGGTTTTAATGCATACTGTCATGTCCTGTATTTAATTATTGTTTAAAAAGCTCATATATCCCAGGCCTCATCGCCTTGGATTAATGTCAGCCATAATTATATTCCCACTCATGTAAGAAGGGAAATAATTAGCAGTAATATATTAACACTAGAATGACAAATGTGGCTTACGAGTCCTTTTGTGTTGTCGTGAAGGAGGTTTCATTGCGCTTGACATAGCTTCATGAGAGCTAGCTCCTTAGGAATGGGAAGAAGGAAGGCTTGGTGATGGACAGGGAGATCTTCTCCTCATTTGATGGAAGCGATCTCATTCACTTCTCCCACTCTTGGAAGAAGAATTGTCACTTGAGGGAGATCTTCGCATCTTTATGGTGCAACTACATATATATAATGTGCCCATGAAAAGTAGGCATTACATCCTATATAATACTGGTTGTAGTTCCGTTTGGACTTCCCATAGTATTGAATTAGTGATTTTCATCAATTTTATCTCTGAGAGTGCATTGAGTTTGCAGGATGTATCTGAAAAGAGGGCGAATTTTTTTTCCCTTGTTATCAAACGCTCCATATATTAGGACAAGGGTTGTGGCTTGGGAGCATGGCCGAGGGGCATATAAGTGGCCGCCTGGGCATGGGCCTCAGGGCAAAGCCCTGCCAAATGGTAGGCATGTAATTTAGGGGCTTGGGTAGCCAAGAGCTACTACTTAAGGATTGGTTTGGTGGAGATCCGTATGCTAGTCTACTGGTACAATATGCCAAGGGTCAATTGGAACAACCTCAGTTCTGAAGCCTTCATATTCATGGTTGCTAGTATCATATCAAGTTCCAAAGCTTATAAATCGGAGTAGTCTGATTAATGGTTTGTCAAATACACCTACTTGTAAGCCCTAATCATTAGTCATTGCTCTACGCAACTACCCAGAGTATGACACATTTTTATGAAACTTTTACATGCTGCCATAGTGGATCATTGCATAACCTCCAATCCAGATGCAGCTTAAATGCAGCATCTGCAAACTTTCTGTTGGTGTTACAGTGCTAGATTCTTCTCTCTATGTGTTTTCTATTTTCTAATATCATATTGAGCTCACATGCCTCACTTGCAAAGGTATATAACAGGTCCTTTAGCCAAAAAGGAGTGTGCCTTGGAGTTCAACAAGAGGGGCTGCTCTTTATGCCTAAACATATTTGAGAGTCCAGACGCACTTGCAGAACATCGACCTTCTTGCCAGCATACAGCGGCAACTAGCAGTGTATGTGAAGCTTTATGCTTTTTAGGGTTTTTTTGATCGTACACACAACGAAAAAAAACACTTGTAGACTGCTCAATCGTGCACTGAAAAGACTTCAGAGTTTTAATGTGAGTTCCTAATTGTGTAGCTTGTAATCTGTGGTGCCACAAATTCGCGGAAAAGAGTCCAAGGTCCAAGAGACTCGATACATGATTTGTCGAATCGAAGGCCTGCAGTGGCTTTAGATTGCGAGATGGTTGGAGGGGGTCCAGACGGTTCTGTTGATCTTTGTGCTCGGGTTTGTATTGTGGACGAGAGTGAAAATGTACTGCTGAATACCTATGTAAAGCCCGAGCTTCCAGTGACCGACTACAGGTATTAAGTAGTACTTGTGATGAATGCAAGCCTCTTGCATGTAAATATACCATATGCATTTGTCTGTTTGCCAATCTCTTCTTATTAACTTTGTCCTTCTCCAAACTTGCAAGTATAGGTTTGGATTCACTGGTGTGCATCCTGAGGACCTAGCTAAAGCCATGCCAATGAAGGTGGCAAGGAAGGCAGTGGAAGAAATTTTGTACGATGGTGCGGAATCCTGGACCGGCAACCGAAATGCCAGGCTTCTGGTGGGCCACTCTTTACACCATGATTTGAGTTGCTTAGGGGTCAAATTTCCGGTACATCTCCAAAGGTGAGTACCAGAAATATTGCATAGAGAAAAGAAAGGAACTCAATCTTAAAACTCTGTAGTCTATACTAGAATTTCCGTGGTGTTGAATTTTTATTTTCTCTCGTGATGCTCCTTTTTGTATAGTAGCCAAGCTGAGCATGCTGCCTTGATTTGGTAAATTGCTTGTACTGTGTATGTAGGGACACAGCTTACTATCCTCCTCTTTTGAGAACAAGTAATGTAAGCAACAAGCTACAATATCTCACCAGCACATACCTTGGGTAATTTCATTTGGGTCTTCTTCAATAGGCTGCAATGGTTATCTCTTTGCATTGAAGGATCATTCTGCTGTATTACAGGTACAAAATTCAAGAAGGAAAGTCTCATGATCCTCATGAGGATGCGATTGCAGCGATGAGATTATACAAGAGAATGAGGATGGCCAGTCACATCCATGGATGGTCCAAACTGGGAGAACTCTCTCTTGCGTTCAGGAAGAATGAAGAGCTCGAAGCTATGAGTCCTGAAGAGCTTCTTGAGCTCTCACAGCCTCGCTTTCAATGCTGGTGTTTGGACGATTGATGCGCAAAAGCCCACGTAGTACAGAAGCCCTTTGGCAAAGTTTGATGTGTTGATTACCGAAATGGGTGGACGAATGTGTATGCTAAGAGAGTTGCTCATGTCCTACAGACATAGGATCAAAACACCTGCATGAAGGTTTTGTTATTTCATGCTGCCATATCACCCGAATCAGTTTTACTTGAAAAACGCAGAGGCTTAGTTTCTTCATTGCGTCCCTCGAGAGATTTCTTGACTGTGCCCTTCTGACTCTCATCCCTAAGACCAACTTCATTGTTGAAGTGTGATATCGAACTCCCTCTATTTCATAAACAAACTCTCCCTTACTTTTGTTGTGTAGGTCAAATTGAGGATGCTTTTTGTGTATAGACATTCTTGAGGGATTTTGAAACAAGGTTAGAACTCCACACTTGTCTTCTAAGATAGCCGACTTGTTTGTAAGTAACTAGGACCCTAGGAGAAAGTCATCTTATTGTGGCAAAAACAATCTCTCTCTCTATCATTCATGCACATGCAATGTGCATGTATATGGAGTGCACACTGAGGGGTTCCAAAATGTAATGGAAAATGGCTTTCGCATTGTGGCTCAAGGGCTAGTGTAGCAAGAGAGCTTTTATGTGAGTATCTATGAGGTGTAGATATGTCCACCAATCAAGCACTTTGAGGTCACGGAAGACTCCAAAAAGTAGCATGGATAAATGTAGTTCCTCTCTCTAGGTTTTCTCACGGAGGCCACAACTCTAGATTGAATAGGGGTTGCATACATCCTCAAAGATAGCTCTAATTTCCCTCCAGATCCTTGACAATGAACTTGTTCTCTAGGTAGTGCTAACTCGGGTCATATTCAAATGTAAAGCTTGTTATTGAGCTACCACTATTGCACTCACATATTGCATGCAATGCTTTTTCGTTGTTCTTGAACTAAACAAAGAGTAAGTGCCATGCTCAATATTTGCTAGGAGCATAGTCCAAGGTAATGCGTGTAAGATGACATGGATATAATTTAATAGTGAATTGTCATTGGTGATGTTATCCTTGACATTATTATTGGGCACAATAATATTGTTCTCCTTGATAAAATTATTGTGCAAATAATATTTGATGCCTTGCCACATTCTTGTTTAAACTTGCTTGGGTTCAGGCTTGTGATAGAGAATAGACTTGATATTGTGAAGTTTGGTGGTCTTGTCTGTATATTGTTGCAAGAGGTACAATCTAGCAATATAGTGTTGAGCATCCATTTTGATAGTATATCAAAAGCTATTTATTATCACTATTGCCACCTCTAATGTTTATGTAGCTCACAAAATGTACAATGCTATGTACCTGTTGCAACCATATTTCCAACACAAGATAGACCAAAAGATTTCAATAACTTGATGCAATCTTCAACAATGGGATTACACACGGCTCAAAGCATGTTTGAGTCATGAGATTCCTCAAAGATAATACTCTATAATGGTGAAGTGCTCTTATTGCCAAACCTTTTGCTCCAAAGACTTGGATATAGTTTAAGAGTGCTTTGGCTAAAAAATACCTTACTATGACTTTTGAGTTGAATATTTTTCCTCTAGAACTAGTTGTTGATGATGTAGCAAATTGAAACTCAACATCTATCATCAATTTTTTTGGGATGCTTATCTATTTACTACATCTTCAAAACATGTTCTTTTGTAGATCAATGCAAGAAGTGCTATTGTGGATTTGCTTCTCCATTGTAGGAGAATTGTCTAACCATCAAAGTCTCTATCGTGCAAGAATTGATTGATCCTATAGAAGTTGGCTACAAGATGATAGCATACAAATCAACAAGCTTTTCATACTCTTAACTTGGGCACCATCCAACGGAAAGTTTTTAGGAGGAACAATTAATGCTACCAATTTCTTGAAACAAGATATTCTTTTTCTACTTGTCCTTTGCGGAAACCCAATTTACCCTTTAATCCTTAATCTCCCATGACAATTAGTGGCCTTTATTGTTGATAATGTTGGTACTCTGATTGAAGATGAGTCTTGAGAACTTAATAGACCTTAGAAACAAGTGAAAGGACAAAAACCTTCTATTTCATTTGATCTTGGAGCTTTAGAATTTCCTTTTCGAGCATTTTGCAAGAACTCTTGGCATTAACTATACTCAATTTTGCAAAATATTCAAGGTGAACTAGCTATAGGTGACACGCCTCCAATTTCTCTTCTCTTCTCTCCAAGTTAAGGTGCAAAACTACATTAGTCCCATCAACTTCCACATCATGAAGTTCTATTTAGTGGAATCCCATGAGCTAAATTGTGACATGGATTGGAATAGATAGGAGGGCCTCAAGGTCTACCAATCCCTATAGCTCTATTTGAGGGGTGCTAGGACAAGTACAACTTCATAATAAAGCATGATAATGCTTGTGTGGCTCTACCAAGAATAGACCAAGGCATTTGTAAATAAAATCATCCCCCGCATATTGAGCACTGATCATCGTCACATGAACACGTGTTTCATCCCCTCAAAACAAAATGAAATACAAAACTCTCAAAATGATAAAAGAAAACTGAAAATGAGGGGGCAAAACACATTTCTTAGGTTTTAAAAAAAGGTCTAGTTTTGCGAGAATACATATTCAACCATCTAACACGTGAGACATGTGAGGTGTAAGATTTTTACCACTAGTGAGTTTTTTTTAATGCATCTATAGGCAAATAGTTTCCCAAAATTCTTGTTTTAATATAAGCTGGAGAAGCATGTGTGTTTTGTGGCATTTTCAAAACAAAATCAAACAAGAACTATAGAGTAACACAAAACCATTTGTGTGCTCAAAATCTAGTTGGCGTACACCTTGACAAGTTCAATAACTAGAGTGCTTTGTTAGCTGCATGTGTATCAAATTAAAGTGAAGTCGAGGGAAAATTTGTACGTGCTAATTTTTTATTTAATCTCACTATTGTGTCCATACTTGTCCTTCATACAAGGTTGTGCTTACCAATTCATTGTCATTCAAACATTCAACAAGAGTATGCATCTCTAAACAAGAACATAGAAGAGGAAAGCTTTAGAGAGAGAGCGAGAGAGAGAGAGAGAGAGAGAGAGAGAGAGAGAGAGAGAGAGAGAGAAATAGATTGATTTATTGTCCTTGGAGGTCATATATGACATATGGAATAAAAAAAAATAGTATGACTCCTTTTGAGTCATGACCATATCGGTTATGGTATGAGGGACCATTGATAGGGTAAAAGAAAAACATAGTAAAAAACTAGGGTAAAAGAAAAACATAATAAAAAACCTAAGGAGGGTCAATTGATGGGGGAGCCAATATGGGAGTCTAGAACTCTTGGATGACCGCTTTACCACCTCAGTAGATTGTCCATTTACCTTGTTTTTGGGCTTAGTGTATCTTTTGTGAGCTTCTTTGCTTTGAGTTTGAATTGGTTGGTGGTTAGTTTCTTTGCAATCCAAAACCTGGTTTTATTGAGGAGGCAATATCGGTGTAATAGCTTCATCCACTCCTCATTTTCCTTGAAGATGATGATGCAGTACTTGGGTATCATGCACATGTTTATATTGTTTGATCCAGGATACTATGTTGGGCTCGATGGTGATTGGTTGGAGGATGTCTTTGAGCTTGGTGATTGCATCCTCTAGTGATCAAAGTCTCTTGATTCTCACTTTTAGGTTGAGAGATTCTTGTAGTTGGTGTGTATGAAGGGCTACATGAATTTTGGTGTCAATCTTCTTTGTGATGCCATGTGTTACCTTGTGGATTTTCTTTTGAGTGACTATGAGATAGGCTCGGTGAGGGAGGCTTCAACCTCTCATGCTTTTGTGAATAGAGTTTGACTGGTTTGATTGTTTTCTTCCTTACAAGTGCTCTTGAGCTCATGCAGATGTTGTTGGAGGGCTACGTTTTCCTCTATGAGCACTTGGATTTGGGCATCAAGAGCCAATATTATTGCTTCTTTGTGGGCGAAGGGCCTTTTGAAGGGTGGCGGCCACAACAAGGAAGCTTTGTGGGTAAGATGCTGGTGTGCCACAGAGAGAGAGAGAGAGAGAGAGAGAGAGAGAGAGAGAGAGAGAGAGAGAGAGAGAGAGCTTGTGATTTGTTTTCCACAAATTGTGTTACCTTGTTGTGACATGATACAAAGCTTAGTACGTTATAATTGTGATGTCCCAACTTTGATATGTGTACCTAGCAAAAGAGGCATATGAAGGGTTATAATTTATTCTAAGGGATAAACAATTGTGATATCATTTCTTTTATTGATTGTCACTTCCTTTCAATGCATGTTTCCTTGCATGGGGGAGTTTGCATAGTCTTGCCCAATTTTCATAATATGTGGGAACGCAACAACGTAAAATATTTTGCACATTTGTTTCTCTGTGTTGTCAATACTAAATAAAAACGTTAGTGGCTTTTATGTGCCTTTATTTTGAAAGTCATTTGTCAGCTGTTGTACATGATGCAAAGGTGTGAACCAAACTTTTTCCATCGAACTTGCTTTTATGTTCTTCCTATGTTGCTCCCATTGGTATATCATGGAGTCAATGCATTCCATGAGAATGAAAATGTAGGTGATATCTTGCTTTGCATCTAATAAAAATATCCCAACTTGCTTGTCGTGCATGCAATCTGAGTCTTTGACCACTATTTTGAGTTGCTCTGTCTTTGGTACTAGTGAGGCAGCAACATTGCAATCCCTACATACTTGCAAGTTTTTGGTATGTCCTTTGCGGTGCATTGATGATTGGAAATCAAAAACCAATTTCTTAGAATGATCACAAAGCAAAAGATTCTTTGAATCAAAGAAAATATTGTGCAAGACCTTATGCAAATTTTGAGAATACCCTTGTAGGTACAATTGAAGTTATAATATTTTGTTGCCTCCACTAGATCTGTCTGTTTTGTGGATTTTCATCAGTATCTTGAACAAAAAATTAATGAGCCTTTCAACTTGAATCAATCAGTCTTTTCTTGCTTCAAGCCAAGGAGACAAATCATGTGATGTAGATCAACTTTGAAAGCCACAAGCACTTGCCGATATGGTGAGAGATAACTCTCTTGCTCTAGAAACTCTTCCTCCTTATTCCCCTCTAAGGAAACACATAACCATTAATAGCCCAAAAAAAGACTTCTCCCTCCGCTTCTCTTCCTCGTCACCTCCTTTCTTCCCAAGAATAGGAAACGGGGTTTCTCTAGTTTATTTTTAGCAAGTGCAACATCTTGCGCGCAACCACTAGCCTATCTTGGCTCCTGTCAACAATCATGTGTAATCCTCCTCTTTAGAGTGGGAAAACCCCTAAGGGAGTGTCCATTGAAAATGGGTCGACAAATGGTCACACTCGATGTGAGATGAGCAAAGAACCAACACATGTGCATGTGAGTGTGCGATGCCATGCAGTGTATTAGGAGACACATATTTTTTGGAGCTCACAGTGATAAGAATACTCACCACTCATTATTCTTAATTATATCCAAATAATAGGGCTAGCGGTTAGTGATGGATGGCCAACCAATTGGCATGAACCCTAACAATCTCCCACTTGAAGACCAATGTGGCCCAAGTGGCTATAAGTGTAAGGGTTAGTATGCACAACTATACAAGTTTAAAGCATGACCATAGCTTCACCCTACGTCCATCATCTCTATGCAATGTGAAAACCGCTTTGAAGATAGGCTTTTTGTCAGAGCATCTTTTGGGTTCTCATCCATGTGGACTTTGGCTAACTCAATGTATTTGCTAGCCAAGATATCTTGTATCACATGATACTTAACCTCAATGTGTTTTGAATTTTGGAATGAACACGGGGTTCTTTGCTAATAAAAGTGCACTCTGGCTTCATACCAAGGTCTCCCATTAGATGAGATAACCACACAACTTCCTTGCAAGCACTTGACATTGAAACATACTCAGCCTCAATGGTGGAAGACAAAGTGCAATTTTGGAGACACGATCTCTAAGAGATTTTTGCTCCAGCAAACAAGCAAACGTAGATGTGGATCTCCTATGGTCCACACAATCCACACAATTAAAATCAGTGTATCCAATTATGGATGAATCACAGTTCCCAAAACATAAGTAGTTGCTGTCTGAACCCTTGATGTATCTCAAGATATAGGCTTCACTACTTCCCAATGCTTCCTGCCCAAGTTTTCCGTATACCTACTGACCACTCCCACTGCAAATGCAATGTCTAGTCACGTGCTAACCATGGCGAACATGAGACTGCCAACTATCAAAGAATATAACATCTTTTTTATCTCTATCTTTTCAACATCCAATTTGGGGCAATCATTCTTGCTGATTTTTACATATGTAACCATTGGGGTACTCAATGCTTTCCATCGGTGTTGGTACTTTGCAATTTGGCTATTTTACGTCGCTTAGCGAAAGGCACTTAGGTTTAGAGGCTTTAGATTTGGGCTAAGAATTTTAGGTTTCTATTGGATTAGGGTTTGTACTGGATCTACATGCATTGTCATGTAGACTTGGGTGTGTACTTATGTTGCACCCTCGAATATAGAGATTGACCTATA
Organism: Adiantum capillus-veneris; assembly: GCF_014529385.1. Taxonomy (NCBI): domain Eukaryota; kingdom Viridiplantae; phylum Streptophyta; class Polypodiopsida; order Polypodiales; family Pteridaceae; genus Adiantum; species Adiantum capillus-veneris. The sequence continues at coordinate 30,200,954 of NC_140933.1, read as the reverse complement.
AAGCACTACAACTAAAAAGGGGGCCTTTGATGCAGGTTTCGACGCACCCCGTCGGAAAAACCGTCGATATACGTGTCCCTACAAAAACGTCGCTATATGCGTCGATTTACGCGTTGAAAGGTACTATTATCGATGCATATTTCGATGGGCTTAGCGACGCAGATTGCGACAACCATAACAGAAAAAAAAGTTCTTGGACAGAGGATAGGAAGCCTGGCCTGTGCCCAGTGAAAAGATGGACACAACCACAGCCAGACTGCCTGTCCTCTGTCCAAGAAAGCGAGCAGCACCAAAATCAATCGTGCTCCCGTAGAAATTTCGGCAGAGTTCCCTTCGTTTTAACAGAAACTTTTCAAAAAAAACCATATCATGTATACGCCTCCTACATGGTATCCATGTAGGATCTCACATGAGATTTAAGGCCAATGAAAGAAATGATATGAACTTTGTGCAAAACCATAACCGACTTAAAACCATAACCATAACGAAATTAATTTGTGCAAAACCATAACCAAATTAAAACCATAATCGGCCATAACCATATTGTCAAAACCATGATGTAGATAACCATAACCATAAACAAAACAATAACCATAAGCCTAACGAGAAAGTTAAACATAACCATTAAAAAAACAATAACCATAACCATGTCTATACAAGAATATGAGAAATAACCATGTCTATACAATGACAATAACCATAACCATAAGGAAAACAATAACCATAACCATGTCTAAACAATAACCATAACCATATATGTCTATACAAAAAAGAGACATAGAAGCGTGTCTGTGTCTCACAAAGCATATATATGAAATCAACTGATGACTAAGCGTCACAACTTGCACATAGGACAAGTCACAAAATTAGTATTGATATTACTTCACATATACTTATTTAATTAAATCAACTCACACATATTAACGTCTCACCTCAATCGATCAGCGAAACTCTAAGGCCTCCCAGTCTACAGGCTCTCCTGAAGCATCAAGATCATTCAATACTTCATAGATACCTCTGTGATATCCATCTCTCTCCTCCTAGCGTGTCGGGGCTCGATGCATCACAAGATTCTGCGTTTATACAAAAATCAAAGTAATAAGAATACATGATTCATCACGTTCAAAAAAATGCCATAGCTAGGATTGGATTGGAAACTCACAAACTCATAGCGAAAGGTGTCGAAGCCTCCACTGCCAAGATGAGATGTCCCCCTGGTCATCTGTCGTATCTGTGCAGCCTGACGCTTCTGTCTGCTCATCCTCCCTGATCTGTTGCCACGTCTCATGTGGGATGCCTGAAGGCTTCGGCAAGCCGGTCCTGAAAGCTTGCCGAGCTGCATCTTGTCGATGTTTCACGGTGTCCCGTGCAACACCCTTGATCCACCTCCTCATAATAGCCTTTGAACTCGGAGCAGGCTGGTACTCTCTCATGATGGTCTCCACTATATAATTGATTTTGTCCTCATCCTGGTCAGGCCAAGGCGTCAGAATGCTGGTCGAAAACTGCAGCTCCATGAACTGGCGAATTCGCTGTCTCATCTCAGTCCCGACTCTATCCATGTCAACAGAACCATCTGTCTGTGCAGTATAGAGCTTGCAGGCACTAGAATCGTGTGCCCCCCAATGTGTCCAAGGTGTGTCAAGAGGTGTGTCGAGAGGTGTGCCTGGGTAGGACGGGGGTCGTGAACAATGAGGGGTTGAAGCATCTGTGGACCCTCCTCCACAGCAACCACCACCTCCACCTGACAATTGCCAAGATCGACGAGTGCGCCTGTGCTGCGGAGATGAGGACATACCCGCCTCTGCCGCACCCCTAGGTGTCAAAGCGGCCGTGATGGGAGACCTTGCAGGCGTTGTACCCTTAGGCGTCCCCCCCCCATAGGCGTCCCTCCCCCCATAGACGTCCCCCCCATAGGCGTCGGACCCTCAGGTGTGAAGCCCGGAGGCATAGTACCCGTGCCTCTGGCTACCCAGTACTGAGATGCCTCTGCCATCTGACTGGGCGTCATCCGTGTGACGAAGCCCATAAATGCATCTGCACTCATAGAAGCGGGATCTAGAAACTGGTCTGCCATACTAAAGTCCCGCAAAAAGAAAGTAAAATAAAGCATCAGAACACCTTTGTTTAAATTAACTTTAAGCTTAATTTTAATCAACGTCTTCACACAAATACTTACAGGCCTAGGCCTCGACAAGTGAGGCATCATCGATAAGATCTTGCACCGTGACATCGTCTATCTCTAATTGCAGACATAACTCTGTCCCAACTCGTTCTGGCAGATTGTCTTCATCCATTGCATATTCATCTACAAGTGTCAATTCTGCCTCGTCTGCGTCATCCCTCGTATATCTATCAGCTTCCTCTGCCATACCTTCGTCCATCTCATCTAATGTCACAGTAGTATCTGCGTCGTCTGATCGACTTTCCTCCAGGAGCTCTTGCCCTTCAAATACTTGTTTATTTCTTGGAGCAACCTGAACCACAAACCACCATTGTCGCTCTCGAGGGTCTGGTACAAAGACCACTTGCTCGCAATGTTCGGGGAGAGTCAATGTGTCGCCCGAATCTGTCCAAACCTTTGTAGAATCTATTTGCACAAGCTTGTTTCCATCTCTGTGTACCGTTGCATTGCGACCAGAAGTAATCACCTTGAACCACTTCACATCCAACAAAAACATCTCAAACCGCCTGAAGCTGACTTTCAGGATATCTGACACCAGACCACAGTAATCCAGGTTGCTAGTGCTCTCATTCGTGTCTCTGGCACTGGCCCTTCTCTTTTGCATGAAACTAACCATTACCCCACTGTCAAACGTGTTTCTTCTGCTGTCAATTTGTTGTGTTCTGAAATGCTTTCCATGCAACCACAATGCCATGTATGTATGATACTTCCAGTCACATCCAATAGCCAGCTCTTCCTCTTCTAGAGATATGGATTCTCCGATCTGTCGAGCTGCTCTCACTGTCTTGTCCAACCATGACATTGTAGCGAATTTAGGTAGAGGAGCGAGATAGTATGGCAAGGGTAAGCCTCTAGTCGTTCGGCTTCGCCTGAAATCGTGTCGCTCCCTATTGCATCTCTCTTTCTCTTCTTCGTACCTTTCAACCCATTTTTGCATCGGCTCTGAATTTAGTATACAGAACTTCATGATCTTTTCTTGCATGGCGTCGTTCATTTTCTTCGGCACCCCTTGCCCTTTCGGCTCCTCTCCCACCAGTCTTGCATCCTCCTCATCGCTCCACAGTTGAGGCATTTCTGGGTCAGAAATGGATAGAAATTTGATCGTCAAGACAAGAGACTCTTGCACCAGCCATCCTTCTACCATGCTCCCCTCTGGACGCGCTTTTTGGCGAACAAAATCCTTAAGTGTTTTCATGAACCGTTCTAGAAAGAACATCCAACGAATGTGGACTGTGACCTGCCCACTGCAACCTCATCTACTACATGGACGAGCAAGTGCATTTGGATAGTTAGGCAGCTCGTGGGTAGATACTTCTCAATCATGCAAACTGCCTCAATGGAGTTAGCCCTTGCAACTGCAATATATTCCTCCCGTATCTCCTTGGAAGAGATCCACCGCACTGGCTCTAAAATCTTGTATATGCAGGTCAGCACTTCCTCCGTTAAACACCCCTTGATCGCAATTGGAAGAATTAATTGCAAGAACTTATGCCAGTCGTGCGATTTCAGTCCTGATAGTTGATCGTCACGGGTGAATGCTGTCTTGAGACATCGTATATATCCTGTTGGCATCCCGAACTCTGAAATCACCCTTTTAACTTGTCGCTCTTCGCTTTTTAGCAATACCCATGGCTCTCTTGGAAGTTTTGTTTGGCCAGCTGCATTGGTGAAAGGCCACAGCTCTGGCATCTTTCCAACTAACTGCAAATCATCTCATGAAGCTCGATTGTCTTTTCATTCCCATGATTGTCTTCCAGAGGAGCTCTCCCACATTCTTGAATATATGCATTGGATCCAGCAAATGGTTAATTAGTAGATCACCCCAATACGGCAACGTATCGAGAATGGACAAACGTTTCATTCCTGGAACAGGTGGCCCCTCATGTTGCTCCCATCGGCGACGCCATTCTTGTACATGCATAGGACGACATTCGACGCGACCAAGGTGACCTTCGCGCAAGTGATGACCATCTAGAAGATAACGGTGGTGGCCTTGATAAATTGTCTTCTGAAGAGAGGCAAAATAGCGCACATCCCAAGACTGCCCGCAAATTGGACATGCATTGTATCCCGAAGTTGTTAGCCCTGCATATATTAAAGCATCAATCAGGCCAAGGCAAAGTGCTTGCGAATAGCGAGAATTTTGTAAATCAAAAACCATTACCAGAAACTTCTCCGTATCCTGGCCAATCATGCATAGTCCACATAAGAAGTCCATGGATCCTTGCATGTTGTTGTCCTATTGGTTCAACCGCATCTACTATGTCAATCCCATGCCATAACTCCTGGAGCTCGTCAACTAGTGGAGCTAGATAAACATCCATGTTTTTTGCCTTGAACTTACCAGGTACAATCAAGCTTAATATCAAATGACCCTTCTTGATGGCAAGCCACGACGGGAGGTTGTAATTGATAAGGCACATAGGCCAAGTGCTCCATGACGAGCTTCTCAAGCCAAATGGATTGACTCCATCCATTGCCATGCCCAAATGCAAATTGCGTGGTTCACTCTTAAAATGTTGCCACGTATCTTCAATGTGCCTCCAAGCCTTTGAATCGGCGGGCACCCTAAATGTTGTGTCAGTGGATCTATTCGTAGAATGCCACTGCATCAACTTTGCAATGGAACCACAACGAAACATGCTTTTTATCCTAGGAATAATAGGAAAATGCCGCAACACTTTAGCTGGCACTGTCTCGCCAACTGCATCTTGTTTGTAGAGCATTGCTCCGCACTTAGGACACGACAAACAATCTGCGAATTCATTGGCGAAAAAGAATGTAATCATTTGGACATGCATGAATCTTGTTGTAGTCCAAGCCAACTGACGTCAATAGTTGCTTTGCGTCTGGCCTGGAGGGGGGCATTTCATTGCCAGCCGGGAGAAGTTGGTCCCGCAACAACCTGCTTAAGCCACATTAAATTAAAAAGCTCTCCAAGCACGTCACCGTTGCAATCGGAAAATCTCTTTTGTAAATTACGTACCTAAACAAAGCAGTGACGCTTGCATTTGACCACACGTACACTGACTGAAGATTCAAAAATGCCAGACAAGTACGAAGCACAGATATTTTGGCGCCTTCATAGATTGGTTGATGTGCCAACTTCCTCAACGTGTCTTCAGGAGATAGGCGCATGGCTTCTGGTTCTGCTTCTGGCATCCAGCATCTCCTCCATGCCGTCGTCTTCTGTCTGTAAGCCCTTTTCTGCTTCCATCCTTGGCTCTATATTGGTCGGACCTTCACGCATAATCCTTTTTCTCTCTCTCTCAGATGTAGGTGCTATGTCGCAAAAAGCAATGCCCGTTCCGTAGGAGTCGTATCGTACATTCTGTACGGTTTCTCTAGCAAACCCTCCGTACTTGTGCACATGCTCATTACATATCCTATGCTTGCGCAGGATTTGATACTTGCAGAGCGTGCACGAGCATGCAATCTTTTCCTCCATGTTAGTTGATGACGTTGCCATCTACAATGATTATGAATGTTGTTTTAATATATATACTCCTCACAATGTAAACTACCTTGCATTCACTAGTCTTGCCCAATATCCACCTCGGTCCAAAGGTGTACGGAGATCAGGACCACCGGGTCAAAATCTCGTCTTTATTGGTCAAATCCTATATGGGTAGACACATACGTGCACTCCCAGGTGTACATGGCAATGCATGTAGCGGGCAAACCCCTTTGCCTCTTTTAGTTCCATAGTTTCTTCTAGAGGGAGGGAGAGAGAGAGAGAGAGAGAGAGAGAGAGAGAGAGAGAGAGAGAGAGAGAGAGAGAGAGAGAGAGAGAGAGAGAGAGAGAGAGAGAGAGAGTTTCTGTCCTTTTCACACAATTGGTCAGCCAACCTAACTCTTTCTCTCTCTCTTTCTCTATCTACTATCTATCTCTCTCTCTACCTCTGTAGCTATCTCTAGTTAATTCTCTCTCTCTCTCTCTCTCTCTCTCTCTATATATATATATATATATCACTCTCTATTTCTCTCTCTCTCTCTCTCTCTCTCTCTCTCTACTTCCCTATCTCTCTACTGATCGAACGAGCGACTGAGCTAGGGAGATCCAGACGCCGACGACTACGAAGGACTACACAACATTGATAGAGGGTACATTAGAGGATCCAGGTCACTTTGGCTCGACATGCACAACGCCCGGTCAGACTACTGACCATGGAGGAGATTGATGAGATCCGCCAGCGACCGATGGTGGATCTCCTATGATCTACCTATCCCAGCTAGTTGTTTTAGCTGCTTAGTCCACACCCAGCAGTTTAGGATTCCATAATATTTTATTTTGTCATTTTGTCATCTTGTTACTCTGACTTTGTATCAGATCCACCACATTATAACTTTCTGGTCTCATAGGTCACTTTGGCCTTCTGAAGACGTTAATATAACATTTCATTTCATTTCTCTCTTTAATTTCTCTTTCTTTATTTTTAATTTCCTACGCATACATTAATTCTCTCTCTCTCTCTCTCTAGTTTTAATTTCCTACGCATACATTTCTCTCTCTCTCTCTCTCTCTCTCTCTCTCTCTCTCTCTCTCTCTCTCCCTCTCTCTCTCTTTAATTTCCTACACACACACACACACACACTTCCTCTCTCTCTCTCTCTCTAGCTTTTTAATTTCTTATTTACACACACACACACACACATTTCTCTCTCTTTCTCTCTTTGATTTTCTACACACACACACACATTTCTCTCTCTCTCTCTCTCTCTCTCTCTCTCTCTCTCTCTCTCTCTCTCTCTCTGATTACCTACACACACACACACACACATTTCTCTCTCTCTCTCTCTCTCTCTCTCTCTCTCTCTCTCTCTCTCTCTCTCTCTCTCTCTTTCCTACACACACACACACACACACACACACGATGTAGAGAGAGAGAGAGAGAGAGAGAGAGAGAGGGGTTGGGGCGGGGGGGGGGGGGGGGGGAGAGTTTCATAATACCTGCGCAGCAGGTTTTGGCCAAGATCTCAGCACGCGCGTCGCATGCGAAAATGGCCCCTGCGCACGGGTTTCCCTTTTTTTTGCTCCCAATTTTTTTGCGTCGAAATGTGCGTTGATATACTCGTTGTAATATCCGTCGATATACGCGTGGAAAAGTATGCCTTGCCACGCATATTTCCACGCGCATATCAACAGATATTCCGACGCATATATCGACGGGATGAAAGTACGTCGATATCCGCGTCGAAAGGTGCGGTCGTCGATATATACTGCATCGATATCTTGATGTTATGTTGTAGTGAAGACAAAAGTATTACCCGATGGTCCTGATCTCTATGAACCTCTAGACCAAGGTGTATGGGGATCAAGCATGGCTAGAGAATGTGAGGTAGTTAGAGCTAGCGGAAAATGGACTTCAGAAACGGTTTGTGCACTTCAAAAACACAAATGAACTTCAATAGCGCAAACAGACTTTGACAAACAGATTTCAATAGCACAAATAGACTTGAGAATGCAAACAAACTTCAGAAATGCAAGACAGTTTGATCGTTTCTTGGTGTGCTTTAAGACTTCAAAAATAGCACAAACTGACTTTAAAAAATGCAGCGTTTGACCATTTCTTGGTCTACTTAGGGCTTTAAATAGAATCTTGGTGAGAGAGGGGTTGGGGGGGGGGGGGGGGGGGGGGGGGGGGAGAGAGTTTCATAATCCTTGCAAAGATTCTTCAACACTTTCCTATCATTCCAAGAAAAAAGAGCATGTTCAAGTGCAAGTCTATAGCCGCTTTGATGACATGGCATACAAATATTAGATCCATAGATGATGTGACACAGGTGCTTGCTGACTCTTATGCATGGAAGCACATAAAAGAAAGATGGCCTACATTCAAGGATGAGCCTCCTTGTATCCGTTTTGGTGTGGCAATGGATGGAGTTAACCTATTTGGATTACGGAGTTCTTCATGGAGCATATGGCCTATTTGCTTAATTGATTATAATCTTCCACCATGGTTAGATATCAAGAAGGACCATCTGCTATTTTCATTGGTTGTCCTAGAAAAGTACAAGGCAAAGAACATGGACATCTATCTGGCACCACTTATAGAAGAGCTTCAAAGGTTGTGGACATGGATTGACGTGGTCGACATGTCCCAACCGATCAAACCACAAAATGCCCATGTGCAAGGAATTCTCATGTGGACCAAGCACGATTGGCCAGGCTTCGACAAGTATTCAGGTAAGTATCTTTGAAACCCTATGCAATACCTATATGCAATACCAAGGGTAGCATGACTGAAGGATGGCTTGTCCAGGAGTCTCTTATTCTCATAAATGAATTTTTGGATTCAACTGATCCAAAGGTGCCCCAAATGTGGAGTTCTTAGGTCATCGTCAAGGTGACAGGGGGCGAGCCGCACGGACAAGGCATCATGAGAAAGATGGATATCACAATGTGGAAAAAGGTTATGAGATTTTGTCTTCTCAACTTAGAGTCATGCAAAAGTAGCTAGAGAGGCAGGAAGAGGAAAAGCAACAACGCTTGATAGATCGCTTGTAGTTCCAGCAGAAACCTTCCTTTTCCACATCACCTTCAAAAATTGGCAGACTTTGGTCGATGGCTAGATGCAACAATCTCGGAGGCAAAGAGGAACGTAGTGTTGATTACTGAAGAAGAAGAAGAGATGTTGAGGGGTTGTGACTGGCATGTAAATATTTTTACAGCTTCCTTTTACAAATCCATAGGACCACATTACTTTAGTAATATTAAAATTGTTTAATTTATGTGCTTGTAGTATCACAAATATAGAGCTTTGTGGTCCCATGGGAGTGCAACCGATACACAAAAAAAGGGTCACCTTTGACAATGGGGTTAAGGCAAACTTCGTCCAAGAAAATCAGAGTAGTGCAAGGGATGAGAACACAAAGATAGCCAACTTGAATACTTTGGCTACATCTTGAAGATTAGCTTTAGGAAGTTTGATATTTATATCTTTGATGTAAAGTGGCTCAAAGTTATCACTAGTGGGTCTAATACAACTGTGCGCAAAGATAAGAGTGGACTAATTCAACTGAACTCCAGGCGGGTGTGGACAGATGGTCGGGATACCTTTGTACTTCTGCAGCATTATGAACAATTTGTGTTCATAATAGATCCACTATGGGATGAAAAGGATGAAAAAGACTTGTCTAAATGTGTTGGCTCTTTGTTGTTCAAGTTGCTCCATGGAGATAACAAGTGTGTGAAGGATTGGAGGTTGAGGTCAAAGAGCTATATCCAAAGTGCACAGCCGACGGATGATGTAAATGAGGATTTCAAGCTAGAGGTCAGTGGTGGTGAGTAGATACCTGAACCTAGAGATGAGCTCTCAAATATGCAAGTATATGGGGAGAGCGATGTAGAAGTGGAGTTTGATGACAAAGATACAGAAGTACATATTGGGATAGATGTCTTTGGTGCATCAACTCTTATAGAAGATGAGAGATTGACTACTATTTTTGCTAGGAACTCTTTTGTATTGAGCACTTACTTATGACGGATTTTAATTATTCTACAACATTGGATAGATATAATGAGTTGTGTTGCAGCATTGTTTTTTTTTTTTTTTTGAATTGCTTAAGTTGTTCGTTTATGGATATGTGAACTAACATATTGTATCTATGTTATCAAATAAATTTTTGCAGTCATGGACAATGATGATGAGATGTATTCTCCTAGCTTTAGTCTCCGACTAGCATGTCACTTGAGGAGATGGGTGCTTCTTTGTCACAGCTTTCACGTGAGCAAGTTGCTTACATACAAAAACTTTGGGGAGTTGGTCCCTCTAGATCTAGTACAACTGACCCTATATCTAGGACAAGTGTACCCCCTATACTGATCGGCCCTACACCTCTATCAAGTGTGCTAGTTACATCGACAACTCATTCTTCTTTGAGACGAGATAGGTGTCATTTTGGAGGCGATTGTTGTTGTGGTAGTGGTTCTATCGATGCGTCCACACCACCAAGAGAGCTTCCACCTCTCTTTTTAGAAGATATTTCACCAGCATGCACACCACGTACACCTTGGGGATCACATGAGCATGATCCTAGCAAGGTGTACAAGACCAGGGATGGGGTTGTTGCCATGGATAAGGCTAGAAAGGCCATGCAACAGAGGATTTGGCAGCTTTGTTCAATTTGGCCATTCTGTGATGGAGGTTTGGGATGCTCAGTTTGATGAGAGAAAGAATTACATCATCGATGCCATTCACAGAGAGTGTAGACCGACAAAGGGGTACGATCCAGTCTCAAACGATTGGATCTTGAGCGTGGCAATTGCCATGATGTCACACCATCGGTTAGAGACCAAAGACAGGTACAAGACCAATGAACCAAAACCAACATGGTTGGACGTAGAGGAGTGGGTGGGGATTGCATGAGAGACACATGACAAAAATCAGAGATTTCAGCAGCAAAGAGATGCATCTAGAGAACATTTGTAGTCTGTTGGAGCATCACATCTTGAGAGTGGAGGCTACGATACTCTTTGGCATGAGTTTGTAAGTATTATACGTACAATTTAAACTTTCGCATATATATATATATATATATATATTATCTTAATATTTATCTTATGTTTAATTGTTTATTTTGCAGGAAGTTGACACAAAGCGCCCTCCAACACATCGAGAGGAGTACAAGAATGGACTTGTGGCTCTTTTGACCCAGCTTAGGAGGAGGGAGAGGCCACCGACTAGGAGGCACTACCATGAGGGTGACATATTTCATCTATGTTTTTTGATAGTTATGTTCATCCTACTGATTGTATTCATTGTATACAACTTGACATTTATGCTTATGGTTAGTTGTTTATGCTCTTTGTTAGATGTTTATGCTTATGGTTTTGTGATCTGATATGGTTATTGTATTGAAATTAAATTATGGTTATCCTTATGATTTTGGATTGATGTTATGGTCATACTTGTTTCAATAGCTCCTTGGTTATGGTTTTGCATTCAGGTTACGGTTATGCTTTTGTAATCATATAGTGGATATGCTCTTTGCTTATGGTTTTGCAACCAGGTTTATGGTTATGACTTGGTAATAATGTTGTGGATATGATCATGGTTATGGTTTTGAAATCAGGTTATGGTTATGCTTTTGTAATTATGTTGTGGATATGCTTTTTGATCATGGTTTTGCAATCAAGTTATGTTTATGGCTTGGTAATTATGTTGTGGATATGAATTTTGGTTATGGTTTTACAATCAGGTTATGGTTATGGTTATGCTTTTTTAAATATGTTGTGAATATGATCTTTGATTATGATTTTGCAATCAAGTTATGGTTATAGTTTTGCAATTATGTTTTGAATATGGTAACAATTTTTGAATCATGTTATATTTATGGTTTGAGAATCTTTATATCATTATGGTTACGATTTTCAAGTCATGATACAATTATGGTTTGAGAATGTTCATATCATTATGGTTATGGTTTTCAAGTCATGATACAATTATGGCTTGAGAATCTTCATATAATTATAGTTACAGTTTTCAAGTCATGTTTTAGGTATGGTTAGAAAATCTTCATATCATTGGGCTTATAGTTTGGGAGTCAACATTATGGTTATGCTTTTGGAAGCTTTTCATGTCTATGGTTTCAATTTTGTAGATTTGTTATGCTTACAATTTTTTTAATCTGTTCTAACTATACTTCTAGCTCTTCATCGCCAAAATGCAGGAGAAGTGCGGTTGCTTTTGCACTTTTCCTTTGGGCAGAGAGGACTGGTTCTTGGTGCTATAGTACATGCAGCATCAGTTGTTGCCAATCCTCTCTGCCCAAAAATGTTTTGCAGGTTTAAGCATCGATGCAGATGCTGGTATATGCATCAAAATGTGCATGGATACAGGCATCAAAACAAGCATTAGAAATATACATGCTATTCCAACATACTTTCATACGTGCATATCGACGCTAATAGCAGCACTTATTCACACGAACAAGCAACTGCTGTGCATACCGATGCTACAATGCCAATGCACATACCACCACTTACACCAATGCTTTTCATTTTGAAAACAAGTTTTCTTACGTTGGTACATGCATCGATATTCATGCGATGTGTTGTAGTGTCAACTGTAGAAGAATACGAGATATTCTAGCGTAGCAGGTATAGCTTTCTCAATATTGCTAGTTGTTGCTTAGCCCAATTGTATGAATTTTGTAGGTAGTGACTATATTTAATTATAAACTTGAAATTTGGCTAGGTATTGAGTAGTTTCTATGGAATTCTAGAGGTCATAATGCTACACCCAGGTTTTTCATGTTTGCTTTTTTAGCACTTCATCATTGTCCCCAAGGTTCCACTTGGTAAAAATCTATTATTCTTTTGACATGCTCCATGGCTCCTTTTGAATCCAAAGGGCTAAAGGGAGCTAAGAAAAAAGTATATAGTATTTGTATTGAGCGTGACTATAGAAAATTTGACGATAGGTCCGCGGAATGACAAAATTGCAACTTTTTTGTACCTATTTTTTTGCCAACAAAAAAAATAGTGAGGTAAAAGCAACCATATGTTTTGATCATCAAGTTAATGGGGAATTTTATCCCATGTCCTACCAAACTCCCCAGTCTCATTTTTATGAAATCAACCATAAGAAATGGTTTTTTTTTGGGCAAAATGGAGCGGTCTATGAACTTTGGAGGCATGTTGAGACCAAGAGATGAGATTTTTCACAAGTTTCTCATTTTTTCCATATGTAGTACTTGAACTATAAGCCCATGAAAGGATTTTCCAAAATGAGTGGATCTATTATGGTTTTGAAAGTTTTTTACAAAACCCTGAAAGGACACTTTTATGTCTTGTTAGGTTACCAACCTAACACTAGGTTACCAACCTAGTGTTAATCCTAAAGGGCCCCCACTATAGGAGGTGTTGAAGGCTTGTGATGGTTGTAGGGATGGAAATGAATTAGGACATTTTTATCCTTGATGTTGCTTAAAGCATCGGTATGAGCGTCAAAAAGAAAACGTCGCTTATAAACATCACTATTAGCATCATTGCAGGCCCATAATAGCGATGCCGATAGCAACACTGCAAAGCCCTAAATAGCGACACCCAAGCATAAATTCTTTTGGTGGTAGGGAAAACAATGCCCTTCCACCCAATCAATCATATATACCTCAAGTACAACAGCCAACAGTCGAGGTGTTGAATGATTATTTTTTGCAAGGACTGAATAAGGATCTCAGAACTGCTATGGCAAGAGTGGATAAGGTAACCACTCCACTGGATGATGTTATTGCACGAGCTATTGTAGCAGGAGAAGCCTTAGAAGATACTAAGTCACCACAAAAATCAAAGAAAAAGAATTGCAATAAATCGCATCGTAAATCTCAAGGAAGTGGCAATGATAGTTCAAAGTCAGAGAGTACAGACTCAAAATCCTCATATTCAGGCAACAGTAGTAGTTCAGGGAAAGAATCGGAGGAGGCACCTCGAAAAAAATCCCAGCGTCAAGGGAAAGGTGTTTCATCCGGATCTATGGAATCTTCCACGATGGTAAAGAATCTAAAGGAGCTATGGTGTACTCAGTGCCGAAATCCTAGACATGCCGCTCAAGATTGCACAATGAATCAAAAATGGTGTGCAATTTGCACCGCAAATACCCATAATACTATGGAATGCTATTACATTGGGGGTGGCAGTAAGAGTCGGGATCCTTCTACATGGCAGGCACAACACTCAGGACAAGAGCCTGCGGTAGCGGTAGCTCACGCTCATGCATCGGAGGAACAGCGAATCGGAGCCTTCAAAATGGAGAAGCTAAAGTGTGAGTTCGCGTAATCCAGCGTGCGTGCCAGGTGTTATGGCCTAAGCCGCACACTGCGGACCCTATGGATGTGCGGACTTTGCGGACTAGGACTTCATGCGGCTATGAATATTTCTTCACGGGATACCATGGGACAGGACAGGTTTGCACCGTTCCCAATCTGCACTGGAGCGGCGGGTGTATTAGGGGGCATATTGGTCATTGTAGGGATATCACTATCATTCTCATGTAATCATGTGCTCTGCTGTGTATCAATGAAGCCGATGGTGTTCTGTCCCTTTGTATTGTCTATTTTTTCTTCTTATATATTGTTGTTTCTTCTAATGTAAGGAAGTGTGAAGGCATCCATTCCCATAGTGCTTATTGCTCCATTGGGGAGCCATAGGCATTACAGTAGTGCCAAAAGAAATATCAATCACTTTCTTGCCGTCCTCATCCAAGATCAATCCTCCGCTGACGTCGATCAAGTATGGCAAGTCCTCTCGCCTGGGCCACCTGAACCTAGGTGTCACGATAGGGATCTTGAGTGGTGTCTCGAGAGGAGTCACGGCTGTCTAGGCTACAAAGCAAGGAGTTTCAAGTGGGGTGAACCCCAAAGGAGTAGCTAGTGGTGTGTAGCGGGGTGAGTCTCAGAGGAGTAACTAGTGGTGTGTAGCAAGGAATGCCAAAAAGTTGAGCAAAAGCAAGAGTAGAGGGCGACGTTGTGACTGGTGTGGGTGCAGGCAAAGAAGGGAAAGGTAAGGAGCCTTGACAACTACGAGGCGGTGTGGACGCATCAGTGGTGCCTCCTCCACAACAACCTCCACCTCCACCTCCACCACTAGAGCATCGATGCCTAGAGGAGTGTGTAAACCGTCTAGTCAACACCAAGCTCTCGGAGTGCAATGATCACTCAAAAATAGATGAAGAGGACAAAGGAGTGGGATGACGTGCCGATGCATCGGTGTTGTGGTGGGTATCGTAACCCCTCCTCTTCTTAAGATCTAAGGAAGATTAAACCACATCTAGATCCATACATGCATTAAAAAAACACATTTGGAGTTAAAAAATGTTAATGATAGCAATTTGGTTCACAATTATGCTAAAACAATTTGACTCACAATTTGATTCGCAATTTGATTTACAATTTGAATTTTTACAAGTTTAGTATAGAGACAAAAGTGGGCAAAACTACTCAAATACAAAGTCCTTGACAAAAGCCAACAAAATTGTTCAGATACAATGTCCGTGACTTTAAGAGGTCTCTCTCTCATCCTCACATAGCTCAGCATACTCTTTATGTCTATGTAGAGCTCTTCATCTCAGGAAATGTTCGAAGCTTTATCTAGAAGGTCCTTTGCATGCATCCCTACTTCAGAAGCTATTTTGGGCTCGTGTGGTGCCACATCCGTGGATTCTTGTTCATTTTCCTCTCCGGCCTCCTCCACAAATGCAAGGTAACTGGAAAATTATAGCTGTCGTACACCCGTGCACTCTGTGGGGCCACCTCAATAACATACGACCAATATGGATGCAACTTTGTAGGATGGATTATCACCTGCAAGAGCAATGTATCCTACATGAGTAGTAAAGGCACACAGGTCCTCTAAAGTCGGATGAGGCAAAATTTACCGACTTACTTGTTTACAATGCTCGGGTAATACAAAAGTTTCTCGAAGGCTGGTCCACTTCTTGGTGGAGTCCACCTCAAGGAAACTCAACTCTCTAGGTGATAAAGCACAACTTTTGTTGCAAATTTCTATCAAAAGGCATTCAAAAGAATAGCTTATGAGGACATCGTCACATGCATTAAAAGATCATAGATACAGCCAAGTGTCCACATATCCTATTCACAATGGCGTCCTTTAGACCTACACATGGCCAATGTCACATCTTGGAGCATTCTATACAAGCATAATAACAACCTCTTCTTTACAATCCAAGACTTCTGGTTACAAGAAATCCTACGCATAGATCACACAAAATGAAAGTGATTATACCTAAAGAGCACCAAGAAACTGTTGAATCTTGACATGCCTTACTAAGAATTCCATCACTGTCATAGAACTTCCAAAAAAGCAGCATACAAACATTTGTCATAGGACTTCTAGAAAACCAACATACAAACATTGTAATAATTGAAAAGAGTTGGAAAAAATGCATTCACTGTCGATATGTCTTTGAAATATGAAACATAGTCACCTCGAATGAGAAAGGAGAACAAGATTGACAAGATCATGTCCCCTTTTTCACAAATGAAACCATCAAAATTTTGAAATTAGTGTCAATGTACAAAAAGAACTATCAAAATTTCTAAAAATGACAATATTTACAACCCGTACACATAGTACAAAGGGGGTCATGTTGGGCTATATGGGTACTTTAGAATTTGTAGATAAGGGGTTGGGCTAATGCCATGGGGTCCGTAGAGAGAGGGATTTTTTGATATGGTTGCACGTAGGTGATATCCCCCCTTAAGTATAAGTGAATCCCCTAGGGCAAGCTATTTGCAAGATCACATGCACGAATGGATTGCGGACAAGTCGTTTCCGAAGTTCGCAGCATTTTTCGGATGCAAAAAGGCTTTGTGGACTTCAGGAACAACTTTCTCGTGAGTCGTTCGTGCATGTGAGCTTGCAAACAACTTCATACATAAACCTAGCAAGCTACATGAAAGCTATTGCAAGCGTGCATATATGCTCTAATGGCTCAAGGACAAGCCGTTTCCAATGTTTTGCACTATTTTAAATAATGCTTGATTTTTAAACCTACACATACATATACCTTGCACTCTACAACAATTGGAGGACTCTTGGTTGAGTACAAAACAAAACACCGGCTCCACTTGCAACCATAACTTTGGAGGGAGGTAGATACCTAATCATCCCTCTCTCTACCTACACTTAATTATCCCTCTCTCTATAGATGGGTAGAGAGGGGTAGGTTGAGCACAATATGATAGAGAGAGAGGATTTGTGACTAGAGAGATAGGGTACCACCTGTAACGTCCCCAACCGTCTAAGATCGGTGATTGGGAGAGCTCAACACATCCGTTCTGACTCTGCAATGCAAAGTGGAGGAACGATCAAATGAGGTTCCCTAACTCTACATATCTTTTAGCATGGTCATTTCTTCAATAACTTGATTCAAACGTTTAGTTTGACCGTCAGTCTGAGGATGATAGGCTATACTAAAATCCAACTGGGTACCGATGGTTGTAAACAGTGAAGTCCAAAATTTGGAAGTGAACTTAGTATCTCGGTCGCTCACTATCCGCTTTGGAAGTCCATGAAGTCAAAAAATCTCGTTGACAAAGAGTTGGGCTACATCTGAGACAGTATAGGTAGTCTTTACCGGAATGATGTGGGTAACTTTAGTCAGCATATCCACAACTACCATTACAAAATTATATCCTCCCTGAACTTTGGGTAAGCCGGATACAAAGTCCATGTTGATACTCTCGCACTTCATTTGGGGTATATCTAGAGGTTGAAGTTTCCTTGGGAGCTTTACCTTTTCAACTTTAACTCTTTGGCAGATTACGCAGTGACGAACATACCGTAACACATCAACCTTCATTCCTTGCCAATAGAAGCTCTTTTTCACTCCATTGAGAGTTTTGGCATAGCCCGGATGTCCAAATGTTGGGCTATCATGAGCTTCATAAAGGATAGTTTTTTGCAAGATTGCGTTCCTCAACACACACAATCTATGTTTGTGATATAAGCATCCATCTTCGATATCATAAATGTTGTAGAGATGCTTCATTTTGAGGTGTATTATCCTTCACGATAGCAAGCCGGACCAGTGCAAAATGGAGCACCTAAAGTACCTAAAGGTCTCTCTCTGTTCCAAAGACATGCTGCTTTGTTGCACTTTCGTACTACTTCCCCTGTGCAAACCCCACACTTGAAGAAGGTCCAAAAAAAAAAAGGGAACCATCCAATGCTTCATGTCATGAGTCGATTAAATATTAGCAGACTCGAGGACTCAAAAAAATAAAAGATGTAAGCTTATCTATCTTCTTCTCTAGGGCCTGCTTTATCTCGGAAAGGACAAAGGGATTTGAACTAAGGATGATATTGTGTGTTATGTATCGTGGGGGGGGAGAGAGAGAGAGAGAGAGAGAGAGAGAGAGAGAGAGAGAGAGAGAGAGAGAGAGAGAGAGAGAGAGAGAGAGAGAGAGAGAGAGAGAGAATCCAGCAGAGGGATACAATCTAGTCTACAATGATTGGATCACAGAAGTGGCTATTGCGACAATGTCACATCATCGATATGAAGCACAAGACAAATACAAAGTTGGCATGGTTGGCAACAGAGGAGTGGGTAGGGTTTGTTGAAGAGCAGTAGGAGCATCTTTACAGGGTCCAGCAGCAGTGAGATGCAGCCAAAGAATGCCTAGAGTCTGAAGGATCTTCTCATCTTGGGAGTGGAGGCTACGAGACTCTTTGACATGAGTTTGTAAGTGACATACACTATTTAAATAGCGTATGTACATATGATTTTCAATTGTTTATCTTATGGTTAAATGTTTATATTACAGAAGCTTTTCATGAAGCATCCTTCGATGGATAGAGCTCTTTGTCTGCAGCTTTAGGATGAGGGAGAGAATTCAATTGGGAGGTCTACCTTGATCAATGTAGTCAATGTATATATTTTCATTTGAACATGTTGACGTATAGCTACTTATGTTTTGGTTCATATATACTTTTAGACGGTAGCTGTTATGTTTATGGTTATGTCCATTTTGATTATGGTTATGTTTAAAGTTATGGTTATGGTTTCAAAATTTGGTCATGTTTTGATTATCTTTGGTTATGTCCGTTTAGATTATGGTTATGTTTAAAATTATGGTTATGGTTTCAAAATTTGATTATGGTTATGGTTTCAAAATTTGTTTATGGTTATGGTTTTAGAATTTGGTTATGGTTATGGTTTTAGAATTCGGATATGGATATAGTTTGAGGTTATGGTTATGGTTTTAGAATTCAATTATGGTTATGTTTTGCGATTTACATGATGGCTATGGTTATGGTTTTGGTTAGAAATATGGTTTGAGGTTATGGTTATGGTTTCATAATAGAATTATGGTTATGCTTTGTGATTTACATGATGGTTATGGTTATTATTTCAGAATTTGTTTATGTTCAGAATTTGGTTAGAAATATGGTTTGAGGTTATGGTTATGTTTCACTATTTGGTTATGATTATGGTTTCAGCATTCGATTATGATTAGAGTTTGAGGTTCTAGTTATGATTATACTTAAGGTTATGGTTATGATTTCAAAATTCAATTATGGTTGTGTTTTGCAATTTACAAGACGATTATGGTTTGCGAGTGTTGTTATGGTTATGTTTTATTGATCTCGTCATTGTCAATATATACTCACACTTCTATGGGATTTTGAGGCAAAACGAAGGTGGAGTGTGGTTGCATTTTCACTCTCTCCAGGTATGTATTATTGGATTCTAATATATTTCCTTGGACATTATCCTTCTCTCTAAGAGGATGTTCACATTAAGAAACATTTAAACTTTCAATTGCCTATGTGTAAGCCATGTAGACATAATCTATGTGATAAGTGTAGTTTTAAGGTGATGTGGATAACCTAGTCAACCCTAAAAGATGGAATTCTTAGAAGGTGGAATTCTTAGAATGTGTCACCTTATGTATTGTGCATGTTGTGGCACATATTGTTCTTTCTTTATCTATACAAAGGAGCACATATTGCACACACTTTGTGGAGAACAATCAAGCTATTTTTGCATCCATATTTACTTTTTTCTTTGAGTCTCTATTATGTTCTAAGCTAATCTCTTAATCACTATGGTCAAATCATGAATGGTTCCATAGAATGTTTGTCATAATCCCTACAAATTGATATTAAAGGTTATACACATTAGTATTTTCAAATATAATTAGAGCCTAGGCATTTGCGCCCTGTCTATGTTAGATTGTGTGAGTCCTGTTCTTGCACCCTATTAAGTGTGCATGAGATTCCTACACATGCATCATGGAATATGATCATCCATCAACCATCAAACAACAACAAGAAAATGGAGAACAAGTGACACATAATGAACAAGAAAACGAGAAATTAAGCAACAAACAAGACAATGAACATCAGCAACAACATGGCAACAAATAAGTCAAACAACAACAAGTTGAAGATTTTTGTAATGGAGACAACAACTCCATTTCATAAAAATATATAGTCCTATGCATGTATGTAATGCACTCAATTAGGTCTCCCCAATCTCAGAAAATAAAAAATTCTTTCAAAACATACTAATTGCATAAGTGAAGGGTGAGTTTAGGAAATGAAAAGATGGATGAAGGCGGAAAGTCAAAAGACAAATGAAAGTGGAAAGTCAAAAGACGGATGAAGGTGGAAAGCCAAAAGACCTTGTGTGTCCATATAAAGAGGTGTTTTTATTCTCTTTTATTTTCCCTTTAGTGTTTTCTTATGTTGTATCCATCCTTCCTAGCTAATACAATTGCAAATATCGTGCGCATTTCTACGTGCTATAGACAAACGTACCGTTATCATTTTTGTTGAGAGAATATTTGGATTGTGGGAAAAAAGGAATACCTTTTAATTTTTTTGAAGCCATTAGTAATACCCACACCTTCTTTAGGTATAGGGGGTTGCATGCAAAATTGGGTGTACCCACTTTGGATAGATGGATAGTGTGTGAAACTTAAGATGCCCCAAATAGGTTTTGTGGACTCTCCAATATATGAGCTTGCATGGACAACTAGGATTGAGAGGTTAGGAGAAACACTTGGATGATGCAAAAATGCCAAAATACTAGCTTTGGCACATTCACAACCCTATAATCTACAACATAGGTGAACTTAAGAAATGGAATTGATTGAAATGGATGAAAGATCTATGATGCTTAATCTTAATCAAATTTTTCCTATAGGAAACTTGCATCAAGCACTATAGGATATATGAAAACCACAACAATAACATTATAGCCTTGGAATATACTATCCAGGAATTAGACACATTGTCTAATGAGAGAATTAGAGCATCTTGCTCTACTTTACCTATCACATTAGCCTTCGATGTTGGCTTGTTGTATTGAGACTCAGTCTCCTTCTTATTCTTAGACCAGCAATCCTTCTTGATGTGGCCCTTCTTGCTGCAGTTCCAACATTTAAGAACTGACTTTGTGCGTGACTTGCTCCGTCTTGAGCGATCATGACCCTTTTGGTTTTTGAACCTCTCCTTAGGCCTTCCTCTTGTTTCCACTGATAGTGCAGCACTTAATGATTCTCCTGTGCTTCTCCTTCGTATTTTCTCGCTTAGGAGAACACCCACAATATCATCAAACTTAAGAGTATTTGTGCCGGAAATAGAATTACTTACAGTCATCACAAGGCTGTCCCCGTTATCTGGTAGAGATGGTAGTATAAGGAGAGCTCGCACTTCGTCATCGAAATTGATTTTCACCGATCTAAGTTGACTTATGTTTGTGTTAAAGTCATTTAGGTGTTCTGCAACTGAACCATTCTCTATCATCTTTAGATTGAAAAAGCGCTTCATACGAAATACCTTATTGGATGCCGATGGTTTCTCGTACAAGTCATCAAGTGACTTCATCAAGTCCTCCGTGGTATTCATCTCCGAAACATTGAAGGCCACCGTTGACGCTAAGCTTAACCGGATTGTTCCCAGTGCCTTTCGATCAAGGACAATCCATGCTTCATCTGTCATTGTTGCGAACTTCTTCACAAGACCGCCTAGTGGCAAATAGAGGTCCTTCTGGTAGAGATAGTTTTCAATCTGCATCTTCCAATGTTGGTAGTTTTTGCTGTTGAACTTCTCAATCTTGAGCTTCCCTTCCTCCGCTATAACTCTCACTCAATTCAAGGAATGATTTTCTTGAGATACTTTAGCTACAAGCAAACCTTGCTCTGATACCAGTTGTTAGGAAATATGACGTAGCTAAGTAGATAATTGAGTAGATTACTTAATGGAGAGAAATAATTTACACACACAAGAGATTATAGAGTAGAGAGAGAGAGAGTGGTAGAGAGAGAGAGAGAGAGTACACATGATATACGTGGTCCACGGGAAAACAACCACTCAATGGCTTTAATACTTCAAAACAAGAAATAGGTTACAAAGGGATTATGCCCTTTTGGAGCTCCCGCCTTGCTTCACTCTCACCACCTCACACCCACCTTGTTGCATCAACTTCACTCTATGAAATGTGTGTAGAAATGGCCTCCTTTTATAGGCCAAAAGGGTTGCCCTCTCTCATGAGAGGCAGCCATGTGTAGCCGCCCTTGTGTCGATAAGTCCAAATCGGACCCTCCAATCCGCCCATGTGTGACCGCCCTTGGAAAGACAAGTCCGCCATTGAATTCGGCCACTGGCTATTGACTTCCGACCACCGGCCACCGGCCATTGACTATCGGCCAACCGGCCAACCGAACGATCGTTTTTTGACCACTTTTCGACCGCGGTCCGACCATAATATTCCAGCGAAAAGGAATATTCCGACGAAGCGACGTTTCGATTTTGGTTTCGGCAAGTAATTTTATTTTTCGGGGAGTTATTTTTCTTCATGCACGATGGCTTCTCCTCATAATGAGGGCTTTACAAATGTGCGTTTTTAACACAGAAAATTACAAGGGGTAAATCAAGCTTCATACTTAACAACTTTTAAATAGCACAAGTTTACTTAACAACTTTTAGATAGCACAAGTTTCTACAAACTGCAAAAAGTGGGTACTGCACCTGATCTTGCACACGTCCAAGGGATAATTGTGCCTCCCTCCACATACTTGTGTTTAAGGGGGGGATTGTGCCTCCCTCCATATCCTTGTGTTTAAGGCAAGTCTTGTTATAGCACATCTACACCCTTTATGATAGGGGAGACTTGTGTGTACTTCACTCTTTGTGTGTTTTGAGTGAGGGATAATGCGAGTGCTCTAAGTGCAATAAAACACAAAACGAGAGGATTTTGGGATGAGGGATTTGTTGCATCTCTTATGTAAAAGCCCCCTAGATGTGATGTGCCCATCTGTAAGCCATGTAAACAAAACTTATGTGTTATGTGTAATGTGGAAGGTGATGTGGAAAATCTAGTCAAATTAAGAGGTAGAACGCTTAGAATGTGCCATCTTATGCACTTTGCATGTTGTGGCACATATTGTGCACACTTGGTAGAGAATAATCAAATTATTTTTGCAACCATAGTTACTTTATGCATTGAGTCTCTACTAAGTTTGAGGTAATCTCTCACTTATTATGTTCAGACCATGAATGATTCCTAGATTTTTCACAAATCACAAATAATTTTTTGTGCATGGCATTTGGACTATGTCACATTTTTAGCAATCAAAATGCAATCATTGCTATGTTTGCAATCATCTCTCTTCACAAGAGCACTTACATCATAATTTGCATCAAAACAAAAATGGTGGACCAAACCTAATCAAAAGCATGTCTATTTTCCAAAACCTGTTTGTCAACCCATTTTTTCAAATTAAATTTTGTGAGAGGCTAGGCATTGCCCTTGAGGCTACAAGTTGAGAGGTAAGACCACCTTAAAGACCAAGTAAAACCTATCATACTCTAGTTTTGTCCTACTTGTGATGAAACATACAACCTAATGGGGACATCCTGTAGACCTCGCCATAGACATGGAATAGCTTATTTCACAAGTTGGCTTATTCCACATATACACTCATTTGGTCAAGGGGAATGTGAAGCTAATCCATATCTCTATTTGCAGGCATTAGAAGTAGGAAAGACCTATCTCATTTAGTCTATCCAAATGCACATCCATTATTCAAGGGGAGGAAGGCATTAGAAGTAGGAAAGACCTATCTCATTTTGGCTATCCAAATGCACATCCATTATTCAAGGGGAGAAAGTGGCTGTGGAACCCATGAGTTCTTCATATGTCTAAGCTTTGGGGAAGGAGTTGTTGATATGCTTTGCCTTATCAAACTAGTGTGTATTTCCTCGAGTCACTTTATCCAAGCCATCAAGAATAAAGGGAATACCCATGTGAAGGCATATGTTTTTTTCCACTTCGGATGATGGTGCCTAATGTGATGTAGCATCCATGATGTACCCCATGACATCTCCCAATTATAAGAGGCACCTATGTAGACACATTTTCAAGCAAATATAAGCTATTCTTGTGTATCCTCTCTAGTCCCAAAAATAGATGATTAGGGTGTCTTGCTAGAGACCACGATTTGAGTAAATTTTCCCTCAGAAATGTTACAAATGTCCCAAGGAACCTATGTATAATTCTATGCTTAAATCTTTGAAGATACAACTAGACTTCAAGAAGTAAAAATTCTTGAATGATAGGCTTCTTATTATACTTTACAAATAAAGAATCAAGAATTTTTATCCTTTTTGGCTAAAAATGCCCTTTTCTTTACCTAACATTCTATTGGCTTCAACATGCTTTGCATACAAAGCATGTGTTTGATCAACTCCGCAAGCTCAAAAGGTGTAAGAATTTGGAAATCATTATTGTCCAGCTGCAAGCAACATAAATAATAAATTAGTTGATAAGGTACCTAAATTTGAACGTCATATCTCATCACATTATGCATTGTCTATTCCTAGATTTTAATTTTGAAAGCTAGTTTAATCTTAATTCAAATGTAATATCCCCTCACCTTTTGCTAATCCTAGTTTTTCCCAATATGCTTCATACTAAATACACCATATGAACTTTGCAAAGTAAAAGCCAACAAAGAAGCACATGTAAGAAGCACTGAGTAAAATGCAATAAAAACAAAAGCCATTTCCTAATAAACAACTCTTTTTGCAACAAAAAAAACACCATCCCATTGTTACCTCAAGGTTGAAGGAATATATAATCAAGGGTCCAAAGGAGGTGACATTAAGATGTGTCGTTCTCAAAGATAGCTTGGAAAGGGTCAGTAACGTATGCAAGAGTTGATGTGACATTTTTTGAGCTTTGATCTTCATGAAGAAGGTTGTTGATGTCAAGGTTGTGACCTCCACATTAAGAAAACTTGAGGGCATGCTTGCATATGCATCCTCCATAGTACTTGAGTCCACTTCATAGGTTTCTCCAACATATGATCCATAACTCTCAATACAATGGGTTCTCACTTGTTTTTGTAACTTCAAGCATTGTAATACTTGTTGCATTTCTTCAACAAATCTGATAGTTGCACCTACTATGGAGGCTTGGTCTCCCTGTACTTATAAGAAGAGAAAGGAAAGTTACTCAAAAATAGGCTCTCATTAACAAATAACTTTTGAAAACTTTTGAACAATAAATCTCATGAAGAAATTAGGTTGGAAATTGCAACAAGGCAAGTAAATCAAGATCTAAATTGTTTGGCTCGGATAGTTGAAGTGGAAGGGAGTGTGCACGTTTCACTTTGAAAACACCCCTTAGTTAGTAGAATATGCTTTATCCCATCATATTTTGGATGTCTGTTAGGAAATAAGACGTAGCTAAATAGATATTTGAGTAGATTACTTAATGGAGAGAGATAGATTTCACACACAAGAGATTATAGAGTAGAGAGAGACAGAGAGAGAGAGAGAGAGAGAGAGAGAGAGAGAGAGAGAGTACACACGATATACATGGTTCACCCACTGTGAGCTACGTCCACGGGAAAGCAGCCACTCAATGGCTTTAGTACTTCAAAACAAGAAGTAGTTTACAAAGGGATTATACCCTTAATAGAGCTCCCGCCTTGCTTCACTCTCACCACCTCACACCCACCTTGTTGCATCAACTTCACACTATAAAATGTGTGTAGAAATGGCCTCCTTTTATAGGCCAAAAGGGCTGCCCTCTCTCATGAGAGGCAGCCATGTGTAGCCGTCCTTGTGTGAATAAGTCCAAATCGGATCCTCCAATCCGTCCATGTGTGGCCGCCCTTGTGTAGACAAATCCGCTTTTGAATTCGGCCACAGGCCACCGGCCATTGACTTCCAATCACCGGCCATCGACCATTGACTACCGTCCACCGGCCAACCGACCGGTCAATTTCCGACCACCGCCGTCCGGTCATAATATTCCGACGAAAATGAATATTCCGGCGAGGGGGAAAAAAGTCTCGGGGGCCCCTCAAGCTGCCCCTGATTTTGGCCGTGAAAATTTTCGTTTCCGGCGAGTGATTTTCCTTCACGCACGATGGCTTCTCCTCATAATGGGGGCCTTACAAATGTGCGCTTTTACCACAGAAAATTACAAGGGGTAAATCAGGCTCTATACTTAACAATCTCCCACTTGAAGACTAATCTCCAAACCAAACCTGTGACTGCTTTCCATCCTAGCTTCTTATCCTTGAATGCCGATTGAAGATGAGCAAAAGCTCAACTTCTCCTTGTTGACCACCTTTGTAAACATGTCTGCAGGATTTTCACTTGTATGCACCTTTCCTAGCTTTAGCTGTCCCTCTTCGAAAAGAGTGCGTATGAAGTGATATCTCACCTCAATGTGCTTTGTCCTTGAATGAAAGGCTAAGTTCTTCGCAAGATGAATAGCGCTTTGGCTATCACTGTACAAGACACAATTGTCTTGTTTGAATCCAAGCTATTCTAAGAATCTGTGAAGCCACAGAATTTCTTTGCTTGCCTCCGTCATTGCTACATACTCTGCTTTCGTGGTAGAAAGTGAGATCACTTTCTGCAACTTTGAAGCCCAGCTTATTGATGTGCCTCCAACTGTGAATACTAGCCCGTAGTGCTCCTTCGAGTATCTTTGTCACCTGCCATATCTGCATCAGCATACCCTTGAAGAAAAATATCAATTCCTCCAAAATACAAAGCATTTGTTATTGTCCCTTTTAGATACCTAAGTATCCACTTCACAGCTTGCCAATGCTCTTTACCTAGGTTGTCCATGAACCTACTCACAACTCCCGCTGCATGTGCAATGTCTGACCTTGTCCAGACCATAGCATACATTAGAGAACCTACCGCCGCAGCATATGGAACTTTAGACATATAGGCTATCTCCTCTTGTGTCTTTGGACACATATCCTTCGTTAGTTTAAAGTGACCAGCCAAAGGTGTAGAAACTGGTTTTGTATTTTGCATTGCAAACCTTTCTAGTACCTTCTTGATGTAATCCTCTTGAGATAGCTTTATTGTCTTCTTCGTCCTGTCCCTTGATATTTTCATACCCAGTATCCTCTTTGTAGCACCTAAATCTTTCATTGAAAAATATTTAGACAGCGCCTCTTTTAGGTCTTTGATGTCCTGCATGTTAGCACTTGCAATGAGTATGTCATCAACATACAACATTAGGATGATGAATTTCCCATCTCCCAAATTCTTTGTGTAGACGCGGTGATCCGAGTTGCATCTTGTGAATCCATGATCCAACATCCATCGATCAAACTTCAAGTACCATTGTCTTGATGCTTGCTTTAAACCATACAAGCTCTTATTTAATCTGCAAACCATTTTCTCCTTACCGTTTACTTCATACCCCTTTGGTTGAAGCATGTAGATTTCCTCCTCTAAGTCACCGTGAGGGAATGCCGTGTTTACATCCATTTGCTCGAGATTTAGATCAAGAGCAGCCACGAGGCTTAAGACAAGCCTAATTGAGTTCATTTTTACAACAGGAGAAAATATTTCATTGAAGTCAATACCTTTCTTTTGAGAAAACCCTTTTACCACAAGCCTACACTTGTACCTTTTCTTCCCACCTTCTTCTTCCTTCAGCTTGTACACCCATTTGTTTTGAAGTGACCGCTTACCTTTAGGCAACTCAACCAACTCCCATGTTTGGTTGCGATGTAGTGAGTCCATCTCCACTTGCATGCTCTTCGTCATTCTTCTTTGGATTCATGTTGCATAGCTTCTTCGTATGATTCCGGCTCTCCACAATCTGAGATCAAGAGATGGTTGAAGGAAGGAACAAACCTTTCTGGAGGTCTACTTGCTCTTGTAGATCTTCGGGGAATAGGTTGAGGCTCCTCATTTGGTTGACGTTGTTGCACATTGTCACCGTTTGCAGTCCTTGAGTCTTCACCGTCCTCAAGCTCCATGTACTCATCACCTGTTTCTTTTGTTTGATTTCTTTCCAAGTAATCTTTGTACATATTTTGTTTGTTAAAAATTACATCCCTACTCCTAAAGATTTTACCATCTTCAGGATTCCATAGGCGATACCCAAAGTCACCTTCTCCATAGCCAATGAAGAAACACTTTTTGGACTTTGCATCTAGCTTTGATCTTAGGCTTCTATCTATGTGCATGAAAGCCTCACACCCAAACACTTTGAGAAATACATAATTCACCGGTTTACCTATCCATGCCTCTTCTGGAACTCCCCCATCCAATGCCGTTGAGGGTGACCGATTGATTAAGTACACTGACGTACTTACAGCTTCCGCCCAAAGCTCAAACGGTAGGCCAGCATGTAGCCGCATGCTTCGTGCTCGCTCCATGATTGTCATGTTCATCCTTTCCGAAATCCCATTTTGTTGAGGTGTCCTTGGGGTTGTCCTTTGCCTCCGAATGCCATTGCTAGCACAAAAGCTTGGCTATAATATTCACCTCCATTGTCGGATCTGAGGCATTTAACCTTGGTACCTGTTTCATTCTCCACAAAGGCTTTCCACCTTTGAAATATGGAAAATACATCGGACTTATTCTTCATGACATAAACCCATGTTTTTCTAGTCGCATCGTCTATGAATGTTACATAGTACAATGAGACACCAAGTGATGGTGTACTTGCAAGACCCCAAACATCAGAATGAACCAGCTCAAGTTTTTTATTTTATTTTTCATTTTTTGATTTTTGAAATTTCACCCTCTTTTGTTTACCATAAACACAATCTTCACAGAACTAAGTCCACTTCTTTCAAACCTGGTAGAAGCTTCTTTGTTTGAAGGATTTGCATTCCTTTGGCACTCATATGCCCAAGCCGGTAGTGCCACACCGCACTGTCAACTTCTGTAGTTGCTGCACAAGGTGAAGGTTGCGTGCTAATAGTACACAAGTAAAGTGTACCGAACTTTTCTCCTTTGGCAACCACCAAAGATCCCTTTGAGATCTTCCACCATTTGTTTCCAAATGCAATAATGTGACCTTCATCGTCCAATTTTCCTGTAGAGATCAAATTTTTGCGAAGAGAAGGAACATGCCTAACATCTTTAAGCTTCCATTTATTTCCATTAGCAGTTTTGACAGAAACTGTACCTTTGCCGACAATCTCACAAGCTTCATCATCTCCCAAGTATACATACCCAAAATTACCTTTGGTGTAGTCTTGGAAATGTTGCTTGTGTGGTGTCGCATGGAATGAAGCCCCGGAATCTACTATCTAGGAATTAGACACATTGTCTAATGAGAGAATTAGAGCATCTTGCTCTACTTTACCTGCCACATTGGCCTCCGATGTTGGCTTGTTGTCTTGAGACTCTGTCTCCTTCTTCTTCTTGGACCAGCAATCCTTCTTGACGTGGCCCTTCTTGCCACAGTTCCAACATTCAAGAACTGACTTAGTGCGTGACTTGCTCCGCCTTGAGCGATCACGACCCTTTTGGTTTTTGAACCTCTCCTTAGGCCTTCCTCTTGTTTCTACTGATAGTGCAGCACTTGATGATTCTCCTATGCTTCTCCTTCGTATTTCCTTGCTTAGGAGAACACCCACAACATCATCAAACTTAAGAGTATTTGTGCCAAAAATAGAATTACTTACATCCATCACAAGGTTGTCCCAACTATCTGGTAGAGATGATAGTATAAGGAGAGCTCGCACTTCGTCATCGAAATTTATTTTCACCGATCGAAGTTGACTTATGTTTGTGTTAAAGTAATTTAGGTGTTCTGCAACTGAACCATTCTCTGTCATCTTTAGATTGAACAAACGCTTCATAAGAAATACCTTATTGGATGCCGATGGTTTCTCGTAGAAGTCGTCAAGTGACTTCATCAAGTCCTCCGTGGTCTTCATCTCCGAAACATTGAAGGCCACCGTTGACGCTAAGCTTAACCGGATTGTTCCCAGTGCCTTTCGATCAAGGACAATCCATGCTTCATTTGCCATCGTTGCGGGCTTCTTTGCAAGACCGCCTAGTGACAAATAGAGGTCCTTCTGGTAGAGATAGTCTTCAATCTGCATCTTCCAATGCTGATAGTTTTTGCCGTTGAACTTCTCAATCTTGAGCTTCCCTTCCTCCGCCATAACTTCCACTCAATTCAAGGAATCCTTTCCCTTGAGATAATTTAGCTACGAGCAAACCTTGCTCTGATACCAGTTGTTAGGAAATAAGACGTAGCTAAATAGATATTTGAGTAGATTACTTAATGGAGAGAGATAGATTTCACACACAAGAGATTATAGAGTAGAGAGAGAGAGAGAGAGTACACACAATATACGTGGTTCACCCAATGTGGGCTACGTCCACGAGAAAACAGCCACTCAATGGTTTTAGTACTTCAAAACAAGAAGTAGTGTACAAAGGGATTATACCCTTAATAGAGCTCTCGCCTTGCTTCACTCTCAGCACCTCACACCCACCTTGTTGCATCAACTTTACACTATAAAATGTGTGTAGAAATGGCCTCCTTTTATAGGCCAAAAGGGCTGCCCTCTGAGAGGCAGCCATGTGTAGCCGTCCTTGTGTGAATAAATCCAAATCGGACCCTCCAATCCGCCCTTGTGTAGACAAATCCGCTTTTGAATTCGGCCACCCGCCACCTGCCATTGACTTCTAATCACCGGCCACCGGCCTACCGGCCAACCGATCGGTTGATTTCCGACCACTTTCCGGTCGCCGTCCGGCCATAATATTCCGACGAAAAGGAATATTCCGACGAGGGAAAAAAAAGTCTCGAGGGCCCCTAAAGTTGCCCCTGATTTTTTGCCGTCAAAATTTTGGTTTTCGGCGAGTGATTTTCCTTCACGCACGATGGATTCTCCTCATAATGGGGGCCTTACAAATATGCGCTTTTACCACAGAAAATTACAAGGGGTAAATCAATCTCCATACTTAGCAATGCCAAAGGTATATTTAATGCTAACAACATACTACATTGGAATTTTCCTATTAACTATTCAAAAATTTCTATCCAAATTAGGCCTTACATATTTTGGAGGCCAAAAGTATATCTAATGCTAACAACATATTCCAATGGAATTTCCAACTAACTATTTAGAAACTTCTATCAAACTTTTGCCTTACATATATGCTATAGATATGTTCACACATCACAACATTAGCATAGATAAATCCTACCTAGGATGCCTACTTGGACCAATAGATTGCAGATTGTAAGATATATCCAACCCATACTCGGTCTCTAAAAAGACCCTCTCACAATCAATATAAGAGTTAATTCATTGAGAGGAAATGCATTCTCCATCCATTTTCTAGTCAACCTAATTAAGATATTAGTGGTACACCCTAGGAGTTATGTTAAAATTGAAAAACCTAAACATGAAAAGGTTATGATTAGCACCCTTAAATAGCTAGCCAACTCTTTTACAGACTACAAGATGTCAAGGAGGACAAAAGAAGAAGTTCCAACTTTGGCTCAAGGGGGCCGCCTCGGACGACATGAGCACCTACGTCTCGTCCCGGGTCCCTTGCGACTCCACCCTTGCTCTTTCCACTCCCCATGGACCTCTACGAAGAAAAGCAGCAACGAGCAGGTACTCTGTGTCCGGCTACTCCTCCAGCGAAAAGATCTCTCTCTGCCCTCGTGTGGATACATGGCACGTCCTTCTCTCTTCCACGCGCCCTCTGCTACGCAGGCAAGCCCACAAAATTCCTTTCCTTGAATTTGCCTTGACAAATTTGAAACCAAGCAAATTTTTTCAGTTTCCACTCTATGGTCCTCTATTTTGAGAAGGAATTTCTCCTTTTTTCCCTTTTCCCTTAACCGGCATTTTTGAAATTGAAAACGGCATGATATTAAGCTGACACACATTTTCCGCGAACATTGGTACTCTCCATCGCTCCTCTCGCCTTTACACATGCCCATAAAAATCTCCCTCTCTTGGCCATGGGAACTTTCCCTAAGAGACCACAAAAGGCATAAGTAAAAGGTATTCACTTTTTTGCCTCTCAAGTCAAAGAGCATCTCCTTTGATTCTCTCTAAAAGAAATGGAAAAAAGATTGTAGCCAGTATGTACATTGGAATTTTCCCATAAACTATTCAAAAATTTATATCCAAATTCGGCCTTACATATTTTGGAGGCCAAAAGTATATCCAATGCTAACAACATATTCCAATGGAATTTCCAACTAACTATTTAGAAACTTCTATCGAACTTTTGCCTTACATGTATGTTATAGATATCTTCACACATCACAACATTAGCATAGATAAATTCTACCTAGGATGCCTACTTGGACCAATAGATTGTAAGATATATCCAACCCATACTTGGTCTCTAAAAAGACCCTCTCACAATCAATATAAGAGTTAATTCATTGAGAGGAATGCATTCTCCATCCATTTTCTAGTCAACCTAATTAAGATATTAGTGGTACACCCTAGGAGTTATGTTAAAATTGAAAAACCTAAACATGAAAAGGTTATGATTAGCATCCTTAAATAGCTAGCCAACTCTTGTACAGACTACAAGATGTCAAGGAGGACAAAAGAAGAAGAAGAAGTTCCAACTTTGGCTCAAGGGGGACACTATTGAGGTAAGTCCAATGTGGCCTATACTCCTCATTGAGACTACACCTCTCAGTATTTGAGGAGTATTGAAAATTACATAAGTGAATATTACGTAAGTCAATGATCAGGAAAGGCAAACCAAAATCTAACATCTTTCCACATTTAATTGAAATTTACTCTTCTTGTTTTTTGTCAACATTAAAATTGAAGTATAATACATAGACTTGCAGGAAAGGCTAAATCAAATATCCTTCCTTAGACTAGAATTGTTGGGGTAGGGAAATCAAGAAAGTCACATTTCTACATCTTTAACAAATAAAAGACATTCATATCTTAGTGTGTTTCATAAAGTCCTTGAATGAGTTGAAATCTTCAATGATGATCTTTGTTATGGAACTTTCTTACATTACACAAATTACTTATCTTTTTTGGTCCAACAAACAAAAGTTTCATGTAACTTGAATACAATTATAACTTGCGATGCTTCGGTTGCAAAGTTTTTCCAAACAAATATTGCAAGTTGTGAAGACAAGGCTCATGCTAAGCTGTCATACACGAATCAACTCTTGCATTGAAGAAACGTTTATGCTAATTATGCACTAATTTAATCAACAAAAACAACGAAAATTTGTCCCATTGTGTTGTATTTCCTTCTTCAAAGACATATTTGATATCCACACATATGAGTGTTGGAAGGGAGTGGGCATGTTTCACTTTAAAAACGCCCCTTAATTAGTAGAATATGCTTTCTACCATCATATTTTGAATGCCAAAGGTATATCTTCACACGTCACAACATTAGCATAGATAATTAATCCTACCTAGGATTCCTACTTGGCCCAATAGATTTGCAGATTGTAAGATATATCCAACCCATATTTAGTCTCTAAAAAGCCCCTCACACAATCAATGTAAGAGTTAATTCATTGAGAGGAATGCATTTTCCTTTAGCCAAAGCTTTGGAATCCATTGTTATTCTCTCTCTCCCTCTCTTCGTCTTCTAGTCATCCTATAAATGAACATCTCTCTCCATCTCTCTCTCTCTCTCTCTCTCTCCATTTTATAGTCACCCTAATCAAGATATGAGTGGTACACCCTAGGAGTTATGCTACACATTCAAAAACCAATCATCAAAAGGTCATGATTAGTGTCCTTCAATAGCTAGACAACTATTGTACAAACTACAAGATGTCAAGGAGGACAAAGAAGAAGAACAAGTTCGAACTTTGGCTCAAGGGGGACACTATTGAGGTAAGTCCAACGTGACTTATACATGATGACTAACTAAAAGAGAAAGTTATGTGAATTACCCATTTATACAAAATGGAGTACTCCTCTTTGAGACTACACCTCTAAGTATTCTCAAAATGATTAGGCATGATAGAACAAGTCAATAGGGTCTACTTTTATGCTCTCCAACTCTATTGTAATGTGCCTCTTTCTTACATGATAGAACAAGTCAATATACTTTTATGCAGCACCCCAAGTCTATTGTAACATGCTTCTTCTTATATTTGTTGGTAAAACAAACATTATGGTGAAGACTCACATGACGTGTGAGCCTTTTAAACAAGGGAACTATTATATTTACTCGAAAAAGACTATTCAAACAACCTCAAGCACTACATGTGTTTTGAGGAGGCATTGTTTCCAAAAGATGCTTGTACAAATTCGTAGCAAGGGATTGACAAAGAGCTGTTAATGTTACGAGATTGGGCATCCTCCTGTTGTATGTGGTTAACTACAATTCGGATAGCCGATGTGTAATGATTAATTATGTGTTGTCTTTCTATTTTTCCTAATGGTGAGTTGATGTTGTGTAGATTGGAATTGGGCACCCTCTTGTTTTATGCGGTTAACTACAATTTAGATAGCTAACATGGAATGATTATTATTGTGTTGTCTTTTTATTTTTATTAATAGTGAGTTGATGTTATATAATTCTCAGAGTTAAGGAGAAGGCGTCGACAATAAATTATTCTCAATAATTTTTATTTGCATAGTGTTATAGTTTATCTTTCCAATAAGCCACTATGGCTCGCTTGTAAATAATTAGTGAAAACTCACCCTCATGCGATATTTGATATGCTCCACTCATAAACTAAAGTGGAGCTAAGTGTAGAAAAAAGGCCTCCAATTTTGGGCACCCATAATCAATATCAAATAATAAATACCAAACTCCACAAGGGGGAGGTCTAGTTGAGTTTGGGGCTACAATCTTTAGTGTGAGATACTCTCAAATTTTCTCTTTCCCCTCTGTTAACCTATATCTTGTGCTATGGAGCTTCACTGTGTCATCTCCTTGTGTAAGAGTTTATCTCCTATCCTTCTTTGTGTACTATTATCTGTGTGCATGTCAACATCAACCCTTCTATCTCTCTCTTTTCTCTTCTACATCATGGAAAATGGTTGAATTTCATGGCCGAGAGTGGAAGTCCACCCTTGCTCCCAATAGCTAAGTATTACCACTTTGTATAAATCCGTAGGAGGGCACTGACAAAGAGCTGCTAAGTATTACTATTTGAGTGGCTGATGCAATCAAGTGCATGTTCCCTCTTCGGCATTAGGGGATGCTCCTCTCCTAGATCCTACAACATACATGAGCTCAGTCCTCTCATTTACAACATAATTGAATTGAGCCACAACATATTTTTCCTCAAAGACGTAAACGTTTATGGCTTCCCACACTTGTTTCAAATAATTGTATCTAGTGATTTGGGTGCAAACCACGATGGCTCGTTTATGCGATCTACTCCCTAGGATTAAGTCATTCGTATAAAAGATAATCTTCTAGGTCTTTCATACACATTTTCATATTCTTACAACTTAAACGTGTGTGGTAGGGTAGTTTTTAAATAGATGTAGGGTATCCTCCGAAGCGATTTTGCAACTAGAGTAGGTCTTAGAGCCAATCCCTCTATCGCGAATCTTATTCCCATTCGGGATGGCTTCCCATAGCAATTTCCATGTAAACATCTTCATGAAGTTTGGCCATTTGATATCCCATATGATATTAATACTCTTCCACCAACCCTCTTCTGATCAATCTTTCTTCCATACAAAGGAAATATTTTAACGAGTGAAGCAAACCAGTCCGCTTTGTATATCAACTTGTTGTAGGTATCTTGGGTCTTGGTAAGTGTGAACACTCTGTCTTTTGTCCAATGCCAGGCTTTCCAATCTAACTCTGACCAAGTCACACACATATAGGACTATGACAGAACTTCCAAGACTCTATTGATTAAATGCCTTTCATAAGTAAAATTATGTTGAACTACTACTTGTTTCACTTCCTTCCATCGGAGCTTATTATCATCCAAAGATGATGTGAAAGTCTAGAGACCCCTTTGTTACTTAGTATCAAGAAATTTCTCATCTCCAAGAAGGGATCAAGGAGCCCCTTCCAAGTTTCAAACGCTAGGGGGACCAGTGTATAATGAAGGTCTCTTTCCATTCGAGAGATGATGCTGCTTTGTTGCACTTTCGTGCTACTTCCTCTGTGCAAACCCCACACTTTAAGAAAGCACAAAAAAACAAGGGAACCTTTCAATGCTTCATAACATGAGTCCATTAAATTTTAGCAGACTCGAGGACTCAAAACAACAAAAGGTGTAAGGTTACATCTCTTCTTCTCTAGGGCCTTCTTTATTTAGAATAGAACAAGGGGATTTGAACTAAGGATGATATTGTGTGTTATGTATCTTGGAGGGGGAGAGAGAGAGAGAGAGAGAGAGAGAGAGAGAGAGAGAGATTAATATCATAGAATCAATCCAAGAGACCTCATACATCCGTATGACTCAAGAAGGAAATTTATAGGATAACAAATCTACCACACTTGGGTGATAGAAAGGCTATGCTAGTTTCGTCTTCTTATTCACATCCACACACACACCCAGAGTTGATTGAGGTCTCTTAGGATTGTTCCTATATATGTGTTAAAATTTATCTTCATGTGTGTGTGTGTGTGTGTGTGTGTGTGTGTGTGTGAGAGAGAGAGAGAGAGAGAGAGAGAGAACAATCCCAAAAGAACTCAGAAATCTCTCTGACTAGCCCACCCCATGGCAGATATAGTTGCGGTCCTATGCGTGAACTCAGGACGTGTACCCTCGTCACTAATTGACACCTCCATTTGGAGGTGGGATCAATGGCTCACGATCACCGATTGATCGTGACCGTTGGATTGCCTACGGAATGCAAAGGATTCCCACTTTCTCGGATTCGGGACTTGAACCCACTACCCTCTCCCCCACGGGATTGACTCTAACCACTAGGCTAACGCGTGCTCGTTGAAAGGTGTGTGTGGGATAAGTTTATAGATCACGGCGTCGCGGACAGGTTTACACCTAGTTCACACCTAGTTCACATCGAGTTTGCACCAAATTTGGTGTGGTGTGCAGGCCCTCCCCAGTTCACACCTAGTTCACACCGTGTTCACGTCGATTTCACACCCAATTTGGTGTGGTGCACATATCTCCGAGTTCACGCTTAGTTCACACCTAGTTTAAATGTCGATCGGACGGCTCGGATTGCACCCGCTCGCGACGCCTACTGTGGGCCATTGATCCCACCTCCCTGGGGAGGTGTCATTTAGTGACGAGGGACGTGTACCTCAAGAAGGGACTTGGATAACCAATCAGCCACACTACACACACACACACATGAAGATAAATTTTAACACATATATATGTTTGTGTGTGTGTGTGTCTCTATATATATATATATATATATATATATATATATATAGATAGAGAGAGAGAGAGAGAGAGAGAGAGAGGGGGGGGGGGGGGGTAGGTACCCGTTCAATGTAAGATTGAGGCATGAGCAATCGCAGAGCGCGAAGGTGTTCATTCATTTGCTTGCGCCTGTTGCGCTCCACGGCGATGTGAGTCTTTCGCTGCGTCTCCATCTCCTCCACATTCTTGTAGCACCTCCTTTTGCGTTTCCTTGATCTCTTCTTGTTGCTGCTCTTCTGATGATCTAATGTTGAATTAACCGCACTCGCTTGATGGGTACCTGTACCCCCTATTTTGATATGCATTTCTGCATCCACCATTCCACTGTTGGTGCCAATAAGTTTTTCATTGAAAGGGCCAGCGCCAAGGTATCCCTTCCATGCTGCTTGCAAAGTCTCATTAGGTAAAGGTATTAGTTGCCCACCAGCTGAGTACATGCTTGATGGTGTTGCAGACGACGAAGATGACGATGTC
Source organism: Adiantum capillus-veneris (assembly GCF_014529385.1). NCBI lineage: Eukaryota > Viridiplantae > Streptophyta > Polypodiopsida > Polypodiales > Pteridaceae > Adiantum > Adiantum capillus-veneris. The sequence goes on along the minus strand of NC_140933.1, from coordinate 30,163,190 downwards.
ACCATCGTTGCCACGAAATCAGGGTTGCAGCCACCTCCATTCATCATACCATTCCAAGAGCTTGCAGTGTTGGAATCTAATTGCACATCACTTGCAATCAAACTGCTACAATCTTCAGCTTGAAGCTGATGATCTCGAGGAAATGAGAATTTCTCTGAAACAAAGCTATGGCTCGGATCATATTGCATATGTTTGACAGAGATTTCATGAGAACTAGATAGGCCGGATGCATAATGGCAATGATAGGGACTATTTTGTGCATCATGGTGAATATTGTGATTTCTTGCCCCAAAAAGGGGGATACATGTGGGAAAATTAGAGCTCACTAATATTGCTGCTTCATCTTCTTTCTCTTCGTGTTTTTCGTGCTCAAATGACTGCATGTATGAAGAGGTAGCTGAGTTTGCATTATCTGGAAGGTGGTGGCTAATGAGTGCCGTATTTTCGACAGGTCCAGCGAGCGATGGTGGAGACTCCGAAGATGAAAAGGCAAGCACATTATAACCCATGATTGGGTGATATGGTGCTTGTTGGGCAAACAAAGTAACAGCACCATACGGTAGGGCCATGTCATCATTAACAGAAGGCCGAGAGCGAGGGTGTACATGTTCATGAGCTGAAGCTTGATGATGGTAATGAAAGCCAGCAGAATGACTTTGCAAAATAGGCGCAGCTTGGCCAGCTTGCAGCTTTGTGAGCATTAATGGAGAGTCCAGTACATCGCCCAACATCATACTATTATCCTTCGGCCTCAGCTTCATAACCGATGCGATGCAGCAGAGAATGTTGCACAGGACTCTTAATTCATGCAGTGCTTATGCTACAACTCTACAATGTACTTGTAACTCTCTCTCTCTCTCTCTCTCTCTCTCTCCCTCTATCTCATTTCAGACTCCCTGCATATGCGCTATTTACCAGGAACACTTTTCGCAAGTGTCCGGGCGGACCAAAGTTAAAAAGAATGATTTTGTATCTATATGTTGTACTCCATATCACTCCAGAAACAATACGCTTGCTCGATGGTAATTTGCTCAAATGTACCACCGTCTCTTTTTTTCTTTTTCTTTTTTGAAAAATCATAAAGGATAACAGGAAAATACAACAACCCCTAAGGAAGGATAGGGGTGATCCTCAGAGAGAACAGGCCAATAAGGGAGTGAGCAAAATACATCAAACAAAGGAGTAGTATCTGAGCATCATATACATTCTTGAAGGCTCGTAAAAGGAGAAAATGATAGATCTCCACCTTTGCCATTTAAGGGCTTTTTGCAGCTCTTTGACTTCCATTAGTGTAGCATCAGTAACCATACCATAAATCTCCTTCATAACTCTAAAAAAATCGATAATCAAGGGAACTGCGGATGGGGAGTGAGCAAGACTAAAAAGAGCTTTGTTTCATTCCAACCAGATTTTCCATAACTGAGCATCCCTTAGGCAGGTCCATGGCGGCACATCAACAAAACTACATTCTCCCAATAATAAGGACCTCCACTTAAGCAATAAGGCATCAACATCGTAGACTTTTTGAAGCTCTGATTTAAACAACATGTCAAATTTGCATTGTACAAAAAGGTGGACCAGAGATTCTTCATGACACTTGCACCTGGGCAAATTCCATCTGATACCCGACTACTTTTGGCTTTAGTTCTTTATAAACATCTTTCCAATATCTGACTTCTACTTCAAAACACTTGTGAGCCCTTCTGGAAAGTTGATAGCATTCTAATTGGCCAAACCATCCAAACCAGATGGAATCATGCATTTAGAATTGAGTTGAGAATCCCAGAATCTTGGGGGAAGTGAAGAGTGTGTGGTGCATGCGAAGTGCGAGGGAGAAGAAGAACAGACACGAGCACGATGTGGTGGAGCTCTACGTGAGGATTGGAATTGCCTTACTACTCCTTATTGTTCTATATAATCAAAAGAATAGATAAAGTTAGTACAGACAATGTGATGGGTGTTCATCTAGTTGGCTTGAACCCTAACAATCTCCCACTTGAAGGCCAATGTGGCCCAAGTGGCCTATGTATGTACATATGTACAACCGTGAAGCATCCGAATGGCATCACCCTACACCCATACTCTCCATCAATGTGCAAATCACTCAAAGGGTAGGCCCTTCGTGAGAGCACCTGTAGGGTTGTCATTTGTATGAACCTTGACTAGCTCAATGCGCTTGCTAGCTAGTATGTCATGTATCACATGATAATGGACTACTATGTGTTTTGACTTAAAGTAAAACACAAGGTTCTTTGCTAATGCAAAAGCACTTTGACTATCACAATGCAACACTAGAGTCTGAGTAATGCCAAGATCTCCCACTAGGCAAGCTAACCATATCGCTTCCATGCTAACATCGAAAACTGCCACATACTCTATCTCTATAATGGAAGATGACGTACAGTTTTGGAGACATGATGTCCATGACACAGCTGCTCTAGCAAATAGGAAAACATAGCTAGACGTGGATCTTTGACTATCCACACAACCTGCATAATTTGCATCTGCGTAACCCACAATGGATGCATCACTATTCCCAAAGCCTAAGCACTTGTATATCATACCTTTTAGATATCTCAAAATGTGCTTCACCACTTCCTGCTTTTTGCCAGGATTTGCCATAAATATGCTTACCACTCCCACTACAAAAGCAATGTCTGGTCTCGTGGCTACCATGGCATACATAAGATTTCCAACTACTAAAGAATATGGCACCTTGGTCATTTTTGCTTTCTCAATATGAAACTTGGAGCATCATTCTTGCTAAGTTTTTCATATGCCTGCATTGGGGTACTCAATGCAGCCTTCCTCCTCTGCATACTAAAATGTTGCAAGATCTTGTGGATATATGTTTCCTGTGACAACTCAAGTATTCCACGTTTTATATCCTTCTTGATACGCATACCAAGAAAGTGGCATGCATCTCCCAAATCCACCATAGAAAATTGCATGCTAAGTCACTTCTTCAAGATGGCAACTGCATCTTTAGACTTCCCCGCAGTGAGCATATCATTAACATAGAGTATCAACACGATAAGTGAACCATCATTCAACTTCCTGGTATACAAGCAATGACCTTCCTAGCTGATTTCATAACCTTGGGATTGCATGTACTTGTATGTACCACTACCCTCAGCTCTGCGTTAGGCCATACAATGCCTTAAGCAATCGACACACTAGTTCTACCCTTGTAGGATTTTCAAGTTTGACTTTTAAAAACCCTGTGGCTATTGTGTGTAGACATCCTCGCCAAGATCCCTGTGAAGGAAAGTCGTCTTCACATCCATATGACAAGTTTCATGTCCTCAATGGCTATTATTCCAAGCACAAGACACAATGTGGTCATCTTAACCACCGGAGTAAAAATCTCATCAAAATCTATGCCTTTCTTTTGCTTGAAACCCTTAGTAACCAATCTAGCGGTATATGTAGGCTTGGCGTCTTTAGTCGTGTACTTCTTCTTGTACACCCATGTGCAAGGCAAGTGTTGTTTTCCCTCTGGCAACTCTATCACTTCCAAGTTTTAGTTTCCATAATCAAGTGATACTCAGATTGCATTGTTTGCTCCAAGTTCATGCTATCTTCCATCTCACCTCTTGGCAGCAGGTAGGGCTCTACGCAGGTCAGTGACCAGCAAATAGTCTAACCCTGGCTTAAAAACGCTAAGGGACACAAGATACACATGTAGGTATCCTTAATGCCTGACTATTGGACTATGCTCTCTCAAGAGCATCACTAGCTCTCTCTAGAGCAATACTAGTGATAGATACATCACTAGTAAACTGAGTCATTTTGCGTAACTAAATTTTAGGGTACGTCCTTGAATCTCACTTTGTGATACCCATCCTCTTTCACAAGTTGCCTGTGCATCTTTTAAATAAATCTCCAAGATTCTGGGTTCCAGAGATGATAACCCATCTCTCTATCTGCATCATAGCCATGAAGATGCATTAGTGTGACTTGGGGTCCAGCTTATTTCTAAGCTCTTTAGGCACATGTGAGAATGCCCCACACCCAATCTATCACAATTGGGCTTCTTGCATGCCCACATCTTCTACAGAATCTTGTAGCTCAACGGTGTACTAGGCAACCTATTAATTATATGCACCGCTATCATAATAGCCTCGCCCCAAAACTCTTGAGATAAATTTTCCATAGAAAGCGTGGAAGTCACTCTCTCCCAGGAATAGTTCTATTCATGTGGTCAACAACTCCATTTTGACTAGGTGTGTATAAAAGTGTAGTAAACTTTCTTTTGATGCCTCATTTACTACAAAAGTCCTTAAACTCAATGGAGACGTACTCTCCCTCATTGTTAGTAGCACAAAGCCTTCAACTTCTTTCCAGATTGGTTCTCAACCATAGCTAGGAACTTCTGTAAGACACTAAAGACTTCATCTTTCCTCTTCAAGAGGTAGATCCACACCTTTTGAGTAGAGTCATCTATGCACGTCGAGAAATATAATGCCTCCCCTAGAGACTTGTGTGGCATAGGCCCACATAGATCACTATGAACCAAATATAGAGGATTCTCTAACATTGTATCAAATGGTGATGTGGTAAGCTTAGGGTGTTTCCCATATATACAATGCTCACATAAACTAAAATCAGAATAGTTTAACACAAGGATTTAGCCAAAACATTGGTGCAATCAAAGTTGGAAAGAGGTATGTGAGTTGTGGTTGAGAGGTATGTTGGTAAGTGTAGCTCTGCAGTGGGTTATCAAGCAGATACAGAGTTCGTTGGAGAGGGACCTTGCTTATATGGCTGGGAGGGAGGATCAGATATGTCAGGTATCTGCCATGACAGGTCATATGTGTTTTTTGAGCAGGGTGGTGAGCACGATGGTGCTCTATCCGAAGATGCTTGGATGCAAGTGGGTGCTTCGTTTGAAGTGGGAAGTTTACCGACGAGGGCTTGGAGCAATCAGGGTATGCTATGGTTAGTTTTTGTGTGTGATTGGCTATGTGCCTTGGTACGGTACTACAGGAAGCTATTGCAGGTAGATGGACGAGATCAAAGCCAATTCTTTGACCTAGGAGGAAGCTATGTTGTGATGCAGAGGGTTGGGAAACCCGCTTGAAAAGAAGTGGTGCGTGGCATGAGACAGGCCTTGTACATATGGTAGGTGTTTTGTCGTGTACAAACTATTGGTTTGGAGTTACAGTTTTAGATTTCAATAACATGTGTGTGGTTGAACAAAAATGTTCAACAAGGGGGTTGGGCAATGATAATGCAACAGCCAAAGTTGGTACGAGCTGTGAAGTGGCCTATGTAATGCTAAGGGTGCATAAAGGTGCAGGACAAGGTGCTAAAGCATATAGGGAAGACCTAGGCAAGCAGGTGCTAGTGGAAATGTATAGCTAATGGGGTTTTTTAGGCCAAGAGGGCTCCAAAGGGGGCCAAACATGTTGATAAGTAAAGATGCCCAAAGTGCTGAGTTGGTGCTCTAGAATGTGGTTTTTGAGATGTTGTACAAGCCGGTCTAGACGAGAAGGTCTTGCAGTTCCCCGACAAATGGGACAGGTGGGGATAGGTAGCTTGAGCAAGTGCGAGTGGATAGATGCAAAGTGCTCAAGTTGTGGAGCATGCCGATCCTCTCGGATTGCCAATCGAAGCTCTAGAGTGCAAGATATGTTCAATTGATAAAAATTTGTTGTGGGTCGAGGGTGTGCCAAGTTGACTGCATTGGTAGGTGTGTCATCTAATGGTTTTTTGGGCTTGACCTAGTTCCCACAAGTATTATGCACCATGCAAAGTTGATAGCAAGTGATGGTTTGTCGATCGGATTCTCGATGGGCAAGAAATTGATGGATGAACTTTGGGGCACTAGACGGAGGAGTGGTTCTAGATGGGATTTCACTTTATTAGTGGCCTCGATTGGAAGTCGCGAGAAAGTTTGAAGGTGGCAAGGATTACGAGGACTGAAGCTAGCACAAGAGGTTTTCAATCGGACTTTACGGCCCGAGCATTGGGTCTTTGAGTAGTGGAAGGGAGTAGTCCCAAGTTGGCAAAAAAAGGAGGCTTTGTTGAGAAGCTTTGTGGGGAGCTTAGGAGGATGGAATGTTCTAGAGCTTCCACGTGGCTAAGCATACATCCCACATGTGAGCATGTGGAGTGAAGGATAACCCTATATAGGTTGTAGTGCATGACCTTAGTGGAGTGTCAATTGAGAGAGAGAGAGAGAGAGAGAGAGAGAGAGAGAGAGAGAGAGAGAGAGGTCTCAAGGTGCCCGGCTATGGCAGGGGTGTGGGGTGGCACTCTGGGCGCTCCTCACGGCTCTAAGCAATAGGCGTGGGCATGTTTTGTGTGTGTGGTAGCACCAGTAGCAGGCTGTTGTGGTGTGTTTGGTACTGGATGGTGTTGCTCTTTGACATTGACATGACAACTTGCAAGGGCGCTATCCCTCGGCACCCATTTTTTGAGAACAAGGCAAGCAAAGCCCCCCTCCACTAGCGAGGTCGCTAGTGCTCGGGGTGAGGGTGAGCTCATGTGAGAGAGGAGCTTGGAGATGAGAGAGAGGTCATTATCCGAGGAGTTCCAAAGTTAGAGTCAAAGGGTGACTCTGAGGCCCATCAAAGGTTAAGTCTAAGGGCAATTCAAGTGGGCAAACAAAGTGAGCAAATGTGCAGCTGCAAAGGGGTAAAAAAGAAAGAGAGAGAGAGAGGAAAAAATAATATAAGAAATCAAAAAATTCTAGGGGCACTAGCAACATCTTTGGTGCACCCCCCCCTCCCCTCCCCCTCAAAGCACAAGAGAGAGAAAAATCAAGGAGCTGCCTTCCAAAGATGCCAAATTTTCCAAAAAGGTTGCAGATGCCCAAAATGAGTAGAGTCCTTCTATAAAAGTCATTTTTGAACCATTTTTATGCTTTTTGGCCTAGGCTTTATGGGGAGCTGGCTACAGAGACCAAAAGAGTGTGAGTGAGTTTTTGGGAGGGGCTTATTGTGCAGATGTATGTACCTGCAAAGCCCAAAGTGTGAGTTTTTTTTGCTCACGGCCATGTGGGTGCACCGTTTGATGTAGTTGAGTTGTATATGGTGTTCTTGAGCATGGTGAAGCTTCCATATCAGTTTCTAGAGTGTTGTTTCTCCCTTGCCCCCTTCTCTACTTCTTTTGCTTGTGTGTGGTGTCGGTGTGGATGTGTGTGCCCCCTGGGACTTTTTTTGTGTGATGAATGGAAGTGAGAGTGAGGTTTTGTGTGTGGCAGCAGTGTGTGGGTTAAAGCAAGGTGTGAAATGCATGGGTAGCCGATCTCGACGAGCATGTTTGTGCTTGAAGCGTGTCCAAGCGGTGGCCTATTTGGTGAACTATGATTTTTGAAGGTGTTTTCCGCGAGGATCGGGATGATGTGAATGCCCTGAGATGCTCCATTCCTTTATGAGTTATATGACCAAGGCGGCTATGCCGCAACTCAGTAGAAGGCATCTCGACTACATAGATAGAGTGCTCTTGCACAGAAGAGACATACAAGGAATATAATGAGCTAGACTTTTGGCCTTTGAGCATGAGCAAGTTACCTTTTTTGATAATCAAGAACCATTGCCAAGCACTATAGTGTATCCAAGATCATCAAGTCGTCTTGCTAAAACTAAGCTCTTAGTTAGCTGTGACACATGTCTAACACCTCGAAGTATGAACTCGATACCATTATGCATACGCAAATTCACATCTCCAATGCCACATATCTCAAGTTGATGAGAATCACCCAGCTTAACTAAACCATGTGTAGAAGAATAATTGTAGAACCACTCATTGTGAGGAGACATGAAAATTGGCACCTGACTCAATGATCCAGTTCTATGCATAGCAAGTGAAGACTAGTAAATCTAGTGGTTGTGGGGCATGTCAAGAACAACATCAACATGTGGAGACTCAATAACATTGAGCTCCTCTATCTTCACACTACTCTTAGAAGGTGCAAGACTTACAAAAATGGCTTTAACCTTTTCTCTTTGTAGCAAACAAAAATCCTTTTTCATGTGTCCTTTCTTGTAATAATTGTAGCATTCAATGTTCCTTGTGTCATGCCCATGGCCCTTGCTACATGAATTCTTGTGATCTTGAGAACAACCCTGACTGCAATTACAATCTCCTCTACCTTTGGTTGTTTTTTTGGTTACTTCTACTTGCCATATACACATCACCATGCCCACTGGTGTTAAGAGATTGACGTCGAATCTCTTCTGTGAGAAAAGCACTAGTAACATCACTAAAAACAAGCTTGCCCTAAGGGACAGAGTTACTAATGGTAGTGTTAAAGGTATCCCATGATGCAGTCAAAGAGAATAGTAAGAAAATGGCTTTCATTTCATCATCGTAATTCAGCCCTTTAAAAGTCAACTGTGTGAAAACAATATTGAACTCGTTCAAATGCGAACTAATACCGCTACCCTCTTTCATATCCAAGCACATAAACTTCTTTATCAAAAATACTTTATTTGATGCACTCTTACCATCCCATAATGCGCATAAAGACTCCCATAATTCCTTTACACGTAGTCTTGTCCATAATCATAAAGAAAATGGACTCACCAAGATGTAGAAAAATGGTTGTCATAGCACGACCATCAAGCTCCTCCCACTCATCATCAGTGTAAACACCTTCTTTACACTCTTATAATGGCACTGCAAGGCCCTTATTGACCAAGACATCAACCATACACTAATTCCATATCGTGAAGTTTGTGCCATGAAACTTCTTGATATAATACTCTTCTTTTTCAGAAGTTCCAGTCATGACTGACAAGAGCAAATGCAAGAGAGTGAGACTAGGAATTTATGGTGAAATTTTTTTGTAAATCTTGGCAGAGTCTCGTTTATAGAAAGATCAAAATCTCAATCAAAAACTCAGCAAAATCACTGCAATGTCAATGCAAAAGAGTACTATAGGCAAACTAGAGGACTTGCAGGAAAAATCCGGTAGTCTCCTCTGTATGGAGATGAAAATCTCAAGCAAAATTCAAGACAAAATCAACACATAAAATATTAATTGTGCTCTGTGGACATAAATTGGCATATAGTGCTCAAAGAAATTGTTGACAAATGATTGCCAACTTGGCATCAAAGCACTTAGACCCTCTATACATGTCATATGACAAGGCCATGAATGGGGCTCTCTTGCAACCTAATCTACCTCACACTGGGTAACTCGGCCCCTAGTACTCGGCTTCAAAAAACCTTATGCAACCGGCCCTCACAAAAGGTTATGCAGACACAACTAGCCATAGTCTCAAAAAGGGCTCTTTTGGATCAAATCTCAGAAATGATTGGGACTGCCAAAACAAGCCAAAACCTCCTCCACAATGACGTACAATGGAAGTATCCCCAACACAAAGTACATCCAAAATGTGGAACCATCACGCACTCAAACATGTGCCAATGAGTATGCAAGAAAAAACACATAACCAACTCCCTGCGGAGAGTAAATCGCACTCAACAGAGCACAAGCACTCTCATGTGCTAGTCACCAATAAACCATATGCATCCAAATTCCCACTAGAACTGTAATGGCTATCACTTCCAAAGATGCTTGCAAATCTACTGTGTCTAGAAAACTTGTGACTGCCCTGTGCATGTAGAAATTGTATTTGAGAGCTATCTCTAAGAAGCTGTCAACAGATATACATAAGCAGTACCATAGAGAACATACATCATAGCCAAACATGCATATGGAAATCCAATTCTGCTCTCAAAAAATGCATACAAATGCTAGTAATAGCAAGTTGTAGCCTACCTCTCACTGCTGACAAACTGTCTCTCTATCTGCTCTCTATAATGCCAGAGAGCATGTGAAAACCTGTAGTCAATGTCATTGAAGTCAATGCCAATGTTGAGTGACACTCGTCTATTGAAGAGGCACCTCACCTATGAATGTCAATGTTGGAGGAGAAGTCATCGATGTCGCAAGCCAAGAAACGGGTTGCCGTTATTTCTTCTTGGGGCTCTATTTCTATCTAGCCCCTCCTATTAACTTGTTGAGAACCTTGGTTACTGTCTTTTTCCTCTTTTACCTTATCTGCATCCTTCTACACCTTGCTGGCTAGCAGTTCTTAATTGAGTGACTTTCCTTGAGACAACTAAAACAAGCATTAGGTAGGTTTTTGTATAAATAACATTTTGTCATGCAGCACTTTTCCTAATTCATCTTTGAACTATATGGTATCTTTGAGAGGAGCATCAGTATCAAATTCTATAAGCAATTGAGGATCCCACTTAGGGTTTATACCATTAGCGCTTTTCTACCCCAACACTTTCCATGTTTGAGCAGCAATTTGTTTAAGCCAAGGAAGAACTCAATTGGGTAATCTAGAAAATCTACCCAAACATGGACCTTGGAAAGTTTTTTGCCCTTTGGATCAAAGCCCTTGTGCCATTTCAAGACAGACATGGGAGTATTCCTAATAAGCCAATGACATTTGCTTATAACTTGTAGGGCGTTGTCAAAGTCGTCAAAGTCATCAAATAAAAAGAGGTAGTAGTTGTTTGGAAAATATTGCACCTGATCTGGAAACAAATTTCTGTACTCCCACTAATGAGATATCCACTGCTTTAGAATTTCAACAGGAGGCCTGATTCCATGACAGAGCCCAATCACATCTCGTTCCTGCAAGTGCTTTTGAACTAGCTGTTGAGTTTAGCAGTCCCAACTGTGACTTCTCCTTCACTAGGTCCCTTATTTTGAGATTTTTCATTTCTAACCTCATCATATCAGTCATGAGAGTTATCAGGACTATCATCTTTATTATCAACTTCAACAAATGAAGGTTTGAGATTACTTTGGACATTATTGCTTACATTTTGCACTTGGGAGTTCCCTTGATTAACCTCAAGGGCTTGAGGAGGGTTATCAATGTTCTGCCACACATTTGAAATCAAATAAAGTTGGCAATTAATCAGAGGAGGATTAGGATTTACCTGGTTAGGTTTCTGCAGGGGGAATGGGTGAACTACAACATTATATCCTGACCAGTTGGGCAAGGTGATTGAGAGTTAAACAAGTCATGCTGAATATGTTGTTCTAAAGCAAGAGGAGGATTTGAGATAGGTTAAGTTTGAGTTGCATGAGCATATGATAGGGGCCCTTGAGCTCCATGCCTAATTGGAAGGACAGACACTTATAGTCCCAGGCTGCGCGTGCAGGGCTAGAGGCTCCACCCTTTGGTGATGTACCATATGAGAAAAGCACTACGGACGAGCCCATTGACAAGAGCGTCATGTAAAGCCATGCTCCCCGGGGAAGGGAGCTACTCAACACCAAACATAGAGAAAGACAACCAAAGGCGTGAATGGGGAAAAGGGGTGAGGGAGAATAACTTTGCATGCCTCGGTAACAGAGCTCATATGGTGCTTAACTCAATTTCCTCTCTCTCCCAATTTTCTGAGCCCATGTCCTCTTATTGGAATGAGCTTCAACTCGTGAAAATGCAATTTTTTGCCCGTTCTAATATATCCACACGTAATTTTTAAAATATTGCATTGAATGCCTCTAGCAACATGCATATAAGGATCTAGTTTTTACCAACTTTTTTATCTAGAAATCATGAGGTATAGATAATAAAGATGATTGAGTTGTAGATGCATCATGCAAGGTGGAAGCAAAACAGAGTATTTCTAAGCATAATATGCTATGATCCCATTGGTGTGCTACATTGCCGAGGGCATGGAAGTAAAACCCAAAGAAAAAAGAGTAATAATAAGGTAAAACTGTGAGTGATATGCAACCAAAACCCATATAGGGGAGGATTGTTGGGATGCGAGGTTTTGTTGTATCTCTTGTGTGAACAATATCTTCCACATAAAAAAGTGTCATGTGTCAATAACCCATGTGAAGAACCCCTTACAACCCATGTGTAAAGAAAAGCCACTTGTGTTTGTGCAGAGACAACCACATCTTGTGCTCATGTGTCAAAAGGCTGTCTCTTTTGTATATGCCTATATAGAGGCACATTATGCTGAATAATATGAAGTCTATCATTGGCAACTATACTCTATTGTATTGTGCAATAGTCTCTCTCTCTATCTCTCATCTCTCAAGCTCTACACTAACCTCTCCAAGCATGCCATTAGCATGAATGCCACTCTAATCCACCCACCTTACCCTACAAAAACTACTAGCAGAGGATGTTAGAAGAATAAGAGAATACAACATTGATCACCTTGAAGCTTGAACCCCTAATTTGGCTATGAGGGACAACCCCTTGGTAATTGCTAAAAGTTAAAGCCTAAAACTTTAAGGCAGCCTGGTCCTAAGGATCAAATATACTCACATTCGAAAAGAGGAAAACCTAAGGTTTGAATGCATAAAAGCGAGAAAGAGAGAATGAATTTATAGCCCATATGGGATACTGAATGATTGGACACGTGTGTGTGTGTGTGTGTGTGTGTGTGTGAGAGAGAGAGAGAGAGAGATAGTACAAAGGGAAGCAGTGAGGAAGAGAGAGGAAGAAGAAAATTTTTAGCTTTGTAGCCTCTGGAATATCCTAAGAGGCTAAGAGACCTAAAAAATCACCAAACGAAGACCAATCACTAAGGAGGGAATTGAGAGAGAGAGAGAGAGAGAGAGAGAGAGAGAGAGAGAGAGAGAGAGAGAGAGAGAGAGTAGGTTTCTTTTTTTTTTTTGGGGGGGGGGGGGGGGGGGCGCATGGCCCATGGGTGATGACCATTACCACCCGTGCCATACACTCTCTTCCCACCCTTAAAAACCCTTAAGCAAGTAGGTCCTGCCAAACGCTTTTAAGGGAATCATTAAGTGGAATCTAAGGTAGATTTCATTTGAGAATTGAGGCAAAGGGGGAAAGGATAGGAAAAAGGGAGGGTGGAGGCAGTGTTCAAGAAATGTGTGCCTCAGCTCAGCCTTGAGCCGGTCACAAAATCAAAATAGCCAGTTAAAGGGAGGAGGAGAATGAGAAAATCCGCTTGGAAAATTCAAGAAAGTAGAGTTAAATTGTAAGAAAGGACAATCATTTTGAAGAATTTCTTCTTTGAATCTATCCTAAAGGGCATTTTGTATGTTTGTGAAATTGATTTTTCCCGAACACTGGGTGGAGGTCACCTTGGGAAGGCAAATGGAACATGGAGGGGGGAGAGAGGAAGAGAGACATGACATGTGTGTGTGTGTGTGTGTGTGTGTGTGTGTGTGTGTGTGTGTGTGTGTGTGTGTGTGTGTGTGTGTGTGTGTGTGTGTGTGTGTGTGTGTGTGTGTGTGAGAGAGAGAGAGAGAGAGAGAGAGAGAGAGAGAGAGAGAGATTTTCTTTGTTCTGTGTTGCTTCCTCATGATGCCATTGCACACTCTCTGTGTTCCAAGAGCTGGCTGTCACTTCACAACTTCACAATCTCTCTCATTTTTGCATGTGTAGTTCGGCCACACACTCGAGCCCTACATTGCATGAGTAGCTTGAAGCATTACAATCGAGTGCAAACAGGATGGGAAGAGCTAGTCTTGTGCTGCAACTGTGAGGGTGCCAAAGAGACGCTCTCCCTCTCTCATCTTATTGCAAGTGAAAAGGTGACAATGAAATCTCTCTCTCTCTCTCTCTCTCTCTCTCTCTCTCTCTCTCTCTCTCTCTCTCTCTCTCTCTCTCTCTCTCTCTCTCTCTCTCTCTCTCTCTCTCTCTCTCTCTCTCTTTTCAAACCGTTCCAAACAGGAAGCACTATCTGTTGTGTGGTTGAAAACACGATGAGCAGCAACTTGACAGACGAATCCATCAGAAGAAGCAATGTCCGCTCGACAATTCAAAGGGGGGAAGGGGGGGGGGGGGGGGGGGGGGGGGGGGCGCAAAGCTACAAAGGGCAAGGACACACACACACACACACACACACACACACACACAGAGGGAGACATCCCATTTGCAGAGATGACATTGTGATGGCCAAGGCATAGAGGGAGAGTCTGTTGGCCTCTCTAATAGAGAATGTGGACAAAGAGGCAGGAATGCCATGAGAGAGAGAGAATGTCTGAGTGCACAAGCGAAGGAGTTAAGTGAAGGTAAGACTACGCAGAGAGCAGGGCGAGGACTGTGCAGAGGAAGCCATCGCTAAGGGGCAAGCTCTACAAAGCGGATGACAATGACAAGAAGTGTTATTTTGCCTTAGAATTCGTAGATTCCTTTAGAATTTGAGTGACTAATTAATGGGTTTTGAAAGTTGAGCATCATTCTTTCAAAAGAAATCTTATGAGGATTCCAAGATTAGCCTTTATCCCAAAATTAGCATTTTGGATTCATAACCCACCTCATGCCCTCAAATTCAAAAAGCTCCTCTCATAGAGAGGGCCCTCCAAAGGTAGCAGTCATGTTGGCAGCACGTTTCCCATCCCATACTTGGGAAATTTTCCACCGGCAAGTTGCTCAATGTTGGTCACTGTGTGACTGTTCCAGTCCACAAGCACTTGCAAACACCTAGTAGTAGGCTCTAGCTAGTTACGAAGGCAGTTCAAGCGTCTAGAGGGTGGTTGAACTACCCCCCCTGTTGGAGGCGAAACTGCTTCCTACCTTTTGGCAGTGGCGCTTTGAGTTGTGTATGGGATGATTCAAAAAAGTAGAAAGGGCCTTTAACATTGCTTTGAGTTGGCTTATGAAAGGTGCTCTAAGGGAGTGGGGCATCCCGAGATTAGGTGCGACATCTCAAAATAATTTTTTCCCTACTTATCTCAACATATTGGGATTAATGTTTACGAAATGATGGCTTTGATCATCCGATGCAGCCCCTTTCGATTGGGATGCCTCGATCCCATTGCCCAACACGTAGCGGCACATAAAGCTAAGAGGTTGGCTCCGCTAGCCTGTAAGTGACACGAGGGAGGAGTAAAGGGATCAACGGCGGGGAGGCCATCTGCAAGATGGGAGAAATCCGGGACGTCAGATCGACACAACCGAGGGGAGGGGGGGGGGGGGGGGGGGGGGGGCAGGAGTTTTTCTCATTAGTTGGGATGGATAGGGCATTGCATTCTGAGAGAGGAGGTCGGGGTTCAAGGTGCATATGTGACTCGATGGGACCCTCAATTTTTTCTCAATTAAATTTGATCAACGGCGGATTAAACCTCCCTCGTTGATCCCTTCACTTTTAGTATGTCACTAGCTGAGAGGATAGCAGAGACAGAGCTCCAACTTGCACCATTTTAGAGAGAGAGTATTAACAGTACAATTGGCCTTTGCTATACATCTACATGTAGAATGATAGAGAGAGTATCGAAGCCCCCAATAGTGAGTCCAAGTAGCCCAAGCTGCATATGGAGTCTTCGAGTGAAGTCAAAAAGCTAGGGAGAGGAGTTGAGTGGAGAGGAAGAGCCACACAAAGCTGAGTTGAAACTTGGGAGAGGGATATTGCAGAGAGAAGGGCGATGGCATTTAAGTATCACATTTGAAGGAGCTTATCATGAGTGGGAGCAGCCCACAGCTCAATGCATGTGTTGAGTGCTAGGCTCGCCATGGTCATGGGTGATGAGCACACAAGTGTCCCCGCACCTCAATGCGAGGTTGGGTACACCCCTTCATATCAATGCTAGGGTGAAGCCTCAAAGATTACAACCTAGTGCAACCACCTGCAACTAAAGGCCACAATGTGACACTGAGGTGGTATGCCAATGCGAGGGTATACCGAGGTAGCAATTTTGTTGAAGTTGAGTCTGGCATTTAGAGGCGTAGCTGTAAGCAAATGCTGCCAAGTGTCACAACTCTCTCATTTTAATAAAAATATAGATAGATAGATAGATATAGATATAGAAGATATATAGTATAGATATAGATATGGTCGAGGCCGCTGGTTAGTAATTGACGTGGCTCTCTCCCCACCTTTGGTAGCCCCGTCATTCAAATCCTCGTTACCCTCTCGAGAGGCTGGGCTAGGGAGCTTGGAAGCCGCTGGTAAACATTCTGAGTGTACAACACAAGTCAATAATAATTGGGGCATGATGATGCATCTTGCAGGTCATTGCTTGGTTTACTGCTGGCGGTCAAAACTGCAAAAGCTCAGCCGGCCAAACGTACACAGCGCTTTAGCAGGAGGAGCATGGAGCAATGGTGGACTATTATAGCTAGCAAGACAATGACCACATTATTAAGACAAGCATGAGGATGAGCATTGAGGAGCTGGGTCAGCTGGGGCGGACTCGTACATTCTTCTTTGCTGGATTCTGTCGCTCTTATAGAACATGCATCCTGAATGTGCCTGCAGGCCGCAACATATATACTCTAGTGACTCGCACGCGTCACGAATATACCATAGCCCTACGTTCACATTTTTACGCCTTAGCGCGCAGTGCGCGCACACACAATGCATATTCTCTTTTGCTTTGTTGGAACTTGTCCCAATGGCATAGTTTTAGACATGAGAGCCACGAAAATGTTGACAAAATGCACATCCTTCAACCTCCCTCTGTGTGTGTGCGCGCACGTGTACGCACTATAGCTGTTGGAATTAGGGTTGCAGAGAAACGCACACAGCTTGGAAAAAACAAAGGAAGCTCAAGCCACACAACTAAGAGTGTGTTACTTAGTGTGCAATGGAAAGATAGATAGCCCTAGAGTGATGAATGTATGTACAATGCACGGAGAAAAAACCTCCTAAAGAGGGAAAAAATGCCCCGGCAGTCCTAGCGTGTTCACACACATCACTACCACATGTATATAGTAACAAATCCCCCCTAGAGTGATGATATGAACAAGTGGCACATGAGTAAAAGGGAAGTGCTATGCCCTGAGGGCATGATCAGTCCACAAAGGGGAGTAAGCCCAAAGCTTTGCGGAAAGCTTCGAGCTTTTCACGAAACAATGCCTTTGTGAAAATATCTGCAAGGTTGTCCTGTGTTGGCACATAAGCCAAGCTGATCTCTCCTGCTAAGAGCCTCTCCCTCACATAGTGGTAATGCACCTCAATGTGCTTTGTGCGAGCATGAAAAATTGGGTTCCTCGCAACTGCCAATGCGTTCTGACTGTCAATGTAGATAGTGTTGGCAGTGTCGTGTCCAACACCCAAATCAGCCATAAGACGTCTGAGCCACACTCAACCGTAGCTGTGAAGACTGCCATGTACTCAGCTTCACAACTAGAAGTGGCCACAATAGGTTGCTTCTTGCTCAACCATGATATACATGAACTGCCAAGCATGAAACAAAAGCCACTTGTAGACACTCGTGTGTCAAAATAACCAGCCCCATTTGAGTCCGAAAAAGCATGTAAGTCTGGCGGCAATGATCCCCCCTTAGGATAAAACAAGCCAAGATGTAAAGTGTCACTAAGGTAGCGGAAAATCCTCTTGACAGCCTGCCAATGCTTAGACCCTAGGCTATGCATAAATCCGTTGACCTTTATGCATAAACCTCTAGCCTTTTTGACCTTTATGCATAAACCTCTAGCCTGCTTGCATTAGTAATAGGTTGACCTGTAACATTTTTGGAAACCCCCATAGGCTGTACATTTGCCTTATTGGAATTTACATTCGAACTTCCACCACTGAAAAGAGGCAACAAAGTGTCATAAATGTTCTGTAAGCTTACATTACTGTCTCTAGTACATGACAGCAAGTGTTGAACAGAATCTTCCACAAATACTACATCTCATGAAACCAAAATACGCTTTGTTTGCAAATGATACAACCTGTAACCTTTGCTTTCAGCACTATAACCAACAAAAATACATTTGACAATCTTCTCATCCAATTTTCTGTGTTGTGTTTGTAGCAGCAAAGCATATGCCAAACAGCCAAAACCACGCATGTGCTCGATAGAAGGCTTTCTATCATGCCATGCTTCATATGGAGTAATAGACTGCAAAGATTTCGTAGGACACCTGTTAAGTACATAAGTGGCACACATGATGGCCTCAAGCCAAAAAGAATGCGGCAAAGCTTAACTTTTGACCATACATCATGCCATTTTCGTAAGTGACCTATTTTTCCTCTCAGCAACATCATTTTGTTGAGTTGTATAAGGCACTGTACATTGGTGTTTTATCCGGCGACTAGCAAGAAATGCATTAAATTCATGAGACATGTACTCCCCCCCTCGATCGGAACGGAGCGTGCCCATAGTACGTAGATACATTTTCAGCCATGGCCAGAAATTGTTTGGAGCACATAAAAACTTCGGACTTCGCTTTAAGCGGAAATACGCATGTATGCCTGGAGTAATCATCAACGAAAGTCACGAAGTAAAGGTAATTGCCCAAGCATGGAGTTTGCATGGGCCCACAAACATCACTATGCACAAGCTGCAACCTGCATGTGGCCCTAAGTGAACCATCCTTTGGAAACTTTGAACGCTGCATCTTCTCCAAAATACAGCCTTCACAAACATGCTTGACAGGTGCTTCAAGCAGCGTGGAACGTGGGGGTTTCTCCATCGGTCGTTCCCTGATTCATTGTGAAAATGTTGCCTTCGATATCGCAAAGGTGTGTGTGATAGCAAACCGGTTGGACCTCCGAAAACCAAAGTGGACTAGGTGTCCTAGTGTGACAAAAGCCTCAAAGTTCCTTCATGTAGCACCCCGTGTTGACACACACTCTTTCAAAGAGAGTTTTTGGGGATATTATTTCCTTTTTTTAGTGTAGGTTATGTGCAAACTAGGCCCCTTGTACTCTACTCTACTCAAGGGAGGTTCCCAAAGCACCTCTTTGGGAGGCTCCACCTCAGTCAAAAAGATTTTAATGGGCATGAATCCAATGCATTCCTCCCAAGCCAAAGTTTTACCATGCCTAACTCGCTCGCAGCGGTCCCGACCCACCACGTGTTTGAATCTTTCTCCCCCTATCCCTCGTCCTTTTCCTTTCCAATTTTGAATTATAGGGTATTTTCCTTAGATACCCTCTAATTTAGCACTGGGTCCACCCAATCTACTTAGGTTATCCTATTGGGGGCCGTGTACTCAAATCTCCTTCTTGTAGTGTTAACCCGCACACACATTCCTATCACCTAAGCCGAACGTTGTATTATTTATTTGGTAGAGTCACGTACCGGGCTTGTCGGTCCAATAGAAAAAGGGTAAGATTGATCGTCGATGATAGGCGCACTCTAACTAGAACATTCAAGGGATTAGTTGGCTAAGCATGGTCGCCCAAGTGTGAATGGGGCGAGCTCATATAAAAGTCAACTAAACCTAAAATTCACTCATTCTTTCATTTGTGCAATTGAAGAGTGCTCTTGCTCCATCTCCATCTTCTTCTTCTTCATCTCCTTGTGTGTGTGTATGTGTGTGTGTGTGTGTGAGAGAGAGAGAGAGAGTGCAATCGAGCATTGCGACAATGGCACGGCGGCGGCGAAGCGGTTGAGCACTGCGCAGCGGCGGCTCCTTCTTCTTCGCGGCATGGAATTCTTTGAGCTTACTAGTTTAGGCTAGTTGCGTGCTTGGAGCCATTTGTGGCTCGCACACAGTGTATCAGCAAGTCCCTTGCATTGACACGTGCAATAGATGCATACATTTTTGGCGCTGTTGCTGGGGGAATGCCATACATGAAGCTTGAATGACACTCTGTGCTGCTTTGTGGTGCAATTTCAATTGTAGGAAAGGTAGAGAAGGAAGGTGTGTGTGTGTTGAGAAGAAGGAGTTTGTTTTGCTGCTGTGTATTATTTTGTTAATAAGGAATTGAAAGGTACTGTGTTTTCTTTGTTAATAAGGTTTTGAAAGGTACTGTGTTTTCTATGTGATAAGGTGTTAGTATTAAGGTTGTAGATCCATAATGTTAGTTCTCTATAAAGTACTATAAGTAGTTCTTAGCTAGATCCATAATGCTAGTTCTGTGTAAAGTATTGTAAGTAGTTCTGTTAACTAGTGAGTTGCTGTAGTAGTGTGTTAGTGTGTAACAGTAGCTGTATTAGTGGTAAGTAGGTAAGTTAGATGTGTGTGTGCTCGCGCACACATCTCAGCCTCAGCGACTTTATCCAAAAAAAATTAAAATTAAAATTAAGAAAAAAAATAAAATTTTAAAGGTAGGACTGGGGTCGAGAATATCCCCCAGACCCAAGCCCAAGCTCACGCTCAGGCTCAGGCTTCAGTCACCCTTTAAAATTACGTATTTTAGTCTCACACGTAGCTAAAAATCGACCTTTTTGAGGACCAACGGAGCTTGAGGTGACCTAACATTGTGCTATAAAGCACACCACGACCCTCTGATTAATACGTTCGTTTTGAGCTATCATACACTTTAATCAAAAAACCGATCATTAAAAAACATTAAAAAACGAGTGAAAACGGACGCTTAAAAAAGTAAGCGGTTAACCTTCGAGGTTATTTGCCGACGCTTGTAGGGTGCCAAAGACACATGCATCTGCGCTCTGGTCGTGTGCTAGAGACGGAGCAACTAGAGAGAATTTTGACTTACGCGAGTTCTCATTATCCACCTACCTTAGGTTCCGGGCCCTCGGCGGGGACCCAAGGTAGTACAAACCAAGACCCAAACATAGCGGCTAGTTACTCTTCCTCTGACTACAACGTCATGGAGGGTTACCCAATTCCTAATCCTGATAGCTCAAGCCAAGACATGTATGCCATGGGTCCACGGTCCGGGCCGAGCATGCTTAGCCGCTTGAAAGAAACCTTTAGTAGAGTCACTCGCTCCGAACATGGAGCAAATGATGTAAATGAGGGGGGTGGGGAAGTAAATTCGCCATGACCAACGTAGAACCTATGCCCTTAGAGAGAGTGCACGTGAATACTCCATTCACTGCACCCCCTGACTCTTCAGAGCTATTTTCCTCCGAGGTTGTATTACCTGATGGTAGAAGCCTTGCCGAAGTGCAAGAGGTTGAGCAGTATATCCTTGCAACAAGGGAAAAGGAAATCGAGAGCTTACGCAAGGCGGAGCAACAAAGAGAGTTAAAATCGAAAGCTCTTATGCCAATATTCTTGCTAGGAGAGCAATCAAGTGCTCTTGAATTAGCGACCACTAAGGGTCAACCCATAGAGAGCAACATTGCATCTAGCTCAAAGGACACCCCTAGCACCTCAAGCTTAGATGGAGCGTTCCTAAATGAGAACTGGGAATACGAACTACAAACAGACACTCTAACTGACCTATACATAGGTCACACCTATCACGTGGGTTGGTTAGATGTCCTACAATCCACAACGGGTGCTACTAGTGTGGAGGATCAACAACAAAGAGTTTGTGAGGTCATCCATAGGGTTATTGAGCTAGAGAGACAGAACAAGGGGATCCACATGCCTTCAATGGGTTTCATGAGATTCTTGGATACAGGGAAGGCTAAACAACCGACCTTATTGTAAGTGGAGACTCCCTCGGTAAGTCTAATGGATCCTCCATATGTTGTTTCGCCAGGGGTCTCAATGCAATCTGAGCCCAGAAGTGATAGCTTTACCTTTCCAAGTCTAGCTCACCTTTCCCTTGATGACAGCATGGCTACCATGCCTACCCCAATGATGGGCATGCCGAGAAACACGTCATGGACATCATTTGTTAGTAAAGCACCGCTACATGGTAGCTCAATGCCTGCAAACAATAGTACCTACAAGTGTGTACCAATCGTATACACCCATGGGTCCTCATACTCATGTAGTTCCTACCCCTCCCATTGTTTCAACAACCTATGCTCCACAACCACAACACCCAAGTTCTTATTTCCATGGGACTATACCGGCTAGCATTAGCATGTCACATCCGACGTCTGGTATGCCTAGGGCCACACATATGAACTTTGGGCCGCCACATGGCACAACACCATACCAAACGTGGAACCCAAGGGCTTCCTATGCGCCAAGCCCAATAATGTCAATACCTACTCCATATGTAGTCTTTGGAGCGCCTTCATCCACGCTGCCTGCTCACTTAGGTGACTTGGCAACATTTGCTCAAGCTATCGATCAATCTATCGCTAAGAATATGTGTAATACGCCTGATAGAGAGACTAGAAGTAAGGCAGTACAAATAGCCAAGCTCACACAAAAATTTAGTGGAGACGGGGATGTGAGAAAGCATATCGAAGTGTTTGAACAAATATGCGATTCTCTAGGAGAACACAATGGCCTGCATCAGAGTAATGCTTTAAGCCTAACCTTAAGTGGGAAGGCAAGGGATTGGTATAGAACCCTAAGGGTGGAAGAAAAAACTATTTACCCTACTCTTAGGAGATTGTTCTTGAAAGAATACATACGAGAGGGAGTACTTTGTGGTGTAGCCTCTCAGCTCCAAGAAGCCCAACGAGAGGAAGGAGAGTCGGTGAGAGACTTTATTAGTCGCTTGAAGCATCTGAATTCTCATTGTAATCTAAATGAGCGCTTCAATAATAATCAATTACTTGATAGATTCATTAGGGGATTACGACATGAGGATATCTACAATGGCCTAGTCATTAGAGGTATCACCACTTGGGAAGCAGTCACCACCAATGCGATCCAATTGGAGGATAATTTAATGATTCAAGCAGAAAGAGTGTCTGTTGAGCCTAAATCTATTAGCTTGCAAGCATCGGGGCATCAGCCAATGACCCTAAAGCCTATTGCTAAGGAGCCAAAGATATCTAAGATGACTTTAGCAGATCTCACCAAGGCCATTCAAGAGAGTATTAGAGACAATCGTGCTCCGCAAAACAATCATATGTATCCAAGAAAGGAGCAACAATGGTGCTCAATATGCTATGGACCGCATAGTACCAGTGAATGCCCTACTTTTAGAGTAAAATTCAATGGGAACTGCAATGCATATGGGAGGTTGGTCATCAAGTTAAGGATTGCATAGTGTTTAAGCGCGCGATGGCCAATAGACCAAACCTTAGCATGGACAGACACACCTCGAGTGCCTGCATTGATGCCGGCCCCACCTCTTGAACAAACGTCATGACACATGGTCCCTAGGGCCCCGAATGTTGTTCAAACAACACCCTTACCACCTCCATTGCTTGGACCGCAACCACCACATCCAAGAATCACTTATGTGAATCAAGTGGGTTGTAAGTCATCCATTGCTTGTTTGGAAGGCTGTGAGAAAGATATAGACCCTAATATTTCCTATGGGATGGATGCGCTTGAAGAAAGTCCACAATACTACATGGAGGACTATTGGGCACAAGTCAAAACTGTCTATCAAGTAGCTGCTCTTACTGCAAGAGGCCAAAATATCAATTACACTGCTAAGAGACCACCTCTTCAATGCTATGAGTGTGGAGGTCCGCATCGTGTGGCCGAGTGTCCTATTAGGCTACAAAAGAACGCCACACTAATGCAAACCAATCAAGCGAGCACGTCTACAATGTTGATACTCATGTGTAATTGATGTGGCATAGATCATTTGATTGCCCAATGTCCAAATAATCCAAATGCACCGAAGACCCGCCATTAAACTTGATTGAGGTTCCCACTGATGTGCCTCCTAGAGGTATTCTTTGTGTTTCCTCATGTGTACATGAACGTGTTCCTGTGGTTAGGATTTGGACCTTCATGGAATCTTTCTCTCATCCACTTTTCAAATCAAGCGTGATCATCAACACAAACAAGTGTTTCTTGTCCATTAGAATGGCCCCTTATCTTTTTTGCATCTATGTTTGTCTGCTTTAATTGTGATTGGTAGCATAATAATCAGCACATTTTCTTAGTATCAAACATTAAATTCAATGTAATTTTTTGTCATAATCACTTGTGTAGGTTTAAAAATCAAGCAGTCCGACTAAGCTAGTTTGACCAAGCTAGGTGTTACAGATCTTCTCTTAATACCATGGGGAATGCCTTCCTAAAAATCAATGGTTACTTAGGTTCTTAATCCGATTTAGGAAGCATTGTGTGAAATGTACTAGGACTTTCTAGTGGGCTTAGTCCCTATTGACCTTTAGCTTATGTATTATAAAGGGAGTTTACTAATGTGATGAGCCTGGGGAGGGTAGCAGCGTTATATGACCCCCAAAGTTACAAAATTAAAATGCTGAAAACGAACAAACAAAAAAATCAAAGTGCCACAATGTAAAATCTTGAGCTGGAAGAGAAATCTCAGCTTGATTTGGTACTCCACTCACATGTATCGCCTATGGTACTAGAGCCCTAGAGGTTCCCAGTGTGGGCGTTTTTCTTTGAAAAGCAAAAAACCCCAAGGCATACAAAATAAGCATACATATCAATATTAAATCACTGTGAAAATACTTTGGGGGGTCAAAGAAAAGGAAATAAGTCA
Source organism: Adiantum capillus-veneris (assembly GCF_014529385.1). NCBI lineage: Eukaryota > Viridiplantae > Streptophyta > Polypodiopsida > Polypodiales > Pteridaceae > Adiantum > Adiantum capillus-veneris. The sequence continues at coordinate 30,139,082 of NC_140933.1, read as the reverse complement.
GGCGATGATTTCATGAGCAATTCCTTTTATCGTAGCTTAACTACGAGATCTTCTAGGTATAGCCTCTAGTCAGCCCTCGGACATGAAATACTTGGCTTTCGCGATTAAACAACTTAAATGACCAGAGAAAATTGAGAAGCTTGCCCATGGTATTAATAGTCGATCTTTAGTGCCTTTCGACCGTTAAATTAGCGACCCCAGACTTGTTTAATTTTTTATCTTTACAAGTGTTATGCATTTGATTATATTGCAGTTTAATGTTTATTGCTGACAAATGGTTTAAAAATTCTGTTACCAATCAAATTATCTGCCTACTACTGCATACGCTTTTTAATTGTATATGAGAATGCAATTACTGTGCCAATGTTGTTTGATTTTGCAATGATTGAAGAAGGCTAAGGACATTCATCTCAAATGCTCTTCCACCTCTTCGAACGAGCTTCAACTCAATAGCTTCCGAGGAAGGAATCTACATCAGGAAGGGGGGCATGTTAACCCTCACGCACATTCCTATCACCTAAGACGGACGCCGTATTATATATTTGGTAGAGTCAGGTACCGGGCTTGTCGGTCCAATAGGAAAAGGGTAAGAGTGATCGTCGATGAGAGGCGCACTCTAACTGGAACATTTAAGGGATTAATTGGCTAAGCATGGGCACCCAAATGTGAATGGGGCGATCTCATATAAAAGTCAACTAAACCTAAAATTCACTCATTCTTTCATTTGTGCAATTGAAGAGTGCTCTTGCTCCATCTCCATCTTCTTCTTCTTCATCTCCTTGTGTGTGTGTATGTGTGTGTGTGTGTGTGTGTGTGTGTGTGTGTGTGTGTGTGTGTGTGTGTGTGTGTGTGTGTGTGTGGGTGAGAGAGAGAGAGAGAGAGAGTGTGTGTGATCGAGCATTGCAACGACGGCACGGTGGCGGCGAAGCGGTTGAGCGCGACGCAACGGCGGCTCCTTCTTCTTCGTGGCGAGGAATCCTCCACAACAACAAGCGTAGAGCGGTGAGTGACACACCATCGCCATCTTTGAGGTTACTAGTTTAGGCTAGTTGCATGCTTGGAGTCATTTGTGGCTCGCACACAGTGTATCGGCAAGTCCCTTTGACACGTGTGACAGATGCGCACATGTGCACCCCGCGTCGATGCAGGCTCTTTCAAAAACATTTTTCACAGATTTTATTTCTCTGCATCGTCACTTTGCTGAGCGATTGCATGCATCTGCAGAAGCAATGGGTGTACAAGTGGGGCATCCATCATAAGCGATAGTTAATGCATCTCAGCAGCCTGATGGGGTGCAGGACTACGAACTGAGGGTTGTAGCCGCTGAGGAGGGGCTACATTAATATGCACCAAGGAATTGTTCAGAAGGAAACCGTTCAACACGATCAGCTTAGTTGAGCATAAATAACTGTATAAAATGGATACTGGCAGCTTGGCGAAGCATCAAGAATTGTCTAAAATTGATACTTGCAATAGTAAATTGCAAATCTACCATGGAAATGTCCAACTCTTGCTGCAAAAAAGAGATAGTATCTGCCTTATGAGCTGTCCCAAACTCTCTTATTAGCCGCCTTGACCTCACAAAAATGTCATGTTACTACAGGTCTAAACTACCCAGTGTTGACACGGGCAGTTTCAAGCTTTGATAGAATGTAGTGAGGTTAATGATGATCTTCATTATGTGACCTAGAATTTCATGTGACGCAGAGGCTCATCGACCTTGGCGACGCTCTTCTGCAGGAGCCCTCTTCTTCATGAAGTGGTTTGAGGGTGGTAAGCGGAGTCAAAGAGATGAGAATTCCAAAGGCTATTGTTTGTATATGTAGTACCTCCCCTTTGAACCGAGTGCCTTGATCTGATAAAAGTAGGTTTGGTTAGTCATGGCTAGAAATGAGTACCTTGATCTGGTAAAAGTAGGTTTGGTTAGTCATGGCTAGAAATTAGTGTTTAAAGAAGGACTTGAGCGATGAAGTAAGATGTGAAATCAGGCAAAGAGAATGCATCACACCACCTATTTATATATTCATTCCTTTGCTTGAAATTGTCCGTGTCGAACGTGCACTTTCAAGCTACACGGAGGTAAACATATATATTGTTGACAAGTTTTCTTTCTTGTTGCGGATGGCCTCACACAACTTATGTCTCAAAAAACGATACCCTTAGCTTGGCTCGGAACCCTTACACATGGTGTGCTTCTACCCTTTATTGTGCCTTCAGCAAACCTTCCCACCGTTGATAATGATTAAATCACCTCCTCCAAGCCATCTGCGACAGTGCGGATGGCTACAGGGGGCTAAGCATAGGGCAAACCACTTCTCTTGCAGGGGGAAACAAGACCACAACTAATAATGGTTTCTTGCAGCGGGGAAACAAGGCCACAACTCATAACTAATAACAAGGTGAGGTGAGTGTTATGTCCGGTGCATAAGCCAACATAATAAGCGATAGCTTAGCTTCAACAACAGGGCGATATTGGTCCTACAGAAGAGCAATAGCTGAGCTACGGAAACATGGCGGCGACACAAGGGTGACAGCTAAGCTACGACAACAGGGGGACAATGGGTCGATAGAAGGATGACAACTCTTGTGTGTCATCTCACTAGTGAAAAGAGGAGCAATAGCTCTTATGCGGCGGCGTCATGGAAATCCTCGCCGCTATATGGCACGGCTCTAGCCAGGGGGGATCTAGGACCCAAATTTGGGAACATAAGGCGGCTTTAATTTCGACCGTCGGATCACGTAATGAATTGGGGGTGAACTAAGGGTGAACTCGAGACAAAAATGGCGCCTCAAGTTCACTCCTAATTCACCCCCCCTAATTCACCCCTAATTCATCCGCCTCACGGGCTGTGGATCTAACCTGAGACATCTCGATTGCCACACGAATGCCCTACCACCACGTTAACACGCGCGTCACTGTCCATGTTGGCACTATATATTAAGCAAAGGATAAATAAACATGCTTACCAAAGGAGGTTTTGAAGGGTTTGAATAAGTTAAAGGTTGCACGGTCACAATCCACATATGGCGACACGAATGGCTACAACAAGGTATGTATGAAACTCTTCATACATACCTTGTTGTAGCCATTCGTGTCGCCATATGTGGATTGTGACCTTGCAACCTTTAACTTATTAAAACCCTTGAAAACCTCCTTCCGTAAGCATGCTCATTTATCCTTTGCTTAGTAAACAATGATCTCATTCATGCTTAGCATAATTGGTGAGGGGTGGCATGAGGATCTCCTTTTGCTACAAGTCCGCAAGACATTCACCTCCTTCACAAGACGTCCCCGACAATGGGGATGTCTACAACACCCTAAACCATTTGATAATCAATCACTAGGTTTAAGAGTCAACAATCATAACCTTTAATGATCATATCCTATGCTTTTGATCCAAACCCTTTGCTTCTTACCGCCACCTTGCAGCCATCGAAATTCCTGATAATCAAACCCTTTGGTTTTTGAAAGATCAAACTTTTCATAAGCAGACCCTTTTATAGGGATCTTTAATTAAAAGAAAAAATCACAAAATTAATTAATTAATGAACGCCGATGTTGTTATGTGAGTCTATGTGATTTCCTAAATTCAATGTTTTTATCAGTCGAGACTACGTATGATTTATCAATCCAAGGGGGGGGGATGCTTGCTCGATTTTTGTCTCGCTCGAAAATGTTTGCTCCCCCTTCGGTAAGACTCGTGCTCTAGTAGGGTGGGTACGTTCTTGAAAATGGCACTCTTAGGGGTATCTTACAAGATGCCCCCCCTTTGATCAAAAAGCAAAGTGAAAACCATTGACACATATCGACCAAGGCAAGAAAGGTATTCAGGAGTGGCGGGCAACTAGCGTGGAGAAAATGGAGCTATCATTCAAGGCAGGCAAGGGAAGCAACTAGCGCAAAAAAAAAGGGAGGGTATGAAGCTATCTTTTTTTTCTTAATGTATGGCTTTGCATAAGGGACGATGACATGGTATTGCTAGACTATTTTAGCTTAATAGTTTCTTCCTGCGCGTGGAGCATGGCTCAATTCCTATGTGCTGCTCCCTGGCGATTTTAGTGCAATTGCAAGAGATTATGTGTTTTAGTTGCAAGAGAATATGTGAAAATTTGGTGTAATGAAAAGGAGAGAGAGCCATATGTCTTTTGGGATTGAACTAAAAAACAAGATATAGGTCTTCTTTCTACTTTAAGCTGTTCTTTAAAAAATGAGAAGAAACTCATGCACTAGAGATAAAGTAGAAAGTGGACCTACATCTTGTTTTTCATGAAAGTTTTGTTTTTTTAGTTAAGCGCACAGACATAGGCTAAAGTAGAAAGTGGACCTACACTTGTTGGCAGTGTCTGCATGGAGCATATGAAATGTTGTACACAATTTTTAGCATGTTAATGTTGTACACAAAAAAGGCATTGCCGATAGCAACAATGCAGAGAGGAGAAGGTGGACTGAGAGAGGGAGAGGGAGCCGGGAAGGGCAAGAGAGAGGGAGAAGGAGAGGTGTGGGAGAGAGCGGGGGCGGGGGGGGGGGGGGTTTGGTAAGTGAGCAGAAGAGAGGGAGGAAGGAATAGGGGTTAGAGAGTGAAAGGGAAACAGAGAGGTTGGGAGGGGAAAAAGGGAGTGGGAGAAGAGGACCTTGAGGAAGGGAGGAGGAGATGGAGGGAGAGCGATTGGAGATGGAAATGGAGAAAGGTAGGGTGGCTAGAGGAGAAGATGGAGAGAGGAATTGGAGAAGGAGGCTGAGGAGGAGGAGCAATGAAAGATGAGGAAGCACATGGGTGGAGAGAGGAGGAAGTAGGAGGAGGTGGAGGTAGGGAGGGCAACACTCTCCAAAAAAGAAAAAGAAAACTCGCTCCTTTGAGCTCGCTAGAAGATTTAACTCATCTTGTTGATATCTATCTGCTTCACATTGTGGACATATCTCCATGTCAAAAACTCCTCTCAAACAAAACACAATCATTAGGTCAAACATGAATGGAATTATAATTCATGCCCAACTGTTGTAGAGCATCTCTTGCATCATCCCTTGAGTCTAGCATTATATTTCTTGCTACAACTGTGTGCTTCTTAAGCAACATACATTTAAAAAAATCAAGAATGAGACTCCAAGAATGGTCATTGCATAAATGAGGGCAACAGATCTTAGAGGGTCGCCTAGAAATTTCTACGATCCAAGCGTCACTCCATGTGAACTTTGCTTCCATATACAAAAGGACTAGGAGTTCCTTCAATTTGGACAAAATCTCTACCACATACAATGGGGTGTTGGCCTCACACTCTCATGTCATCCTATGCAATCCTATGTGTGTCCATGATTGTGGCAATCATATCATCGATCTCTTGCTCAAACATCTCCTTGTCTCGGGGCTGTTGATCCCCTCCTCAAATATCCACACTCGAATGAAATTTAGGAATAGGTGCCTTATTCACTTTTTGAGCAGATCTCTCACAAACATGCCTTGCATGTTGAAAATTGAAGTGTGATAGTCTACCATCAGAGTCCTAACAAATTGAAAATAGGCAGTGTTCAATACACAAAATGGGAAATACATGCATATGGTGGGTCATAGAGCTTTGGCCCAAACACACTCATTGAGTGTAGATGGCAACAATTTGATCTATAATACACGGATCAAATTCACCATAGTCTTGTGTCGAGTCAAAGTGGAGTGCATTTGTATTGATTATAAGGACATGACACCCTGGTTGAGAGATAAACATATTGATCCAATGGGCCCACTTTGTCATCGTTACTCATATTGCTTGTGTACACATGTTAATATTTCTTGCCTCTTTTCCTAAACAAACCCTTAATGTAGTGCATTATTGGACACAAGAGAGGTTTTAGTGGTTGGGATTAGGTTTTAGGCCAGGAGCTCATCAATTTCTACGGTGCCGTTAATCTTAAACTTGGGTATCCCAAAACACTAAACCAACCCAAAATCCTAGTTTTTGTCCTAAACTAGATCACGCTTATCCCTAAACTAATCTTAAACTTGTGTACCCATCAACAAAATGGATATGATTTCTGTGCAACCTAGTGATGATAATCCCCAAGGCTTGCTCATCTGTAGCATTCAATTGAGAGGAGATTGTGGAAGAGGATGCCCTAGTCTATGTGGGATCATGTTTGGGTTGTTTATTTAGAAAAGCCATTACAATTGACCATAGGTTCCTTCTCATCATGCATGCCCTGATCTTGGTTTTCCAAGTATGAAAACCTTGGCCATTAAGATTCACCATATTTTTTCCCACCATATTTCCTTCAAGAGTGGTCTTAACAATGTCTACAGACTCTCCAAATGATTGCCAATAACTAACCTCCCTCTTCATAGCCAAGACTAGGGTTTGTACATGGGTAGCAAAATGTGTAGTGCACACACTAAAGGCAAGATGCATGTGAATAAGCATCCCTAGGAAGCATGGTTGACCCTAGATCCATATGACTAAAATAAAGAGTAAAAAATGCACCCAATCTTCAACTCACTTCATATCATGTGAATGTCCTAGGGTAGGTTTATAGCTTATAGCCCATTCTCATCACCTTTTTCTTCTTTTTTTTTTTAAAGCAAAACTCACCAATAGGTGAGTGAGAAGTATATTATAAATCACAAAAAATTTACAAAATCTCCCCATGCACATACCGTGCCATGAGAGCAGACCATAGCCAAACTCATAATAACAATCGTACCAGCCCACAACATCCACCACAGACAGTGTCAACTAATCACAAAGTTACATGGCTATCATAGGGGAGCCACCCCACTCGAGATGAGACCGCACACTAAACCGAAGAGGAACAGAGCAAGCCGAACGGGCGGGGCCCACAGTCCCCATCACCATCAAAACCTTTCGGAGTTGCCACCAAGACCTAACTGCTGCCACCAGCAACTTCTTGCCTCGAGAAAGCTTACATGTAAAGCCACCAACTAAAGACCAAAGCGATCCAAATCTGAACAGATATGCCACCCAAAAAAAAGAGTTCCAAGCAGAAGCACCACACCGAACCACCACCACCATGGAAGAACCTTTTTCTTCTTAAACCAATGTTGCACAAATGTGTGAAACTTGGGACAATTCTAAAAATCTAAGAACTCATAGCAACACAAACATCAATTAAAATTGTATCTATTACTCCTATCTTAATAAAGTACACAATAAAGTTAAATTGGGATGCACTTACTTTCTTTAATTCCCAAGTGGGTGATTACCATCTTAGACCAAGAACTTTCTACCCTTGAGATCTTTCCACAGTTCAATACCTCTAAATTTTTCAAAAAAAATTCACAAGATTGTCCCTAACCTTCCAATTAATAGGCATGAAACCATCACTAAGAGAGTGAAAGACACAAAGAAATGAATTGTAGTCTCCATCTAAAGAGCAAACCTATCAACATAAAGTATCAACCGTCTTGCATCACCCAACTACATCATCAACTATCAAGCACCATAGAATTAGGACAAGTAGCTATGTCCTACGCATTAAAATGTTTCAAAGAAAATTTTTGTTAGACCTTAAGGGCAGCTTCTTACCTAATCTCCAAGATTTTTTTGCTTCTTGCTTGTTTTCCTCCTATTCTTCACTATTTCTTGACCTTCTTTGTGCACATCTAGGGTCACATGTTATAAATATGATCAAAGATATACTGATAGCCATTTTTCGGCTCTCCATAATTGTCATAGTGAGCTACCTCACCCTACCAAATCACTCAAACATTGTAGCTATCCCTACCATTTCACTGTACATAGGCGTGTGTGAGTCATGGCATTTTTTCCATATCTCCTTAAAATCCTTAGCTAGCTAGTAATTTGGGCTAGTTGAGTCAAAAAAATAAAATATATTATGGCCTATTTGTGTGTAAATATTGCATTGTATATATGGCCTAAATATAAGATTTTTTATAATTATTTTGATATTTTATTTAAATATTTATACTTAGGTGTGTGTTTTACTAAACCTGTGTATGCCTTCTTTCATCCTCTTACACCATAAGTATATATTTGCCAATGTGTACATACTCTAACCTCATATTTTTCTTTTATACAAATCACCCCTACATTTTCACCCTCATCCTCGTGAAAATAAAAATTGATTTCTACTCTCTTAGTCACGTTTATGATATTATTTACTTGCATACCTTTTCCTCTTTCACCCAAAATAATACAAAGAGGGACCATATCATATGATTCCAATATCTTTCCATATCCATAATTTCTCCATATTTTTTTATTATTTTTACTCATTATTCTAACACCATGTGCTCATTGAGCTAAAATCCATGAATAATCCATACACTAGTCCCACCATGTATATATTGCTTTATTCACCATAATCCTCCTCCATGCATGTGTAAAGGGAAACTTGGATGCTTTGTATTATGATATGACAAAGGAGGGGCTCACTCTTGGATGCATTGTACAAATTCAACAAAGGAGGGGGCCACTAAAAGACTTTTGCAGGCATAAAAAACAGGCTTTTTGGTGAGATTTTTGGCACCCATCTCCACTCCGACTTTGGAGCGGTGGTCAAAAGAGAAAATGTGGAACAAAAGCTGAATAATCACCTCAAAAGTTTTGGTGATTTTTGGAGCAACCACCGGTGAGCTATGATTTTTTGAGTGGACCCTAGTCTGCCCACTTTTCTCACAAAGTAACCCATAGTCTTCTCTCACCTCCTTTCCCACTTCCACACACATACACTCGTTCCACTCCATCCCTCACTCAAACCTGCAACTTTCATGGCTTACTTCATCTTCTTCACCATTTTCATCTCTCCTTACTTCATATCTCAAAAGATTATCATCTCTATACACATATAGCTCAATTTCTCTCTCTAGAATCAAATTCATATTACCATAACCTCTTCATCCTTTCATAAAAGAGAAAAAATCAGCAAATAACCAATCTCAAGCCCTAAAAAAGTAGGAGTTTGATCATGGAGAATTCAACTTCCCCATGGTCACAAGAACTGCACTGACAAAGTTCTACAACCGCTTCATTCACTGGAGGAGAAGGTGGAAAATTTCATTTACATCTTGTGGTTTCCACCAAATTGTGTATATTTTTATTCTTCTCTTACTTTTTATCATTGTATAAATCATATAATGCACCTTGAGTGCATATGCCATGTAATTTTACCCCATCCTACTAACTTCAAACTACTAACACTAACTGCTAACCTTTTTTTGGTAAATTGCACCCACTCTACTCTACCGTGGAGTAGGCAACCTCACACAAAAAATCACTCACCTCTCTAGAATCTTCTCTATTTCACCTCAATAATTCTCTCCTCTTGAGCCCACATCCATGTGACTCAAGAAATAAGAGAGCCCCACTCTCATAAGAACATATAAAAAATTTCATAAACATGATTTTCTATGAAAATGTTGATTAGGTATAATCCTAATTAGGGCTCTCCTCACCTATAAATAGAGCCCTTCTCCCTTTGTAAATGGCAAGGATCCCTACACTATTGCTCACTACTTTAAGCGTGCCATTCACCATCTTAGTTTTAGGGAGTGAGAGTGAGCTCTCTATGCACCATTACATGTGGTGTATAAGAAAGCTTCTTTGAGCTAGTTGTAACATTGCAAGGGAGTGAGTGATTCATAACTTCCAATCAAAGTTGTACCTACTCTTGTGCATCAATCTAATCAATAAGTTGGGTGCAAATCGCGGGTCAAAACTCTCTTGAGTCTCTCCAATTTACGCTTGGCAACCTCATCTTGTTTGGTTTAAGGTGACGCGTTTTCATTTTGAGATTCTTTTGTAGTATCTGCTTGTATGTGACTCAAGAGCTCTTGTGTTTGTTTTTGTTGCTTGGGAAAACATTATAAGAGGGTTGTATGGTGAGAGGTCTCCCATAACCCTAAGATAATGTGTAGATTGCAACATCATCAAACTTAATCGTGTCTCTTGACTCTCCTCCAAGCTGTTCATACACCCACGTCAATCATTAAAATTGAAGCTAAATTCTTGCACAAAGATCTCCCTCTTTCTTGTGTGTTTGGTGTGTGTATTTGTAGCATTTAAATTAGTGATAGTGTACCCTTCCTTCTTGCTTGTATTGCTAAGGGATTCTTCTCTTTTGCGTCCTAGTTCGCTCTCTAACTAAGTGGTGCCCCTATCTTGTTTGGGTTTGGATGTGGGTTGGTTGTTGTGTTGTGCTTGTGTTTGGATTTGGATGTGGGTTGGTTGTTGTGTTGTGTTGTTGCTAAGGGATTCTTCTCTTTTGCGTCCTAGTTCGCTCTCTAACTAAGTGGTGCCCCTATCTTGTTTGGGTTTGGATGTGGGTTGGTTGTTGTGTTGTGCTTGTGGTTGCCCCAGCCCCAATTGAGCAGCACGGGAGCCTTGAGGGGTGTTTAGAGGTCGCCTCTCTTGTTGCCCGCCCCGGATCGCCTCAATACCAACATGAAATAGACCAGCATAACGGATGGCGGTTGATGTTGTCGCTCCAACACGCCATGCCATTGGTGCGCCATGCGCTCACTTGCAGGAGAGATGACCGCCATAACCATGGCACCATGGAGCTCCCAATGAAGCTCTTCATTGCTTGTGATGCCAATGAAGGAGCTCCATTTTGATTATATACCCCACCACACTATTTGGATTCCCATTGGACACCCCATATGGGTTAAACAGGGTGCCACGTTGTCAAAAAGTAGGCGGTCTTGTCAGGAAGGCACCGGGCCTCTTGCTGTGGGAGTTTGTTAGGAAGCTCAAGGGTTATGAGAAAGAGCTAAGATGTAGATAACATAGCTTCTAGAGCTAAAGAAAAAATGTAGCCAAAGAAGCCGCTCACTTTTCCTTACAAACACACACGTGATGGAGAGAACTCATGAAAGATAGTCAGAACAAAACAAAAATGAAAACATCGAGATTACGATCATATCGTATCATGGGTAGGATAAAAGGGTTAATGGATGAGTTAATGATATTTAATCTTTGTTGTCCAAATAAGCTGCGGATTGCTCTTTGGAATTGTAGCTTTGTGCTTACTATAATGTATATGTTTTGTCTAGCGATTGGGATTAGTTGTGAGTACAAATCCTCTTGATTCATAATAAAATAACCACATTCACATCAAAAGAGAAGTCATAGTCAATAATAGGTAGTATGATGGGATCTGGTGAGAGAAGTATTTCGTTGAGCCTTTCAGGACCAAATAAAAACACTATGCATGGTTGAAAGTGAATCTTTTGACTAATCCAAATGTTGACCCTAATAGATTGCACTGAATGGAATTGAAAGAAATTACCTCTATGTGGATTATGGTTATTCATCAATGATATACCTAGTATGTTCAAAGATAAAGGTGTGAAAGAAGTGAAAGGAGAAGAAGAAGAGAGTTTCTCTCCCAAACCCTATTGTTGCCCTTAGGCAATAAGGATACTGCGGGGAGAGAAGTACTTGTAGCAAGGAGATTCTAGAGTTTGTGGAAGAGAATGAGAACCTTAAGAGAGAGAGATGATTGTGGAGATGAATATATGTTTACTAACTTTGTGCTCATAATTGTTTCCCGCAAGAAGGTTGTACTCGTTACATTGACAAGGTTGCTGCTTGAATACCTTCCAATGAAACAATTAGGACACAACAAGAGAGATCAAAGGGGAAGTAAGATAGAATTAGAGATAGATCTAAGTGTGGTGGTGGTATTAAAGATAGATAATGAGAGATAGAGATAGAGTTAGAGACAAGTATTGGACTAGATGTGAAAATGAAAGTAAAATTAGCAACATATATCTTACATGGGAGCAATCGCCACCACCTTAATGGAGAGAGAAGATGAGGCAAGACTTCAGCCTTTCTTCAAGAGAAAGTGTGGCACTAAGATGAGTGTGTCACTATGGAATTGAGCTATTCTCACTCACTCATAACTTCCCCCAATGAAGAGAAGGTTGCCCTTTTTATAGGTGAGGGAGCCATGTTTTACATAATCACTTGATTAGGCTAAAGAGTTAGCCCAAATCAAATGTTCTTTGGATATTTCTTAAAATGGACAATATTAGGACTCAAAATATCATGAAATTCAGCATTTTTGGTCGTTGAGGCTCCATGTGGGTGCATGATGTATGTGGGCCCCACCTAAGCATCTTCTATGTGGCTCCAGCAGGGGGTCCCAACTTGTGTGTCTTGTCCTTCAAGGCATCTTTGAGGTGTCACATTCACATGCTTGTGTCTTTTATCCTCTAAATATCTTATTTTATGAAAAAAGACCAAGATTATCTCTTTTCACTTGATTCACCTGTTTACTATCTCTTCTTGTAGTGTAGTTGTGAGAGGATTTTTCACTCTTTTCCCTGTAACTTTTGACCTGTAACTCGGATTGACATGCTTCAAAAGGCAAAATTGGCCTACTAAAAGAGCTTGACTTGGTTTTGGCCTTTTCTCCACGCCCTTAGGTCGGGATTTTCAGATTGGGATGGTCCAAGAAGCTTTGGATCTTCCTTTTCATAAAGTCTTGTAGTAGGCCCTTCCCTCTTGTATATATCCAAGAAGGTATGCATTATTGAAGGGTTATAATATTAAATAAATGTGAAAATAAGAAAATAATTTATATATGGTAGGGTATAGCTGAGATATTAGAAGAAATATACAAATGCTTTTCCCCCAGACAAAAAGAGGCACAATCGTTGATACTTCTCTTGCAGTACTTTCTAATACTAATGTACATTTATATTACTTCAAAGGTAATACTAAGGTATGGTAGAAAGCTTTTATTTATGCATATGAGTATTATATGAAGTATACTTATGCATCAAAAAGTCACAAGATAAATCGTTTAATGCCCATTCCCACTATATATGTGTCACAGCACGACAACGTTGCACCTACTTGAGGATTCCCTCCATTTCAACTTTAAACCTTCCTCAAAATATACATCATTTGAGAGTTTTTAGACCATAATCAAGCCATTATGAGCCTAATTGGGGATCAAAAAAAATTTGGGTTGATTCCAGAGAAACAATACATCCAATTGGCAACAATTTATCATAAATTTGCTACAAACCACCACTCATAAACATATTATCACACACATCAACCATCATATTGTTATTCACAAATTTGACCAATTCTAATATTTACATTGCGACTAAATCTAAACAATGAATAGTCCCAACTACAAATTCAAGAAAAACTACAACCATATACAAGTTTATAAAATCATTTTGAATAAAGCCTCAACCAACGTGATTCCAAGTACTGACCAAAACCCAAGCAAAGAATAACAATGGAGCTTGTACTTTGTAATTCAATCCATGCACACAAAGTGGCAAGACAATGCCATTTTCTTGGCTTATGTTTGAGCTCCTAAGTTCGGGACCTCCTACATGGACAGGCCTTGGCCAGGTAGTCAGCCTTTCTACAAATGAAGCACTAATTTGAGAGCCCTGAGTTTTGGGATTTTGTGAATAATGGGTATAAAGGGTTTGCTTTTTACCAAAAAAGGATAATTTTTGACACATTTTGGAAGTGTATGTGGGAAGGAGGAAGAAGCGTGCAATCGTGGAATTTTTTCCTCTCTTTCAGAATTAGCATTTGAGATCTTGGTGTGATCATCTATCGAGCTTCTACCATCTGAGATTGAATCAAAAGTTGTGGAGTTTTTTTTGTTCAAGTTTGGAGGTTCTCAAGGTGGATCAGAGCGATACAAATGAGCTTGCACTTGAGTTTTGGCTTGGATAAATCCATCAAGGTGCATTCTGATAGGATTTTATGCATATATTTGTTGTGCTCTAACTGGGTTTTTGGATTCTTGTATTTGAAGTATTTGATCTCTAATCCTCTCTATCTCTCTCTAATCTTCTCTTGACTCTCTCTATATTTATAATCAACATCTAAATAACCTAAACCATTGTAAAACGTGAAAGCTGAAGTAAAAATGGTTGCAAAATGTGTTACCATCAAGGAGGATGGCTATGATACACCCCTCCTTGTCAAGTTTCAAGTAAACTCTCAAACTATTACAACTCTACTCAATAGGGGAGCAAACCCAAACAAGCTTCAAAATGGCAAAAAGTTTCTCACTGCAACCGTCCGCGGGTCAACTCACTAGCTTTACCAATGTTAGGACTCCAAGAAAGGTTAACGCTACTTGACAATGATTGATCCAAGGCCAAAAGGAGGAATGCACCTTCTATGTCACTCAATTGAGAGTTTGATCACATAAATCCATTCTAAGTAGAGTATGGATGTGACAACACAAATCTCAAGTTCAATGAGAATCCAATGATGTCTCATTCCAAGCCAACACTACCAAGATCCAAGCCCCAAGAGTCAAATAAAGTGAGTAAAAGAATAAAGAGAAGGTTGAAGAGATCTAGCCAGCAACGCAACAACCAACCACACTATTGCCAACAAGAATAATGCAGGAGAAGACCAAAACAGAGAGGAAGAAATCCACTGCAAAGCAAAAGAGCAAAGCCAAAATCAAACAAATTTGGTAACCAAGGCATTCTTGCAAGCACAATGATATTATGGTTGTGCTACAAACTTGTGGCTTCTTAAAGCAACCTGAAGTCGCAACATCTCACCAAAACATTACTTCAAGGTGAGCTAACCAAGGAAGACAATTATACCCAAAATGCCAACAACTCAAGTGATGCCACAACTACCGTAGAACAAGGGGAAATAAAGGGAGAAATATGAGTAGCTAAAAAACTCCATAGAAAAGGAAGAAAGCCCATTCTTCCAACTCTATCAATACTTTTGAGGAAGTGTAGCCTTTATAGAAGCACATGTAAAGTGTGAGCTTCGTCCTAAAATGTGAGTCAAGGAGAGAAGAGTGGAATTATGCCACATGTTGTGGAGCAAGGATGTAGAGCTACGTAAAGGTCATTTCATGAATGAATAAACACAACACGATTTTGCACTACATGCTTGTCTATGGTGAGCCTGTGCTAAGCTAAGTCAATACTCAAGATTGTGTTTATGAGTCCAAGCTAATTCTATCTTGGAACCTATTCCACTTGGGTGATAATCTTGCTTACACAAACACACTCTCACACTTGCACTATGTTTCTCTTTCATCCACCCTAGCTAGCACGATCCCATTTCCTAAAAAATCGTATCAGAGCTCGGGTATGCTAGCTAGGTCTGCTATTATGCATTTGCATGTTTGTACAATTAGCATTCATTAATCATCATTAGCTAGATCCACTAGGTTTGTTCTTTTATTGCATAATGCATGTCTAGTTAGTATTCCATTGGCTAGCATAAGCATGTTCTTGAGCTAAAGACTCTTGGGCCACTACTCACTGGCTAATTGGAACTTAATTAGCATCAGAGTTCATTAATTTGCCATTAAGAACTTGCATTTTGCATTCAAAATCTACCCCTTATTTAGCAAAATTGGCATTTACCATTGGTGTGTGTGCATCGCCTGTCCCGAGAGCTCTCATTTGAGCCTATGCATTCCAAATTTGAGTCAGGTCTCAAGAAGTAATACCCCCAATTAAGTTGCGCCTAATCGAACTTACACTTTGGAATGCCTGCTGTTGCAGAACTTCAGCTTGTGTGTGTGTGTGTGTGTGTGTGTGTGTGTGTGTGTGTGTGTGTGTGTGTGTGTGTGTGTGTGTGTGTGTGTGCGCACGTGCGTGCATTCAATGCTCACTGTGTGCTTGAGCTTGAGCCCCATCTAAGTCCAAGGACGGCCCCACTTTGGTGGGAACCCATAAATGGTTAAACAAAGGCCACCAAAAGGGGCGCTCACACACAAGTAGCCGCCCATGGGGCGGATTTGAAGGCGGTGGTAAACTCTGTTACATGCGAATTTCAGGTATGAACGGCCGTAGGTCCCCCCGACCGGCTACAATCGGTGCCTCATCATTGAACCCATCCAATCGATGGATCTTCCCTCGTGTCCGTGAACGGACCAGACTGGCTGGCTGCCTACTTTTTAGCACCATCCGATGGCCCCTACGTGCCTGCCCAACTGCCCCCGCCTGCCCGGACACCCTACACGCTGCTCGGCCCTGCTCACGCTTGCCCAATCTGCCCGGCTTTGCTGCCCGCCACCCGACCTTGTAAGAGCTTCTTTCCACGGACTCATTTTCTAAGGCTTCAAAGCTTCCCAAACCAGGCCAGTCCCACAAAGGGAACCTTGAGCACCTAGCCAAGGTCTCAAATCTCGAAAAAATTCAAAGCTTCAACACGGGATTTCAAAGGTGGCCATCAAACTAGCACTGAGCATTCAAAAGGGGATCACTCCACATCGGCTTGGCTAGATATCAAAGCAAAGGAGAGAAGCATTGTTTCTTTGTGAAGAGGAGCTTCACCCCAATGAAGAGGAGCCTCACAAAGGAAGAGATCTCTCTCTCTCTCTCTCTCTCTCTCTCTCTCTCTCTCTCTCTCTCTCTCTCTCTCTCTCTCTCTACAATTAAACTCTAAAATCATTGCAACCAAGCACAATAACTTGCAAATAAAAATTTTCAAGGGCTATTTGTGCTCATATAAAGAGGTAGACATTGGCTAGGAGAGTCTCCTAAGCTAAGACCCCTCTATTAGCACAATTGGGGGACAAGAAATTCAACGAAAGGGTTTCACACCTGGCAAACAAAGTTAAGAGGTTACCTAATGGAAAAATGTTAATGGTCTATCATCAGCACTGCCTTAGAGCAACAAGCTGAACCGGATGGAGTGCACGCTAGGGCAACTACACTCATAGCAAGTGCAGAGAATTTGGCCATAGATGAACAAGCGTTAGGAATCATCATCACTTCCTTGCATGACAACTATGTGCATTTCATAGATGAATATAAGCATGCACATGATGACTGGCATGTCCTAGAAAGTAATTTTGGAGCAAGGGCCAAAAGAAGTAAAGTTAGTCTCAAAAGACAACTTTACAAAATCATTATGACTGAAGGGAATGACATTGCTAGCCTAGTAAATAGGCTTAAGAGCATTGTCACACAGCTCACTTACATCTAGCAGGCCGAAGTACCAAAAGACGACAAAGTGGTCGTACTACTAAGTGCACTTCCACCTTCCTATGACCACACCTAGTCACAATTCTTGAAGAAAAGGAACTGGCTCCACCTTTCCAAGATGTCATCAACTCAATCCAAGCAGAAGAAAGAAAGCAAAAAGGTTCATTAACCTCATCAAGAGGGGCCTTTTTCACGACATCCTCAAGGGGAAGATATTCGCCATCGACATCATCAACTAGAAGAAAGTGTTATGAATGTGGAAGAATGGGACACGTAGCGAAAGACTGCTACACAAACAAACCTTGCAACAAATGCGATAAGAAGGGACACCCTCCTTCTCGATGCTACTCAAAACGGAAGCAGTAGTAGTGGAGAAAGCAGCAGTAGTAGAAGCAATAGCAGAAGCTACGAAGGAAAGAGACCTAACAAAGGATCAACTCACATGGTAGAAGACAAAAAAGACAAAGGCAAGAACAACCTTGTCTATTATGAAGTCGCATTTTGAAGATGCAGCCTCCCTCCTTGTAGGGGAGGACTTTTATTTTCCTATGTGGATATTATCATCCTGTGTGGATTTTGTCAGCCTGAGTGGATACTGAAGTGCGCGAGCGAGAGCGTGTGTGAGTGTGTGCAACAATGGAGAAGATAGGAGAAGAGCAGACCTTGTGTTTGCAAGGGCTAAAACTTACTCTCTACATGTGAGCCCCCTTATTCTATTATGTACATAATGAATAAGTATAGTGGGCGGGCACCTGGCCTAACCGGCCACATGGGGAATTACCCCAACAACCTCCTACGTAAAGGCCAATGTGGCCGTGAGAGAGAAAAGAAAACCGTACAAAACCTGTACAAGGCCATCACAAGAATGACCTCAGCCAACGCCCACTGGCTCACTGAATCTGTGTGCATCCAGCTCTAATTGTAGAGAAGGTATAGAGCGATTGACACCATACTCCTCACCAAAGCCGCACACATCCTGCAGGTATCTCACTATATGCTGCAAAGTACCCCTATTCTCAAGGCCAACATCATTCACTGCACGACTAACTGCTCCCACTGCAAATGCACCTATTACAAATGCAATCTTGGTTCTCAAGATGAGTATCTCGTACATGAGACTCCCAAATGCTGATGCAATCCTAGCAATATCTGCCAATCTGACCATTTCAGTCAAATCTGGCTCAGAACTCCACTCATGGAAATCACCCTGACACTCGAACTCTGATCCCTGGCATCCATCCTCATGTCCATCACATGTCACATGCGTACCAAGAGCATATGTCTGTCCTGAACCATGTGTGGCAAGAGCAATGACTAGCTCTAACTCACACGCATCAGCCTCCTTTGGCCTAAGCATATCCATGAATGACTAAATCACAGCTGAATCCTCAACACTCAAGTCATCCATATCCGTCATCGTATCCACGAATGACATGCCCTGCTGCAAAACTGTCTGCACAACTGGCTCAACATGCTCACAAACTGGAGAATCATGCAACCTATCCGCAAAGGAGACATGCCTCATCTCTCTGCATGGTTGCATACTCACAAAGACTGTGTCGTCTCGTAC
This sequence comes from Adiantum capillus-veneris, assembly GCF_014529385.1. NCBI lineage: Eukaryota > Viridiplantae > Streptophyta > Polypodiopsida > Polypodiales > Pteridaceae > Adiantum > Adiantum capillus-veneris. The sequence goes on along the minus strand of NC_140933.1, from coordinate 30,120,584 downwards.
GTGACGTACTCGCATTGCATGAGTTGTGCCAACACTAGCACCTCTTGCTATGACTAGTTGTCTACGATGCAATCTGAAACTATGTTCGTCCAACACTACCTGGCATCCGCTGTCTCGTAACTGACTCAGAAAGATCAAGCTCTACGTCAAACCTGGCACATGGCGTACATCTCGCAACATGTATGATGCACCACTCGGCAACAATAGTCTGACATCTCCTGTACCAACTATGTCATGCACTGAACCATCAGCTAGCACACATGTCGAAGCATACCATTAGCATATGTACTAAACCACTCACGACTCGACGTGACATGAAATCTAGCATTCACATCTAGTATCCAATGCGAAGGTAATGTGTCGTCAAAAACCGACATAAGAAAGTCAAGAGTAAACATGGAAGCAAAGATGACATCTCCGTCATGCGTAGCCACATACGCTACATCTGCTCCCACATCATCCAAAGTGATAGCATCCCTCTTGTGTTGTCTCCTGCGCTGTCTCATCTGTAAAAAAAAACGCCTACCTACATGCCCTGTATGACCACAATGCCAACACACAACATCTCTATGTCTGCAAGATCGTCCTTTGACTACTGTAGGCATGTCTCTAGACTCATTTGTGTCAAAAGCATTGCACAATCTTTGCCATAACTCTCTAGCGGTACATGCATCCAAACCAATGCGATATACAGACTCACCAAGGTGTAACATAATCGTCGAACATGCAAGCTCATCCAAGTCCTCCCACTCATCGTCAGTCATAGACTCTGGCATAGCATCCATGCCCTATAGTGGCAACACTTGGCCCAACTGAGTCAACGCATCATGCATATTTGCTTTCCAATGCTCAAAGTTTGAACCATCAAACTTTGTATGGAAAATCACAAACCCTGACAATGGTGTACATGCCAAATCCATGGCGATAACCTGTGACAAGACCAAGCACAAATCGATCAACTGACAATAGCCAAAGCCTGGCTAACTCATACACCAAGTACTGTCAAGATACAACATAAGCTGACATAAGCTATCTAAGAGAAGTATCAGCAAATATGGCGATCAATGTAATGAACAAGTGAGCAAAACTGCTCAAATGATGCCAAAACACCCGCTCTAATCCAAGAGCACTATGTGGTAATCGATGAAACTATCATCAACAATCTCCCTCCTTAAGAAATTACCACATGTATGTCAAATGACATAATTCGATGAGCAAACACTTTCACAATGCGATGCCAAAACACTATGGCAAAGCAACCACTGAGTGCCAAATGCAATCAAAACACGACTGCAAACCATGTGCATAAACAAATAAACTCGTAAGAAAAATCCGGCAGAGTTTTTGCAGTATTGGGCTTTCTAACCATAATAACCATACATGCCATAAACATGCTCAAAACCATGAGCAAATCATGTGCAAAATCCGCACTCAAGCATACAGGAACTGCCCCAAAGTCTCAACTCTTTAAACTTGGAAAACAATCCTATAATCCGAAACACAAAGTGCATCAACTACACTCTACAAGCGAGGCATATACTAGCATAAACTTGGATGCAAACCAACCAAAATATGGCACAAATTAACACTCAAAACAACTGAAAATCAGCCCACATATGCCATTGCAAGGCAAAGAATACCATCCACCAAAAAAAGCGCACATCATGTGCATCCACATGGCAATGTAAACGAGCATCAAGCATGTACCAAATGTGTAGCAAATGAGCATCCAAATCAGTTGAAAATTCATCTCACAATCATGCTATAAATGCTTGCAAATCTCTCTGCAAATCCGTGCACCACACTCTTGAAATCTACTTAATCGCACAAGTCAATGCACCTAACCTGATGAAGCCACTCTCGGGTCCTGAGAGTCCACAAGAATGCATACATCCACAAAGTGTTCTCAAGGTATGCGCATAAATCTGTTGAAAATATCAACCCACACTCTCTTCACTGAGAGAAAAACATCAATGCGTAAAATGAGAGAATGACAAAAGCTCAATTCGAGCTCTCCGAATGTAGCAAATCACCGCAATAGGCATACATAGTCTTCAACTTTTCGAATACCCTGCAGCCTGTCAGCCCATATCTCCCAAACTGCTCAAAATTTGCAAAAACTTCCTTCTGCAAAGTTGTAGACCACGCAAAAATGGTTTGGTATAGAGGGAATGGACCTGAAATGTGTTGTTTTTATAGGTCAAAATAGATCTATAAAAATCTGCACCTGTGTACCCTAGACGTGCAAGCAGTCTGAGTGACATATCTCAAAATTGGTATGATTTTGAGAAAACTTTTTTCTGCAAAGTTGAAGAGGACAAAAAACCGATCATGAATTGCGGGATTCGGCTTGAATGAAGACGTTTTGGTAGGCCAAAATAGATCTGCAAAAACGTGCTATAATTTTTTACTTCTTATCTGCCTGCTTCCCCGCTGAGCTCCAATGTTGCTCCCAATCCTTGAGCTCTGATACCAGTTGAAGTGCGCGAGCGAGAGTGTGTGTGAGTATGTGCAGCAATGGAGAAGAGAGGAGAAGAGGAGACCTTGTATTTGCAGGGGCTAAAACTCACTCTCTACATGTGAGCCCCCTTATTCTATTATGTACATAATGAATAAGTATAGTGGGCGGGCACCTGGCCTAACCGGCCACATGGGGCTTTACCCCAATAGATACTACCATCCTGTGTGGATATTGCATCTTCAGTATTTTGTCTTGGTCCAAACCTCAAGGGGTGGATTGTAAAGTGTGAGCTCTGTCCTAAAGTGTCAGTCAAGGAGAGAAGAGTGGAATTATCCCATATGTTGTGGATCAAGGATGTAGAGCTACTTGAAGCTCATTTTATGAATGAATAAAAACAAGTCTATTTTGCACTACATGCTTGTCTATGGTGAGCCTATGCTAAGCTAAGTCATTACTCAAGATCGTGTTTATGAGTCCAAGCTAATTCTATCTTGGAACCTGATTCACTTGAGTGATAATCTTGCTTACACAAACACACTCACACACTCACACTATGTTTCTCTTTCATCCACCCTAGCTAGCACAATCCCATTTCCTAATAGTACACGACCACAATTATCACGCAACAAGCTTGGCATCTTCAAGTCAAATAGCATGGGCTCACAAGCTTGAAATGTCACCAATCCAAGTCACGCTCCTAAAAGTGGACCACATATGGCTCGGAGTACATATCGGCTGTCCAAAATGGGATGCCTTGTAAATCCACACTTTAATACTAATGAAGTAGTACTTTGTGTGCGTATGTTTGTAAAGTACCTCTTTCTTTGTCCTCTTTTGGAATGTTTATCTTTAGATCCTCCTAGATATCAGCTGGTTGATGAAGCTTGGATGATCTCACCTTTCACAGGCTCACTAATGGCAAGTTAGGCCGAGGGTGGGTAGAATTTTGGCCACTTCATGGATTATCAGATCTTTCACATGCTCTTCCTTCAATGTATGCACATGCTAGCTTGCTACTTATAAGGCCTTGAGAAGGCATTCAAAACAAGATTCATCAAGAGCCTAGAGGCAAGCCAATGCATTTAGCCGCATCACGACGGCAATGTAACGCTTTTCGGACTACCAAACAATATCCCTATTGTCTTGAGGCATGGTACCCTCGAGCTCATAGAAGAGTGACAAAGACATTCATTGAGTTATTTTTAGCTCCCATGATTACATGCTGAGGAAATGATCTCCTCTTAAATGATTAAAGATATACAAAAACAACCGAAGAAGCAAAGAAAAGAATAGAAGATGAATTTGGTTAACCTTATGAGGATTTCACGGCCACCAAGATCACCATACATGTCATATCAATTGTGGAAACCAATAGGCTTAGGCAAAGTGGAGAAGAGAAGGAAAAGAAAGAAGAGCCCCACAACTTAGACAAACATGCAAGGAAGAAAATGGTGCCTCATGATAGGCCACCAACTTAGCAAAGGAGAGTTGAGTGGTCACAAGGCACACAAGGAACAAAGAGGCTACAAAGGCCATGACGGGAACCACATATTTTGGTCTTTTTTACTAGTTTTATAACCTAAGAGGTGGGTTGTGGCAATTAGCCAGATGCAAATTAGCAATTTTCTTCATTGTGTTAGGGTTGCAGGAATGCCCACACAAACTTGGACATAGAGAAGAAGCTCAAGGCTCACAAAAGAGAGTGTATCACTAAGTGTGGGAATGAAGATAAGATAGCCATAGATTGATGAGAGAATATACAAATCATGTGGGAAAAACCTATGGTGAGAGAAAAAATCACCCAAGCGGTCCAAGTGTGTTCACACACATCACTTCTATATACTTGGCAACAAATCCCCCATGAGAGTGATGCAATGAACAAGAGCTATCACATAAAGTATAGGGAAGTGACATGCCCTACATGACCAGTCCACAAAGGGAAGCAAGCCCAGAGCTTTGCAAAAAGCTTCAAACTTCTCACAAGGTAATGCCTTTGTGGACAGATCCACAAGGTTGTCCTGTGTTAGTACATTAGCCAAGTTGATCTCTCTAGCTGAGAGTAAGTCCCTAACATAGTGATTATGCACCTCAATGTGCTTTGTGCAAGCTTGAAAGATTGGGTTCCTTGCAATGACCAATATGCTCCAACTATCACTGTAGAGTAGAGTGCCAACCAACTCCCAAAATAGCGATAAGGCATGTGAGCCACACACTCAACTGTAGTCGTGAAAGTTTCCATGTACTCGGCCTCACAAACTAGATGTGGCCACGGTAGGTTGCTTCTTGCTCAACCAAGATATGCATGAATTATCGAGCATGAAACAAAAAACATTGATTGGCACTGGTGTCTAATATTAACCAATCCAATCCAAGTTTTAAAAAATGCATGTAAATTTGGCGGCAATGATCCCCCCTTGGGATAACACAACCCAAGAAGTATAGTGCCACTCAAGTAATGAAACATACTCTTGATTTCTAGCCAATGTTTAGACCGTGGGCTATGCATGAATCTAGTGGCAATGGTCCCCCCTTGGGATAACACAACTCGAGAAGTATAGTGCCACTCAAGTAACGAAAGATACTCTTAATTGCTTGCCAATGTTTGGACACGGGGCTATGCATAAATTTTCTCACTTGCAAGACTACAAACTAAACATCTAGCCTTGTAATGCATTCATAAATGATGCAACCAATAGGTGTTTGGTAGAGGTTAATATGTGTAGGATCTCCACCACATGTAAACTTAAATGCCAACATGTCTCCATAATAGGAGTGGCAATTGGCTTGCAATCATCGTCCAAATTTGCTTAGCAAGTTCTACACATACTTTGCCTCACATAATGCAATAATATAACTATACTACTTATGTTGAATACCCAAATAATGATGGAAAAACCCCAAATTTGATATCTCAAATGTGGCATTCAAATCAACCTTAAATTTAGCAATATGTGTTGCATTTGGACGAGTGAGAAGTAAATCGTCGACATACACAACAACAATAAGATATACATCATCCAAAAAATTTATATACAAAGTGTTCTCAACTGGACTATTTCAAATGGCATGCATAGTCAAATAATTATCAATCTTCTCATACCAAACATGAGAAGATTTCTTGAAACCATACAGTGCTTAACATCTGCACGCTTTCTTCTCTTGTCCTTTCTAGACAAAGCCACGAGGTTGCGTTACATACACTTCCTCATACAAGTCACCATTCAATAAAGCGCTTTTAGTGTTCGACTGATGTTGTACATTCCATCCAAAGTAAGGTGCAAATGCACAAATGAAATGAGTAGTAGTCATACAACAAGTGGGAGCAAAATTTTCTTCACAATCAATGCCCTTTTTTTTAGCATAACCTTTTGCAACAAGCCTTTCTTTGTAGCGATCAATACTACCATCCAGCTTGCATTTCAACTTATAAACCCACTTTGTACCAATGGCCTTCTTGCCATGGGGAAAGTCACATAAAGACCAAGTATTATTCTTCGTAAGTGCATCATATGCATCTTGCATAGTAACCATCCAATTCTTTGAATTTTGTGCTTCATCAAATATAAGAGGTTCATCATCCTCACACATACTTGACACAGCCAAAGCATAAGAGTTTGATGCACAAGAAGCATGATGAGAACTCAAACCAGTACAATTAGACAAAGGTGCATCCAAATTAACTATCATGCAAAGTATGCATCAACCATCTTGGCATACAACTAGATTCCTCATTTTCAGCCATATCCTCATCAAGTGAATCACTTAAATCTGCATAAGAATAGGCTAATCTGTGACATCACTTGAAACCTACCGAGGCTAAATATTTGTGTCATTTGGACTTACACTATACTCCCACCATTGAAAAGAGGCAACAAGGTATCAAAAATGTCTTCTGATCTTACACATGTCTCTTTAGTCTATGACAATAACGGTTCAACTATATCTTCCATAAAAACAAAATCTGGTGAAGTCAAGATACATAGTGATTGTAGATGATATAACTTGTAACCCTTGCTTTCAACATTGTAACCAACAAAGATACATTTGATAGCGTTATCATTCAATTTCTTGCATTGTTATTGGAGCACAAGAGCAAGCCAAGCAACCAAAAACTCTCAAGTGTGACCAATAGATGGTTTCTTATCATGCCATGCCTTGTATGGAGTCATAGACTACAAAGTTTTGGTGGGACATCAGTATGTAGGTAGAACACATGATGGACTCTAGCCAAAAAGCATGTGGCAAAGCTTGATTTTTGGCCATACATCATGCCATCTCCATTAATGATGACATGTTTTCTCTCTTAACAATACCATTTTGTTGAGGTGTATAAGGCATTGTATATTGGTTTTTTATTCCAAGACCGACCAAAAATGCATCAAATTCTTTTGACGTATACTCCCCCCTCGATCAGAATAGGGGGTGCGGTGTCCATAGTACAATTTGATATATTTTCAATCAACAAAAAAAATTGTTCGAAGCACACAAACACTTGGGACTAAGCCTTAAGCAAATATACCCACGTATGTCGTGAGTAATCATCAATGAAAGGCACAAAGTACAAATTGTTACTAAAAGAAGGAGTCTGCATCGGGCCGCAACATCACTTGAACAAGCTACAACTTGCAAGTGGCATGCGCTAAAGCATCTTTTGAAAACTTGGAACGTTGCATTTTTTTCCAAAATACAACCTTCACAAACATGAATAGATAGTACCAAAGGGAGAAATGAGGCAACCGTATCATATTTTTGCAAACGCATCAAAATAGCAAATTCAAAGGCCCAAAACATGCATGCCATAGTTTAGCATGTGAACTAGCTTTAGAATTTGTGACTACATTTGCAAAGTTTTCCACACACTTGTCATAAGACTTGAGCTTGTATAGCCTACAAGACAAGGTACCAGATGCCACGATAGTATCACCTAAAGTAAGATCATGAACAATGCATTTGTCATCCATAAACTTTACAACAAGACCAAGTCTTGGTAATGCAAAAACAAACATGCAATAAATTGTTCTTGATCCCAAGCACAAAAATTACATCAGATAGTGTGAAGGAACTGCCATTAACTATAGTGAGTATAATCTTTTTGACTCCTTGAACTGGATAAGAGGCATTATTGGCACAAGTGATAGTAGTCCCATTGGGGATAACATCAAGACAAGTGAACAAGTCACGATGAGATGTAATGTGTTGTATAACACCATTGTCAAAACACCACACATGTGAATTTGTAGTCTCTATCATGCATGCATCATGGACAGAAGGGTCATATTGACACTACACAATGAATTCCCATTATGCATCAACAATAGAATTTGCAAATTTTGCAATGGCTACATTTGAAGAAGATTCACATTCTTTCTTGCATGCCTCTTTAGCCTTTATCTTAGGACATTTCTTTATCAAATGATTGGTAGCTCTACAATAGCTGCAATGCAACTTTTTCTTTCCTTTCTCAATAAATTTTCCAGATGCGTTGTTGTTATGGGAGGCATTTACCATAGATGGTTTGCTACCTGAAAAAGGAACATTGAAAGTATTAGCATTATTATTGCTACCTCTTCTTTGCGCAGCAACAAAAGCCCGATCAACAATATGTTTCTTAGCCCTATTTTTCCTTGGCATAGCCTCTTGTAATAGCAAATTGACCAACCCATCAAACTTAATAGCATAATCATTTCCCTGTGCAATAAGCTTCAAAAGTTTGATACGAATCTAGTAATGCATCTAGGACGGTCTTCGCAAGTGAATGGTTGGGAATGACTTCACCTGTAGCAATAAGTTGTTTATTGTTATCTTTGATATTAGCAAAAAAAATTCCCATTTTATCTTTGACAAGCATGATCTTTGATTCTAGCTATTTGTGCATGTATGCTTTTTTTGCCTCATTGTGACCCGCATACATCCTAGCTAGAATGTCCCAAGCCTATTTTATTGTTTTTGTTGAACAAATGTGAGGAGAAATGGTACACTAGATAGACAACACAATAAATGCATGTGCATGTGCATCTCTACTATCCCAACAATTTTGCTTAGTTGTAGGCAAAACAACACCAGCAATAGGAGTAGAACTGCTAGAACCTACAACATTCTCCATAGAATCTAAATCCACAAAACTTGGGTGTACATCAAAATCTTAGGGATGTCTATGCCCTTAGAAACAAGTACATGCTGAATCATTAAGCCCACAATGGACAATTGTCTCCATCCAGTATGTCATCAACAAACAATATCTTGAAAACATCATTGCTCTCAACCATATTGAAAGATTGAACTTGGTGTAAAAAATGCCGAGACTGAGTAGAAGCTAAAGGGAAATTGTTCGTGCTATATAGCACAAACCACAATAGATTGTTGAAGGCCTGTTATGCAAGTATTTAAACTAGATAAAAAATTTCACAAAAGGACAAAATTGCCCACAAAATATCTGCAGTAATGGAAACGGAGGCCAAAACAAGAACAAATCAAAATTATGAGCACCAAAGATCTCCCAAATTGAAGAAAGTGAGCAGAAGGATGCTAGCGACCATGCCCGAGGGGACACAACCTACTCTAATACCAATTGTTGGAGTTAGGGTTGCAAGAATGCACACACAAGTTGGAGATGGAGAAAAAGCTCAAGGCAGCAACAGAGAGTGTACTATTAAAAGTGTGAATAGAAGATAAGATAGCCCTAGATTGATGGGCATATATACAAAGAAATAATCCACTTGGTGATTGCAGTTGTACTTTGGTTATTGAACATAGTTTTCACTTTATGCTTAGATTTGATTTGAGAGTGAGAAAGTTGATGTGATAGACATGAAAAAAAGTTCATGATTGCTCCCGTTATCAAGAAAAATAGCGATATATGTGCCTTGAACTTTACCCTTAGTGTTTGACAATACATGAGGGGAAATAGGAATACATGGATCTGCTTCAATTTGATTACCATTGTAATTTGTCTCGTATGCTTCTCCAAAGTAAGCTTTTGCGTCCATAATATCTTCATCTAGTGGTCCTTGCTCTATCATGTTGGTTATAACTAACTGGAAATTGATGGTTGTTGTTGTTGTTAGGCTTGTGGTTGTTGCTGCCCTTTGAATTTACATACTTATTTGCAAAATTACCAAAGCATTAACATTTAATGTTCTTGAGAGAATCTCCATTGGGTTTGGGCTTATGGTTGATTTGGAATTGTTGAAAATTGGTTGACGAGTTGTTGTTGTGGCTGTTGAGTTCACTAGGCATGTGGTCTCTTTTTCTAGAAAAATGGCTTGAAAGCTCTAGAACTATCAAAATTAGAAGAATTTTGGGGCTTTCTTTGAAGTTATCTTTTGCGTCCATAGTATCTTCATCTAGAGGTCCTTGATCTATCATGTTGGTTATAGCTGATTGGAAATTGATGGTCGTCGTTGTTGTTAGGCTTGTGGTTGTTGCAATTGTTGTTGCCCTTTGAATTTGCACACTTAATTGCAAAACTACCAAATCCGTAACATTTAAAATTTTTAGAGCATCACCATTGAGTTTGGGCTTATGTTTGATTTGGGAGTGAATTATTGAAAATTTGTTAACTAGGAGTTGCTGTGGTTGTTGAGTTGATTAGGCATGTGGTCTGTTTTTCTAGACAAATGGCTTCTTGAAAGCTCTAGAACTATCAAAATTAGAAGAATTTTGGGGCTTTCTACTTTGATTAGGATCTTGAAATCCATCAAGAGGTCGATGTCCACCATTCTTCTTTCACTCTTGAGTGGCAAAGAAATTGCTTCTGCAAGAGTAGGAGGCGTAAACAGCTTTAGATGTGTATTCTGCAAGTATTATGCATGCCATATGCAAGGAAGTATGTGATGTTGTTTCATTTCATTCCACCATAAAGTAGCACTAGTGGTAAGATGATTAGGATCACAATTAACCATATCATGATGAGAATAGTGCTCATCGAGAAAATAATCATCCAATTTGCTAATCCATGCAAGCATTGCACCAATTCTTTAGTGCCATCAAAATCATTGAAAGAAAATGCTTTGCAATTAAATTTGTTCTTTTTCTTCTTCTTTTCATGCTTGGGTTTAGTTTCATGTGCATGCATGAGAGTGTTTTCCAAATCGATGCATTTAGTGCGCTCATATGCCAAATTTTGCTTTGGATGCAATGTTTGCTCAAAAATAGTGGACAATATTGGTAATTGCATTTTAATGCAATAATAAGAATTTAAAGTGCAAAAATAGGAAAAAGTAACCTATTTGCTAACGATGTTTATAAGCATGCATGTCGACACCAAAAAAAAATGGAGTTTGCAAAAATCAATTTCAGCATTGTCATGCTTTTAAGCCCATGGTGTGTAATTTTCCCCTCGTCCAATTTTTGAACGATGAAAATTTTTTCATGCAAACAATCAACAATGTGGTTGGTCACAAATTGGTCATTAAAATGGCAATAAATGTATTTGTAGTGTTGGTAAGTGTGAGAGCGCTAGGTGCGAAAGCGATGCACGGCGCGTGGTGAGTACGAGGGAGGAGAAGAGTAGAAGACACATTGTGTGGGTGGAGCAACCTCCAAGAATGTAGTGAGGAGCTCCTTATTCTTTGTGTATATGAAGAATAAGAACTGTGTATGTACATACAATGGATGGCCGGACATTGGACGTCTGGCCTTGGGCAAAAGGCGCAATGTCCTTACCCCAACAATCTTCCATTTAAAGGTGATGCACCGATAAGTGAGTGCTACTAGTTAAACTACTAGTATGTACAAGAAAAGAGGTGAGAGACTCTCTCAACCTATGTCTCTACATGCAACCATATCGGCTCTAGGGATAGGTGAGTGTGCGTACTCACGCGAGAGCTAGCATGTAAATCCTACAGACAACTTTGTATGGTCTGCAAAAGTTCATTATGCATCATGCTAGTGTCGTACTCTCACCCATAGGCGAAACTATATGTCATGGCACCAACTCATCAGCCTCTAGAATGAGCATATTAAAGAACTCAATGTCCGTCATCTCTACTTATGTCTCTAGGGAGCGTACCCACTCTACCTCTGCCTGCACAGACCCTGATAACACTTGTCGTGTCTCGCTAGAGCACTCCCGCTCTACCTTTGTCTCTACAGAGACGTCCTGCACAGCTAAATGCTCTCTCATGAGCACGGTGGAGCTCACCCGCGAAGGAGACGCGTCTTGTCTCTCGCTCAAAGCATGCCAACAACAAAACCGAGACTATGCCGTCTAGAACCCCAAATACATGCATATGATATACCAAGCCATTGCATGCTCCTCTAGCAATCACTAATGATCCGCAATCACTAACCGAGACTATGCAGTCTAGAACCCCAAATACATGCATATGATATACCAAGCCATTGCATGCTCCTCTAGCAATCACTAATGATCCGCAATGCGTCTTGAAAGAGTGATCTCTAAGCAATGTCTGACACCCACAATTTGCTAACTGTCTCATTGAGATCAATTTGTCTCAGCTGAGGGACATAGCGCACATAATGTAGCGTATATGATGCAAAGACAAACAAACATCTCCAGCACCCGCATATATCAAACGTGGAACCATCGGCCAAGTGTAGACAACCAAATCTCCCACTAGAGAAGGTGATAAACCACTCATGATGCGGTGTGACGTGGAAAACTGCATCCTCTTCTAGTAACCAACGGGGAGGAATGTCACCTCTCAAAGACATGTAATTAGGAGGAACGCTAAAGGCAAACGTGGTGTCACCGTCACTAGCATATGAAGCCACTACTCTAGCATGTGTCAAAACCTCATGTGTATCACGCATAGATCTCCGCTGCTACCTCATACGTCTGAAACAACGGCGTCTAATGTGCCCTATGTGACCACAATGCCAACAATGCATATATCGACAACTATGAGACCGCCGTCTCTCACAAGTCATCACCGTAGACTCTAAACTCTCGCACATGTCTGCTAAGTGGATGCCAAGAAATCAAACTTTGGCTAGAAATCCTAGGAGAAATTTGGCAGAGTCTCCCGTGTAAACTGAGTAAAGAACTCCAGCAAAAGCTCAACCATAGACCATGCCAAAGTGGCAATAAAATGGGAGATAACTCGACCACTACACAATCATGAAAATCATGATCAAACGCATCAAAATCGATGCTCACATATGCATAAAATCATCTCCATAATTTTCTAAATCTGCAAGCATACAATCTGGGACAAACATCTCAATCGAGCATAAAACGCATAACCATATACGCAAGTAGTGAGAAAACTAGCTCAAAACGCATCCCATAAGAGAAATTGGCTACAAAAACCCGTGAAACCTATGATTGGCAAAGTCTGTAGCCACACGAGCATATGCAACTCTCACTCCTGCAAGAGTGTGTACAACACTGACAAAACCTATCAAAATGGGAGTAGGCAGTGCTCCGATGGTGATGAGTGAAGAAGATGGAGTCGTACTCACTTCTGTGGACTATATTGGATGGTGACCAAGAAGAAGAAAGTGCCCACAATGCCTGGGTGACCTATTTTGGGTCAGTCTTCTTGTGTGTAGGGGTTCCTTCCCACAGTTTTGGATGAGAGCTCTTAGAGTTTCTCTTGATGAGTCAAGTTCCTCTTGAGTTGGACTAGAATTTAGTAGTTGGAGTTCCCTCTTGCAACCAAAACTTTAATGTCTTCCTCTTGCCCTCTCTCGACCACCTCGTCTTCCTCTTCTTCAATTTTCAACTCTTCTTCTTTGATTACCACTTCTTATTCACAAAATTTAAGCAAAATTAGTAAGTAAATTTGAAAAGATTACCATACCAATTTTATTTGTCAATAAGTGCAGTTGTAGGAAAATTTATTGATTGTAGATCCGATTACCTTTATTCGAAATTCAATTTTGCCAATCTGGTCTTGATGATTAGGCTTCCCATTTTGCAATTAAGAAATTTCCATTGCGCTTTGCTTTAATCAAAGACTTCATACCATTGTTGTTAGATTAGAGGGGAGGAAACACGACACCACTAAACCAAATTATGGAAACACTATACACAATCAAGCATCACTTTCAAGCTTTCCAAATCAGATATGCACATGTCAGACACAAACTTACACACACACAATCAATTAACTATGAAAGCATACTAGAATGAGAATAAGATGTTGAATGCCCTAATTTTAGCCCGCAAAGTGTAGGGCACAAGTCTCTTTTCACTTTGGTATTTTATAAATTTATTAAAATAACTTGTATTAATGTTAAGCCTCTCTTTACAAGAATTTCATTCTCATCCACATATTTACAAGAGGTACTTCTCATGGGAATTATTTCTAAACTAACTTATGGAAGGCTAAGCTGTGTACATATAAAATTATTAGTGGTGGTCGTGGCGACATGTGTGAAAAAATGTGAGATTGATCTGCAAACCTCCTTCAACTCGAATCTAAAATTTAGTCATCCATATGTTAGGTAAGCCACTAACCACAAGAATAACAAGCGCCTTAAAAAGTCTAGCTATCCCTATTTTTTATAGTAATGCTAAACCTCACCAGCATATGATTTTCTAGGCGTCCCAAGTCGATCAGTCAAGAGGGTGGACTAAATCATAAATAGGACGGAAAGCTTCTCTGTACCTCAATTGTATGCATAACCTTGGATTCTAATTCTTTACCCATGTAGGCAATTTTAGTTTCGTTACATTCTATATATACAGAAGCTAGCCTATCTCATGTCTACTTTGTTGTTTTTGATGAGTGAATGTGTGGAGTAATGGAAAAAAGCACAACAATTAATTAGCTTGCGCATCTTGAGTATCCCAATGTGCCTACTCAACATTATTGCTAGACTTCGCATTTATACACACACACACACACACACACACACACACACACACACACACACACACACACACACACATATACACACACACACACACACACACACACACATATATATATATATATACACACACACACACACATACATACATACATACACACACACACATACATAGACGTACACATAATAATAAATAAATATATGTATGTGTATGCATACATACACACATGACATATGAATGTGTGTGTGTGTGTGTGTGTGTGTGTGTGTGTGTGTGTGTATATATATATATATATATATATATATATATATATATATATATATATATATATATATATATATATATATGTATATGTATATATATATATGTATATGTGTGCATACATGAATAAAATGTATGATTCAATAGTTTCTACTTCTTTTCCATATACCTCTTATAGTAGCCTTTTCATGAAAAGTTGCTCTTTTGGCCTCTACCACTTTCCCATTTGACCAAGTCATATATCAACTACTTTGGGTGTCCATGAGGCTTCATTTCTCTCCAACTTTTGATCAATACTTTGATCCTCTATTTACCAAATTGTAGAAGTTAGAGAGGGCATGTTAGTGTCATTTAGTTAATTGGTGAGACTATTTAGTGTATCAATCCCTTAGCCTTATCATGATGATTTCTAACTTGTAGTGACCTAACACTTCCCCTCAAGTTTGCCTCCATCTTCCACTGAAGTGCAAAATAAAAAACCTTATCAATTCTCAAACCCTTAAAGATGCCAGCAATTGTATTGTGTGTGTTGGTATATACCACATAGAGGGTGCCTATTAATACTCTTCCCCACATGTAATTGTATCGAAACCCATTGTACCGAGTCTCAAAGAGTACATGCAGTGGGATTTACGCACAGAGTGCAAAGCGGTATCTTGAAGCAAATAAAGGGTGGGAATGTTTTCAAGAATTCTATCGTGGTTGGGCACAAAATAGCTTGGATGGCATTGAGGTGTTTGCAAGTGCATAAGGTTTCAAGTTTCCAATGGCAAATTGTAGTACAAAAATTCTATGGGGCCTCATTAAAGTTCATAATGATTGCGAAAAAGAAAGTGCTCTCACAATATATTCTCTTTGTCTATTTGTAGGCCACTTCAAAGGTAAAACATTGTTAGTAAGGAATAACATCAAGTAAGAGTGCTATGTTTAATGTTATTTGCTTTGATGTATTAGATGACATCACGAATCAAAGCAAACATCATTTTCACTAAAAAAACATTATCTATGAGGAACATACATTAATGAAATTGAGTTACTGCATATAAACTTGTCAACTTAAAAAAAAGCAAATTGACTAATAATTTCTTTTAACAAGGGTGCACCTATTTAAATAAACAAAGACCTCTTATTATAAGGTGTAAGTTATGATGCAAATTTGGTTGACTCGATCTTCTAGTGGAAAGTTACTAAAGGTCATTCACACATTCTTTCTCTTTCAATGCATGGTCACATGTTTTATTAACCTACTAGAGGTGGCGCTCTCACTCACTAGCAATCTCTTGTTTCAACAACCTAGAGAAGCCACTCAATAGAATTCTATTGTTTCAACAACCTAGAGAAGCCACTCACACTCCCTCACCCACATTACAATTCCTTTGAGGTCGGTATCAATCAAAGGATGTAGTAGTGCTTGAACCTTGACTCATTTAGAGACTAATCCTTAATAACTATGCATTTGTTTAACTCCATGTTCTTTCAATTAGCTCCTTATAGATGAGCTATACTCATGCAATTCAACAAGAAAAATCTTGTTGAACTTTCCATTGCAATGGATTTTTATGTAGATAGCAGTTACCTTTATCATGCATGTCTCCTGAAGAAGTAGATGAAGGTAGAAACGTTATTCTACATGTGAAGGTAGCATATCTGAAAGATGTGTTTTGTATTTGGTGGGCACTTAAGCTAGATCTTATAAAAGTCCCAATTTAGTAGAGTGTTAATGCCCCCCCTCGCCCCCCCTCCCCCCTTTTTTTTTCTCTCTCCTCTTCACTACCTCCCCCCTCCACCCTTGCACCGCCTCACTCGTGCATCCACTAAGACACAGAGAGAGCCTTGGTCAGTCTATTGCCACACAAACAACTATGAGGACTTCATCTCCCCTGGCAATAATGTCCTACTCCCTCTCTTCCCTTTGGTATCATGACCAAGGAGGCCACCTGCTAAACCCAATCAAAAGAAAGGAACTGAAATGTACTATGCCCAAAGACTATGTGTGTGTGGAGAGAGAGAGAGAGAGAGAGAGAGAGAGAGAGAGAGAGAGAGAGAGAGAGAGAGAGAGAGAGAGAGTGCCGCCTGCCACCTTCCCCAAGTCCTTTCTAAAAACAATGTGTGTGTGTGTGTGTGTTTGAGAGAGAGAGAGAGAGAGAGAGAGAGAGAGAACCAAAGATAAGGTTAGAGAGAGTTAGAGACCAAGTTGAGATTCTAAATAATTGGCTGTGTTCAAATTGTGCACGAAAAAGGTTGATTAATTGAATGGTCGAAGTAAAAAGCTAGAATGGAATAGATAAATGGAATTTCACAACCAGGGGTATTTTGGGATTTTTGAAAAATTTGAAGGGCATTTTGGGAATTTTTGACAAAACTATTGAGGGCATTTTTGGGAATTTTTGAAATTTGAAGGGTATTTTAGGAATTTCCACAAATTAGAGGGGTATTTTGGTAAGTTTCCCAAAAAAGAAGTACTCTCTACAAGGCTGCCTGCCGGCCTTCATTTTCAATTCACACTTTCCTCTCACATGTAGAAACCCGGCAGGCGTCAGTAGTGACCACTAAAGAGTAGCAATGTACGAATAAATCAAATACTCGTGCAGCCCATTTTGTGTGGTAAGTGTTCCACGTTGCCGTCAAAGTCCACTGCCATCTCACGACCCCGTTTGAAGCTTGTTTCTTTGTGAGAAGTGAAGAGTGCCATGAGCAGGCACTCTTCTTCTTCTTCTAGAGTTTTTCTTAATTCATGTTGAACAGAGAGACGCGTTCTCAGAGAGAGAGAGAGAGAGAGAGAAAGAGAGCGTCCCTCTGAATCAGATCAGATCTAAGAGGAGCTAGCGCTTATCCTCACCACTGCAATCGAAGGATTCCCGTCAGTTGCACTTGTCATACTGTGAGTTCTTTCTGCCATTCTCTTACCTCATCGAACATCCTGCATTTTAGTAGGTTGTCTGCTTTTTCCTTTCCAATGGTAGAGCTGGTTGTTGCATCCTGCACAATTTACTGGAACTTCGGACGTCTTTGACAAAGGCTCGAAGGCTCTGCACAACCGGATGTATTTAGATGAATAAGATAGATACGTTTAGCTTGCTGCCAGAAGCTTTGACCTAGTCATTCAATTTTTTTTGTACATGTACATGAACGCCTCAAACGCCTCAAACGTGTTCATAGCCTCAAAAAAGAGAGAGAGAGAGAGAGAGAGAGAGAGAGAGAGAGAGAGAGAGAGAGAGAGAGAGAGAGTCGACATGGCCCGGCGTAGTTCTGTGCCGAGAGGTATTGCCCCCAAAGTCTTGCGGCCCCTTTCGGTATTTCTTTATCATTAATCATTTCAAAGTACAACTCCCGAGGGACCTTTGCTCTCAGACTCTATGTCCAAATGCTCTGCAGAGTGAGGCCCCAAGGGCTGTTATAAACAGTATAAGGGATGCCCAAAAGCAGAGCCCCAAAAGCATTCAATTTAAAAGCACTAAACCTAAAAGCATCTGCCCTCAAAAGTTGCCAGCGTGAATCGTTGAAATCCATACATGTGGAGCTAACGCAAAACGTGGAATTTTTGTACAACCTGCCACGTCAGCATGTCAGCGCGATTTACGGAACCTCTTTCAGAGTGCAAGCTTTTGGTCTTTAGGGTTTTAGGCCCCCCTCGGCTGGCGTACCATAAGTTGGTACAATTTTGAGCTTTAAGTTCTTTAAATCTTTGTGTCCCTTGGGTCCCATCGGACGTGGACCTCATAAGTTGGAACACTAATGACATTTTATCTGGATCTGTCTGGGTGGTCATGCCACATCATCATTTTGTGATAGATTCCCGTCCGTCTTGGGGCTTTTGATGGACATGGGCAATGTGTTTGCCTCAGCTAATCCTTCATGAGATCATGTCTAATAACTTTGTTCCTCTCAGCTCCATCAACATTTTGGTGGATAGCGGGTGCTTTAATAATTTCGTCAGTACTCAAATAGTTCGACAGCTTGGCTTACCAACTCAGAAGACATCTCACTTATATGATGTGGAATTGTAGATGGATCAATTTTAACTTGTGATGAGACAGTTCGACAGTTGCAGTTCGGTATTCAAAATTATGCAGATCAACAGGATTCCGATGTTATGCCTTTGTCTTACTACGACATGATTCTTGGTCAGCATTGGTTATTCCAATATGATCTAGCTATTAGCATTCGAGAACATACTAGCAATTTGTTCAAAGATGGATGCGAACCGATTTTACACGGGCTATATCATGCAGAACAAGTGATTCAAGCCTCACGTGTACAAGTCAAATGGCATGATATAGTGGATTATGAAATGAATATGATCTCCGATGCAGATGTAGAAATTATTATTGATGAAGAAGTTTTTTGAAGTGATACTCTGTTACCAGATAAAGATAAGGACATAGTTGCAGATTGCGAGTATGAAGACGACTATCCTTGTCACGTGCACATAGGGTCACATCTAACCCTACGTGTACGTGGACAAGCTACTTCATGACAGGGGTTCAATTAGCCTAGCTTAGGAAGTGTTGTGGCACTTTTGTGAGTCTGTTCGCTGACTGTGCATGTCCAAGCACTTAGAGTAGATGCATATCCTCTGGTTGCACACAACATGATCATCAGATTACCATCAAAACCCATCAGGAGCATTTTTACAGTACATAGACCTCTTTTCCCTATTTTAGCCAATTTTCACTTATTATTTGTAAGTGACTTTTGTTGGGAAACTAGGTAGGGCAATTTTGATAAGCAAGTACATAAGAAACGCTAGCGCTAGCACTTCTTGGCAGAAGAGGCAGCAGGAACACTTTGTTCAACCTCACAGCAAGACCTCAATCGATGACCCCTAGCGTTTTTTGCATCAACACAACTAGCTTTTTTCAGCAAGATCAGCCCCGGAATTAGCAGACTTCAGCAGATCCATAGCGTTATTGCAGCAGAACAGCATTCAGCCCTAGCGTTTTTGCATCAGCATGTCAACCTAGCGTTTTGCAGTTTCCGGCGACATTCAGCCCCTCTGCATCAACATTTTCAGTTTTCAACATTCAGACACCGTACCGCAGCCCCTGAACCTCGAAGATCTCACCTTCCCGCAGCAGATCCTCGCCGCACGGTCAGATCCATCGAAGTTTACGGTTTAAGCCCGGAAAACGCAGATTTCAGCATCTGCGTTTTTAGCGCGTCGTCGTTGCATCGTCGTTATCGCCGTCATCACCGACATAGAGTCAGAATTCAGCAGATAAAGATTTGCAGATTTCAGCCATTAGCGTTTTTAGATTTTAGCCCGTCTCATCGTCGTCCTCATCGTCGTCGACATCGTCGGCAAGTCCAAGCATTGTAGAGATTTGTGCAATCAATAGCAATAGACCGCTCTCGCCATAGAGAGTGGGGCCTTCGGAGGAGGGTTTGACAACATTGTGGTGTTGTATTCTTTTCTCTCTATCTCTGTCTCAGTACCTTCATTCAAAGTGTTCACCACTTTGTTTGTGTCCATTTGCACTCTCTCACTAAAGGAACGGAAGGCTCTCCCTTTTATAAGTAAAAGGAACCTTGAGCACAGTTCGGAGCACTCATCTTGAGCAAAGTTCAACATTCACATCCGCTGCACCTTACAATCCTATCTTTGATTCTTTGCTGGATGATGATATGCCGATTGCAAGTCATGAAGTGGCAGTTTCTGAAGATGATTCTGAAGAGTTTTGGGATTCATTATTGGAAGATGATTACATTCTCAATTTAAAATCCTCTCCTGTGATTCACAAAGTTGACATCCATGCCAGGAGACATCTCTCCCCTCTCCAGATCAGAGGAGATCCTACCAGAGCATTGCTTTCATAGGAAGCTAGGGTAGCCCATGTTGAGGCCGTGTCAGTGGTCTTGTGTGCAGGAGCAATTGCAGTTGTGTGTACCTTGAGTCTATCCACTGAGGCATGTCAGTTCTATGCCGGCCCACCCTTGGTCACTTTTTTAGGAGTTTGTTATCAGCACGGAGAGCCTTTCCCTAATCTCTCTCTCTCTCTCTCTCTCTCTCTTTGAAATGTCGTCTCTTTCTACCTCAATGATCTCTCTTCTCCACAGTTGCCTTGTTCATGTATCTGGCATTGCAGGTGTTCTCTAGTGTCAAGAGGATCTTATCGGAGTCGAGCCAGATTGGAGTCAAGGTGTCCACTGGATCGGAGGGCAATTCTCGTCTTTGTTGCATCTTCCGCTGCCTGTTTCGACAGTTTCAAGTGAAGATAGCTTTTGCACAAGGTACTGGCACAAATAAGGTTGCGTGACATGTTGGAGCAGATGTTCCATCCTTGGCACTTCCTTTGTGCGGGCGGTACAGGTGAAGACAACTACTTACTTTGCTAGGAGAGGTTGTGGGCCATCGCACTAGTGCCTTGAGAGGTGGCAAACTCCAACAATAGATGCTTAGGCAAGTAAAACTTTGATGCTATCATTCTCAGGTGCCACAAAAACTTTAGCATAGAATACATCACAAGTGTGTCCATCTTTCCAGACAGTCGTCAATGTGAGATAAGGGTCTGCTTGATAGTATGCTGATAAATTTTTTCCCCTTAATGGTAGCTGTCATGAATGAGCTTTAATTTTGTTCTATTCTTCACTTTGGTTTTTTTTAAAGCAGGTGTAAAGTTTTAGCGAGAAGGAAGAGGTCTTTTAATTGAGATGGGATGGGGTTACAATGTTCGACGCCAGATGAAGATCTTTACATTGACAATGACAATCTACTTAGACTACAAAGTAATGTTTGTTCTCTTATTGCTTTCAGCATCCAATTGTACACTTTGTTGTCCGTGAATGTGTGCAGCTGTAAGGACATTGCCAATTATGTACTTGATGGAGTACATGTGTGCATTTCAGGCTGTTCAACGCAAAGTGAAGTGGATGCCCCAAGATAGAAAGGACAAGCTTTGGGAGATTACTCACGAGCGCAATGCAAAGCGTCTTCTCAAAGCCATTATTGAGCTGGAGGGACTTTGGGTGAAGCTAGGTCAATACCTGTCAACTCGTGCAGATGTCCTTCCAGAGGCCTATGTCAACCACCTCAAGCAGCTACAAGATTCTCTACCGCCACGGCCTTTAGAAGAGGTTATTGTGTTTGTACTGGCAATGGGCAACTTTCATAACATCTAGCAAGCTAATATTGAGAGTTCAATTGAGCTTGCAGGTACACCACACAATTGAGAAGGAATTAGGCAAATTGCTCAAGGATTTGTTTGATGACTTCGACAATGTCCCCTTAGCCACTGCATCTGTAATGTCTTTTTTCTCAAATGGGATTAAGGCAACATCTTGGCAAGTTTCGGTATTTTGTTGTGTATCTTGTACAAAATGTTTTATCAAGTTTGTTTCTGTAAACAGATTTCTCAGGTTCATCGTGCACATACTGTAGATGGGTTAGACGTTGTAGTCAAGGTGCAACATAAGGGTATCAAGAATGTTATTCTGCAGGTTTGTCTTTGCAAGTTGGATAT
This sequence comes from Adiantum capillus-veneris, assembly GCF_014529385.1. NCBI lineage: Eukaryota > Viridiplantae > Streptophyta > Polypodiopsida > Polypodiales > Pteridaceae > Adiantum > Adiantum capillus-veneris. The sequence continues at coordinate 30,098,620 of NC_140933.1, read as the reverse complement.
CTCATTTATGGAAATGCCAAGTTTGTTTGTGATGCTTGTTGTAAACTAGATTTCATTGCAGGATTTAAAAAATGCAAAGTTAATAGTAGATTGGATTGCTTGGGCTGAGCCTCAATTCAATTTTGGGCCTGTACTAAACGAATGGTGTGCTGAGGTGCCAAAAGAGCTGGATTTCAATTTGGAAGCAGGTAAAAGCTTGTTAAAAAAGATTTTTTGATGTGTCTGCTGTTAAGTATTCTTAATTGTTCGGGTGTACCATATTAATGAGAAAGGAAGCTATTTGTCCGTTTGCCAATCAATTTTTTTTTGCCATTTCATCAAAGCCTTTGTAATTGTGGTCTGAATCTAGAGTCCTTTGAATTGTTGTTGGTCCAAATTGTCAATTTTCTTCTGTTGCATTATGTATGGGATATTGGAACCGAAATCTGCCTTTTGTGGCATCTTCATTGGTGTTTCGCTTTGTGCTTCAGTACTTGCTTAATTATTTGTAGTCGACAGGGTGTAGTTTTAAGTAGTCTAGAAAAAGAAAATGCCATTTATGTTTGGAAATATGATACTTTATTGAGTTGTTTTCACTTTGCAACATACCTTTAGTGAAAAAATGTGGCTCTTTATTAATAGAGACCTTGAAATTGAGTTGTTTTAACTCGTGTTATTGTAGTCGACAGGGTGTAGCTTTAAGTAGTTTAGAGAAAGAAAATGCCATTTATATTTGGAAATAGGATACTAATATTGGGTTGTTTTCACTTTGCAACATACCTTTAGTAAAAAAATGTGGCTCTTTATTAATAGAGACCTTGAAATTAGTAAGGCTTTGGCCTCTCAACCTACGCTTTGTGGGTTCAAGTCCCCCGTTGGGTCACACTCTAGAGGGACACCTTGTGCTCACCTGGTGTTCACGTTGCTAGGGCTCTTGCCCTTGGATCACTCGAGTGCATCCCACCCGAGCAGGAGGTTCCTAGCTGGGCACTACAAGTTCTCTCCGTCGTTCCCAGCATGTGGTGCATCAATTAGGTGGCCATTGTGATGCCTACGTGTGGCTCTTGCCCGATGGTACGCGGCCCTTGCCCGCGACCATGTAACATGGCTAATATTTGGAAGGGATAAGCACCTCCCTCTGTGAGCCCTCTGGTGTGTCGAAAAAAAAATAGAGCTAGTCATCAAGCACAAGATAAGATAACAAGGCCATTAGCTTTACATAAATATTTGACAATGTTGCCTACATCAAGTCTAAAAGCATCTGGTTCCAAAAGCTAGCGCGAAGGGTAGCCAGCGTAAATTACTGAAATTCGTACAGTTGCTACGTCATCAGCATTTTATGCAAGTTGTAGTGTGAGTTTGCTTTATTTTTAGGCCCCATCGGTCGGGGTCCTATAAGTAGTTGGGGGTTAGGATTACAATCCTAACCCATTTTAATGATTGGGCCACTCAACGAAGATCTGTAAGTTGGTGAGGACTTCTTCTTCTGCTTTTGCTAGGGTTTAGGCTCCTTGGCTGGGATCTAGAGGTTGGCTAGGATAAGGGCTAGGAAGTCCTAGCCCTCCAGTTCTTCAGTGGCTTGACACGTTGGTAGTTTGCGTCCATGATTAAATCTGCAAAACAACTCAAGTTAGAAAAAAATACTCGGGGATCATTTAGTTTTTTCATTTCATATCCGAGCTCTTGATATTCTGGCATAGCAAAATTAGCCATTGCACCTAGACCGTGCTAATATGTAACGGGTGTCTCGATGCAGTAAAGTTGCATGCCCAGGCAATCTCACCCAGTTACATCACAATGTAGCACAAATGCTTACATCTGCATGTTACAAGACACAGATGCAAATATTAATCCAGGTATGGGCCATGAGCTATTCAACGACTCCTTCATCTCTCCTCCCGCAAAACCTAAAAAGGTATGGGCCATGAGATATAGTGGGCTTTTACAACCAAACACTTCCCAGACGCAGCTTGCGTCGCTTGGAGGTTCCAAGAGTAAATACTTCTCAGACTATGACCATTTTTTCTTTTCAATATTCCTCCTACAAATAGGTAACAAAGCCCGAGCCAGGAGATATTCAGACATTATCGAGCATCAATTCATCTCTTGAGTACTCCTCTCGAGAAAGTCCGAGCCATGAGTATCCAAACGTGTTCCCAAAAACATTGAAACTAGTATCAAAATTGAAATCAAGCAATCTTAAATCGGCACCAATACAAGCTCAAAACTTATAAAATCCATTTCAAACAAATTCCAAACACTAGTTTCAAACAAAGTTTCCAAAGTATCTAATTACAGAGCAATTGTAAAATTCATTCAGAGTTTTCTTTGGACAATCGAACTTGAAGGACTGCTGGCACCCTTGGATAGCGACTGAAAGATCACCAATGAGAGAGAACTTTTTGAGTTTTCCCATGATAGGGTTTTGTGGAAGCGTATGCACTCTTGAGTAGACATAGGTAGGGAAAGCGTGAGTGTTGCAAAGTAGAAGAGAGAGAGGGAGAGATAAGGTTGCGCACCACTGGAGCAAAATAAATGAGAGTTAATCAATAGGTTTTTAGGCCTTATAAAGGCTCTTACATCTTGTTCACATGATATGTGGGTGCCCAAGTTGGGATGATCCCAACTATCGTCCCCTTAAGACAAACTTGGTATAATCATCATCATCATCATACTCCCCCTTGAGCTAAATTCTTCACTCTCATGACACAACGAGTTTTTGTTATACTCCCCAACCGTGAGTTTTATGTTTTCTCACAACCTGGTGCTACTAATGAGCGACCAATACAAGCGGTTTTTGGTTTACGCCCAAACCTTGGGTTTAGGTTTACCTGTTAACCTCATGAGAGTGGCATACACAAAAATAGGGCTTTCATTGGGAAGGTCTTATTGCCAAGCTCATATCACTTGTCGGGGTAGTGTCTAATCCCATCATACATTGACACCATTATTGACAAACGTCAGTGTAAGCATCATAAAAGTGAATGTGGGGTTTTGTGCCCAATTCAATCGGCATACATATCATTTTGGTCGTAGTCGTAACACACTTTGAGAGCTACATGAACAGGCTCTAAGTAGGAGACTAAACTCCTCTATATAAGTTTAAAAAAACCTTGAATTAAAAAAAAAACATCATTTATTTGTTGCCGCTTGTAGCAACGTCATGAATGACGTGTGTGCACGTCATTGTTGGTGACGTGTGCCAACTGTCGCCTCCGCTCTGTGACCCGCCGCTGCCACCGTTGGCATGTGGAGCCTTGCTCAAGCTTCTCTCCAAGCCTTCACAACCTCTTCTCTATTGCATGTTTCTCTAGTGATGGAAGTAAAACATTACTTTTAGGTTATTTCTTTTTTCCGTCTGGTGTCAAAGACGATAAGGCTTTGGCCTCTCAACGTATGGGTTGTGGGTTCAAATCCCCCGTTGGGTCACACTCTAGAGGGACACCTTGTGCTCAACTGGTGTTCACTGGACACTTAAGTGCATCCTCTTGTTGGGGTGGGTCACCTGAGGAGGAGGTTCCTAGCTGGTTGCTATGAGTTCTCTCTGTCGTTCCCAGCATGTGGTGCATCAATTAGGTGGCCATGGTGATGCCTACGCGTGGCTCTTGCCCAATAGTGCATGGCTGTAACAGACTTGGACTCTCCAAGTCGAGAATCTACCACGGCACCACAAATAATTCACTTCAAAACAGTTCACAGTTCACAATTGATTTGACACTGGCCCGACGGAGTTTCGTGCCTAGAGATATTGGCCCCAAAGACTGGCGTCCCTTTCGGTATTTCTTTTTGTATTAATCTGTGTTCAAAGTACAAGAGTGTAGGCAGGCGTTCACTCTCAGACTATACGTCCAGATGATTTGAGTTGTGAGGCCCTGCCCACATATTTAAATGTTTACAAGGGATGCTAAAAGCAGAGCCCAAAAGCTGAAAATCAAAAGCTCTTAAAAGCAAAATAGCTCTCTCTCTCTCTCTCTCTCTCTCTCTCTCTCTCTCTCTCTCTCTCTCTCTCTCTCTCTCTCTCTCTCTCAAGCTAAGTTGAAATAAAGCAATTTGCAAAAAGCCCCCAGCGTAAAATAAAGCAGCAAAAGCTGCGCCAAATTCTGCCCCAAAAGCTACCGTAGAACAGTCCGCCAAAAGCACCGCAAAATCCGGGCCAGCCTGTACGGTCTTGCTACGTGTCAGCCAGTCCGCAGTTTTAGGGTTTACGTACTGCAGTGCCATGTCAACAATATTTAGCAACGTCCCCATTTCAGCCACGTCATCATTCCAAAGGGGAGGTGTGTACTGTGTCCACCATGCCACGTCATTGGGTTGTGACATACCCCCCTCTTGAAAGCATTGTAATCGCCCTTGATTACGCCTGCAAAATAGACAGAAGCCATAAACTGTCTTAGTAGATACTGATTGTTAGTACCGACGCACTAGGAACACACATCTAGCACATGTACCAATCGACAGTCACATCATAGGACATCACTTGACATCTCAGGATATCACATGACAATCACATTCAACATTCATTCGGATCTCAGACCATGATTATCGGCAATGCAATTAGCAATCGCATCTACATCCACTCAAGACCTAATAGATGCCTGATTGACTAACCCCTATTGCAACCATGTCTATTCGAGATCATTCAGACCAAAATGCTGCAGTCATTTCGTCTATCAATTCTTGCACTTAAAAACAAGTCGAGAACAAATCAGTTTCATATTTGGGAATTCCATTTCATAAAGTCATACAGCAGAATATTGTCAGCTCTCAGTATCCCTGAAGCTCAAAGAGACATCAGTGACTTTAATATTCAAAAATCGAGGCATCTGTTGACAAAGGAGCGGAGTAACTCCCCTCTTGTGCAACCCACTGCACCAGATCTCCGGCCAAGCTGAATTCGGGGTTCCATTTGGAGTAGACTATGCTAAACCAAAAGCTTCAAGGTAATATTTCACAATCTGAGGAGTATCTGCTAGGTCCTCCTCCTCCATCCACTTCGCATCCAATGCAGGATAGTTCTTGAATTTAACCAAGAACCGCCTTCTCACTTTACCCTTATTCTTTATGTCCTTATGTGCCAAAATCTGTTCAGGAACAAGGATCTCCTCGTTTTCCTCTACTTTGGGTTGCTAATCAGGCTCCCTGTCTTCAGGCACATCACCTTTAAAAAGCTTCAAGAGACTCACATGAAAGGCATTGTGAAATCTCTAAGTGTCAAACAGTTTCAGTCGGAAGGAGACATCATTGATCTTTTCGGAGATCTGGAAATCCACTTCGCATCCAATGCAGGATAGTTCTTGAATTTAACCAAGAACCGCCTTCTCACTTTACCCTTATTCTTTATGTCCTTATGTGCCAAAATCTGTTCAGGAACAAGGATCTCCTCGTTTTCCTCTACTTTGGGTTGCTAATCAGGCTCCCTGTCTTCAGGCACATCACCTTTAAAAGGCTTCAAGAGACTCACATGAAAGGCATTGTGAAATCTCTAAGTGTCAAACAGTTTCAGTCGGAAGGAGACATCATTGATCTTTTCGGAGATCTGGAAAGGTTCGTAGTATCGCATACTAAGCTTTGGAAAAAGCCTCTCCTTTCCCTTCTTCTTTCTCAGGCGTGCCTTCTCAAAACGTAAGAGCACCCAATCATCCTCCTTGATTTCAAATCCCGACGATGGCGATCCGCTTCCTTTTTCTTTCTTTCCTGAGATTTCTGCAAAGCCTCGTGGACCTTGGCAAAAGCAGTGTCTAAGTCGCGCGTGTACTGATCGGCTTCAAAAATCTTATCTTTCGTGCTTAGGAAGGGTGGAACCTTCGCATCACCTTCAATAATCTGAAATGGCGCCTTCCCCGTCGAAGATTGTACCGTGTTGTTGTAGGCAAATTCCACCAAAGGTAGATACTTTTCCCATCGAGTTTTCTGATTTGAGATGTAAGACTTCAATAAATCTAAAACCGCTGATTTGGCAATCTCAGATTGCCCGTCAGTCTGCGGGTGGAAAGATGACGAGAATTGCAACCGCGTGCCAATGTTCTCCAAAATTACCTTCCAAAACGTACTCGTAAATCTGGGGTCCCTGTCGGAGACAATTGTCTCAAGCATGCCATATAATTTGAAAATCTGGGCCACAAACAGTCTTGCTAAGTGATCCTGCTTAAATGTTTTCTTCACTGGAGTGAAATGAGCTTGCTTGCTAAATCTGTCAATAACAGTCCACATACCATCGTGACCACTCTGTGTTCTCGGGAGATAAAAAATGAAATCCATTGCAATACTTTCCCAGGGGCGGGTGGGGTATGGGCAAAGGCTGTAACAATCCTTGTGCTTTATGCTTGTCAAACTTGACCAAGGTGGTAGCAATGCCGCGGTGACCCGTAAAAGGCGGACAGTGGCATTCGGTCATAACCTTTTCCCTCAACGGCTGTGTAATGCACAACATGGTTTTCCTCATCAAGTAGCCATCCCGAATGGAATATTCCGCTACTGTTTCCCCATCTAGTATCCGTGTGAAAATGTCTGCAAAATCTGTATCCGTGGCATACTGATCGACTATATCCTCGAAGCTCCTATGATGTATCGCGGAAATAGCTAGAACCAATGGCTTCCGAGACAAAGCATCTGCCACCAAATTCTTCTGTCCCTGCACATGGACAGTCTGGAAGTGAAACTGTGACAAGATGTTTGTCCACCGTATCTGCTTTTCCGATAGCTGCCTTTGTGACAAGAAGTAGCGTAAACTCTGATGGTCTGTGAAGACAGTAAAATCCGCTCCGAGTAGGTAGTGCCGCCACTGAGTAAGAGCATGGATAACCGCCAAAAGCTCTTTCTCATAAATCTGTGCTGTCAATTCCGGCCTTGAGAACAATCGGCTCTCGTAAGCAATGACATGGCCTTCTTGCATTAAGACCGCACCTAGACTACGACCACAAGCATCACAATATACTTCAAATGACTTCTGCAAGTCCGGCAAAGTCAAAACCGGTCCTGTAGTCAATTTCTCTTTGAAAGTCTGAAAGGCAATCACCTCTGTGGGTCCCCACAGAGGTGACTGCCCACGAGAAAGGGACTTCTTTCTGTGTCAAAACATGCAAAGGGGAGACAACCTCTGCAAACTTTCTAATGAACCGCCTGTAGTACGAGCACAATTTCAAGAAGCTTCTAACTTCATGGACATTCTTCAAATCGGGCCAATCACGGATAGTCTCTATCTTGGCCGGATCCATTTGCACTCGTGTTGTGCTGACACAATGTGTCCCAAAAAGTGTATCTCTGGTAGGAAAAATTCACTTTTCTTCGCATTAAGCACTAACTTGCGATCTCGTAATGCCTAAAAGACTTGAAGCACATGGTCTCTATGTTCTATCTCATCCTTGGAGGAAACATGATGTCGTCATAGAAAGTGCCAACAAATAGTCTATACTCTCGAAAAATCGTGTCCATCATCCGGTTAAATGTCGCAAGAGCATCGGTTAAGCCAAAAGGCATCACCAAAAACTCAAATAACCCAAAAGTCGTTCAAAAGGCTGTCTTGTAGACGTCTCCCGACGCTATTCGGATCTGATGATATCCACTTTTCAAGTCAATCCTGCTAAAGCACGAGGATCCCTGAAGTCGGTCAAGTATATCATCAATTCTAGAAATCGGAAATCTGTTCTTGATGGTGATTTTGTTGAGAGCTCTATAATCGATGCACATTCTCCAAGATCCGTCTTTCTTCAAAACCAACAACAGAGGAGAGCAGTACGGTGAAGTATTAGGCTGGACAAGACCCTTTTCCAAGGGTCTTTCACTTGGTTCATAATCTCTTCGTTCTGGGCTCGGCTCACACGGTAAGGTGGCCGGTTCGGTGGTGTGCTTCCAGGTATCAGATCAATGGTATGATCTTTAGAGCGAGCGGGTGGTAACTCGCCTGGCAGGCCCTCTGAGAAGCAATAGGCATGAGAGTGGAGAAAATCTTGGCGTTCTTTATCAAGTTTAGACATATTTGTCCTATCCTCATCACTCAACTCTTTCAAACAGATCGAGTAAACAAACAAATTGGATTTTATTAATTTAGAAATGGCCAAGCCGATACAATAGGGACAGACTCGCCCTTAAGTTTTACATCGAGTACAATGGTTCTGCCCTTCTCTGTGGTCAAAGTCGCTTTCCTCGCTCGATAGTCGACCGCAGCGTTGTTCTTGTGGTACCAGGGAATTCCCAAGAGGACATCACAACCTTCCAAAGGCATTATGTAGAAGTCCTCATGCCCCAAATACCCCTGACAATGCAACCGAAGTTTGCCAATGACAGGTGTAATGGCTACGTCCCTGCCGGGTGCCGCTAGGACTGCCTCTGCAAGTGGTCTCAGCCGATCGGGAATGATCTCGAGCCGTGCCGCCAATTCCGGTGAAATGAAGTTGGCCTTGGCTCCTCCATGAAAGAAGATCAGGGCTTCTTGGTCTTTCACTTTGCCCCAAGCTCGGCAAAGTTCTCTACTCTCGTCCATCGTGCTGGGATCAGTACCCACGCAATCTGGATCCAGTCCTATTTTTATCTTGCCTTCTTCCACTATCGTCAGTTGCTCTCAAACTCTCAGGCCTTTCGTCGTCCTTGTCATTTTGTTCTTTCTGTACCTTTTTAGGGCACTTCGCGGAGATATGCCCAATTTCCCCGCATCCAAAGCACTTCCCCTCCTTTATGTAGTGAGTCCTCTCTAGAAGAGTATGTTTGGGTCGTGCATCCTTTTCTTTCTGTTCTGGGTTACTCTTTCTCTTTCTACTTTCATTTTTCGAAGTTTGTTCGGCTCTTTGCGTCATGATCTCATCTGTGGGGTAGGCAGACTGCCACAGTGAATGGCAAAACCCCGTTTCGCATGACTCATCAACTCCTGAATGGAAGCTGACTTTTGTTCTAAGCAGTGATCTCGGATCTTTGTAGGAAGACCCAAGGTAAACTGCTCAATCTGTTCCTTGAACGAGATCTTCTTAAATGAAGAGGTGGATAGAAAAGAGCTTGAGGATCTCTCGCAATAAGCCTCCACTGTATCCTTCTTGGTCATCCGAAGATGGTTTCAAGCAGTTCGTATGTCAGGTTCATACTCTCGAGTCAGCCATGAAGAAATAAAAATCCTTTTGAATTTCAGCCATTTAACTGGCGCTGTCTTGTTTAATAGAAGCGCGGACCACCAAGTTCGAGCATTCCGCTTAAAGTAAGAGGCAGCTCGTGTTCTGAGTAACGCCCTCCTGAGAAAGCTATGTCAAACTGCTGTATAAAAGACAAAGCCTTTGAAGCATCTCTATAACGAGAAAACGTGTCAAATTTAATTGACTGTCTACCTTCCTTAAACTCTCGGACTTTCTTGCTTTTGTCTTCTAGAAAGTCATACTGGTTGGCTTTATAATTTTTTTTCTTCTTTGCGTAAAAGGTGCTGTCATCAGTGTCCGAACTGTCTGAAGACGAGTCCTATGTAGAACTGTCAACCACGGGGCGAGATTTAGGTTTCTTTGCCTTTTTCTTGCCCTTCCCGAAGCTTTGCTTTTTGCTTCGCTTTTTACCTTTTCTGTCTTCTTCGCTCGAGTCAGATGAGCTAGAAGAACTGTCAGAAGAAGAAGAACTGGGTATTGCTCTTCTTTTGCTTTCTTGCTGATTCAAAAGTAGACTGACGACCCAAATAACCCGGGAAGTCAGCGCCTTTCTTCTGCTTTTTGTCGTGCTTTTTAGATTTGTTTTGTGCGTCAAAAAGCTGAGCAATTCGTGCATCAACTTCCTCTAGCAATTCTTGCTCTGTGTACATCCTGGGAGTAGGGAGGTTTCTTGAGAGCCGGTTTGAGGGGTGGTTCTGTGGTCTGCCGCCACTGTGAGTGCACCTCGTCGAAAGAGGTCACGCTCATATATTTTGCAAATTTTGGGCCCTTCACAAAATTAAGCTTCATCTTTGTTGTCGCCGATCAATCGTCGACGCTCCATCTCTTCGAGCTCCGCCTGAGTAGGCTGAGGCGGGCCGTACTCCTCGCGTGAATCTTCGTTGTGATCTCTTCCCGCATCTCCGGATGCAGAGGAAGTCGATTGATCTTTGCCTAAAGCCATAAGTGCTGCGTAAAAAGGATCGGATTTCCCGTAGAAGAGAAATCGGCCGTGCTTTGATACCACTGTAAGAGACTTGGACACTTTAAGTCGAGAATCTACCACGACACCACAAATAATTCACTTCAAAACAGTTCACAATTCACAATTGATTCGACACTGGCCCGGCGGAGTTCCGTGCCTAGAGATATTGGCCCCAAAGATTGGCGCCCCTTTCGGTATTTCTTTTTGTATTAATCTGTGTTCAAAGTACAAGAGTGTAGGCAGGCGCTCACTCTCAGACTCTGCGTCGAGATGCTCTGAGTTGTGAGGCCCTGCCCACATATTTAAATGTTTACAAGGGATGCTAAAAGCAAAGCCCGAAACCTGAAAATCAAAAGCTCTTAAAAGCAAAAGAGCTCTCTCTCTCTCTCTCTCTCTCTCTCTCTCTCTCTCTCTCTCAAGCTAAGTGGAAATAAAGCAATTTCCAAAAAGCCCCCAGCGTAAAATAAAGCAGCAAAAGCTGCACCAAATTCTGCCCCAAAAGCTACGCAGAACAGCCTGCCAAAAGCGCCGCAAAATCCGGGCCAGCCTGTACGGTCCTGCCACGTGTCAGCCAGTCTGCAATTTTAGGGTTTTCGTACTGCAGTGCACGTTAGCAATATTTAGCAATGTCCCCATTTCAGCCACGTCATCATTCCAAAGGGGAGAGGTGTGTACTGTGTCCACCATGCCACATCACTGGGTTGTGACAGTGGCCCTTGCCCAATCATGTAACATGGCTAATATTTGGAAGGGATAAGCACCTCCCCCTGTGGACCCTCGGGAAAAAAAAACCTACGAACTCCAATCAATGGCGGAGGGAGCCACAAGTAGAAGAGGATTTGTACGCTTCATCTTGCACACTCTTGTCATACTGATCTAATTGTGAAGGCAAACAATGACCTTAGCAAGGACTATACATATCCAAACCCAGGGTTTTATCGAAAGCGAGCCGTCAATTATGGGTCCACATCAGCTTCCTCAAGGTGGACCTGCTCCCTGCAAAGTATAGGCCTCCCTACTTGCATCCAGAGTGATGGTTGCTTCGGAGATAGTTCCACCTTATCAAGGCTTCCCCTCGTACAGTCCTGGTCCACTGTCCGCGGATTTCTTACACTCAGCTCTTATACCAAACGATGAGCAGACAAGGAACGGTGATAAGAGTGAGGACATATACTTCTGCTTCAGCTTAGGCTTTGTCTCTGACTTCCACTTTAAACTCATTGTACTGCAGAAAATTCAGAGACTGTGTTCGAAACTCACTCAAACTTAGTACCTCCAAGAGCTTGCCTCGACGCTATCATACCACTTGATAGGGTTGTACGGAAGCGTAACACTCTCGAATAGACATAGCTAGGGAAAGTGTGAGTGTTGCAGAGAAGAAGAATGAGAGATAAGATAAGGTTATGCAGGCATGATTACCTGAACAATCCTTGTCAAATAAAAATGATTTTATTAAGTTGCTCCAACTTATGGGTTCCTTTCCTTCAAGGCGGAGGGGAAACAAGGCAGTTAAAACAATGCCAAACACTCAAATCGCGTAAAAGATGCTGACGTGGCAGGCTGTACGGATGTCCGCAAAACGTGCTGGCTGTTGACGTGGCACTGTGTACAAAATTCCTTTTTGCGCTACAGCTTTTGCAGTGCTAGCTTGTGAGACCTGAAGCTTTTTATGAACCGCTTTCAGAAGGCCATGGGCCTATAAATTGTAACTAGGGTCTCTCTTTTCCCTCAGTTTTGCTTGGGATGTCACGTGCACATCTAACCCTATGTGTACGTGGACAAGCTACTTCATGGAAAAAGTTAGGTTCAATTTAGTTTAGTTCAATTAGATTAGTAAGAGATCTGGCACTTTTGTGAGTCTGTTCGCAGACCGTGCATGTCCAGACACTTAGATTAGGTGCGTATCCTCTGGTTGCACACAACATGATCGTCAGATTTTCATCAGAACCCATCAGGAGCATTTTTACAGTGCATAGTGTCACCAGCGTGTGACTACTATTTATCCTTTTTATTGATTTCTTCCTTATTATTTATTTACTTTCACTTTTTGGAAACGCCCCTCGGGAAATCTAATTGCCCTGCATTGCATAGCTAGTGAGGAACTGTCCAGAGGGAGTCCAGGCCTGAGGGCAACAGAGCACTAAGGTTGGACAAGGACTATGGTTAGCCAAAGTGGGGTCATTGACTAGCCAAAGTGGAATCCTTTGCTACATAGGCTACATTTCAGTTTTTGATGTGGCTGCAGTGTACAAAGAGGGTCGGATGCCCTAGAAAGATACAATGACAGCATCTCCTAAAATTTAGGGAACTGCTATTTTGGGACCTGAAAATGTATTCGCGTCATTACCTCTAGAATGACAAGGGGAACATTTTATTACCTGCCGCGAAGTCAACTGGGCAACCGGTCTAGATATTTTTAAGCAGCGAACCCGAAACGGGAAAATGCTTGTAAATGCGCCAAGTGGCACATTTCTGTGCACTTGCCTCCTCAAGGAAGAAGTGGCGCTGAATTTGAAGAGAGGAGGGCTCATTTGCAGTTTCTATCACAGGTTAAGAGCTATGGAGTGCTTCCTTTCCCTCTTATGTACATTGCGGTGCCAGGAGTGATGCCCTGCACGCTACGCACTGCCCTCTCTCTCCCCTATGGCAGTATGTTATGCCCCTCTAGTGGGCTTTTCAATTGACCAATGTACAGTTGTGCGGGTTCATGCGGGATTGCCGAGGCAAGAGCCTCTTGCACAGGTACTGGATTAGCTAGCGGCTAATCCCCCGCAGGTATAGGTGAATTCGGAGAGGTTTCACGTTAGAAATCTCGTCCGATTCAAAGGGCAAGTAGCCCTACATGTGCGGGAGGTCGAGGAGTTGCTACGGATGTGATCGGCATGCGAAACGGAGCCCGAAACAGTAAATTACAGCCTGCTGTGTATTTTGCAGGTTTAGGGTTTTGGTCCTAAACGGACCCTAATACCCCCAGGAGCTTCGGGGACGCGAGGGGACTGCTGTACAGGTGATCTGGCGCATTTTCGGGGCTGAAAACAGAGAATTCAGAGTGCTGCAGATTCTCGCCAGGTTTTGCAAAGTGCCCGTATGCGTCGGGAAAGTCATTCAATGCGTGGGAATACTGACTGTGTAGGGTCCTAGTACAATTATGTTGCTGAAATCGGGCCGGAACAGTTGAAATTCAGCCAAGCTTGTGCGGGGCAGCTTGTAGGGAACCACAACGTTTATTCCCTCTTTTAAACAATAAAGAAATACCGAAAGGGGCGCCTAAGTTAGGGGCCAATCTGGTGTCGGTCTTCTCATACAGGTGCAATCTAGCAGCCTGTATCCCTCTCCCCTTTGTTGTGTCTTGAAAGTACAGGTAAAGTGGGCGACAAATTAAATGGGTGAAAGCAAATAATGTTTAAGTCTAAGGTCTACGGCCCTTTTGAAAGTACAGGCCGGTTTCATGGTTCCATCGCCGGGATTAAATCACTTTTTCCCATAGAAGTGAGCCTTGGTCAGTTTGGGCTTGAAGACACAGGGGATCATAGACCAGACACAAGAAATTGCAATTATGGCTCACAAACCAGATGATGTGATTGAAGAGGTTTCCTCCTCACAGGGTCAACAGACACATGAAGTGGGTGAGTCCTCAAGACCACCACAGACGGATGATGATATATTCAGGACCCAATTGGCTACTGCTGTGGCTATGTTCACACAAGTAATGCAGAACCCGAGGTTTTTAGCCTTTCTGCAACCTCCTCTTCCGTCTCAGCAAGTTGGGTCACTGGATCATATTCAAAAGCTTGGTAAGGCTCGAGCACAGGTGATTCATACTGCAGAGTCAATGGAAACACCTGTACACTTGACGGAGAACATGCAGTCTCCACAACCTGTGCCTAAGGTGCAAAAACATGTGGCTGAGATGCCAGTCTTTCAAGCTGTACCAGTTCAGCCAGCCACTTTTCAACAGCCTATAGCTGGTTCTAATGGGCAGGGAAGCAACCTACAAGCTATGCAACAAGTCGTCCCACCACCTTCAGTACACCCTGGCTATTTTGGAGGTTGATTGGTATTCCAGAGCATGGCTGGTCATGCACATGGAGATCAGTTTTACACGCCAGGAACAGTGTTCGGGGGTGCTCAAACGATGATGCCTAACCCCATGTATGGTGTCATGGGCATGCTACCAGGGTTTCGAAGCACTCAGGGCCAATTTGGGATGCCACCGGCAAATTTTGGTATGGCTGGAATTACAAATCAGCAGCCAAATATGGCATTTCCAGGTCAACTTAATTGCGGCCAGGGAACACAAATGAACCCTAACAGTGTTCCCATGTTTCAGTCACTTCCATATGACAACTTAACGCCGTTGGAGAGGCCAACTCCGTACAAAGAAGATGGCAAAGGTGTGACATTCACGACCTTTACAAGGTTTGATGACAGGAAGAAGGCTCTCTCATTCCTCCAGCAGTTTGACAAGGCCTATGGCGGGGGAAACTTTATAGAGGCTTCAAAGGTCCGCAAGGCAACCACTTTCTTGACAAGGAATGCGGGACAATGGTGGACAACTTTATTGCTGCAAGGGAAAGCTCCGTCCACATGGATTTACTTCAAGCAGATTTTTGCAGCAGCATGGTTATCTGATGACTTTGAAGCAGATGTCATGACAGAATGGCACCAGCTTAATGCTGCCACTTGCAAGAATCTCGATGACTACAATCGGAAGTTTTGGAAAGCTCTACTTCCAGTAAGTTCCTATAGGTTTGTGCCATTGACAGAACAGATTGAAAATAACTGTTGTGGCCTACCCAAAGGATTGAGAAAGTAGCACAAAGACCAAAGTCACTACTTTGACGCAGCTCATCGAGGTAGCAAACACTGGCAATGGTTTGCTCAAGGGAGAAGATTGTGAATTTAATACTGGCTTCAAGGAAGGATCAACCAAGAAAAATTCAGCGAAGAAGCACTTTCCCAATGAGGTTCCTAAAGGGATTCAGGAGCCAGCCAATGCAGGGAAAGGCAAAGCTACGGCTGAATCAGAAAAGGGACCAGCAAAGAAACGTAAAAAACGTTTTCCTCGCAAGTCGGAAGAGCAAAAGAAGGTCCTGAGGTCAGAGAACAAATGCTTCATCTGTGAGCAGCCTGGCCACATTGCTTACAATTGTCCTACAAAGAAAAGGCCAGCTGATTCTGAAGACAAGGAGGATAGGAAAGGAAAGAAGCCCATGGCTAGTCTAGTGCCAGATATGGTGGGCGACAAGCCAAATTCAGATGCAAGTGAGCTTTGCAGAGCATGGGGAAAGGTCAGGGATCAAACAGTGCTTATCTTCTTTGATCCAGGTGCCAAAGCCAACTTCATTTCCCCAGAATTGGCTTCGAAGTTGGGAATCAGACCTGAAGAGATGGGGTATACAACACAGGCAGGTTTGGCATGTCCTGGCCATACAGAGGCTGTGACACCCATCATCGGAAAGTTGCGCCTACATATCCAGTCCTATGTAGATGCTGAAGAATTTTACATCATGCCACTGGACGGATGTGATGTGTTGTTAGGTATTCCTTGGTTATTTCGTGTACAGGGAATCATGGATGCCTACAACAAAAAGATCACTGTACAGAGCAGGGGAAAGACTCACATTCTGGATGTAAAGCTTAAAGGGGAGTCTATTCCCACTGTATCAGCTTCTGCTATTACTTCTGTAATTAAAAAGCATCTTTCTGTGTCCTTGGTTTTTGCACGTGAAGTGTCAGATTGTGATGAATCAAATTTATCTGTGCTAGATAAAGAAAGGTCAATGCTTTTACAACAGTATACTGACTGTTTTTCCAATTCATTACTGTCTCAATTGCCGCCAGAGAGACCCGAGGACCATGCGATAGATTTGGTGCCGCTAGCCCACCAAATAAGCCTTCGTACAGGGTTAGTGCGGCTCAACAGAAAGAGATAATGAGCCAAGTACAGGAGTTGCTGGAAAAGGGGCTGATTCAGCCCAGTTCATCCCCATTTTGTTCTCCAGTGTTATTGGTGCAGAAAAAGGATGGCTCATGGCATATGTGCATCAACTACCGTGCACTGAACAAGAATACCATCAAGAATAGGTTCCCTATACCTAGAATTGATGATATTCTGGACAAATTAGAAGGAGCAGCTATGTTTAGCAGGATAGATTTAAAGAGTGGGTACCATCAGATCCGCATTAGATCAGAGGATGTGCACAAGACTGCTTTTAAAACGACGTTTGGCCTTTACGAATTTTTAGTGATGCCCTTTGGTCTCACAAATGCTCCTGCTACGTTCAATAGGATGATGGACATAATTTTTCGTCCACACCAGCAGTTTGTTGGTACATTCTTTGATGACATGATAGTCTACTCAAAGAATGAAGAGGAGCTCAGGCATCACTTGGCCATTGTGTTCAAAGAGCTACGCAGTCATAGGTTGCTCATCAATGCAAAGAAAAGTGAATTTTTTCTGGAAGAGATTCACTTTCTGGGACACATTGTCTCAAAGGATGGTGTCAGAATGGATCCTGCAAAAGTTGAAGCGATCAAGTCATGGCCAGATTTGAAGACGCTGCACGATGTCCAAAGTTTCTTGGGACTATGCTCCTATTACAGAAGGTTTATCCGAAATTTCGCTGAGATTGCTTCACCTTTACATGCTCTTCAAAAGAAGGCAGTCACCTTTAGATGGACACAGAAAGAGATTTCAACTTTTAATCTCTTAAAGGAAAAGATGACTTCAGATCCAGTCATTGTGTTGCCAGATCTTAGGAAGTCATTTGTGGTCCAGTGCGACGCCTGCGGTCGTAGCATTGGTGCAGTGCTAATGCAAGATGGCAGGGTAGTAGCCTATGAGAGTAGAATCTTGCAAGGGCCAGAAAAGACTGCAAGTCTATGAAAAAGAACTGCAGGCCGTGATTCATGCGCTCTTAAGTTGGAAACACTACCTGCTAGGTGCAGACTTTGTTGTCCAAACGGACCATCAGACCCTGCGATACTTCTTGACACGGGCAAAGTTATCTGAGAAGCATATGCGATGCGCAAATATCTTGTCCATGTTCCACTTTCAGATTGTGCATGTGGAAGGCAAGAAGAACGTTGTGGCTGATGCCTTGTCAAGGAAGCCACAAATTTCAGCTGTGTCAATTCCTTATCATCATGAACTTGATGATATGAGGGAACACTATGCAAATGATGAAGATTTTGCAAGCGTCTTCGAGCAGCTAATGGATGACAACGTCATGAACACTATCTTCTCAAAGATGGGTTCATGATAAAGCATGGCAGATTGTGTGTCACAAAGCCATTGCGACGCAAAGTTTTGGAATTCAGTCATGTCCCACCGTATGCAGGGCATAGTGGTATCGATGCTACAGTTAAAGCGGTTGAGATATTCTTCTACTGGCCTACATTGAGAAGAGATGTGGATGCCTTTGTGCGAGAACGCCTAATTTGCCAGATTCAGCAAGCAAGCTGATTTTATTCCTGTCAGGAAGAAGATAAAGCCAAATCAGATGGCACGCTTGTTTATTAGCAATATTTTCAAGTATCATGGCATGCCACAATCGATTGTTAGCGACCGTGATCCACGCATGACAAGTTTGTTCTGGAGAGGCTTGTTTGAGAATATGGGCACCAGGCTCAAATTCTCTTCGTCATTTCATCCTCAAACAGATGGGCAGTCAGAAGAGGCAAATTCTACTGTCCTAGATTTGCTAAAGTGCTACGTGTCAGAGCATAAAGGAAAGTGGGAGCAGTATTTGCCATTGGTGGAGTATGCATACAATAATACAGTGCATTCATCAACCGGCAAGGCACCTTTTGAGATAGTTGAAGGTGGCAAGAAAGTCCCTCCCATATTGCATACAAAGGACAAGATATTTGAAGCAGATAAGTATATTCAAGACATGGATGAAATGTACAAGAAGGTCAAAGTGGCCTTAGAAAAGACTCAGGCAAAGCAAAAGAAAGCAGCTGATCGTCACCGTCGTGAAGTGGTATTTTCACTTGGTGATTGGGTGCTTCTACGCTTTGAAAAGGCAAGGTTAAAGAAGATGAAGGGCAAGGAAAGACTGTTTCCAAAGCTCAGTATGTGTTACTATGGGCCTTTTCAAGTATGCGACATAATCAATGATGTTGCATATAGGCCGAAATTGCTTGAGAGTTGGAAGATTCACAATGCGTTTCATGTGAGTCTTCTCAGACCCTATGTGGGTGATGTGCCAAAAGATATGCCAGCTGAAGATCAGCCGGAAGTCGAGGAACTTGACGAGATCTTGGTCCCGGAATAGATTTTGGCACATAAAGAAAGAAAAGATAAAGGCAAGGTTGCTAGGCGTTACTTGGTGAAGTTTAGAAACTATTCACCAATGGATGCTAAGTGGATGGAAGAAGGTGAACTTGCAGAGTCACCAACTGTGTTATCACTTTACCTTGAAGCCTTCGATTTGCAACCTACCTTGACCCCTTGAGTTTCAAAGCCACATGGATTGTCAATGTGACAATGGCTTCTGAAAGAAATGATGTACATGGTATTTATAGTGAGCTCAAATGAAATACCTTTTACATGAATCTTAGAGCTGTACAGATTGTCAGTTTGACAATTGCTCTTATGGAATGTCCAAAAGTTTGGTTAGTGCTATAGAAGTGAGTATTTCTTGTCAGTTTGTCAAGGATACAGTAATTGCTTCTAGTAAAGAGTACATGTGTAACTGCATTCTTAAACTGTCGGTTTGGGTATGCTCGAAAGTGTTACTGGGCCCAACGTGTACTATAAGACAGTGGCAAAATATGTAGCTACCATTTTGTCATTGGAAAGTTACTGACTCAAAGCAATGCCACAGTACGAAGCTACCACTATGTCATTGGGACATGATTCACACGCAGGCAATACATGTGTCGACGAGGTGTTGAATACACCACGGTTGACAATGAGCATGTATGTGTCGTACATGTGTCGATAGGTGTTGAATACATCAGTGTTGACTGTGAGCATGTACAACATAGATGCAAACGAGGACGTTTGAGATTTCAAGAGGGGGATATGTCACCAGCGTGTGACTACTATTTATCCTTTTTGTTGATTTCTTTCTCCTTATTTATTTACTTTCACTTTTTGGAAACACCGCTCGGGAAATCTAACTGCCCTGCATTGCATAGCTAGTGAGGAACTGTCCAGAGGGAGTCGAGGCCCGAGGGCAAGAGAGCACTAAGGTTGGACAAGGACTATGGTTAGCCAAAGTGGAGTGATTGACTAGCCAAAGTGGAATCCTTTGCTACATAGGCTACATTTCAGTTTTTGTTGTGGCTGCAGTGTACAAAGAGGGTCGGATGACCTAGAAAGATACAATGACAGCATCTCCTAAAATTGAGGGAACTGCTATTTTGGGACCTGAAAATGTATTCGCGTCATTACCTCCGGAATGACAAGGGGAAAATTTTATTACTCTGCCGCAAAGTCAACTGGGCAACCTGTCAGGATATTTTTAAGCGGCGAACCCGAAACGGGAAAATGCTTGTAAATGCGCCAAGTGGCACATTTCTGTGCACTTGCCTCCTCAAGGAAGAAGTGGCGCTGAATTTGAAGAGAGGAGGGCTCATTTGCAGTTTCGGTCACAGGTTAAGAGCTATGGAGTGCTTCCTTTCCCTCTTATGTACATTGCGATGCTAGGAGTGATGCCCTGCACGCTACGCACTGCCCTCTCTCTCCCCTATGGCAGTATGTTATGCCTCTCTAGTGGGCTTTTCAATTGACCAATGTACAGTTGTGCGGGTTCATGCGGGATTGCCGAGGCAAGAGCCTCTTGCACAGGTATTGGATTAGCTAGCGGCTAATCCCCCGCAGGTATAGGTGAATTCGGAGAGGTTTCACGTTAGAAATCTCGTCCGATTCAAAGGGTAAGTAGCCCTAGAGGTGTGGGAGCTCGAGGACTTGCTACGGATGCGACCGGCACGCGAAACGGAGCGAAACAAAAAATTACAACCTGCTGTGTATTTTTGCAGGTTTAGGGTTTTGGCCCTAAACGGACCCTAATACCCCCAGGAGGTTTAGGGACGCGAGGGGACCGCTGTACAGGTGATCTGGCGCATTTTCGGGGCTGAAAACAGAGAATTCAGCGTGCTGCAGATTCTCGCCAGGTTTTGCAAAGTGCCCGTATGCGTCGGGAAAGTCATTCAATGCGTGGGAATACTGACTGTGTAGGGTCCTAGTACAATTATGTTGCCGAAATTGGGCCGGAAAAGTTGAAATTCAGCCAAGCTTGTGCGGGGCAGCTTGTAGGGAACCACAACGTTTATTCCCTCTTTTAAACAATAAAGAAATACCGAAAGGGGCGCCTAAGTTAGGGGCCAATCTGGTGTCGGTCTTCTCATACAGGTGCAATCTAGCAGCCTGTATCCCTCTCCGCTTTGTTGTGTCTTGAAAGTACAGGTAAAGTGGGTGACAAATTAAATGGGTGAAAGCAAATAAGGTTTAAGTCTAAGGTCTACCGCCCTTTTGAAAGTACAGGCCGGTTTCACACAGACCTATTTTCTCTATTTTTGACATTTTTTACTTATGATTTTTAAGTGACTTTTGTTGGGAACTAGGTAGGGAAAATTTGATAAGCTTGTATATATAGAAACCTAGTGCTAGCACCTATGGGCAGAAGAGGCAGCAAGAACTCGGTTCAAGAGGCACCTTCTCAGCAAGACCCCCAGCAGGCCTAGCGTTTTTTGCATCAGCAAGAGACACTAGCGTTTTTGCATCCACAGACCACCCCTGGCATTTTTGCATAGCAGATCAGCCCGGCAACAACAAGACGCAGCAGATCAGCCCTAGCGTTAGTAGATTTCCACGGCAACACAGCAGATATCCTAGCGTTAGCAAATTTCCTCGCAAGATCAGTTTTCAGCCCTAGCGTTTTTGCATCAGCTTGGCAGCCCAGTGTTTTGCAGATCTACCGCGACGGAACCAACACAAGCACCAGCGTTTTCAGTTTTCAGCACTTAGACACAACAGAACAAGTCCCGAACCTCGCAGATCTCACCTTCCCGCAGCACATCCTCGCCGCACGGTCAGATCCACCGAAGTTTGCAGTTTAAGCCCGGAAAACGCAGATTTCAGCATCTGCGTTTTCAGCGCGTCGTCCTTGCATCGTCGTCATCGCCGTCGTCACTGACATAGAGTCAGAATTCAGCAGATAAAGATTTGTAGATTTCAGCCCTTAGCATTTTCAATTTCAGTCCGTCTCGTCGTCGTCGACAACGTCGGCAAGTCCAAAGCATTGTAGAGATTTGTGCAATCAATAGTAGACCGCTCACGCCATAGAGAGTGGGGCCTTTGGAGGAGGGTTTGACAACATTCTGGTGTTGTATTCTTCTCTCTCTATCTCTCAGTCTCAGCACCTTCATTCACAGTGTTTATCCACTTTGTTTGTGATCACTTGCACTCTCTCATTAAAGGAACTGAAAGCTCTCCGTTCCGTAAGTAAAAGGAACCTTGAGCACAGTTCGGAGCAATCATCTTGAGCAAAGTTCAACATTCACTTCCGCTGCACCTTACATGGGAGCACCGAGTAGAGAGGACCCTCGGATTTTGTACTTTGCTCAATCATTACTATAAAAATAAATACCGAAAGGGGTGCCAGACTTTGGGGCCAATACCTCTGGGCACAGAACTACGTCGGGCCGTGTCGTCTCTAATTGCATTGTGATAATTTTGGTGAAGTGGACTTTTAAGTATTTTCTCGTGTGTCATGCTAGATTCTCGACTTGGGGTGTCCAAGTCTGTTATAGTGGTATTAGAGCTCTACGGAGAATCCGATCCCTTTAGTTAGGAGAAAACATGGAAGATTCAAATGGGCGACCACCACCTTCTGTTGATTCAGAAGAAGAGTACAGGTCACCCCAACCCACGAAGTATGAACGAATGGAGATGTAGTGTCAACGACAGGTTGATGCCTATGCTCGGCAAATGCTCAATATTCTAAAGATCCCCAGTACGTGAAATTTTTGACTCGGCATCCGATTGATGAGATGCATTCTTGATGGCGTACGGCCATTGATTCACCTTTGAAGTTAGCTTTGAAGAAAGCTTGTGTTCCGCGGATGTACACTGAAGATGAATTTGACGACGTAGTCGACAAACGAGTCAACTGACTCTTGAAGACCAAGAAGCATTCGAAGAAACACAGTCAATCAGCAGACTACCTTGGCTACTTGGGTCACAAGTCTACTTTTGCAAATGCACGAAAGACAAAGAAGCGTGTATGCTTGGAGGGCGTGTCCAGTTCTTCCTCATCCTCTTGAGATAGTTCCGACAACTCTTCCTCTTCTGATTCCAGTGACGAGGAGAGAAAGAACAAGAAACGAAGAAAGACTCAGAGATATAGAAACAACAAGAAGAAGGCTAAGAAGAGCAGATTCCCTCCGTAGATCTCTGAAATACTCATCTAGTTCTCAGGAGGCTTCATCCTCTTCTGAGAGTTTGGACTTCGATGAACCGATGTCTTATTTTAAGAGGAAGCAGTTTTCCAAAGCCAACTAATATGAATCTCTCGAGGACGAGCAAAAAATTCAAAGACTTCAAGGAGGGTCGACAAGCACTAAAGTTTAATACTTTTTCAGGTTTCTGAGATACCCACAAAGCCCTTGCTTTTATTCAACAGTTCGACATAGCTTATTTAGGAGGACGCTATTCAAAGCACTCTAAAGTTCAGAGGATAACATCTTGTTTGAAAGGAAATGCGCCCACTCTTTTGTTTAAAAGGAAGCACCGACAAAGTGGGTGCAGTTTAAACCGCTTTTCACTTCCTCTTGGCTCACTCAGGAGTACGAACGTGATGTGGTTACCGCTTGGAATCATCTTCAAATAATTAGGGAGATACTTTGGATACTTGTTGCCAAAGATTTTGGGATACTTTCCAAATGGCCTCTTCTTTTAAAAGATCAATTTTAATGAACATATAGCGATTTTGCTTTGGCCTACCCAAAGAGACATGAGATTACTGCTTACTGCAGAAGTCCAAGTCCATACAACAACTGATGGGACATGCTAAGCAAGGGTTTGCTATGCATTCGGGTACTCTTACGTATCCAACTGATCAATCTTTTTTGACAAGGATCGGGCAGAATTCGAATGAGGGTAAGCGAAGAAGAGGAAAATTTGAGAAAAAGAAAGATACACGCCCCCGACTGACTGATGAACAGCGGGCCGAGTATCTCAAAACGGGGAAGTGCTTTGAATATGGAGAACATGGACGTGTCAGCACGGTGCCCCAAAAAGGCACCCAGACGACATGCTAGAGAGTTCGAAAGCAGCTGAAGAGCACGGGAGAAAAGGAAAGACGAAAGCAGGATTGGTACCAAATTGTGTGGGGACCGACCTTGATCAGATGGATGAAAGTACTAAACTTTGTCGCGCATGGGGCAAAGTGCAAGACAAAGAAGCCCTAATCTTCTTTGATAGAGGAGCCAAGGCCAACTTTATTTCACCCGCGAATCGGCAGCTTGACTTGGAATTACCCTCGAGGAAATGGGGCCACATGTGGAGACTGTTCTAGCGGCACTCGGATGGGATGTTGCCATTACACCCGTCATTGGCAAACTTCGTTTGCATTGTCAGGGGTATCTAGGGCACGAGGACTTTTATATCATGCCTTTGGAAGGGTGTGATGTCCTTCTAGGAATCCCTTGGTTCCACAAGAACAGCACCGTGGTCGATTATAATGCGAGGAAAGCGACTTTGAAGAATGAGAAGGGTTGAGAGATTGTACATGATGTAAAGTTGAAGGGCGAGTCTGTCCCACTTGTATCGGCTTCGGCCGTTTCCAAATGAATGAAATCCGGTCTTTTGTTTACTCGATTTTCTTGAAAGAACTGAATCATGAACAAAGGTCAAATATGTCTGATCTACACCACTTTCTTTGATGACATCGTCGTCTTCTCCAAGAGTGAGGCAGGACACAAACACCACCTATTACAGCTTTTCTAGGCACTGCGGAAGCATAAGTTGGTTATAAATGCGAAAAAGAGCGATTTTTTCTTGCCTGACATACACTTCTTGGGACACATTGTCTTAGTAGAAGGGGTACAAATGGACCCGGCCAAAATTGAGACCATTCGTGATTGGCTTGATGTGAAGAATGATCATGAAGTTTGTAGTTTTGTGTGCTTGTGCTAATATTATCGGCGGTTCATTCGGAAATTTGCAGAGATAGATTCTCCCTTGCATATGTTGGCTTAGAAAGGAATTCCTTTGACTTGGGGACAGACTGAGATTGCAGCCTTTCAGACTCTCAAGGAAATATTGACAACAGGACCAGTTTTGGCTTTGGCGGACTTGCAAAAGCCATTTGAAGTTTACTGTGATGCTTGTGGTCGCAGTTTGGGAGCAGTCTTGATGCAAGAAGGCAATGTCATTGCTTACAAGAGCACGATGTTTTCACGTCTTGAATTGGTTGCACAAATTTACGAGAAAGAGCTGTTGGCAATTATCCATGCTCTTACACAGTGGCGACATTTTCTACTTGGAGCTGATTTTATTGTCTTCACAGACCATCAGAGTTTACCCTACTTCTTGTCGCAGAAGCAACTTTCGGAAAAGCAGATGAGATGGGCTAACATTCTGTCACAGTTTCATTTCCAAATAGTCCATGTTTAGGGACAAAAGAATTTAGTGGCGATGCGTTGTCTCGCAAGCCCTTGCTTCTGACTATTTCTGCGATACATCATGGAAGCTTCGAAGATATGACTGATCAGTACGCCACTGATCATGGTTTTGCAGATATCTTTCACCAATATAGAGTGGGGAGCTAGTTGTAAGCTATTCCATACGGGACGACTACACAGCTTTTGAGGGAAAAGGTTTTGACAGAGTGCCATTGTTTATCTTTTTTGAGCCACCGCGGCATTGATACCATCTTGAAGGGTGCCGAGGCTCAAAAAGGGTGTGGACCAGTTTGTACGCAGTTGTTTGGTATACCAAAGGGTCAAGTTTGATAGGCATAAGGCACCAGGGCTTCTATAGCCTTTACCCATACCCTCGTGTCCTTGGGAAAGCACTACCATGGATTTTATTCTTGATCTTCCAAAGACTCAAAGTGGGCATGATGGCATTTGGACAATCATCGACAACTTCAGTAAACAAGCCCACTTTCGGGTAAAGAAGACGGTCAAGCCTGATCATTTGGCAAGACTGTTTGTTTCACAGATTTTTCGATTACATGGCATGCCTGAGTCTATAGTCTCGGACAGAGACCCCCGATTCACCATCTTGTTTTGGAGGGCAATCTTGGAGAACATTGGTACACGGTTGCAGTTCTCGTCCTCTTTCCACCCACAGACAGACGGTAAGTCTGAGATAGCAAATTTAGTGGTTTTGGATTTATTGAAGTCTTACATTTTGGATCAGAAGACTCAGTGGGAAAAGTACTTTCCCTTGGTGGAATTTGCCTACGACAACAAAGCACATTCATCTACGGGGAAGGTGCCATTTGAAGTAATCTAGGGTGCTGCGAAGGTTCCTCCATTTCTAAGCACCAAAGACAAGATTTTTGGAGCGGATTAATATACGAGAGATCTGGACACTACTTTTGCCAAGGTGCGCGAGGCTCTTGAGAAGTCTCAAGCACGGCATAAGAAAGCAGCCAACAAACATCGACACGACTTGCAGTTGAAGTAAGATGATTGGGTGCTCTTACTGTTTGAGAAGGCATGCCTGAGGAAATGAAAGGGAAAGGAGCGGCTTTTTTCAAAGCTAAGTATGCGATATCATGGCCCTTTCGAGATTCAAGAGACGATAAATGATGTACCCTTCAGACTGAAGTTGCCTGATGCTTGGAAAATTCACAATGCTTTTCATTTGAGTCTCTTAAAACCTTTCAGGGTGAGGTGCCAGTCGACAGGGAGCCTGAGGAGCAACTTGAAGTAGAAGAGAGCGAGGAGATACTCGTTCTAGAACATATATTGGCTCACAAGGAAAGGAAAGTGAAAGGTAAAGTGATACGACAGTTCTTAGTGAAATTCAAGAACTATCTAGCATTGGATGCAAAGTGGATGGAGGAGGAGGACATAGTAGATACTCCTTAGATATTGGAACTTTACCTTGAGGCTTTTGGTCTAGCTTTCGACTATTCCGAGAGATCCCGGAGATCAACATGATTGAATCTACTGTAGACGAGACCACACAAGATGGGAGTCACTCCGATCCTTTGTCAAAGGTTGTCCAGATGGAATAAAGGCACTGATTTTTCTTTTGACTTTAGGGATACTGACAGGCTAACAATATTTTGCTGTATGACTTTATGAAAGAAGTACTTCGACATGGAAATTCCCCTGATTTATGTGTGCTCTCTCATCATGTGAGTTGTGTTTGAGTGCATGTTTGATAGACGAAATGATTGCAACATTTTGGCCTTGAGATTCCAGTTAAGAGGGACATGATAGCAATAAGAATTAGTCAATCTGGACATCAATGATAGATCTAGATGCGATTGCTAAACACGTTGCCGATAGATCATGGTCTAATATCTCGATGAACTTTATGTGATGTGATTTGAATGTTCAATGACTGTCGTCTTTGTGCAAGTGCTGGATTTGTGTCGTCTAGTGCGTCAGTGTCTATTGAACTACTCTGTGGCTTGTGTTTGATTTTGTAGGTGTAATCGAGGACGATCACAATTCTTTCAAGAGGGGGGTATGTCACAAAGTGATGACGTGGCATGCCCACCCGGACAATCCGTGTCAGATAAAAATGATTTATAAGTTGTTTCAACTTATGGGTTCCTTTTTGACAGGGCCCAAGGGACACAAGGCAGTTAAAATAATGCGAGAAACTCAAACTGCGCAAAAGGTGCTGACGTGGCAGGCTGTATAGACGTTCACAAAACACGTTGGCTGTTGATTTGGCATTGTTTACGGAATTCCGCGATTTGTGTTGACAATTTTTCGAGCGCTAGCTTTTGGACGAGACGTTTTTGAGACTTGAAGCTTTTCATGTACTGCTTTTAGAAGGCCATGGTCCCATAAATTGTAACTAGGGCCTCTCTTGTCCCTCAGTTTTACTTGGGAGCGCATTGATCAAAGAGGACCCTCGGATTTGTACTTTGCTCAAGCATTAATATATAATAAAATACGAAAGGGGCGCCAGACCTTGGGGCCACTACCTTTGGGCACGGAACTACGCCGGGCTGTGTGTCATCTCTAATTGAATTGTGATAAATTCTGTGAAGTGGACTTTTAAGTATTTTCTCGTGTGTCAGGCCATATTCTCGACTTGGGGTGTCCAAGTCTGCTACAATTTGGCGGCTGTTTGAGCAAGGTAAGCCTTCATGGGTCTATCTGCTCGTTGGGGAAAATTATGAAAGAAAACATCCAAAACATCAGCCTTCTTGTAATAAAGTTTATTGTTGTTGTAGCCTCAAACGAGGCCTTTGTGGTTGACTTTCACGAGTTCCGAAGATTTTTTTTGTTGGGGGGATCTTCCACTTGTGACTATGCAAGCCCTAACTGCAATGAGGTGAGTGAAAGCCCCATCGAGCGGGGAGCTGCAGGTTCAAGAGCAGTGTGCCACTCTGTTGGTACAACCTCTATAGTTCGTGACACATGCTCTGCGCCTCCCTCATGTCTCGCATATGAAGACTATGAAGCTCGTGAGGAAGTGCTATAAACTGCAACCAGTTCCCAAAATTGCGGGCTAGACCCTTTGCCATAGGACCCCAAGTGACGGTGATCAACCATGTGGCCTCGTTGTGTGCTGACTAGATGGTTCCATGTAAGTGGCTGCCTCAAGCGCTTCTCAATGCGCATGGGCCGGTGCTGCTCAACGCCTCTCTGCAGTTGCTCCCAAGACCGAAGTAGGCTCAAAGAATGTTCCTCCCATTTCCTGCTCAAACCCACTCTGCATAGCTCTATGAAGATCCAGTAGGTGGGGGGCTCCATGGGCCGCCCGTCTGTGGGACTGAGGCATGAATCCGATGAAGCAACAACTCCTTCGAGGGCTCCTCCTCTGGAAGGAGACCTTTGACAAAAAGCTTTCCAAAGAGGACTCTAGTCTACCGTGCTTGGTCGATGATCCCCAACCTATTGGAATGAGAGAACTTATTGGCCCTCGGATATTTTTTTAAACTTGGAGTTGTTTTGCAGATATAATTGATTACTCTTCTAGCAAGGAGGGGTGACACAAACTACTAATGTTTCAAGACACTGAAGACCTAGAGGGTTAGGACTCCTCGAGCCTAACGCTACCCAACTTGCAGATATCGGCCGAGGGGCCTAAAACCTAGCAGAAGCAAAAGAAGCATAAGGATTTACAACTTACCCTATTGAAGCAATATAAAGAAATATTGAAAGGGGTGCCATCGTTTGGGGCCATTGCAATCTTGGAGTGGAACTCCGCCATTCCGTGTCTCGTGTGGATGCTCTCTTCCCTGTTTAGTCGATTGAATTGCTAAACCTCTATCTCAATTTGTTCTTTCAGTTCGCACATGGTGCTCGTTCCATTACACCACAACGGCCTTCTGTGATGAGTCCGCAATAGTCATACATGTCAGAGTGTGTAGCGGAAGGGGGACAGAGAGAGAGAGACAATGATAGAGAGAGAGAGAGAGAGGAGAGAGAGAGAGAGAGAGAGAGAGAGAGAGAGAGAGAGAGAGAGAGAGAGAGAGAGAGAGAGAGAGGAGACATGAGAGGAGACAGATGGTGGAAAGGCTGGCAACCCAATAATGCAAGATGGCAAACTTTGTACAAGACAAGACAATGAGAAAGAGGGTGCCCCCCCTCCTATAAATAGGAAAATAGGGGCTCGTTGGGCAATAATCCTCAATATAGCCCAAAGATGACCCTCCAATATAAATGGGGGAATATGTGACCAAAACAGGTCTAAAATGGGAAATGTGATGAACAACCCTAAGTGTGCCTGAGATCCCTGTCCAACTTACGGGTGGCCAACCCACAACTAAGGGCCAGTGCACGTGAGTGGTGAGGAGCATGTAGACAATGTGCGAAGCATCTGAAGGTGAATGAAATTCTAACACCCCCCTCAACAACAGATGCAGAGAAGCTGTCGAGGAGAATGCAACATGCCTGGTAAATCTGGAGAAGATGTAAATCCTGAGAGAAAAGGATGAGGAGCGCGAGCCAAACAACACGACAAGCCGTACAACACGAATGTGATGATGACCAAGGGTGAGGAAACTCCGATCAAGTCGCACAAGGAAGTTGATGGAGTGGCAAGCTACGGAATGAGTCGCTGAAGAGGATATATATAGGGAAATGACCTAAGATGAGCGTACAATAGCCCATCGGTGATGATCACCACTGATACGGAGGAACCCAATTTAGCAACATGAGACAAGACGGGGAGTATAATGAGGGGACCCCCCTGAAGAGGAACACTCTGACCACGAGGAGAGGAAACTGCTGAGGTGGGAAACCGGTAGCATATCCAAGTCAAAGAAGCTCTAGTAGAAGAGGGAGGGAAAGTAGGAAGAAGAGGCTCAATAGGGAAGGCATCGTCCATTATAGTAGACAAGATGACAGGATAAGCAATCCATCCCTGTGTAGAGACCGCAATATGTGCAATCTTCCGGGAGAAGAGTCGTCTCGAGGTTATATAAGCTGCAATATGATTTGCCACTTCATGGTAGACACACAATATTGGAAAAACGAATCAAAGGAGATGCTGGGGAAAGTCAACCTGTGGGAGCACATCCACCACTGGGGTTTGAACAAAAAATCCAAGAGAGTCGGCAAGTGCAAGTCGTGGAGACACGCGACATAGGAGAAATTTCCCTCTGGGAAAGCAATGGAAGGTGGTGAGGTAAAGGACGGTTGATAGGATGCATTGGGAAGAATGACCGGTGATGTAGAAGTCATAGCCTCGGAATAGACTAGCAAAGCAGGATCATCCATGAGGTCTTCACCGTGTAAGTAGTGCATACGTATGTCCAAATTGCAAGTGGAGGAGCCACAGGACCAAGCAGAAGCAAGGAAGAGGCTCTACCAAGTAGAGGCAAGGCAAAAGAAGTGTCTAACGTGCCAAGTGGCACGGGTCTATCATATAAAGAACCAATGAAGGAGGTGGATATGGCAATCCCAAAGAGAGAGACAACAATTGAGGGAGGGGGAGGGAGGGTTACTGCGGGAGAAGTAGCGGTGGAAAACACAAGCCATGTCCACATAAGTACATGTACCAATCCAATCCTTTGCATCTTCCCGAGGGCAAGAGAGCCTCGAGGAGGGAAGATCTGCAATGTCTCGGGAGATTCGTCCGTTGTGTCAGAACCTATATCTGAGGCCACGTCTCAATGTCGAAGAAGAAGCAAAGCGATCTGAAAACATGCCGTGAAAGCGCCACACCGGTGCGGGTAAGGGGTAAAGACTTGGGATCAGGAAGGGAATCTGAGAAGTCATTGAAGAGGCCAAGGTAAGGTGCTGTCCATGCCAAAAAACACAGCAACAGGGGGACTGAAAACGTTGCTGGAAACAGAATATTCAGCAATTCATGCAATGTCGGGAGACACTAGATGGCGGAGGTTGGGGCAAGAGGATGGGTGGGGCACCAAGTAACCGGCTGAAAATCAGCAAAACAGTCCTAAATCTGAAGTGGAAGTCCAACAGTCGGTACGGGCAGCAATGGAGGAAGCTTCTCGTGGCGGAGGAGATGTAGATCCGGCAGGGAAGAGGAGCATCCAGTCGCTGAGGATACCAAGGCTGAAAAATGCTAGTGTGTGTGCCTCCCTTTTGCAAAACGCTGGGCAGCAAGCAAAAAAACGAAAGGCAGAGAAGATCGACCCCTCTGCTTTGCAAAAACGTTATGCCAGAAAAAACGCTAGGTTGCTGAAAACCACAAGCAGAGTAGAGGGTAGATGAGAAGGCTCTATGAGGTGGAGGAGGATGGTGATGGAGAGGAGAGATGCAGAAGCAAAAACGCCAGCTGGCTGCCCAAAACGCTAGGGTAAGAAAAACGCAGGTAGTAGCCGAGGGTTTCTTTGCGATGGAACTCTCCGCAATGGCCTCCTTGCTGATGGCGATGGCAGATATGGCACCCTTGTGCTCTGATACCATGTTAGTGTGCAGCGGAATAGAGAGAGAGAGAGAGAGAGAGAGAGAGAGAGAGAGAGAGAGAGAGAGAGAGAGAGAGAGGAGATATGAGAGGAGACAGATGGTGGAAAGGCTGCCAGCCCAATAACTCCAGATGGCAAACTCTGTACAAGACAAGACAATGAGAAAGAGGGTGCCCCCCCTCCTATATATAGGAGAATAGGGGCTGGTTGGGCAATAATCCTCACTATAAGCCCAAAGACCTAAAAATATGACCCTTCAATATAAATGGGGGAATATGTGACCAAAACAGGTCTAAAATGGGAAATGTGCTGAACAACCCTAAGTGTGACTGAGATCCCTGTCCAACAGGTGTACGGGTGGCCAACCCACAACCAAGGGCAGTGCACGTGAGTGGTGAGGAGCCTGTAGACAATGTGCGAAGCATCTGGAGGTGAATGAAATTCTAGCAATACCTACCCCTCCTTGAATGCCTTGGCCCAAAGGCAATTGACCAAAGTGTCTCATAGCGACCACACAAGATCTGTCCACAACTTCGAATACGGCTCTCACAAAGATGATACTCTTGAAGCATAACTAGATCTATCATACCAACCACTAGGCATCTCTACATCTCTTGTCTTAGTTGACCCTTTGACATAGAAACTAGGGTCCATCTAGTCCCTGCACATTCCATGAGACAATCCTCATGGGGTCAATGCGAGAAAATTGATGTTGCCGCAACAATTAACTGCACAATCTTCAAGGCTGCTTTGGATGGGGACTAATCTGTCCATGGGGCACTTGTGAAAAATATCACAAGGTTGAGAAATAATATTCCTAGCATGCAAGAGCACAAATGGCCATGGAACGAAGCCAAAATCCAAGGCTAAACATGGCTAGACACAACCTGACATGAAAAACCTGCCTCACATTGGCCGGGCACAGCCACAAAACAACCTTCACTCCCTAACACCTGCCCTTGGGAGAATTTGGGACCGACTGGACGAATCCATAGAGATGCCTGAGCTCTAACACCCCCTCTCAACTCCTAGAAAGGAAGTCGGACCATGAAGGTGGAGTGAGCAATCTGCAAAGAGAGGGTTTCGTGGATGAGGATATCTGCTATAGAACTTGAAGGCCGAATAGTACCTGGCCAATATACCATCGAACCGCTACCCCCAAAAGACGTCCGAGAAGTATAATGTTGTCCGTTGAAAGTAAATTCAGCTCTAATCAAGAATCTCCTCAACTCAACGGACCCACAAGTCGCACAACTAGCTGTAGAAGGTATTGCTGCTGACCACTCCAAGAAAATGCATGAAAATTTGAGGGTAAAGGCATACACTACTGGTATCCGAATCATTTCCCAACTCTTAAGTACTCCACCCTCGAGGAAAGAGTTGAAAACCTGCACCCTCTGGTCATATACCAGATGTTAAAATCTCCAAGCTGCTACGGGAAGTCCAAATCATGGGACAACCGAGGCTACTGGGGAATCAATTGTCAAATGACGAAGAACCAAAGAACTGCACCAACCACCATATACAATGATGAACTGCTAATTGTATCTGAAGGAACTGCAAGAGAAGATTGGCTCCCCTTTTTGAAGAATGCCATGGCTAATTGTAAGTAGTTAACTAATCATGATCCGACTTGTCAGAGATGCACTTTAGAGCCCGAGTCCTTGAGGCTCTGTTTTTGGGTTTGTTCATATGCGCAGCAAAAGTGGATGGCAGTTTGTTGGATGTTGACTAGAGTGGGTATCCATGATGAGTTCGTGACGTGGGGGGACATTTGCATGACTTTTGCAAATTAGGGCACACACCCCTCTTTTCAAGGCTTGTTGAC
Source organism: Adiantum capillus-veneris (assembly GCF_014529385.1). Classification (NCBI taxonomy): domain Eukaryota; kingdom Viridiplantae; phylum Streptophyta; class Polypodiopsida; order Polypodiales; family Pteridaceae; genus Adiantum; species Adiantum capillus-veneris. Next base: position 30,065,698 of record NC_140933.1, on the reverse strand, counting down.
AAATCTGGTCTTCATACTTACTTCCTTAGGATATAGAGCGGGTACTCTATATATGATGCTTGATGCAGGTCACTGCTTGGATTTCTGCCAGCGAGAGAGAGTTTTCACCACGATATGGAGCATCCCACTTTGGACCATGTGGAAGATTTGTGCCCACATTCTCGGCTCAACGAGGCCTTGACTCCAGAGTAACAGGAAACGGGCGGAACATGGCCCTCTCGTTCCCGGAACACGTCTCCCAAGCCGCGCAATTCATCGGAACGGGATCGGGAACACAACGTCATTCCCTTCCCAAGCATAACCGGAACGGGGCCCATAACGGCAGCATCCGGAACACTCAAGTTTGAAACATGGCTGTTTGGGGCAGCGCTTTTGAACTTTTTTGGAGGGGGTGTCCTTCCCATCCTCTCCTATATAAAGAAGGGCTTTAAATCCTCTCTCTCAAGCTCTCAACCTCACCCTCTCCCTTAAGTCTCTCTCTCCCTCTCCCTCAATGCTTCAAAGTTTTAAGCCTCAAGCTCTCAACCTCGCCCTCTCCCTCTCCCTCGGGCCTCAAGGCTCAAGCTCCATCTCTCCCTCAAGGTTCACTCTCGAGTCTTAAGCTCCAGCTGGCATCCCTCCCTTGTGTAAGCCTTGAGCGCTATTGAAAAGCATGTCTCAATTGGATTCTACTTGGACTAATTGGTGTGTGTGGCTCCCTACTAACATATAGGTTGAATCCAGTTTGATTAAAGCATATTTTACGTTTACCGTTCTGGCCCCCGTTCCCATTACGGCCCCCCGGGGACCCCCCGTTCCAGATTCCCCCCGTTCCCGTTCCCTATTCCCGTCCCGTGTAAGTTTGCTTGATTCAGTTTATAGGTTAACGGCCACGAGTGCTGCGGACGTAGGATGAAGAGGCGCTGGGGTGATGCGTGCAAGAGAAGAGGGTAAGCCGAGCTGGTATGTGGGGGGGGTGTAGGGAGTGCATGGGGAATGATGTGGCAGAGCAGCAACAGCAAGCAGCGTTTGAAACCATTGGACAGATAAAGTTATCTCTTGATCTCAAGTTTATTTTTGTTTCAGATTGATTACACATGCTGTATAATGTCATCTTTCTCATCTGGTTTGGGAACTTTCCAAGCATAAGAATCTATTCATGAGTCTTATTTAAAATACCTACCTCTGATTGTGCTTATAATCTTTCTTATGTAACATAATATATTATATCGTATCATAAATATGTGAAAACTTTTGGTGCTTTTTTTTGGGTAGAAAATACACGCAGAGTATCAAAAAACCTGAACCATGATGGCAAAACTGGCGATGATTTGCTGATTAATCGAGTGGATGTCTTGGTTCCTGAAGTTATTCAGGTAGGCCTTAGATGGTAACCTTCAATTCAACAATCATGCTGTACATCTAAATTATTAGTCAAATTCCCTGCTTGAAACTACAGTCTACAGAAAAGGTTCTTCTGCTGCAATACATGGATGGCGTCCGTCTCAGTGATGTGGCTGCTCTAGATGAGCTCGGTGTTGACAAGCAAACCTTGGTGGAGACTATAACACGCTCTTATGCCCATCAAATTTATGTAGACGGATTTTTCAATGGGGATCCACATCCAGGTATGAACATTTATTATCAGACCATTGGTAATCAGGATCCTTAATATCTGTGTAAATTGTTTCATGTTGCCCTGATATATATGCATTACACTAGGTAACTTTCTGGTGAGCAAAACACCTCCTCACCAGCCCATCCTCTTGGATTTTGGTTTAACCAAGGATTTATCAACAACAATGAAGCAAGGGCTTGCAAAGATGCTCCTTGCAGCTGCAGAAGTAACTTCGTACTTTATCATAATTGATTGTTGTCATGCTATTTATCTTCAGTAAGATCAGATAGGCTGTTATTTTTGGCAATAGGGCAATTTTCTCAAGAAGTAAAGTCTGATATTGACAATAGGCTGTTTTCTCTTGAATTTACATTTGTACAAAGACATATTGTCATCCACGGGAAGGGAAATAGATGTTTCAGCCTGTATCACTATGCACTACGTACACAATTAGCCAAGAATACACAAAAACTGTATTGCTGGTACCACGGGTCCATTATTCTGCACATTTGGCTCGCTGCTGCTTCACCTGACTGCCTCTGCTCTGCCTATTGATTCTGTTCCTGGCCCACAGACCCCACCCCACCCCCCCCCCCCCCCCCCCCCCCCCCCCCCCACCTTCCCGAAAAAAAAAAAAAAAAAAACCCAACCCGGGCTGTAAACCTCGATGCATCCATGGAAAGTGTCACGTAATAGTAAGCAAATCAGGACATGATTGCAGCACCTTAGTGGAACTGCAAACAAATGACAACCAAAAACAGACTAAATAAAACTTAAGTGTGGGTAAAAGAACTTGTTCGGGAGTAATGAAACGAGTGAAAGGATCCCTGTGCGCTGCTGGAACTGAAAGTAATTTTTGAGTTAATAGTGCACCATGTTCATGCTGCATATCTCAACCAAGCAAGGAAAAAGTGCATGACCTTGGAGCGACTAAACCCTCTAAACAAAGTCCTTGCTGAGTTTTAATGTCTAAGCTTTACATAAGTTTAAGCTTCTCGTGATATGTACTCTTTGAGGGGGCATTTTGCTTTTAAAGACAAGTAACTTTTTCGGGTCAAGCTTTTGTCCCAGAATTGAAGTGCTCTTGGGGGTCCAGGTGACAGATTTGTGAGCTCTCAAGTTGGCAAACTCAGTTAGACACTAAGAACTTGTGAGCTAGAAAAGTCGTGTAGTGTAAGCAAGGAGAGCCACTCGAGCAAATGTGTTTTCTATTGACGCCTTGTGCCTGTAGTTTAATGTAAAAAAAATGTTGAAAGGGGTGCAATGTTCGGTGTGGTTGCTTCTTCACCAAGTGGTGGTCTCGCCGCATGGAATGAGCTGCTCTATATGTGTTTTGCAACTTCTGTTCTTCTTGGTATGGGAGCCCCAAATTTCTGTGTGTTTTGCTATTTATAGGGGGATCATGCAGCATTACTCTCAGCATTTGCTGAGATGGGTTTGACCTTACGCTTGGACATGCCAGAGGATGCTATGGAAATCACAAACTACTTTTTCAGACGAGCAATTCCTGCTAAAGAGTCGGTTGTAAGTATGCCATCTTTGATTAGGAAGTTATCTCAGTTAATTGTTATGGAGTCTATCGAGCTTCTTATGAAAAATAAAGCCTTCGTAACAGAGGATAAATCATTCAAAGTTCTTGTTTTGGTACAGGAAGATTTCAAAGTACACTCCAAGGAAGCAGAACAGCGCATGAAACGCCTTCAGGAGAGAATGAAACAGGAAAACAGCAGCAGGAGCAAAAAAAGTTCGCATCGCAATCCTGTATGCATTTTTCCTCAAACTTTTGGTCCCAATTATGTTAGTTAAAATTATGACCATGGTTACTGTAAATGATCTTTAGGAAAATGTCATTTCATCCTTGGTAATTTGATTGTTAGTTGTTCAATGGGTCGATTGTGGAGCTTTCACTATTAAATTTCCTGGCAGAAAATCTTTAAGCAGACTATCTAGGATGTTGCTAGCATGTGACAACCTAGAGATGCATGAGATCTCTTTGCGCTTTGTCATTGTTAAATGTCCTGGATCTGTTCCTTCTCTCCCTTTTGAAAAGGCTCAATTATTCACTGCTAACATTAGGTGCAAAGATGAGATTTTACGTGCGCGCGTTCACACACAGATGCACGCACGCCCTGCACTGTTATGTGTGTGTGTGTGTATAATTGAGAGAGAGTAGGCTCAAAATCAAGGTTGCATAGGTATGTACGTACCTACCTTTCGTACGGTACAACCGTACGGTACGATAAGGTACGGTACCGTACTGTGCTACAGTTTAAAAAAACCTGAAAGTGCAGTGTTAGTGTGCGGACCTGGAACGCGAGCCGATTTGGGGCCTTTTGGTGGTTTGGAATGCTAATAGGCTAATAGCCCAAGGCTGTATGCTTTATACTCACTGCACGTAACTTTCCAGAGAGCAACAGAGACTGCAAAGAAGTTCATAGACAGGAATCAGGAGTTCGCAATGTCCTTGATGATGGGGGCATGCTCTCTACCGACGATTCATCTTCAGCAATTGACACAGACTTTTGAGGCTATAGGCATGCCGCCTAATAGCCTATGTGCATGCTTTGGAGAGAAGCAGACTTTTATTGTGTTTCATTATTTTGTTTCAATTTGTATGGCATATACGGCTGATGCCATAGACATTATGGTTGTAATTGAGTTTGGACGGTTGTACCTGTGTTTCATTGTTTTGTTTTTAGTTTGTCTGGGATTTACAGTGCCGGCTTTTGGCTGACGCCAGAGACAGTATGCTTGTAGTTGAACTTGGTTTTATGATTTATCATTGAGGCTTGAGGCATTTAAGTTTTATGTCCAATTGTCAATATGTTCATTTTCAGCATTGTAATTTGTAATGTAAAATTGTTTTTGAGTCTATGGTTTTTTCAGTAAAACATGAGTTTTTTACAAATGGTGCGTACCCATTACGTACCTGAAAGGTGGTTCAGTACGGAAGTACATTTCGTACGTACCTAAAACATGCCGTACACTACGTATCTTTCCACCTTGCTCAAAATCGAATCACTTGATTATGCATTCTACTAATCATTGAAGTGAGATTACAATGGTTCACACCTCTTGCTTACACACATGTTACTTCCATAAAATGTCTCATTAATGCACTCACATGATGTGCATGTCTAGGGCTTACATAGCCTACGACTCATCATCGTAGTTGTCATCCAAGTTTTCATCCTAGTTGGCTTGAGCGAGCTCTCACTACTCATTTCATGACTAGTTTGCTAGTGCTAGGCTTGTTGCCAAGGAGCATGTTGTGCACTACTTTTCTAACATAGTAATGTAGACGGACACACACACACACACACACACACACACACACACACACACACACACACACACACACACACACACACACACACACACATTGGGCATAAGGATCAGCACTTCCGAGGTCTCCCTGGATGCAACCACATGCACAAATGCAATGCAAACATAGATTCCTCGCGGAAAGGCGTTTGCTCTTCCTCGAAAACACGTTAAAATATTCCGCTTTCTGAGAAAAGCTTCTCAAAACCCATCTTTATTCTTGTGCTTGCGTCTCTACGCATATTCCTCTTTCCAGTTCGGGTTTCCTGCCAGACCAACGAAATCTTCCCTTTCCCATGCTCCTGTCACCCCATCACGTGAGCATCAAGGATATTCGTTTCCCGATCTCTCCTAGCGAACTAAGGTAAACCCCCTTCGTGATGCTTAATGTCACCCAATCATATGACGCATCAGAGTTTTGCGTTCCTGATGGCTTTTAATAATTCCAGTAGATCTACAATTCCTAACCTTTCGATTCAAGTGCACATAAAGAAATTACTCGAGAAAATAAGAAAATAAGATAATAGTCCATAGCAACATCCCTCTGGCTTCTAAACAATTGTCCTCAACTGTATTGCTTGTACATATCCTTCCAGAGTCTCGAGATAGGATGCTAATTCCTGCTCGGTCATCCGTTGAGCATCTAGAGTAGAATAATTCGTAAACTTTCCTAAATACTTCCATGTAATCTTCCCGGACTGAAGTGGCCGCTCTTGATGATGAATGATCTGCTCCGGTTGGAGTATTTCTTCCGTTTCCTCAACCTCAAGAGGTTCCTCAACAATAGGCTGACTTGGAGGTGGTCCCACATATGGCCGGAGTAAACTAACATGGAAAGCATTGTGGATCTTTCAATTAGATGGTAAGTCTAATCGGAACGTCACATGGTTCACTTGGTCAATTATCTTAAACGGCCCATAATAGCGATTGGAAAGTTTTACCACTTTCTTTTTATGAGTCGCTTGTTTCTTTAGTTTTGCCTACTCAAACTTGAGTAAGACTAATTGACCGACTGTTTAAGTCCAGATTCCTTCTGTGCTTGTCTGCAGCTTTCTTATGTTTTTCCTGAGAGCGCAAAATTGCTCTCTTAACTTGCCCCTAGGTTGTGTCCAAATCTCAGACAAACTCATCTGTTGCGAAATTCTTATCCTTAGTGACAAGGATTGGTGGAACCAAAGGCTTACCATAGAGAGTCTCAAAAGGTGCTTTCCTAGTAGACGAATGCACGGTATATTTATACGCGTACTCAATAAGGGGCAAATACTTCTCCCAGTCGGATTGTCTTTCTGACACACAAGATTTTAGTATATCCAATATTGTGGAATTAGCGATCTCACTTTGCCCATCCGTTTGAGGATGATATGCAGAAGAAAAATTCAAGTTCGTGTCAAGGTTATCAAATAAGGCACGCCAACAGTTGCTTGTCATGCGAGGATCTCGATCACTCACAATAGACTTGGGCAGCCCATGATGCTTAAAGATCTGTGCTAGAAAAATTCTAGCCATATGATTTGCTTTGATTGTTTTCTTGACTGGAATAAAATGAGCTTGCTTGCTAAATTTGTCCACGATGGTCCAAATTGCATCATTTCCAGTTTGAGTCTTTGGGAGATTCATAATAAAATCCATGGCAATACTCTCCCCGGGTTGATCAGGCACAGGTAAAGGTTGGAGTAACCCAGGCGTCTTATGCCGCTCATACTATACTTTTTGGCAAACCAAGCATTCCCTGACATATTGATCAATATCGGCTTTACGGCTTGGCCAAAAGAAATATCTTTCCAATGCTATGTCCTAGGGAGAATTCCCCAATGACCCGCATAAGGTGAAGCATGTGCTTCTTCCATGATTTTCTTTCTCAATGGTTCTGCCATGCAAATTGCTTGGTGTTGATAGAGATAACCATCCCGAATAGAATAGGGATATTCATCCTCTCCATGGTGTAACTTATTCCAAATGGAGGAGAAGTCTGAGTCATTCGGATACAACTCTGGATGTCATTCTAGTTCTTGGTGATACACAGAAGTAACAGCGTTCACTCTAAGCCGTTTAGACAATGCGGCTGCAACCACATTCTTACTCTGAGCCGTGTGGAGGATTTGAAAGTGAAACATGGACAAAAAGTTGGTCCATCACATTTGCTTCTCAGATAATTTCTGTTGCGTAAGAAAATACCGCAAACTCTGGTGATCGGTTTTGATCACAAAATCCGCTCCTAGAAGATAATGCTTCTAGGTAGACAAGGTGTGGATCACAACCATAAGTTCCTTCTCGTAGATCGAGGCATGCAATTCTGCTTAAGTCATCTACTTTCATAAGCCACTGCATGGGCTTCTTGGTTAAGCACTGCACCGAAGCAATCACCCGAAGCATCGTAGTGAACCTCGAATGGTTTCCTTAAGTCTGACGCTATCAAAATAGGTCCATATCTCAATAGGTACTTTAGTCTATCAAAGGCACCCTGTTGTCTCGATCCCCACTTGAAAGGGATCTTTTTCCTTGTTAGGTCATGAAGTGGTCCTGCTACTTGAGCAAAGCCTACGATAAACCTCCGATAGTAGGAACACAATCCCAAAAAACTTCGTACATCATGTACCGTAGTGGGAGTTGGCCAATCTTGCACTACTTGGATCTTTGCGAGATCCATTTTCACTTGGTTGTGTGAGACTATATGGCCGAGATAGTGTATCTCAGTGAGGAAGAACTCACTCTTCTTTGCATTCACATGCAACTCATGCTTTCGCAATTCCTGAAACACCATGTCCAAGTGCTTCCGATTTTCTTCCTGAGTCTTTGAAAAGGCGAGTATGTCATCAAAGAACACTCCTGTGAAAGCTCGGTGTGGGTTGAAAATTCGATCCATCATTCGATTGAATGTGGCAAAATTCATAAAGTCCAAAAGTTGTGCGAAAGGCAGTCGACTTTATGAACATCCTCGGGGGCTATGCGTATCTGATGATACCCACTTTTTAAGTCAATGCGACTAAAGATGCTTGCTCCCTGCAACTTATTGAGAATATCATCAATCCGGTGTATCGAAAAGCGATTCTTGATAGTGATCTTGTTTAGAGATCGATAATGTATGCACATTCAAAACGTGCCGTCTTCTTCTGCACCAGTAGAACTGGAGAGCAGTAAGGCGAAGTACTTGGTCGTACTAGACCTTTTTCCAGAAGCTCATTGACTTGCTTCAAAATTTTCTCTTGCTGAGCAAGACTAACCCAATAAGGGGGTAGGTTTGGGGGAGAGCTACCTGGTACGAGATCAATGCGATGATCTTCCAAACGTTCCGTAGGTAGATTGTCTGGTAGAGTATACGTGAAACAATCTTTACACTTTTCAAGAAATTGAAAACGTTTAATTTCCAAACTAGAGAGCAAACCCTTATTAGTTTTATCTCTTTTAGGTGCGAAAATCAAGTAAGCAGAAACGCACTTCTTTATTTCCTTCGTAATAGAGATATGGCTTACAATAGGGAATAGCTAATCCCCTTGCATCAACAAAAATTTTAATATTCAGACCAGTTGCATATGCTAATGCCATGGCATACCCAAGATGATATCACATCCCTCGATGGGTGTCATCAAAAAGCATTCGTGGTCCTTGTATTCACCAATCCGAAGATTGAGTTGTCCTTGCACGGGAGTTGCATTGGTGGGCAACCCCTCGAATGCCAATCCGGAAGTGATCGGAGTTCCAAGCTGAGCCGGTGTAAGGCCCAAGCATTCTGCAGTTTCCAGTGAGATGAAGTTGTCCGTCGATCCAGGGTCGTAGAGGATCAACACCCGTTGGTTGTTTACAAATTCCCAGCCTTTAAGGAGCTTGCGCTTCCCTTTCTCAGTTCTTGTATTCCCTTGCACATCAGGATTGGAATTGAAGCTCGGTGGAGCATGTTTGTTCTTCGAAGATGGTTGTTCCTGCCGTTGCTGCCGAACAGGGCAGCCGTGCTTCATGTGTCCTTTCTCACCACAGTATAAGCACCTTCCTTGTTCTTTGAAGGTCTGTACTTGGTTCAACGTGAGATACTTAAGCCGTTTTCCGGTACCCTCTGGCTTCTTAGGTTGATCCGGGTCCTTTGGGGAACGCTTTTTACCTTGGTTGCCATGGTCATCATAAACCGTTCTTTGCCTTGCACGGTATGTGCTATGTTCCATCCGTTTGGGAGTACCAGTGGAATGTAAATCCTCGGCAATGATTGCTAACTCCATCATCCGTTGAAGGGTGTCATGTGGGTACACCTTCATGCTCTTCTGAAGCGGTGGTTGAAGACGTGCTTCAAACTTTTGCATCTTTTCCTCGTTTGATATCTTCATAAAAGGCGTAACTTTCAGAAGAACCGACCAAAATCTGTCAACATAAGCCGTGACTTTCTCTTGTTCCTTCTGGGCGAGCAAGTCCCATTCCTTCCAAATGGCCTTCTCGAAATCAGGTGGAAGAAATTGTTCATAGAATTTATCTTTGAATCGAGCCCAGGTTCTGGCTTGAGTACCTTCTTCCAGAATTTTGGCTAGCCACCAGTTGCTTGTAGTCTCCTTGAGATGCATCCCAACATGGGACAACGTGGATTTTTCAGTAAAGTTCCTTGTAAGGTGCAACGGTAGTGAATGTTGAACTTTTTTGAAGATGAGTGCTCCGAACTGTGCTCAAGGGTTCCTTTTACTTACGTAAGGGAGAGCCTTCCGTTCCCTTAGTGAGAGAGTGCAAATGATCACAAACAAAGTGAATAACATTGTGAATGAAGGTGTTGAGACTGAGAGAAAGAGAGAGAAGAATACGACACTAGAATCTTGTCAAACCCTCCTCCAAGGGTCCCACTCTCTATGGCGAGAGAGGTCTATGCTATTGATTGCACAATTCTCGTACAATGGTCTAAATGTAATGGACTTGCCGATGATGCCGACGATGTCGACGGCGATGATGACGACGAGGAGACGGGCTGAAAATTGAAAATGCTAGGGGCTGAAATTTGCAAATCTTGTATCTTTTGAATTATGAAACTGTGTTGGTGACGACGACCCGCTGAAAATGCAGATGCTGAAATCTGCAAATAGCGGGCTGAATCTGCAAACGCTTGCTGATCTGACCGTGTGGCGGGGATCTGCTGCGGAAAGGTGAGATCTACGAGGTTTGGGGGCTGCGTTGCGGAATCTAACTGCTGAAAATGCAAAACGTTGATGCAAAAGGATGTTCTGTCGCCATGAAACTGTAAACGCTAGGGCTGATCTGCTGTTCCCAAAACGCTAGGGCTGGTGATGGTATTTGCTGCAAAACGCTAGAGAATCTGCTAATGCTTGGCTGATCTGCAACTTGCAAAACGTTGGGGCTGATTTGCAGTTGATGAAAAGGCTGGGCTGTTCTTGATGGTTGGAAACGCTAGGTTGTCTTGCCAGGGGTCTTGCTGAGAAGGTGCACTATCAGACACTTGGTCCCTGTTGCCTCTTCTGCCAGAAAGTGCTAGTGCTAGCTTTTCTTATATATTGACTTAGCCAGTTGCCCTACCCAGTTTCCCAATAAAGTCACTTATTAATAATAAGTGAAAAATGGCTAAAATAGGGAAAACGGGTTCTATGCACTGTAAAATGCTCCTGATGGGTATTGACTGTAATCTGATGATCATGTTGTGTGTAACCAGAGGAAATGCAACTACTCTAAGTGTCTGGATATGCACGGTCTGCGAACAGACTCACAAAGGTGCCATAACACTTCCTAAGCTAACTGAACTCTAGACATGAAGTAGCTTGTCCACCTGCACATAGGGTTAGATGTCCACGTGACATCCCCTCCTTTTCAAAGTGAGGTACTGGTACAGAACTTGTCACGTGACACATCCCAACCCTATGTGTCCGTGGACAAGCTACACCACAACAGGGTTCAGTCAGTCTAGTCAGTTTAGATTAGCAGTGATCTGGCACTTTTGTGAGTCTATTCGTAGACCGTGCATGCCCAGTCACTTAGCATAGATGCATATCCTCCGGTTGCACACAACATGATCATCCGTATTTCCTTCAAAATCCATCAGATTCAGTCAGGGAAATTTTCCAGTGCATTTAGCCTAGTTTCCTATTTTTTGGTTATTTTCACTTATTATTTTTAAGTGACTTTCCAACAAAAGTAGGTAGGGCAATTTTGCTAAGTTAATATATAAGCAAACCCAAGTTAGCACTTTCTGGCAGCAGAGGCGCAGGAGCTTCCCACTCAACAGGCAACTTGTCAGCAGTACCCCCCCCCCCCCCCCCCCCCCGCAGCACCCCCTATCGTTTTTCAAGCAGTACCATCGCCACCCTCACCCCCATCCCTAGCGTTTCCCCCACAGCATCCAGCATCGCCATCAAGTGCCATTCTCTGGCGTTTTCCCGCAACCCACAGGCCTCAGCCCTTAGCTTTTTGGACCATCAGCAGCAGCCCCAAAAGCCATCGATTTTGGATTGCCTATCAGCAGCAGATACCAGCGTTTTTCATCAGCTTTTCAGCCTTGCAAAACGCAGCCTTTGGTAGCATTTGTACAGCACGAATTCAGCCATTTACTAATGCTAGCAGCAGGATGCACCAGCTTTTTTTGTTTTCAGCCCTAATCTTCATCAGACCACAACGTTTTCAGCCTATAGAAAGGTAGCAGATTCAGTGCCCCTTGGTTGCAAAAGATCCCCAAGTTTAGCCTCGAAAAATGCAGCCAAAACAGTCATTTTCAGCCACCGAAACAGCCATGGAAATCAGCGATTAGAAGATCCCAGATTTCAGCCATTGAGTCGTCGTCGTCCCCACCGTTGTCACGTGACACATCCCAACCCTATGTGTCCGTGGACAAGCTACACCACAGCAGGGTTCAATCAGTTCAGTCAAGTTTAGATTAGCAGTGATCTGGCACTTTTGTGAGTCTATTCGTAGACGGTGCATGCCCAGTCACTTAACATAGATGCATATCCTCCGGTTGCACATAGCATGATCATCGGAATTCCCATCAGAATCCATTAGCATCAGTTAGGGGAATTTTCCAGTGCATTTAGCGTATTTTCCTATTTTTGGTTATTTTCACTTATTATTTTTAAGTGACTTTCCGACAAAAGTAGGTAGGGCAATTTTGCTAAGTTAATATATAAGCAAACCCAAGCTAGCACTTTCTGGCAGAAGAGGCAGCAGGAGCTTCCCGCTCAACATGCAACTTCTCAGCAGTACCCCCCAGCACCCCGAGCATTTTTAGACTCCATCCTCGCCGGACAGTCCCCATCCTTAGCATCAGCCATCGCCATAGAAGCTTCCCTTTCTTGGCGGTTTTCCCCCAGCATGTAGCATTGTTAGAAGGCATCAAAGTCTAGCGTTTTTCTCCTAACCACCTCAGCGTTTTTCAGCATTACTGACGCTAGACCACCATCATCCCTCAGCGTTTTTGTGGCAGATTCCTCAGCTTGTATGATTCAGCCCTTCAGCGTTTTCTGCAGCATATCGAGCAGGTACAGATCAGCCCTTCACTAACGCTAGGTACCCACAACAGACCAGCGTTTTCTTTGCTGCCACAGTTCAGCGTTTTTGGACCAGCCCTCTCAGCGTTTTTGATCAGAAGATTTCAGCCTTGAAGAAACCCAGTTTTCAGCCTAGACTCAGTAGCAGATCAGCCCCCAAGATGGTTGCAGACGTTCCCCATTTTCAGCCATAAAAATGCAGCCAAAAACAGAGAATTTCAGCCCCGAAACAGTCCACGAAAATCAGCAATTAGAAGACCATAGATTTCAGTGTAAGTCGCCGTCGTCATCACCGTCGTTGTCATCGGCATAGTCTCATTGCATCAAGTCCATTGCATACGCATTGTACACCTTTGTGCAATCAAAGTAGACCCCACTCTCGTTGGCGAGAGTGGGGCCTTCGGAGGAGGGTTTTACAACCTCTCAGGTGTTGTATCTCTGCTCTCTCCTTCTCTCAGTCTCATTCACTTGCACGCACAATATCCACTCACTTTGTTCGTGATCATAGCACTCTCCACAAGACGGAAGGCTCTCTCCTTCCCTAAGAACTAAAAGGAACCTTGAGCAATAAAGATCACTAATCTTGAGAAAATACAACATTCATTCCGCTGCACCTAACATTGGTATCAGAGCTTTGGAAGTGTTCTGCATTACTCAAGGAAAGAACCACAAGAACCCCAAGAATTTTTTTTGCTTGTTGCGATCGCACGAACCCAAGTTTACTTGGGCGTGGCGAACACTAATCGTGTTTTGTTGAAGAGTGACAGGAATCCCAAGAAAGAAGGGCTTGTCCAGCCTCTCCTTGTGTCTCTTTTCACTCATTGAGAGCGGACCGTGCACTTAGCGGCCGGCCAATCGACGTGAGGTGGGAAAAAGCAACGTTGGTGTGAGCGCAAGGCCGCCAAGGGGTGCGCCCCGTAGAAAAGGGTAGAACTCGGGTGAAGAGAAGATCCTTCTCCAACTGCAAGAAAACACACAAGGAACACTAAGTGCTAGTTGAAATTATTGTGTACATAAAAAAGGTGTAGTTGAGTGGAGTCTTGTGGTGTACCTTACTAGATCTCATAGTTTGAAAATAGCGTCCCTGACTTTCTTGTCCCGACATATACACATACTCACCGACAGAATGAACTACAATGTAAATTAGGGAAAGGGAAAGTGAGTGATAGTCATACACACAAACTATAGATAGAATAGGGAGTATGAAGATTACCTGAAGCATCTTGTGCCAATCATGGGACTCGCGATTTGCAAGCGAAAGAAGACCTGAAGAACCTCAAGAATCAAGAACCTCAAGAACCTCAAGAACCCAAGATTCTCACGAATGAAGGACCTGAAGAACCTCAAGACCCTTAAGAACCCAAGTTCCTCGCGAGCTTAAGACCCCAAGATCATAGTGCATGGTTGTCACCCGAAGCGGCATGGATACTTCGTATTCAGGTGATGAGCATGAGAGAGGCGACGAAGGATTCTCCCCACCAGGAGATTTTTCCAACCCTCCCCCTTCGCCATCTACGCCAGACCCTATGGAGGCAATGATGAAGCAGATGATGGCCATGATGGATAGACAAGCGCCTTGCTTTAGAAGGCGAGCGCGACGCAAGAAAAAAAAGAAAAGAACTAAGGAAGGAAGAAGCGGCAGCACGAAACGCAGCATTGGAGGCCGATCGTGCCGCTCATAGATTGGCTTTGGAGACCTAGCGTGAAGCTCGACGAGAGCTAGGAACTCAAGAATTGATTGCCCAAGTTCTAGCCTCGAAGACCGAATCACCCAAAGATCGTGGAAGTTCGTCAAGTGGCGCAAGCCACGATGCGGATTCCAACTATCCAGTTACAGAAAAGTTAATTTTCAGTAAGTACGACGATAAGATGGATGCTACTGTTATTCATTCTTGGTTGCATCAATTTAATGCTTATTTTGCGACAACTAAGAAGACGAGCAATAGCAAAGTTTTGACGGCAGCTATGTACCTTGCCGGTGATGCCATTAATTGGTACCACGCATGGCAAGAGGCACAACTAGCCGCGCACTTAGAGGCAACCGACGATTTCATGCCCCTCTCTTTTAGTTGGGCTGATTTCCAAGACAAGCTCAAGGCACGGTTTATGCCACCTCAATACCTTGCACGATTGAAGGACGATTGGCGAGCTCTCAAGCAAAATGGTATGCCGGTTATGTCTTTTTCTAATCGTGTTTGTCAGCTAGGTACCAACTACGCATGTCGGATGAAGAGCGCAAAGAGGCTTTTCTCTTTGGATTGGATGAGTATATCAAGTACGATGTCGAGGTACTCGATCCAATGGATCTCAACAAGGCGGTAGCGATTGCTCTCGCACAGGAGATGAAGCACAACAAGGGAAAGTCTAAGGAGATGTGCGTGTATGTCGCACGTGTCAATGCAAGGAACTTGCCGATACACCGTGTGCGAGCCACAAATGGCTCCAGGCACACAACAAGCCTAAACTAGTAAGCTCAAAGAAGGCGATGGTGTGTCACTGACCGCTCTACGCTTGCTTCGTGGAGGATTCCTCGCCGCGAAGAAGAAGGAGACGCCGCTACGCCGCGCTCAACCGCTTCACTGCCGTCGTGCCTCGTAATGCTCGATCGCCCACACACTCCCTCTCTCTCCCTCTCTCACTCTCTCACATACACACACACACAAGGAGGTGAAGAAGAAGAAGATGGAGATGGAGATGGAGCAACAGCACTCTTCTATTGCACAAATGAGAGAATGAGTGAATTTTAGGTTTAGTTGACTTTTATATGAGCTTGCCCCATTCACACTTGGGCGCCCATGCTTAGCCAACTAATCCCTTGAATGTTCCAGTTAGAGTGCGCCTCTCATCGGCGATCACTCTTACCCTTTTCCTATTGGACCGACAAGCTCGGTACCTGACTCTACCAAATAAATAATACAATGTCCGTTGTAGGTTACAACGTCCGTCGTAGGTAATAGGGTGTCCGTGAGCCGTGAGGATTAACATGCCCCCCTTCCTGATGTAGATTCCGCCCTCGGAAGCTATTGAGTTGAAGCTTGTTATGTCCATGTTGTAGAGCATCTGGATTTGAATCTGCAAGGCAAAGTCACTGTTTCAGCAAGCGGAATTATATTTCCATAAATCATGAGGGGAATGTAAGGTACATGTGGAAATGAGTAAATGCAAGATTTATGAGATGTTAGACTGCCATTAAGGACAAATAAATCGCACTTTGAGTAAATTAATTAATCAAGAGTTTTGGGCCTATGGGTGAGTCTATCAATTAGTTAGCCATGACTAAGGTTAAAACAACTACTCTAGTACTAGCTAAGGTAAGAAGATTATCTAAATGCAAGATTCCCTAATTGTGCTTTTCAGCTTTGATTAGCCAACTAGCTCTCACAATTGCAAACAAAAGCTTGAAATGTTAACTGTAAGCTCGATGGAAGTCTTTTAAATGTCATTCATTTTTTTCTTTTTCTCTTTTTTACTTTGGTTCACAATCATTTGACGTGTGTGCTTATTTGTATGTCCGGGGCTTTTTGCTTCTCAAGGAAAAGCGCCCACATTGGGAACCTCTAGGGCTCTAGTACCATAAACAATACATGTGAGTGAAGTACCAAATCAAGCCAGGATTTCCCTTCCAGAATTGGATTTTTCATTTGTGGCACTTATGTTTTTTGCTTCCATTTCCTTTGTATTCTCACTAGTGTTTTTGTTGTTTAAGTGCGTAAGCTTCTCTATGCCTTAAACATTCCTAAGGTCTCAAATACTCAGATAATTTTATCAGCTAGGACTAGTGGTCAAGTAAATGAGTTAACCTAAAGTCACGGTCTCCTAATCTCAAGGCTCATCCATAAGATTAAACTCTAGTTTCATCAACTTAAGCAAAGACATATTTATACATCTATAATGACAGATAACAAACATAACTATTGCACTCAAACAAACCATGAAAAATCATTATTAGCAATTATACATATCCCCCAACATGAATCATGGAAAGTAGTACACCTGGAGGTATGGAGTTTCTCATTTCGTCGAAGCAGATGTCCTCAGCCATGTGGATGGAGATCCATATAAGTCCTACCTAACACATCCAAAAAACAAGCACTATACCTCTAGGAGGCATGTCAGTGTGAAAAAATTAAAACTCCTAGAAAACAAACTCAAAACACAATCCAGACCCCTAACCTACCTATCTGTCATCCCTTTTAGAATCAAGGAAAGAGAATATTATATAAACCGGGTGGCCACCCTAAGGCTAGGTCTCTATCCTCATCATCTAGATAAACGAAATCATTTTCCGTGAGGCCATAGTCTTCTTCGGTCTCTATTATTTCTTCTTCATCATCCTCTTGCGCAAGCGCGTTAATCAAGAACCTCGCGATGCGTGGATACTCATCCTATGCAAAAGAATAAGCATGTGCCAGCGGAGAAACATTCGCTACTGGGTAGGGATCACTAGTTATCCATAGACGTATCAGCCATTATAACTCCTCAAAATTTCGCTCACGTGCAAGTCTCTCTACCAAATCCCATTCGCAAGAAAGTACAGGGTAGCAGATGTGAAACACTTGAGAAAAAGAAAAAGGGTACCTTTCATAAAAAATAGAAGCACATGCCTCTGGTGAACTAGCCATCTCTGAGAATACAAATAGATTTGGTTAGGTCTTTAAAACATGAGTTGTTTTTGTGTGTTGCTTGATGTGACATGGTGAATTTAGACTTATGTGTAGGATCTGATAGGATGCTCTCTCGTTGCTAGTCGCTCTTGCTCTTTTACCTTTTTATCTTGTTTTTGTGAGTATAAGGCTTTATATATACATTCCCTAAGATTGGAGATTAAGAGGTCAGGGAGAAAGGTTGAGTGGGAAGCAAGTGAATGATGGATGTCAACAAACACTCCCCCCTTCCTTGGGTAGATCATACCGTTTGAAATGATGTCGTCACCCTTTGAAACCAGTTGTTCCAAGTTGTTATAGGTGAAGGCTTTAACCAATAGTTTTCGACCGCTCTATGCGTTTCATCTAGTTGCAAGGGTGGTAAGGTACTCTCCCATGATTTTATTTGCAACATCGTTGTAGGTGGTGAACTTACAACGAGAGGTGTAAACTCTCTCTTGTTTGTATGGATATGTACAATGGTAGGTGGAGGTTGTATCGAAGCTTCTATTTTTGTATAGGAACTACATGAAGAGTAAGAAGCTTCATTTGCTTTCCCTGTTCTTGAGCTAGGTGGAACAAATCGTTTTTTCTTTGGTACCCAAACTAGCTCTGGAGCAGGTGTGTCGCATTCTATGATTTTTTCCTTTCCACGATCTTCAATTTGTTTTGGAGCCACAGGATTGAGCTCACATGGGTCCGGTGACAGGTAAGAGTGCAATTTACGTTTGGGCACCCAGATTTGATCATTTCCTTCACAGTATCCTTGGGCTTCCAATAGTCGTTTAGGAATCCAACGCAATGTTTCTTTACATTTCTTGGAGTGAGGGGGACGTTTCTTACGAGGCTTCCGTTTTTTAGCATCAGCCATGGTTACTAAAGAAGCTTTAGGGACCCACTTGTATGTTTTCTTCGTCATATGAGGATGAGTCTTGTCAGAAGCTATATGCATTGCTCGTAGCATATTTAAGGGTACAGGCATTTCATCCCCCTCAGGTGTTACCCAGGTCGTCCCCCTGTTTCCCCAAGTGTCTATGGTTGCTACTAGGTGGACCCAATCCACATTGTCCTACTCAGTCATCCCAGGTAGTACATCCATATAAGGAGAATCTTCCCCAACATCATTGTCCGCTTTACACGTGTAACAATACTGTAATGGGGCCGAGTGAACTGTGGTGTCAGATCTATGATCGATTATAAACCTGTTTCCTAGAGTATGATCGATTATAAACCTGTTTCCTAGAGGATGTATGTGCTCGACCCATCACAAGATCCACTCGAATGACAGAATCTTGGAACTGCAAGAAGACATGGTTTTTAGACCAGTCATGCACCATTTTTGCTTCCCTCATGAAAGGACGTCCTAAGATCATCTCCGATGCCACAGTGTGTTTGAAGAAATCCATAACAATGAAGGTAACTCGTATGTTATGTCCAAAAACCTTGATCTTGAGATCTTCTAGCATCACAATAGGTTTAACAATAGACCCATTGGCCATCTTCACTACTATGGTTGTGGTCGCAAGGTGAGGTCTTCCCATAGTTTCCCAGCAATTTTTAGTCACAATGCTAACCCCAGCGCCACCATCTAGGATTCCCTTCACAGTTAATCCCTTCGTAGTGATTGGTATAGTCGCATTACATTCATCACCCTCAAAGTATTGTCCCAACTTGTTAACATGTATTTCTATAACAAGGTTCTCATCTAGGTTGGGTTGTGGATCTAAGTGTTTCTCCTCTGTTGGCATCTCCCCAGCTCCATCCATCTGTGCAAATTGTGATAGCCCAAACTTCAGTTCTCCATTGAGGAAGGCTCGAAGAGCTGAGACTAGCTCGGGGTCTTTATATAGTTTGGACATAATGGTGGTTCTAACTTCTGAAGACATGAAATCCATCAATTTGGCAATGTTTAACGGCGTCTTTTGGCCTTGAGTCCCTTGACGTGGGGAAGAGGGGATCTCTATTTCTTCGATAGGATCAGGTAGTCCCTCTGTAAACATTCTTTCCATCAAGAAGTGAGTACGCCCACTTTCCCATGACTTTAAGTCACTTTCTTCTTGGATGACACTAGGTATGTCCAAGGGTCTATGGACTTGGTGAGGTTGTTGTTGCGTAGGGAACACGGTGTCTGTAATCTGGATCTTCCTAGGTGTTGGTTCTAGATCCCTTTGGGTATCTTCTACCAAACTCCTTAGTTGCTTGACTCGCTCAATTCCTCTGTAGGGTTTGAGTAAGTTCCTATCTTCTTTTTGGATCCTGGCCATTGTGGCTCATGAAGATCTTCCTTGTTGGTTTCTATGTTAGTGGTCGTTTTGGTCTCCATGGTTTCACCTGAATCAGAATCTTCTTCAGAATTGTTCATATATACGGGGTCGTCACCAGTCCCTATGTTGGTCTTTGAACTGGGGTCTGACTTCGCTGCTTTTTGCGATCTCTTTCTTCGTGTTTTCTTCTTTTTCTGAGATTGGGCAATTGATGCCGCGTCTCTTTCCTCAAGAATATAATTTTGTTTTTGGAGCATCGATCGTGTGAGCACGTTTACTGGTACCAGGGGTGTACTTGGTGATGGCTCCTTAGTAACTTCAATCAAGTTTAATGGCGTGATCTTCGGTGCATTTGGATTATTTGGACATTGTGCAATCAAATGATCTATGCCACATTGATTACACATGAGTATCGGCATTGTAGACGTGCTCGCTTGATTGGTTTGTAGTAGTGTGGCGTTCTTTTGTAGCCTAATAGGACACTCGGCTACACGATGTGGACCTCCACACTCATAGCATTGAAGAGGTGGTCTCTTAGCAATGTAGTTGATATTTTGGCCTCTTGCCGCAAGAGCAGCTACTTGCTATACAGGTTTGACTTGTCCCCAATAGTCCTCCATGTAGTATTGTGGACTTTCTTCAAGCACATCCATCCCATAGGCGATATTAGGATTTATATCTTCCTCATAGCCTTCCAAACAAGAAATAGATGACTCACAACCAACTTGATTCACAGAAGTGATTCTCGGATGTGGTGGTTACGGTCCTAGCATTGGAGGTGGTAAGGGTGATGTTTGAACAACATTTTGGGCCTTAGAGACCATGTGTTGTGCTGTTTGTTCAAGAGGTGGGGCTGGCATCAATGCAGGCACTCGAGGTGTGTCTGTCCATGCTAAGGTTGGTCTATTGGCCATCGCACGCTTAAATACTATGCAATCCTTAGCTTGATGACCATACCCCCCACATGCATTGCAGTTCCCATTGAATTTTACTCTAAAAGTAGGGCATTCACTGGTACTATGCGGTCCATAGCATACTGAGCACCATTGCTGCTCCCTTCTTGGATACATATGATTGTTTTGCGGAGCACGATTGTCTCTAAGACTCTCTTGAATAGCCTTGGTGAGATCTGCTAAAGTCATCTCAGATATCTTTGGCTCCTTAGCAATAGGCTTTAGGGTCATTGGCTGATGCCATGATGCTTGTGAGCTAATAGATTTAGACTCAACAGACACTCTTTCTCCTTGAATCATTAAATTATCCTCCAATTGGATCGCATTGGTGGTGACTGCTTCCCAAGTGGTGATACCTCTAATGACTAGGCCATTGGAGATATCCTCATGTCGTAACCTCCTAATGAATCTATCAAGCAATTGGTTATTGTTGAAGCGCTCATTTGGATTACAACGAGAATTCAAATGCTTCAAGCGACTTATAAAGTCTCTCACCGACTCTCCTTTCTCTTGTTGGGCTTTCTGGAGCTGAGAGGCTACACCCCAAAGCACTCCCTCTCGTATGTATTCCTTTAAGAACAGTCTCCTAAGAGTAGGGTAAATCGTTTTTTCTTCCACCCTTAGGGTTCTATACCAATCCCTAGCCTTTCCACTTAAGGTTAGGCTTAAAGCATTGCTCTTATGTAGGTCATTGTGTTCTCCTAGAGAATCGCATATTTGTTCAAACACTTCGATATGCTTTCTCACGTCCCCGTCTCCACTAAATTTTTGTGTGAGCTTGGCTATTTGTATTGCCTTACTTCTAGGCTCTCTATCAGGCGTGTTACGCATATTCTCAGCAATAGATCGACCAATAGCTTGAGCAAATGTTGCCAAGTCACCTAAGTGAGCAGGTACCGTGGGTGAAGGTGCTCCAGAGACTACATGTGGAGTAGGTATTGGCATTGGGCTTGGCGCATAGGAAGCCCTTGGGTTCCACGTTGGGTACGATGTTGTGCCATGTGGTGGTCCATAGTTCATATGAGTGGCCCTAGGTATAGCAGACGTCGGATGTGACATGCTAATGCTAGCCGGTATAGTCCCATGGAAATAAGAACTTGTGTATTGTGGTTGTGGAGCATAGGTAGTTGAAACAATGGGAGGGGTAAGGACTACATGAGTACGTGGACCCATAGGTGCATACGATTGGTTCGCACTTGTAGGTACTATTGCAGGCATTGAGCTACCATGTAGCGGTGCTTTACTAACAAACGAGGTCCATGGCGTGTTTCTTGGCATGCCCATCATTGGGGTAGGCATGGTAGCCGTGGTGTCATCAACGGAAAGATGAGCTAGACTTGGAAACGTAAAGCTATCACTTGTGGGCTCAGATTGCATTGAGACCCCTTGCGAAACAACATATGGAGGATCGATGGGACTCACTGGGGGAGTCTCCATGTGTGATAGAGTGGGTTGTTTCCCTTTGCCCGTGTCTAAAAATCGCATAGGACCCGTCGAAGGTATGTTTATTCCTCGATTTTGTATCTCGGACTAGGTAATCCTATGGATGACATTGCAGATCATGTGTTGTTGTTCCTCAAGACTAGTGGCACTAGATGTGGAGGACCCGTCGAAGGTATGTTTATTCCTCGATTTTGCCTCTCGGACTGGGTAATCCTATGGATGACATTGCAGATCATGTGTTGTTGTTGCTCCAGACTAGTGGCACTAGATGTGGATTGTACACTTCTAACCAACCCACATGGTATGTGTAGCCCATGTATAGGTCGGTCAAAGTCTCCGTGTGTAGGTCATATTCCCAATTTTCATTGAGAAATACCCTGTCCAAACTTGGTGTACTAGAGGGTTTCCGTGAGGTGGATGCAATGTTGCTTCCCGTGTTTTGACTTTTAGTCACCGCTACCTTAGAGGTGACTTTGGAAGGTGGTAGCTCGGTAGGGCCCTCATTAAATGAGGTAGGTAGAATGTCCACGTGGACACTCTGAGGGAGTGTGGGGTCTATAGGAGATGTGAATGGTGATTCTACTTCCCCACCCCCTTCGTTTACTTCACGAGCCGTAGGTTCAGAGCGCGTAGCTCTACTAAAAGTTTCCATCAAACGGCTAAAAACACCAGTTCTAGGTTGCTGGGCCCAGCTAGGTACGGTTTCATTTGTTCCCTCGGGGCTGTGTGTAAGATGCTCTTCCATAATATCGTAGTCAGAGGAAGAGTCGCTAGTCGCTATATTTGGGTCTTGGGTTGCACTACCTTGGGTCCCCACCGAGGGCGTAGACCCTAGTGTGGAAAGATAGTGAGTACCCCCGTAAATCGAAGCACTAGCTAGTTGTTCGGACTGTAGCACACGACCAGAGCGTAGATACATGTGCTTTGGGTGCCCTACAAGTGTCGGCAAGTACCCTCAAAGGTTACTTGCTTTGTTTTGTGGGTGTTTTGCACCCCGTTTTCTACTCGATTTTTTCTTGTTTTTGATGCTTTTTTAATGTTTGATTTTTATTTTTTTATTGAAGTGTGTGATAGCTCGAAACGAGCGTATCACTTAAAGGGTCGTTGTGTACTTTACAACACAATTTTTGGGCATCTGACGTTCCGTTGGTCCTCAAAAATCAATTTTTAGCTACGTGTGAAGCTAAAATTCGTTTTTTAAAAGGCGACTGAGGCCTAGGCCTAGGCCTGAGCGTGAGCTTGGGCTTGGGTCTGGGCTTGGGTCTCGGAGAAATTCTTAATCCCACTCCTACCTTTAATTTTTTATTATTATTATTATTATTATTTTTTTACAAGGATAAGGCCGCCGTGACCTGCGCGAGAGCACACACACACTCTCTCTACCTACTTCTAACTAATACACCTACTCTTACACACTAACACACTCTATTAACTCTCACTAATCTACTTCCTACTTACTGTACACAGAAAACTAACTACCTTAATACACAGAGAATAAACACAGAACCTTTAACTCTCACTAATTTTGTTGTGGGTGTATGTCGTACGTGTCAATGCAAGGAACTTGCCGATACACCATGTGCGAGCCACAAATGGCTCCAAGCACACAACAAGCCCAATCTAGTAAGCTCAAAGAAGGCGATGGTGTGTCACTGATCGCTTTACGCTTGCTTCGTGCAGGATTCCTCGCCACGAAGAAGAAGGAGACGCCGCTACGCCGCGCTCAACCGCTTCACTGCCGTCGTGCCTTCGTAATGCTCGATCGCCCACACACTCCCTCTCTCTCCCTCTCTCACTCTCTCACATACATACACACAAGGAGGTGAAGAAGAAGAAGATGGAGATGGAGATGGAGCAAGAGCACTCTTCTATTGCACAAATGAGAGAATGAGTGAATTTTAGGTTTAGTTGACTTTTATATGAGCTTGCCCCATTCACACTTGGGCGCCCATGCTTAGCCAACTAATCCCTTGAATGTTCCAGTTAGAGTACGCCTCTCATCGGCGATCACTCTTACCCTTTTCCTATTGGACCGACAAGCCCGGTACCTGACTCTACCAAATAAATAATACAATGTCCGCTGTAGGTTACAACGTCCGTCGTAGGTAATAGGGTGTCCGTGAGCCGTGAGGGTTAACAGGAGAACAAGACTTCCACCAGTACCTCGCAGACTTCTCAGAACCCGCAGAACGGTAAGAATGGTAAGAATGATAACTCTTCTAACCAATCTTCCAACAGTCTCTGAACAAAGAATTCTTCCAATGAATCTAAGGGTAAGGCTAACACAACTGCTAAACCTAAGCTTACTCCAGATGAAAAGGTAGCACAAGGAATTGTAGGAGGATACATCACTTCGGAAGAACAAAGCACTTATTCTAAAGAAGGTCGTTGTTTTCATTGTCACATTAAGGGTCACATAAAAAGAACATGTCCTAAGCTTGAATCGAATGAATCTAAAGAACCCACAGCACCCACTACATCTATCAATGCAATGAATGATAACACGATTGTGCCCAAAGTTTCTCAAGACCCTCCCATTGATGTTTCTCTCATTAAATGTTATGGTCGTACGTCGGGGCACCGTTTTGTCATATTGTTTGACCCAAGTAGTATGCATGATGTGATCAGTTCCTCTCTTGTTGAGAGTGCCCGCCTCTAAGTTAGTCCGAGATCTCCTATCGAGGTCTCTGGCTTTCGTCCTGGTATGGACGCTCTCATCACGGAGGAGTGCCTTGATGTGTTGTTTGCAATTCAACAGACTGCTTTCACTAGAAGATTTGTTGTTTCTCCTCTCTCAGGATGTGATACGATTTTAGGCATTCGATGGTTTCGTGAGACTAACGCTCTCATTGATTTTGAGGCTAACACTTTAACTCAATGCCAAAAGCGATTCTCCTACTGTCTTTCATGGAGTGGATACTTCTCCTCCATCTCTCATTGCTAATATGCAGAACAAGGTTGAAAGGATTCGAGATAAGGTGACTCTCAATCTCTTTTTCTCCACAACGTGACACACAGGATTTGCATGATTATGAGAAGCATGATGATTTGATGGATAATGATTGGCATTATGATTTGGATGAAAAAGACAAGCATGATGAATTGCATGAAGAAGACGTGATTGTTCACAAGGATGATGTGTTAGCAGATGCTTTTTCTAGCGAAGCTAACCTCGTTGTAGATTCGATCAATCACCAAGAATCGATCTTGGCTTTCGAGTCGAGGTCCACAGATCCCCCACAAGACGATTCGATAGATCCCGAAGAAGCGATCTTGGCTCTCGAGAGCCTTGGTCCAAGGAACCCTCACAGGAAGTATTATGTGTTCGCATGATTGATACACATGCATTGTTCAAGTGTTTCATTCGTGAAGGTTTCTTGTATTTTAGTCAGCATCGTTATGTGATCCCTTTTCCTAGGCATGACATATTGTATATTGAGCACGTTTCTCTCATGGATGAGCATGAATGTATGCGGATTGTTCATGAAAAGTTGAAAAGTTTGTATGTCAGGAAGTCGCATTCTATGTTTCTTCCTTGGCATGATACAGTTTCCGAACGAGCACATGATTGTATGAGCACCAAGCATGGGCATTTCTATTGTGATTTGCCATAGTTGATTGATTTCGATCAAACAGAAAAGATTCGAGCGCATTGTTTGCATGTGTGTGATGAACGGGTTGCCACTCCGTCTCTATGTTCATCGACATTGCATACACAATCTTTAGCAAAGACAATATTTTTTTCCTTCACTTTACATGGAATGGATATGTTCATGGTTTTGTGTTGGAGGTGGTTTCAGGAATTTTCAGCCATGGAGATTCTTGAAGACGAAAGAAGCAAGATACTCGATAAAGTTGAAGCATCAAAGGA
This sequence comes from Adiantum capillus-veneris, assembly GCF_014529385.1. Taxonomy (NCBI): domain Eukaryota; kingdom Viridiplantae; phylum Streptophyta; class Polypodiopsida; order Polypodiales; family Pteridaceae; genus Adiantum; species Adiantum capillus-veneris. The sequence goes on along the minus strand of NC_140933.1, from coordinate 30,040,146 downwards.
GCCACAGAAGACTTTGTGTCGCTTTCGACGCGGCCCAAAGAAGCAAGCGTTGTAGACCTTTATGAAGTTCAAGTACTGCACGACCCACACATCAGGGTGGGCCGGCGAAGAGTCTCTTCCAGGATTCCGGATACCGTTGGTGATCTCCCTCGAGGCCATACAGTTCGGTACGAGTACCTCACTTGAAAAGGAAGGGATGTCACGTGACACATCCCAACCCTATGTGTCCGTGGACAAGCTACACCACAACAGGCTTTAGTCAGTTCAATCAAGTTTAGAGTAGCAGTGATCTGGCAATTTTGTGAGTCTATTCGTAGACCGTGCATGCCCAGTCACTTAGCATAGATGCATATCCTCCGGTTGCACATAGCATGATCATCGGAATTCCCATTAGAATCCATTAGCATCAGTTAGGAGAATTTTCCAGTGCTTTTAGCCTATTTTTGGTTATTTTCACTTATTATTTTTAAGTGACTTTCCAACAAAAGTAGGTAGGGCAATTTTGCTAAGTTAATATATAAGCAAACCCAAGTTAGCACTTTCTGGTAGAAGAGGCAGCAGGAGCACATGCTCAACAGACACCTTCTCAGCAAGAACCCATCAACCTAGCGTTTTTGGGCATCCTCAATACCCCCCAAGAGGGAAAGCTCTCTCTTTCCTAAGAACTAAAAGGAACCTTGCGCAATATAGATCACTAATCTTGAGAAAATACAACATTCATTCCGTTGCACCTTACATTGGTATCAGAGCTTTGGAAGTGTTCTGTACTACTCAAGGGAAGAACCACAAGAATTTTTTGCTTGTTGCGGTCGCACGAACCCAAGTTCGCTTGGGTGTGTCGATTCCTAATCGTGTTTTGTTAAAGAGTGACAAGAATCCCAAGAAAGAAGGGCTTGTCCAGCCTCCCCTTGTGTCTCTTTTCACTCATTGAGAGCGGACTGTGCACTTAGCGCCCAGCCAATCGACGCGAGGTGGGAAAAAGCAACCTTGGTGTGAGCGCAAGGCCGCCAAGGGGTGCGCCCGCAGAAAGGAGTAGAACTCGGGTGAAGAGAAATCATTCTGCAACGCGATTTGCAAGCGAAAGAAACCCTCAAGAACCTCAAGAACCCAAGATTCTTACGAATCAAGGACCTCAAGAACCTCAAGACCCTCAAGAACCCAAGTTCCTCGCGAGCTTAAGACCCCAAGATCATAGTGCATGGTCGTCACCCGAAGCGGAATGGATACTTCGCATACAGGTGATGAGTATGAGAGAGGCGACGAAGACTCGTCCCCACCCGGAGATGATTTCTTCAACCCTCCCCCTTCGCCATCTACGCCACCAAGTGTATCAGACCCTATGGAGGCAATGGTCAAGCAGATGATGGCCATGATGGATAGACAGGAAGACAAGCGCCTTGCTTTAGAACGCGAGCGCTACGCAAGAAAAGAAAGAAAAGAACTAAGGAAGGAGGAAGCGGCAGCAAGAAACACGGCATTGGAGGCCGATCGTGTCGCTCAGAATTGGCTTTGGACACCGAGCCTGAAGCTCGATGAGAGCTACGCACTCAAGAATTGATTGCCCAAGTCCTAGCCTTGAAGACCGAACCACCCAAAGATCGTGGGAGTTTCTCTAGTGGTGCAAGCCACGATGCGGATTCCAACCACCGAGTCACAGAAAAGTTTACTTTCAGTAAGTATGAAGGTAAGATGGATGCTACAGTTATTCATTCTTGGTTGCATTAATTTAATGCTTATTTTGCGACAACTAAGAAAACAGGCAATAGCAAAGTTTTGACGGTAGCTATGTACCTTGCCGGTGATGCGATTAATTGGTACCAGGCATGGCAAGAGGCACAACTAGCCGCGCACCTAGAGGTAGCTGACGATTTCACGCCCCTCTTTTAGTTGGGTTGATTTCCAAGACAAGCTCAAGGCGCGGTTTATGCCACCTCAGTACCTTGCACGATTGAAGGACGATTGGCGAGCTCTCAAGCAAAACGGTATGCCGGTTATGTCTTTCTCTAATCGTGTTTTGCAGCTCGGCACTCAATTACGCAAATCGGATGCGAAGCGCAAGGAGGCATTTCTTTACGGATTGGACGAGTATATCAAGTATGATGTCTAGGTACTCGATCCAATCGATGTCAACAAAGCGGTAGCAATTGCTCTCGCCCACGAGATGAAGCACAACAAGGGAAAGCCTAAGGAGAACAATACTTCCACAAGTACCTCGCAGACTTCTCAGAACCCGCAGAATGGTAAGAATGATAAGAACTGTATGGCGTCGAGGGAGATCGCCAACAACGTCTGGATGAATCCTGGGAAGGACTCTTTACTAGCCCACTCTGATGTGTGGGTCGTGCGATACTTGAACTTCATAAACGTCTGCAACGCTTGCTTCTTTGGGCCGCATCGAAAGCGACACAAAGTCATCTAAGGCTTCTTCAATGGTCCAACTGCGTCTATGGATGTAGGTCCACCTTCATCAAGAATCTCAGAGGAGGAAAATTCCTGAAACCACTTTCAACACAAACACATCAACATACCCATTCCATGTAGAGTGACTGGAAAATGACTATCCTTTCGAAAAAACTGTGCATGTAATGCAGACGAACAAAGTGACGGAGTGCCAAAATGTTCATCAAACACACGCAAACCGTGAGATCAAATCTTGACTTTTTGATCTAAATCTAGCGACTGTGGCAAATCACAATGGAAATGCCGATGCTTGATGCTCAATCCTTCTTGTGCTCTTTCGGATACTGTGTCATGCCAAGGAAGAGACATGGAATGTGAATTCCTTGAATGCAAACATTTCATCTTTGCATGAATAATCCGCATACATCCGTGCTCATTCATGAGTGAATCGTGTTCATCGTACAATATGGCTTGCCTAAGAAAAGGGAAAACATAAAGACGGTGACTAAAATACAGGAAACCTTCACGAATGAAACTCTCGAACAATGTGTACTGACTAATCATGCGCATGCACAATACTTCTTGCGGGGGTTCCTTAGATCTTGACTTGAGAGCCAAGATCAGTTCTTCGTGATTGAGCGAATGTGCAATGAGGTTAGCTTCTCTAGAAAAAGGATCAACTAAACCATCATCCTTGTGAACAATCATCTGTATCCTGCAAATCATCATCATTGTGAATAATCACATCTTTATCATGCAAAACATATGTGTCGTGCTTTGGAGAAGACAAGATTGAGAGAGTCTGCTTCTCCCGATTCTTTTCAAGCTTTGTCTGCACATTAGAAATGAGAGATGAAGAATGAACAACTTCCTCCCCACGAATGACAATGGGAGAGTCACTTTTGGCATTGAAAGTGAAAGTATTGGCTGCCCAATCAATGAGGGGGTTATGTTCACGAAACCATCGAATGCCTAAAAGCATTTCACATCCTGAAAGAGGAGATACTACAAATTTTCTGTGGAAGGACACCTGTTGAATCGTGAATAACACATCAACCGTTCTGGGGGTTCTGCGAAGTCTGAGAGGTACTTTGCGAAGTCTTAGTCTCCTTAGGCTTTCCCTTATTGTGCTTCTTCTCCTGTGCGAGAGCAATTCCTACCGCCTTGTTGAGATCTACGGGGTTGAAGACTTCGACATCAAACCTGATATAGTCGTCCAACCCAAAAATGAAAGCCTCTTTGCGCTTCTCATCCGATTTGCGTAATTGGGTGCCAAGCTGCAAAACACGGTTAGAAAAAGACATGACTAGAGTACCATTTTGCTTGAGATTGCCCCAATGTTCCTTCAACCGCACTAGGTACTGAGGTGGCAAGAATCGCGCCTTGAGCTTGTCTTGGAAGTTGGCCCAACTGAAAGAAAGAGGCATGCCTACCTCGGCCTCCTCTAGGTGTGCGGCCAATTGCTCCTCTTGCCATGCTTGATACCAATTAATGGCATGACCGGCAAAATACATGGCAGTCGTCAAAACTTTGCTATTCTCTATCTTCTTAGTTGTCGCAAAATAAGCATTAAATTGATGCAACCAAGAATGAATAACATTAGCAGCCATGTTACCGTCATACTTACTCAATGTCAACTTCTCTGTGACGGGGTTGTTGGAGTCCGAATCTCGGCTTGTGCCACTTGATGAACCACCAACATCTTTGACCGGCTCGAGGTTTGAGGTAAGTACCTGTAGGACCAACTCTTGCATGCGTTGGTCTCTTTGTGCCTCAGGCTCTAACTCCAAGGCTGCTCGTCTATCTTCGGCCGCCAAGCGCGCTTGCTCGCGCTCACGCTTGAAGGCTAACCATCTTTCTTCGCACTCGTGATCCAATTCGGCCTTTCTTTCTTTGCGCTCGCGATCCAATTCTGCCTTTCTTTCTCGGCCGCCAAGCGCGCTTGCTCGCGCTCACGCTCAAAGGCTACCATTCTTTCTTTGGCCGCCAAGCGCTTTTGCTCAGGCTCACGAGCGTGAGCGCGTTGCGCTTCTTGTCGCATCATCATGTCCATCATCGTCTTGACCAAAGCCTCCATAGGATTTGGTGCAATCCTTGGCATAGATGGGGAAGGGGAAGGGTCGGAAAAACCTTCTGGTGGGGAAAATTCTTCTTCGCCACCTCCATGCGAAGTATCCATTCCGCTTTGGGTGATGACCATACATTGAAGGCTTCGGTTCTTATGGAAGGGAGAGCCTTCCGTTCTTAATGAGAGAATGCTATGACCACAAACAAAGTGAATGGACATTGTGCGTGCAAGTGTATGAGACTGAGAGATAGAGAGAGAACAGAGATACGACACTAGACACGTTGTAAAACCCTCCTCCGAAGGCCCCAGTCTCGTCGGTGAGAGTGGTCTACTTATGATTGCACAAACTGGTACAAACGGTATGCATGAGACTGATGCAAGTCTAGGCTATGTCGGCGATGACGACGGGGACGACGACACCAACCTAAGGGCTGAAATCTGCAATCTTTGATCTGCTGTCCAAAAACGCTATGGGCTGAAATCTGCGATCTTTATCTGCTGAATTTTGACTCTATGTCGGTGACGATGTCGATGACGACGATACGACGACGATGCACTGAAAACGCAGATGCTGAAATCTGCGTTTTCCGGGCTGAATCCGCAAACTTCGCGGGACCTAACCGTGCGGCGAGGATCTGCTGCGGGAAGGTGAGATCTGCGAGGTTCGGGACTTGTTCTGCAATGTTCGACTGCTAAAAACTGAAAACGCTGAGTCTAGGGCTGATTCGGTCGCGAAGAGTCTGCAAAACGCTAGGGTATGATGCAGATGCAAAAACGCTAGGGCTGAAAATCTTCTCTGCTGCCGCCGGTTGTTCTGCAAAAGCAAAACGCTAGGCTGATCCGCTGTGTCTTGACGATGCCGGGGCTGATCTGCTGTGCACAAATCGCCAAGGCTGATCTGATGCAAAAATGCTAGGTCTTCTGTGGAGAAAACGCCAGAGTAGTCGCGGGGTTGGTCTTGCTGGGAAGTTGCCTGTTGAGCAAGGTGCTCCTGCTACCTCTTCTGCCAATTAGTGCTAGTCTAGGTTTGCTTATATACAAACTTACTCAATTTGCCCTACCTACTTTCCAACAAAAGTCACTTAAAAATAATAAGTGAAAAATGTCAAAAATAGGTAAAATAGGCTAAATGCACTGGAAAATTTCCCTGAGGGATTCTGATAGGAATGCTTATGATCATGCTATGTGCAACCAGAGGATATGCATCTACACTAAGTGATTGGGCATGCACGGTCTACGAATAGACTCACAAAAGTGCCAGATCGCTTCTAAATCTAGATTGACTGGACTGACTGAACCTTGATCATGCTGTAGCTTCTCCACGGGCACATAGGGTTGGATGTGTCTTGGACAATTCACGAGGAACTTAGGTTCTTGTGGTTCTTTGGTTCTTGGGTGTCTTGAGTTCTCGAGGGTCTTGAGTTCTTGAGGTTCTTCTTTAGCTTGCAATCTGTGTCAGAGAAGGATCTTCTCTTACGCGAGCTCTTCTCTTTCCCGTGGGCGCACCCCTTGGCGGTCTTGCGCTCACACCAAGGTTATTATTTCCCACCTCACGTCGATTGGTGGCCGGCCCCGAAGTGCATGGTCCGCTCTCAATGAGTGAAAAGGCTGGACAAGCCCTTCTTTCTTGAGTTTCCTGTCACTCTTCAAAAACACGATTGGGAATCGACACGCCGAAGTGGACTTGGGTTAAGTGCGACTGCAACAAGCAAAAAAAATCTTGTGGTTCTTTCCTTGAGTGATACAGAACACTGCCAAAGCTCTGATACCAATGTAAGGTGTAGCGGAAGTGAATGTTGAACTTTGCTCAAGATAAGTCTCCGAACTTGCTCAAGAGTTCCTTTTACTTACGGAAGGGAGATGCTTCGATGCCTTTAGTGGGAGAGTGCAAATGATCACAAACAAAGTGAATAACACTGTGAATGAACGTGTTTAGACTGAGAGAAAGAGAGAGAAGAATACGACACCAGAATGTTGTCAAACCCTCTTCCAAGGGCTCCACTCTCTATGGCGAGAGAGGTCTATGCTATTGATTGCACAATCCTCGTACAATGGTCTAAATGCAATGGACTTGCCGACGATGAGACGGGCTGAAAACTCAAAATGCTAGGGGCTGAAATCTGCAAATCTTGTATTTGCTGAATTCTGACACTGTGTCGGTGATGACGGCGATGACGACGATGTGGCGACGACATAGCGTCGTTGAAAACGCAGATGTTGAAATCTACGAATAGCGGGCTGAATCTGCAAACGCTTGCTGATTTGACCGTGTGGCGGGGATTTGCTGTGTAGGAATGTGAGATCTGCGAGGTTTGGGGGTTGCGGTGCGGAATCTATCTGCTGCAAATGTAAAACGCTGATGCAGAAGGATGTTCTGTCGCCAAGAAATTGCAAACACTAGGGCTGATCTGCTGTTCCCGAAACGCTAGGGCTGGTGATGGTATCTGTTGCAAAACGCTAGAGAATCTATCTGCTGCAAATGCAAAACGCTGATGCAAAAGGATGTTCTGTCGCCAAGAAATTGCAAACACTAGGGCTGATCTGCTGTTCCCGAAACGCCAGGGCTGGTGATGGTATCTGCTGCAAAACGCTAGAGAATTTGCTAACGCTTGGCTGACCTGCAACGTGCAAAACGCTGGGGCTGACATGCAGTTGATGAAGACACTGGGCTGTTCTTGATGGCTTGAAACACTAATTAACAAGATGAAAAATAAATAATCTTTCAACTAAACAGAGTTGAGGGAGAAGTTCGACACAGTATTTGGGACCAGAAGATGGGCTGGTCCCCCCCCCTTAGAGAGAATCCTTTATTAGGGAGAATCTTTTACAAGCACAAGAACTGGAGAAAACCCCATAGAGAGAATCCTTTATTAGGGAGAATCTTTTACAAGCACAAGAACCGAAGAAAACCCCTCCGTTCTAATTCTTAGACTCGATGGTTGTTCCTTCTTGTGAGGGGAAATTCGAGAGATGAGCTCTCAATCCTTTTTCTGTCTGTATTCGGAGTCGAAACTCCACATCTAGCACATGTATCAATCGACAGTCACATCACCGGACATCACAAGACATCACTTGACATCACAGGATATCACATGACAAATTACATTCAAATTCATTCCAAATCTCAAACCATGATTAATCGGCAACGTATTTATTAATCGCATCTAGATCCAGTCAAGACCTCACAAATGCCGGATTAACTAATCCTAATTGCAATCATCTCTATAGAGATTTATGAGACCGAAATGCTGCAGTCATTTCGTCTTTCTGTTCCTGCACTCAAAGAAGTCAAGTACAAATCAAATCAGTATCATCTTCATTTTCGGAAATTCAAGTTCATAAAGTCATACAGCAACATACTGTCAGCTCAGCAATATCCTTGTAACCCAAAGGGACATCAGTGACTCTATATAAAAAATCGGGGTAATCTGTTGGCAAAGGAGCGGAACAACTCCGCTCTTGTGGAAGTCCGTTGCACTAGATTCGCCATGTTGAAATCGGGGTTCTATCAAAGTAGACTATACTAAACCGAATGCTTCAAGGTAAAGAACCGCCTAATCACTTTACCTTTAATCTTTCTATCTTTGTGTGCCAATGTCTGTTTTGGAACGAGTATCTCCTCGCTTTCTTCCACTCTGGGTTACTCATCTGGCTCCCCATCATCGGGTACACGCCTTTAAAAGGCGTCAAGAGACTCACATGAAAAGCATTGTGAATTCTCCAAGTATCGGGCAGCTTCAATCTAAAGGAGATATCATTTATGTGAAAGGTCCATAGTTTCTCATGCTGAGCTTTGGAAAAAGCAGCTCCTTTCTCTTTTCTTTCTTGGGTGTGCCTTCTCAAAACATAATAGTACCAATGGTCTTCCTTTAATTTCAAATTGCGACGGTGTCGATCTGTTGCCTTCTTGTGTCTTTCCTGAGATTTCGCTAAAGCCTCCCGGAACTTGGCAAAAGCAGTGTCCAAGTCCCTCGTGTATTGGTCGGCTTCATAAATCTTATGTTTCGTGCTAAGGAAGGGTGGAACCTTTGTAGCATCTTCAATAATCTTAAATGACGTCTTCCCCGTCGAAGAGTGGATCGTGTTATTGTAGGCAAATTCCACCAAGGGCAATTTTTTTTCCCAATGAGTCTTCTGATCAGAAATACAAGACTTCAATAAATCCAGTACAACTGAATTTGCAATCTCAGATTGCCCATCTGTGTGCAGGTGGAAAGATGACAAGAACTGCAACCGTGTGCCAATGTTCTCCCGAATAGCCTTCCAAAACAAACTCGTAAATCAGGGAACTCTGAGACTATTGTCTCAGGCATGCCAAGTAATCTGAATATCTGGGCAATGAACAATCTCGCTAAATGGTCTGGCTTGACAGTTTTCTTCACTGGAATGAAATGAGCTTGCTTGCTAAATGCGTCAATAACAGTCCAGATACCATCGTGTCCACTTTGGGTCTTCTGGAGATAAAAAATGAGATCCATAGCAATACTTTCCCAGGGGCGAGTGGGAACGGGTAAAGGCTCTAACAATCCCTGTGCTTTATGCCTGTCAAATTTGACCTTCTGGCATACCAAGCAACTGCGTACATAGTCCTCCACATCCTTCTTGAGTCTCGGCCAAAAGAAGTAACGCTCCACACCTTTCAAGGTGGTGTCAATGCCACGGTGACCCGTAAACGGTGGATAATGGCATTCAGTTAGAACCTTTTCCCTCAACGGCTATGTAACGCACAACATCTTTTTTTTCATCAAGTAGCCATCCCATATGGAATATCCCGCTACTACCTCCCCTTTCTATATTCGAGTGAATACATCCAGAAAATTTGGATCTGTGGCGTATTGATCGACCATGTCCTCGAAGCTATTATGATGAATCGCAGAAATAGCCAAGACTAACGGCTTCTGGGACAAAGCATCTGCCACCAAGTTCTTCTGTCGTTGTACATGGACAATTTGGAAGTGAAACTGTGACAAGATGTTAGCCCACCGCATTTGCTTTTTCGAAAGATGCTTCTGTGACAAGAAGTAGCGTAAACTGTGATGATCAGTAAAGATTGTAAAATCGGGCCCGAGTAGGTAATGTCTCCAGTGAGTAAGAGCTTGGATAACTGCCAAAAGCTCTTTCTCATAAATCTGCGTTGTCAATTCCGGCCTTGAAAACAATCAGCTCTCATAGGCAACGACATGGCCTTCTTGCATTAAGACCGCACCCAGACCACGACCACAAGCATCACAATATACTTCGAATGACTTTTGCAAATCCGGCAAAGTTAAAACTGATGTCGTAGTCGATCTCTCTTTCAAAGTCTGAAAGGCAGTCACCTCTGTGGGTTCCCACGAGAAATGGACCTTTCTGTGTCAGAATATGCAAAGTGGAAGCGACCTTTGTAAACTTTCTAATGAACCGCCGGTAGTAAGAACATAAGCCCAAAAAGCTTATAACTTCATGGACATTCTTCAAATCGGGTCAATCACGTATAGTGTCAATTTTGGCCGGGTCCATCTGTACTCTTGCTGCTGAGACGACGTGCCCCAAAAAATGTATCTCCGGTAAGAAAATTCCACTCTTCTTGGCATTGATTATTAACTTGTGATCTCGGAATGCTTCAAAGACTTGTAGCAGATGGTGTCTATGTTTTGTGTCATCCTTGGAGAAGACTATTATGTCATTTAAGAAAGTGCCAACAAAAGATCTGTACTCTCTGAAAATCCTATCCATCATTCGGTTGAATGTCGCTGAGAATTGGTAAGGCCAAAAGGCATCACCAAAAATTCATATAAACCGAAGCTCGTTCGAAAAGCTGTCTTGTAGACATCTCTCGGCGTGATTCGGATTTGATGATATCCGCTTTTCAAATCGATCCTATTGAAACAAGAGGATCCGTGTAATCGGTCAAGAATATCATCAATCCTCGGAATCGGAAATCTGTTCATGATGGTGATTTTGTTGAGAGCTCTATAATCAATACACATTCTCCAAGATCCGTCTTTCTTTAAAAGTAACAACACCGGAGAGCAGTAGGGTGAAGTACTCGGCTCGATAAGACCCTTTTCCAAGAGGTCTTTCACTTTTTTCCTTATCTCTTCATTCTGGGCTCGGCTCACACGGTAAGGTGGCCGGTTCGATGGTGTGCTTCCGGGTATCAGATCAATGGTATGATCCTCAAGACGAGATGGTGGCAACTCGCTTGGCAGGCCCTCAGAAAAGCAATCGGCAAATAGATCGAGTAAACAAACAGACTGGATTTTATTAATTTGGAAACGGCCGAAGCCGATACAATAGGGACAGACTCGCCCTTCAGTTTCACAAAGTACAATTTTTCAGCCCTTTTCATTTGTCAAAGGCGCTTTCTTTGCTCGATAATCAACCATGGCGTTGTTCTTATGATACCAAGGGACTCCTAGGAGGACGTCACAACCTTCCAAGCGCATTATGTAAAAGTCCTAGTGCCCCAAATTCCCCTGACAATGCAACCGAAGTTTGCCAATGACAGGTGTAATGGCTATGTCTCGTTCGGGTGCTACTAGAAGTGCCTCTGCTTGTGGTCCCATTCGATCGGGTGTAATCTCGAGCCACGCCGCCAATTCAGGTGAAATGAAGTTGACCTTGGCTCCTCCATCAAAGAAAATCAGGGCTTCTTGACTTTCCACTTTGTCCCAAGCTCGGCAAAGTTCTGTACTTTCATCAATCGTGCTTGGGTCAGTACCCATGCAATCTAGAACCAATCCTGCTTTCATCTTGCCTTTTCTTCCACGTTCCTCAGCTGCTCTCGAACTCTCTCTGAAACCGGCCTGTTTAATCCAAAAAGGGCGGTAGACCTTAGACTTAAACCGTATTTGCTTTCACCCATTTAATTTGTCGCCCACTTTACCTGTACTTTCAAGACACAACAAAGGGGAAAGGGATACAGGTTGCTAGATTGCACCTGTATGAGAAGACCAACACCAGATTGGCCCCTAAATAGGCGCCCCTTTCGGAATTTCTTTAATCTTTAAAAGAGGGAATAAAAGCTGTGGTTCCCTACAAGCTGCCCCGCACAATCTTGGCTGAATTTCAAATGTTCTGGCCCGATTTCGGGAGCATTACTGTACTAGGACCCTTCACAGTCAGTATCCCCACGCATTGGATGACTTTCCCGACGCATTCGGACACTTTGCAAAACCTGGCGAGAATCTGCAGCACGCTGAATTCTCTGTTTACTGCCCCGAAAATGCGCCAGATAACCTGTACAGCGGTCCCCTCGCGTCCCCGAACCTCTTGGGGGTATTAGGGTCCGTTTAGGGCCCAAACCCTAAACCTGCAAAAATACACAGCAGGCTGTAATTAACTGTTTTGTGCTCCGTTTTGCGTGCCGGTCGCATCCGTAGCAAGTCCTCGAGCTCCCGCACCTGTAGGGCTACTTGCCCTTTGAATCTGACGAGATTTTGCATGTGAAACCTCTCCGAATCACCTGTACCTGCCGGGGATTAGCCGCTAGCTAATCCAGTACCTGTGCAAGAGGCTCTTGCCTCGGCAATTGCGCATGAACCCGCACAACTGTACATTGGTCAATTGAAAAGCCCACTAGAGAGGCATAACATACTACCATAGGGGAGAGAGAGAGCAGTGCGTAGCGTGCAGGGCATCACTCCTGGCACGGCAATGTACATGAGAGGGAAAGGAAGCACTCCATAGCTCTCAACCTGTGACAGAAAACTGAAAATGAGCCCTCTCTTCTCTAAATTCAGCGCCACTTCTTCCTGCATGAGGAAAGTGCACAGAAATGTGCCACCTTGCACATTTACAGGCTATTTCCCGTTTCGGGATTGCCGCCTAAAAATCTCCCGAGCGGTTGCCCAATTGACTTCATGGCAGAGTAATAAACTGTTCCCCTTGTCATTCCGGAGGTAATGACGCGAACACATTTTCAGGTCCCAAAATAACAGTTCCCTAAATTTTAGGAGATGCTGCCATTGTATCTTTCTAGGTCATCTGACTCTCTTTGTACATTGCAGCCACACCAAGAACTCAAAAGTAGCCTCTGTAGCAAAGGATTCCACTTTGGCTAGTCAATGACCCCACTTTGGCTAACCATAGTCCTTGTCCAACCTTAGTGCTCTCTTGCCCTCGGGCGTGGACTCCCTCTGAACAGTTCCACACTAGCTATGCAATGCAGGGCAGTTAGATTTGCAGAGGGGTCTTTCCAAAAAGTGAAAGTGAATAAATAATAAGAAAGAAATCAACAAAAAGGATAGATAGTAGTCACACGCTGGTGACAAACCCCCCTCTTGAAATCTCAAACGTCCTCGTTTGCATCTATGTCGTACATTCTCACAATCAACACTTAGGTGTGCGCACACCTGTCGACACATGTACGACACATACATGCTCATTGTCAACCCTGGTGTATTCAACACCTCGTTGACACATGTATTGCCTACGTGCGAACCCTGTCCCAATGACATAGTGGTAGCTTCGCACTCTACCATTGCTTTGAGTCATTAACTTTCCAATGACAAAATGGTAGCTACACAGATTGCCACTGTCTTTTAGTACACGTTGGATCCAGTAACACTTTCGAGCATACCCAAACCGACAGTTTAAGAATGCAGTTACACATGTACTCTTTAATAGAAGCAATTACTGTAATCTTGACAAACTGACAAGAAATACTCACTTCTATAGCACTAACCAAACTTTTGGACATTCCGTAAGAGCAATTGCCAAACTGACAATCTGTACATTTATGTAACATGTACTTCATTTGAGCTCACTTTAAACAACATGTATATCATTTCTTTTCAGAAGCCATTGTCACACTGACAATCCATGTAGTTTTGAAACTCAAGGGGTCAAGGTAGGTTGCAAATCGAAGGCTTCAAGGTAAAGTGATAACACAGTTGGTGACTCTGCAAGTTCACCTTCTTCCATCCACTTAGCATCCATTGGTGGATAGTTTCTGAACTTCACCAAGTAACGCCTAGCAACCTTGCCTTTCACTTTTCTTTCTTTATGTGCCAAAATCTGTTCCGGGACCAAGATCTCGTCAAGTTCCTCGACTTCCGGCTGATCTTCAGTTGGCATATCTTTTGGCACATCACCCACATAGGGTCTGAGAAGACTCACATGAAACGCATTGTGAATCTTCCAACTCTCAGCCAATTTCAGCCTATATGCAACATCATTGATTATGTCGCATACTTGAAAAGGCCCATAGTAACGCATGTTGAGCTTTGGAAACAGTCTTTCCTTGCCCTTTATCTTCTTTAACCTTGCCTTTTCAAAGCGTAGAAGCACCCAATCACCAAGTGAAAATACCACTTCACGACGGTGACGATCAGTTGCTTTCTTTTGCTTTGCCTGAGTCTTTTCTAAGGCCACTTTGACCTTCTTGTACATTTCATCCATGTCCTGAATATACTTATGTGCTCAAATATCTTGTCCTTTGTATGCAATATGGGAGGGACTTTCTTGCCACCTTCAACTGTCTCAAAAGGTGCCTTGCCAGTTGATGAATGCACTGTATTATTGTATGCATACTCCACCAATAGCAAATACTGCTCCCACTTTGAATATGATCCAGTGACCCAACTTGCTAAGACGGAAGAGGAGGTTGCAGAAAGGCTAAAAACCTCGGGTTCTGCATTACTTGTGTGAACATAGCCACAGCAGTAGCCAACTGGGTCCTGAATATATCATCATCCCTCTGTGGTGGTCTTGAGGACTCACTCACTTCATGTGTCTATTGACCCTGTGAGGAGGAAACCTCTTCAGTCACATCATCTGGTCTGTGAGCCATAATTGCAATTTCTTATGTCTGGTCTATGATCCCCTGTGTCTTCAAGCCCAAACTAACCAAGGCTCACTTCTATGGGAAAAAGTGATTTAATCCCGGCGATGGAACCATGAAACCGGCCTGTACTTTCAAAAGGGTGGTAGACCTTAGACTTAAACATTATTTGCTTTCACCCATTGAATTTGTCGCCCACTTTACCTGTACTTTCAAGACACGACAAAGGGGAGAGGGATACAGGTTGCTAGATTGCACCTGTATGAGAAGACCGACACCAGATTGGCCCCTAACTTAGGCGCCCCTTTCGGTATTTCTTTATTGTTTAAAAGAGGGAATAAACGCTGTGGTTCCCTACAAGCTGCCCCGCACAAGCATTGAATGACTTTCCCGACGCATATACGGACACTTTGCAAAACTTGGTGAGAATCTGCAGCATGCTGAATTCTCTGTTTTCAGCCCCGAAAATGCACCAGATCACCTGTACAGCGGTCCCCTCGCGTCCCTAAACCTCTTGGGGGTATTAGGGTCCGTTTAGGGCCAAAACCCTAAACCTGCAAAAATACACAGCAGGTTGTAATTTTTTGTTTCGCTCCGTTTCGCGTGCCGGTCGCATCCGTAGCAAGTCCTCGAGCTCCCACACCTCTAGGGCTACTTGCCCTTTGAATCGGACGAGATTTCTGGCGTGAAACCTCTCCGAATTCACCTGTACCTGCGGGGGATTAGCCGCTAGCTAATCCAGTACATGTGCAAGAGGCTCTTGCCTCGGCAATCCCGCATGAACCCACACAAATGTACATGGGTCATTGAAAAGCGCACTAGAGGGGCATAACATACTGCCATAGGGGAGAGAGAGGGCAGTGCGTAGCGTGCAGGGCATCACTCCTGGCACCGCAATGTACATAAGAGGGAAAGGAAGCACTCTATAGCTCTTAACCTGTGACCGAAACTGCAAATGAGCCCTCCTCTCTTCAAATTCAGCGCCACTTCTTCCTTGAGGAGGTAAGTGCACAGAAATGTGGCACTTGGCGCATTTACAAGCATTTTCCCGTTTCGGGTTCGCCGCTTAAAAATATCTTGACCGGTTGCCCAGTTGACTTCGCGGCAGGTAATAAAATGTTCCCCTTGTCATTCCGGAGGTAATGACGCGAATACATTTTCAGGTCCCAAAATAGCAGTTCCCTAAATTTTAGGAGATGCTGTCATTGTATCTTTCTAGGGCATCCGACCCTCTTTGTACACTGCAGCCACATCAAAAACTGAAATGTAGCCTATGTAGCAAAGGATTCCACTTTGGCTAGTCAATGACCCCACTTTGGCTAACCATAGTCCTTGTCCAACCTTAGTGCTCTCTTGCCCTCAGGCCTGGACTCCCTCTGGACAATTCCTCACTAGCTATGCAATGCAGGGCAATTAGATTTCCCGAGGGGCGTTTCCAAAAAGTGAAAGTAAATAAATAATAAGGAAGAAATCAATAAAAAGGATAAATAGTAGTCACACGCTGGTGACACTATGCACTGTAAAAATGCTCCTGATGGGTTCTGATGAAAATCTGACGATCATGTTGTGTGCAACCAGAGGATACGCACGTAATCTAAGTGTCTAGACATGCACGGTCTGCAAACAGACTCACAAAAGTGCCATATCACTTCCTAATCTAATTGAACTAAACTGAATTGAACCTAACCTTTTCCATGAAGTAGCTTGTCCACGTACACATAGGGCTAGATGTGCACGTGACATCCCAAGCAAAACTGAGGGAAAAGAGAGGCCCTAGTTACAATTTATAGGCCCATGGCCTTCTGAAAGCGGTTCATAAAAAGCTTCAGGTCTCACAAGCTAGCACTGCAAAAGCTGTCGCGCAAATCGGAATTTTGTACACAGTGCCACGTCAACAGCCAACACGTTTTGCGGACATCCGTACAGCCTACCACGTCAGCATCTTTTACGCGATTTGAGTGTTTGGCATTGTTTTAACTGCCTTGTTTCCCCTCCGCCTTGAAGGAAAGGAACCCATAAGTTGGAGCAACTTAATAAAATCATTTTTATTTGACAAGGATTGTTCAGGTAATCATGCGTGCATAACCTTATCTTATCTCTCACTCTTCTTCTCTGCAACACTCACACTTTCCCTAGCTATGTCTATTCGAGAGTGTTACGCTTCCGTACAACCCTATCAAGTGGTATGATAGCGTCGAGGCAAGCTCTTGGAGGTACTAAGTTTGAGTGAGTTTCGAACACAGTCTCTGAATTTTCTGCAGTACAGTGAGTTTAAAGTGGAAGTCAGAGACAAAGCCTAAGCTGAAGCAGAAGTATATGTCCTCACTCTTATCACCGTTCCTTGTCTGCTCATCGATTGGTATAAGAGCTGAGTGTAAGAAATCCGCGGACAGTGGACCAGGACTGTACGAGGGGAAGCCTTGATAAGGTGGAACTATCTCCGAAGCAACCATCACTCTGGATGCAAGTAGGGAGGCCTATACTTTGCAGGGAGTAGGTCCACCTTGAGGAAGCTGATGTGGACCCATAACTGACGGCTCGCTTTCGATAAAACCCTGGGTTTGGATATGTATAGTCCTTGCTAAGGTCATTGTTTGCCTTCACAATTAGATCAGTATGACAAGAGTGTGCAAGATGAAGCGTACAAATCCTCTTCTACTTGTGGCTCCCTCCGCCATTGATTGGAGTTCGTAGTTTTTTTTTCCCGAGGCTCCACAGGGGGAGGTGCTTATCCCTTCCAAATATTAGCCATGTTACATGATTGGGCAAGGGCCACTGTCACAACCCAGTGATGTGGCATGGTAGACACAGTACACACCTCTCCCCTTTGGAATGATGACGTGGCTGAAATGGGGACGTTGCTAAATATTGCTGACGTGCACTGAGTACGAAAACCCTAAAATTGCAGACTGGCTGACACGTGGCAGGACCGTACAGGCTGGCCCGGATTTTGCGGCGCTTTTGGCAGGCTGTTTTGCGTAGCTTTTGGGGCAGAATTTGGCGCAGCTTTTGCTGCTTTATTTTACGCTGGGGGCTTTTTGGAAATTGCTTTATTTCTACTTAGCTTGAGAGAGAGAGAGAGAGAGAGAGAGAGAGAGAGAGAGAGAGAGAGAGAGAGAGAGAGAGAGAGAGAGAGAGAGAGAGAGAGAGAGAGAGAGAGCTTTTGATTTGCAGGTTTCGGGCTTTGCTTTTAGCATCCCTTGTAAACATTTAAATATGTGGGCAGGGCCTCACAACTCAGAGCATCTCGACGCAGAGTCTGAGAGTGAGTGCTTGCCTATACTCTTGTACTTTGAACACAGATTAATACAAAAAGAAATACCGAAAGGGGCGCCAATCTTTGGGGCCAATATCTCTAGGCACGGAACTCCGCCGGACCGGTGTCGAATCAATTGTGAATTGTGAACTGTTTTGAATTGAATTATTTGTGGTGTCATGGTAGATTCTCGACTTAAAGTGTCCAAGTCTGTTACAGTGGTATCAAAGCACGGCCGATTTCTCTTCTACGGGAAATCCGATCCTTTCTACGCAGCACTTATGGCTTTAGGCAAAGATCAGTCGACCTCCTCTGCATCCGGAGATGCGGGAAGAGATCACAACGAAGATTCACGCGAGGAGTACGGCCCGCCTCGGCCTACTCAGGCGGAGCTCGAAGAGATGGAGCGTCGACGATTGATCGGCAACAACAAAGGTGAAGCTTAATTTTGTGAAGGGCCCAAAATTTGCAAAATATATGAGCGTGACCTCTTTCGACGAGGTGCACTCACAGTGGCGGCAGACCACAAAACCACCCCTCAAACCGGCTCTCAAGAAACCTCCTACTCCCAGATTGTACACAGAGCAAGAATTGCTAGAGGAAGTTGATGCACGAATTGTCAGTTTTTTGACGCGCAAAACAAATCTAAAAAGCACGACAAGAAGCAGAAGAAAGGCGCTGACTTCCCGGGTTATTTGGGTCGTCAGTCTACTTTTGAATCGGCAAGAAAGCAAAAGAAGAGCAGTACCCAGTTCTTCTTCTTCTGACAGTTCTTCTAGCTCATCTGACTCGAGCGAAGAAGACAGAAAAGGTAAAAAGCAAAGCAAAAAGCAAAGCTTCGGGAAGGGCAAGAAAAAGGCAAAGAAACCTAAATCTCGCCCCGTGGTTGACAGTTCTACATAGGACTCGTCTTCAGACAGTTCGGACACTGATGACAGCAGCTTTTACGCAAAGAAGAAAAAAAATTATAAAGCCAACCAGTATGACTTTCTAGAAGACAAAAGCAAGAAAGTCCGAGAGTTTAAGGAAGGTAGACAGTCAATTAAATTTGACACGTTTTCTCGTTATAGAGATGCTTCAAAGGCTTTGTCTTTTATACAGCAGTTTGACATAGCTTTCTCAGTAGGACGTTACTCAGAACACGAGCTGCCTCTTACTTTAAGCGGAATGCTCGAACTTGGTGGTCCGCGCTTCTATTAAACAAGGCAGCGCCAATTAAATGGCTGAAATTCAAAAGGATTTTTATTTCTTCATGGCTGACTCGAGAGTATGAACCTGACATACGAACTGCTTGAAACCATCTTCGGATGACCAAGAAGGATACAGTGGAGGCTTATTGCGAGAGATTCTCAAGCTCTTTTCTATCCACCTCTTCATTTAAGAAGATCTCGTTCAAGGAACAGATTGAGCAGTTTACCTTGGGTCTTCCTACAAAGATCCGAGATCACTGCTTAGAACAAAAGTCAGCTTCCATTCAGGAGTTGATGAGTCATGCGAAACGGGGTTTTGCCATTCACTGTGGCAGTCTGCCTACCCCACAGATGAGATCATGACCCAAAGAGCCGAACAAACTTCGAAAAATGAAAGTAGAAAGAGAAAGAGTAACCCAGAACAGAAAGAAAAGGATGCACGACCCAAACATACTCTTCTAGAGAGGACTCACTACATAAAGGAGGGGAAGTGCTTTGGATGCGGGGAAATTGGGCATATCTCCGCGAAGTGCCCTAAAAAGGTACAGAAAGAACAAAATGACAAGGACGACGAAAGGCCTGAGAGTTTGAGAGCAACTGACGATAGTGGAAGAAGGCAAGATAAAAATAGGACTGGATCCAGATTGCGTGGGTACTGATCCCAGCACGATGGACGAGAGTAGAGAACTTTGCCGAGCTTGGGGCAAAGTGAAAGACCAAGAAGCCCTGATCTTCTTTCATGGAGGAGCCAAGGCCAACTTCATTTCACCGGAATTGGCGGCACGGCTCGAGATCATTCCCGATCGGATGAGACCACTTGCAGAGACAGTCCTAGCGGCACCCGGCAGGGACGTAGCCATTACACCTGTCATTGGCAAACTTCGGTTGCATTGTCAGGGGTATTTGGGGCATGAGGACTTCTACATAATGCCTTTGGAAGGTTGTGATGTCCTCTTGGGAATTCCCTGGTACCACGAGAACAACGCTGCGGTCGACTATCGAGCGAGGAAAGCGACTTTGACCACAGAGAAGGGCAGAACCATTGTACTCGATGTAAAACTTAAGGGCGAGTCTGTCCCTATTGTATCGGCTTGGCCATTTCTAAATTAATAAAATCCAATTTGTTTGTTTACTCGATCTGTTTGAAAGAGTTGAGTGATGAGGATAGGACAAATATGTCTAAACTTGATAAAGAACGCCAAGATTTTCTCCACTCTCATGCCTATTGCTTCTCAGAGGGCCTGCCAGGCGAGTTACCACCCGCTCGCTCTAAAGATCATACCATTGATCTGATACCTGGAAGCACACCACCGAACCGGCGACCTTACCGTGTGAGCCGAGCCTAGAACGAAGAGATTATGAACCAAGTGAAAGACCCTTGGAAAAGGGTCTTGTCCAGCCTAATACTTCACCGTACTGCTCTCCTCTGTTGTTGGTTTTGAAGAAAGACGGATCTTGGAGAATGTGCATCGATTATAGAGCTCTCAACAAAATCACCATCAAGAACAGATTTCCGATTTCTAGAATTGATGATATACTTGACCGCTTTAGGGATCCTCGTGCTTTAGCAGGATTGACTTGAAAAGTGGATATCATCAGATCCGAATAGCGCCGGGAGACGTCTACAAGACAGCCTTTTGAAGGACTTTTGGGTTATTTGAGTTTTTGGTGATGCCTTTTGGCTTAACCGATGCTCTTGCGACATTTAACCGGATGATGGACAGGATTTTTGGAGAGTATGGACTATTTGTTGGCACTTTCTATGACGACATCATGTTTTCGCCAAGGATGAGATAGAACATAGAGACCATGTGCTTCAAGTCTTTCAGGCATTACGAGATCACAAGTTAGTGCTTAATACGAAGAAAAGTGAATTTTTCCTACCAGAGATACACTTTTTGGGACACATTGTGTCAGCACAACGCGAGTGCAAATGGATCCGGCCAAGATAGAGACTATCCGTGATTGGCCCGATTTGAAGAATGTCCATGAAGTTAGAAGCTTCTTGAAATTGTGCTCGTACTACAGTCGGTTCATTAGAAAGTTTGCAGAGGTTGTCTCTCCTTTGCATGTTTTGACACAGAAAGAAGTCCCTTTCTCGTGGGCAGTCACCTCTGTGGGGACCCACAGAGGTGAGTGCCTTTCAGACTTTCAAAGAGAAATTGACTAGAGGACCCGTTTTGGCTTTGCCGGACTTACAGAAGTCATTTGAAGTATATTGTGATGCTTGTGGTCGTAGTCTAGGTGCGGTCTTAATGCAAGAAGGCCATGTCATTGCTTACGAGAGCCGATTGTTCTCAAGGCCAGAATTGACAGCACAGATTTATGAGAAAGAGCTTTTGGCAGTTATCCATGCTCTTACTCAGTGGCGGCACTACCTACTCGGAGCGGAATTTACTGTCTTCACAGACCAGCAGAGTTTACGCTACTTCTTGTCACAAAGGCAGCTATCGGAAAAGCAGATACGGTGGACAAACATCTTGTCACAGTTTCACTTCCAGACTGTCCATGTGCAGGGACAGAAGAATTTGGTGGTAGATGCTTTGTCTCGGAAGCCATTGATTCTAGCTATTTCCGCGATACATCGTAGGAGCTTCAAGGATATAGTCGATCAATATCCCACGAATACAGATTTTGTAGACATTTTCACACTGATACTAGATGGGGAAACAGTAGCGGAATATTCTATTCGGGATGGCTACTTGATGAGGAAAACCATGTTGTGTGTTACACAGCTGTTAAGGGAAAATGTTATGACCGAATGCCACTTTCCTCCTTTTACGAGTCACCGCGGCATTGCTACCACCTTGCAAGGGGTAGAGATACTTCTTTTGGCCGAGACTCAAGAAGAATTTGGACGAGTTTGCGTAGTTGCTTGGTATGCCAGAAGGTCAAGTTTGACAGGCATAAAGCACAGGGATTGTTACAGCCTTTGCCCATACCCACCCGCCCCTGGGAAAGTATTGCAATGGATTTCATTTTTTATCTCCCGAGAACACAGAGTGGTCACGATGGTATCTAGACTGTTATTGACAGATTTAGCACAAGCTCATTTCATTCCAGTGAAGCAAACAGTCAAGCAGGATCACTTAGCAAGACTGGTTGTGGCCCAGATTTTCAGATTACATGGCATGCCTGAGACAATTGTCTCCGACAGGGACCCCAGATTTACGAGTATGTTTTGGAATGCAATTTTGGAGAACTATGGCACGTGGTTGCAATTCTCGTCATCTTTCCACCCGCAGACTGACGGGCAATCTGAGATTACGAAATCAGCGGTTTTAGATTTATTGAAGTCTTACATCTCAAATCACAAATCTCGATGGGAAAAGTATCTACCTTTGGTGGAATTTGCCTACAACAACACGGTACAATCTTCGACGGGGAAGGCGCCATTTCAGATTATTGAAGGTGATGCGAAGGTTCCACCCTTCCTAAGCACGAAAGATAAGATTTTTGAAGCCGATCAGTACACGCGCGACTTAGACACTGCTTTTGTCAAGGTCCACGAGGCTTTGCAGAAATCTCAGGAAAGAAAGAAAAAGGAAGCGGATCGTGATCGTCGGGATTTGAAATCGAAGGAGGATGATTGGGTGCTTTTACGTTTTGAGAAGGCACGCCTGAGAAAGAAGAAGGGAAAGGAGAGGCTTTTTCCAAAGCTTAGTATGCGATACTACGAACCTTTCTAGATCTTCGAAAAGATCAATGATGTCTCCTTCCGACTGAAACTGTTTGACACTTAGAGATTTCACAATGCCTTTCATGTGAGTCTCTTGAAGCCTTTTAAAGGTGATGTGCCTGAAGACAGGGAGCCTGATTAGCAACCCAAAGTAGAGGAAAACGAGGAGATCCTTGTTCCTGAATAGATTTTGGCACATAAGGACATAAAGAATAAGGGTAAAATTGAGAAGGCGGTTCTTGGTTAAATTCAAGAACTATCGTGCATTGGATGCGAAGTGGATGGAGAAGGAGGACCTAGCAGATACTCCTCAGATTGTGAAATTTTACCTTGAAGCTTTTGGTTTAGCATAGTCTACTCCAAATGGAACCCCGAATTCAGCTTGGCCGGAGATCTGGTGCAGTGGGTTGCACAAGAGGGGAGTTACTCCGCTCCTTTGTCAACAGATGCCTCGATTTTTGAATATTAAAGTCACTGATGTCTCTTTGAGCTTCAGGGATACTGAGAGCTGACAATATTCTGCTGTATGACTTTATGAAATGGAATTCCCGAATATGAAACTGATTTGTTCTCGACTTGTTTTTAAGTGCAAGAATTGATAGACGAAATGACTGCAGCATTTTGGTCTGAATGATCTTGAATAGACATGGTTGCAATAGGGGTTAGTCAATCAGGCATCTATTAGGTCTTGAATGGATGTAGATGCGATTGCTAATTGCATTGCTGATAATCATGGTCTGAGATCCGAATGAATGTTGAATGTGATTGTCATGTGATATCCTGAGATGTCAAGTGATGTCCTGTGATGTGACTGTCGATTGGTACATGTGCTAGATGTGTGTACCTAGTGCGTCGGTACTAACAATCAGTGTCTACTAAGACAGTTTATGGCTTCTGTCTGTTTTGTAGGCGTAATCGAGGGCGATTACAATGCTTTCAAGAGTGGGGTATGTCACAACCCAGTGACGTGGCATGGTGGACACAGTACACACCTCTCCTTTGGAATGATGACGTGGCTGAAATGGGGACGCTGCTAAATATTGTTGACGTGGCACTGCAGTACGTAAACCCTAAAACTGCGGACTGGCTGACACGTAGCAGGACCGTACAGGCTGGCCCGGTTTTTGCGGTGCTTTTGGCGGACTGTTCTACAGTAGCTTTTGGGGCAGAATTTGGCGCAGCTTTTGCTGCTTTATTTTACGCTCGGGGCTTTTTGGAAATTGCTTTATTTCAACTTAGCTTGAGAGAGAGAGAGAGAGAGAGAGAGAGAGAGAGAGAGAGAGAGAGAGAGAGCTATTTTGCTTTTCAGCGTTTGGGCTCTGCTTTTAGCATCCCTTGTAAACATTTAAATATGTGGGCAGGGCCTCAAAACTCAAATGATCTGGACGCAGAGTCTTAGAGTGAGCGCCTGCCTACACTCTTGTACTTTGAACACAGATTAATACAAAAAGAAATACCGAAAGGGGCGCCAGTCTTTGGGGCCAAATGTTCTGGCCCGAGTTCGGCAGCATAACGTACTAGGACGCTTCATTGTCAGTATCCCCACGCATTGGATGACTTTCCCGTCGCATTCGGACACTTTGCAAAACCTGGCGAGAATCTGCAGCACGCTGAATTCTCTGTTTTCTGTCCCGAAAATGCGCCAGATCACTTGTACAGCGGTCCCCTCGTGTCCCCGAATCTCCTGGGGATATTAGGGTCCGTTTAGGGCCGAAACCCTAAACCTGCAAAAATACACAGCAGGCTGTAATTCACTGTTTCGGGCTCCGTTTTGTGTGCCGGTCGCATCCGTAGCAAGTCCTCGAGCTCCCTCACCTATAGGGCTACTTGCCCTTTGAATCGGACGAGATTTCGCACGTGAAACTTCTCCGAATGACCTGTACCTGCGGGGGATTAGCCGCTAGCTAATCCAGTACCTATGGAAGATGCTCTTGCCTCGGCAATCGCGCATGAACCCGCACAACTGTACATTGGTCAAATGAAAAGCCCACTAGAGGGGCATAACATACTGCCATAGGGGAGAGAGAGAGCAGTGCGTAGCGTGCAGGGCATCACTTGTGGCACCGCACTGTACATGAGAGGGAAAGGAAGCACTCCATAGCTCTCAACCTGTGTGACAGAAAACTGAAAATGAGCCCTCTCTTCTCTAAATTCAGTGCCACTTCCTTGAGTCTTGAGAGAGTGAGTCTTGAGAGGGAGAGATCTTGAGAGTGTGAGAGGGAGAGAGCTTGAGCCTTAATGATTAGCTTGTGGAGAGAAAGGGGGAGGGTTGTGTATTTTATGAGTCCTTGAGGCCTTGAACACTTCAAAAAGAAGCCCAAACATTTACTTCAATTTTTTCAATTTTTGCCAAATTTGTTTGTAGCCGTTGGCCGTTTGAGGGGTGTTCCGGAACGTTCCGGGGGCGTTCCGGAACGGCCGTTCAGGTTTGCTCTGACGTTCCGGAATGTTCGGGAAGAGAACTGCCCCTCGGAACGCCGGAACGGGGGCTAGGGGGCGTTCCTCGGTAACTCTGACGGGAGGATCACTTAAAACACTTTACGACTTTATCACACTTTAAAAACATTGTCGACACGCCCGGTGCAGTTCCGTGTCGAGAGGTATTGGCCCGAAAGTCTGGCGCGCCTTTGGTATTTATTTTTATATTAATGCTTGAGCAAAGTACAAAGTCTGAGGGTTCTCTCTCTGCTTAGTTGCTCGTCAGCAGACTGAGTTCAGGAGGCCTTCAAGCTCTTATTTATAGGCCCATGGCCTTCAAAATCAAAAGCAAGTACATGAAAAGCTACAAACTCAAAAGGTCTTTGGCCCAAAAGTAGCCAGCGTGAATCACGTACAACTTGCCACATGGCCTAACGCAAAACGCGAAAATCCGTATTGCTGCCACCTAAGCATGTCAACGCGATTTGAGGAGTTCTGTATAGCTGTCGGTACTGCCTGCCGTGTCATCAGCTTCTGTCTTGGGTGGTCATGCCATGTCATCACTTCGTGACATACTCCCCTCTCGAAAGAATTGTAATCACCCTCGAGTATGTGTGCAAAAATTAGACATCAGCCATAAAGCACTTCAGTAGACACTGACTCTAAGTACCGACGCACTACACGACACAAATCCAGCACTTGCACGAAAACAAGAGTCATTGTACATTCACATCACATTCAAGTCATATCACATAAAATCCATCCAGATCTAGGACCATGATTCTTGGCAACGTATTTAGCAATCGCATCTAGATCCACAGCAAACCTCACTGATGTCGGATTAACTAATTCTTATTCCAATCATGTCCATAGATTTCTCAAGACCGAAATGTTGAAGTCATTTCGTCTCTCAATCCTGCACTCAAACACAATCACATGAGTGAGCCCTCAAAAATCAGATTCATTTCCAGGAATTCTAGTTCACAAATCACACATTTAGTTCATAGTGAACAGAGTGTTTCAATCATTCAGTCTAGTCGTCTCATCGATATAGAAACCTGGATGCACTTAGATCCCTATGTGGCCATCTCATCCCTCGGGAACTCTTGATGCGCTCACCACAGTATCCAGTCATCTCATTCAATTATTCATCATTAGTCATCATCGTCATTCAAAATTCATGATTGTTGTCTTGAATTGTGATCGGGTTCATTCTTGAGCGGTCATTGCTTCCAATTGCTTTCATATGGAAAGTCCTCACCATCTCATCCTCGATTTCACTCGCAAAACAGGCAAAATTTCAAGGAGATGGCTCACCTCGTTGCAAGAGTGGATGTCCACCTCCATGCTTCCAACGCTTACAGATGCGAGTTCCTCGCTTCTTTTACCTGTTATCTGTACACAAATAACAAGATCTTCCAAAAACATTAATTCCACACATGTTGAAATTTTCTGTAGAAACCCTAATTTTCCAAAGTTGTTGGATATAAAATCTGTTCGTGTCAATGCGTAGAGCTTGTTGAGGGGATAGACTTTGTCTTCTGTCGCATGTCCAAACTCTCAACCATCGAAGAGATTTTTAAAAGTCTGCAACACAAAAAAAGGTAAAAAAAAAAACAACGAATTCCTTTGTCTCTTGCAAGTGGTTTGGGATTCCTTATGGCTATCGCCGTGTAAGACAGAGCGATGAAGATGGGAGCGCGCCCGATGCACGATGAAGTAAGGGTGGGAGTGCCTAATAAGTCCAAGGTCGGGACACAAAGATTCTTAATACAATTTCGAGTAAACTTTGGAAGCGCCAAAGTGCTCTGTCTCCTTATTGGTAAGACCGGTATGCTTTGAGAAAAGCACACGCCTGAAGCTCTGATACCACTGTTACAGACTTGGGCACCCCAAGTAAGGAATTTGTTACCACACACTGGAGAATCACTTAAAACACTTCACAACTCTATCACACTTTAAAAATAGAGTCGACACGGCCCGGTGTAGTTCCGTGCCCAGAGGTATTGGCCCTAAAGTCTAGCACCCCTTTCGGTATTTAATTTTATACAAAAGATTGAGCAAAGTACAAAGTCCGAGGGTCCTCTCTTTGCTCAGTTGCTTGTCAGAACACCGAGTTTAGGAGGCCCTCAAGTTCTTATTTATAGGCCCATGGCCTTCAAAATCAAAAGCAAGTACATGAAAAGCTGCAAACTCAAAAGCAGCCAGCATGAATTGCGGAAATCCGTACAGCTTGCCACGTGGCACAACACAAAACACGGAA